>NC_135505.1:25672268-26312268 GCF_052857255.1 Amblyomma americanum
AGAACCGAATGACTTGTGGTACCTCTCTGAAAAACTGTACGGCAATGCCAACCTTCCTTTTCGTGAAGTGGCCATTTGATATGTGAACATCACTAAGGTTTGAGGCCACCTGTAGCTGGTCATCTCGCTGCAGCTCAATCACACGTTCAACATGCTGTATCGAAACATGAGCACTTGGTAATCCATACTTGGATACAATGTCATCACTAAGGCGCATAGTGTCCTTTCGCACAAGGTGCCCTCTTAGGTTTTTGAGGACATGCGCAGGGTCCGGCATAAAGTGAAGTTCCTTTTATTCATCACAAGGGTGTGGTACACTGCATGTAGTCACTGAATTGCGTGAACAGGAGAGATTTAAAGTCCGCCACATGGCACGGTTTGACGAACCCATATCACAGGTTACACATAACACACGCAGCGATATTTGTGTGCAGAGACGTATCAAGTGGAACACGAAGTCTTTCAGCGTGTCTCCAGAAACATACGCCCCGGTGAAGTCGTAGGCGATCACCTGCTTCCATCGGGTGTTCATTCCACCAACCATAAAGACAAGTGCATGGTTAGCAGGTTGGTCACTCTCTGGAAGCGTTGTCGTTCCAAGGAATGCATCACTGCCACGGTCAAGTTCGAGTCCCCTTCTTATTTCCATTTCGTCCAAAAATAAAACACAGTCCTTCTCAATGTCTGTCATTGCTGCAACCTTTGTTTCCATGATGTCAAATATCTCTTTAAGGACACCAGGTTGAAATGAAAGATGTTGAAGCCGCCTACAAAGAGTTCTTCTAGAAGGCAAAGGATTGCCCTGCTCTAACAAAACGTCATAGCCTGTTGAGCCGCAGGCAAACTTGAGCTGGAGAGCCTTCTTCACAGTCTCGGCACTCCACACGCACCCCTTTCTGTTCCGCCTATGCAAGGCAGACTTCTGATCCTCATTTAGAAACTTCATGTTTGAAGTCAAAGCAGACATGTTTTCTTGAAGACGCTTTGTTCGTTTTGCTTCTTTCTTTAGTTTCTTCTTGGAACGTAACAGCTGCTCATTGAGTGCAGTATTCTTCTTTTGCAAGTCCTGCAATTTCTTGATCAGCTCGATTGGTTGCAGAGAAAAGACATCAGCGGACTCCGTCACTGTCTTGCACTGCTCAGCAATATCGGAGTCACTACTGTCACAATCCCCTTGTGCAATAGACGAACTCTCTGAAGCATCGACGACAAGGGTCGTGGGCAGCGTTCGCTGACACGGAGGCTTTCTATGCCTGGGCCGAGCTGCAAAAGTGAAATTACAAATATCAATAATTATGAAAATTCTGTATATCTAAAACCACCTAGATTAAGCTTCGAAGCTTGTGCGCAATTAGTGCAGCCTCAGTATCTACTACACAAACAAGTGGCGAAAAAATGAGGACACCTTTGAGAAAAAAGTCGTAACCAATGGGAGCAATAAGTTTATAAAAAACAACAATGAATCCACCCTGAAAGCAGACGGCCCACAGAGCTCGTTACCCATGAGAGCCACGTGATTAAGGAACTGGCAATGACAACACAATAAGTGCATGTCATGGGAAGCACAAGACCGCTGCTGCTAATAATTTGTAATACTTTTGACCTAATTAAGGATTCAATAATCAGTGAGTCCAATAGAGTAATCAAATATACGCTTGCATATTACAAACACGCGTGTAAGTTCCGCCGATCTTCTACATAATGAGCAATACATGCAACGCAACATATGCACACTCCTTGAGCAAAGCTTAAACGAGTGCAGTCTGCGGAAAACAAACACGAAAAATTCGCGCGACTGCAAACTTTAGAAGATTTTTCACAATAGCAAAAGATAAAAAACAACAAATTCATGTTTACGTACGCCTAAAATCGAAGAGAGTAGGCAAGGCGTTCCATTTGAGCAGCCGTCGTCCATCCAGACGATTTAATTCATATTGATCCTGCCCAAAGTGGAGCTGTAAGAATGAAAAAAGAAGCACAGCATGTCATTGAAAGATGAGGTGGCAAGCAGAATCGCAAGGCACTTTCTTCACACACACCCCAATCGACGAATAAATAAACCCCTCATGCCTATCGAGATCAATGCACGAACTCGGAAACGAACCGAGTTTATAAGCGCCCCAATACTTCTAGATAGAAAAAAATGCGCAGTTCACACGTCTAGAATAAACCTACGCCGTTGCAACGAGTCAAACACGGCGATCGCACCATACTGCAGCGTGATCACTACAAAAGGCACGCCAACATATGCATGCTGCTGTATTGAGATGATGAAAAGCAATAGAAAATGACATTATTCATAATAGTGTATCACAAAATCATGAGCCTTACCTCACATATCTTAGTTGTATCCGTCGGTTCCCAGCCGTCACGTTTTACTTGCGCTGCCCATTTCTTTCTTCGTTCAGCATCGCGGGGGAAACGAAATACCCGCTGCCCTTTTGCGCTCGATCCAGTGCACAGAGGGACACAACAGCCCGTCATGTTTCGTTAACAAGCGCGCACATCCCAAGAGACCACATAAAACACGAGATCTCGCACCGCAACACCACAAAGACAGCAAAGAGAACGCGACGCGCTTCCGTTCAGCTCGACGGCCGGCGGGAGAGAACCAACATGGCGCAGAGGCGGCGCGGAGTGCTACAAAGGGTGTCCCCACCCTGAAAAGCGGCGCTGGCATCGAGGCACCCTACGCGAGTGTGACGTGGAACGCCATCTAACGGCGAGGGCGGAAACTATGCGAGAGCTCTCTAATGCTACCTATGGCATAAAGACTGCAAGAACCGAGGAGCTCGTTGAGCTATTAGCAGACAAGGTAAGGGAAATGTGCGGCTCGTTTGATAAACATAAGAAGGAAGCCAACAGTCCCAGAAACCAAGGTGCACAGGGAAATGTTTCTTTTTTTTAATTTAGTGCTGATAAGTGGGCGAATAATACTTCGATTAATATGTTGCTTAAGGAAAACTACAAGGTAGAGCACAAAACGCGATATTCGGAGGTCGTGGGTTCGGATCCCACAAGCGGCATGGGTGTTTTTTCTGCTGCGTTGAAAGTACTTTTCTTTAAAGAACAGATTAATCAAAGTATTATTCTCCCACTAATCAGCACTGCGTAATAAGAAAAAAGAAACTTTCCACAATGTACCTTGGTTTCGGTGACCGTCTACTTCCTTCATACCAGCACACACACACACACACACACACACACACACACACACACACACACACACACACACACACACACACACACACACACACACACACACACACACACACACGCGCGCGCGCGCACACACGCACACACGCACGCACACAGACGCGCACGCACACACGCACGCACACACGCACGCACACGCGCACGCACGCACACACGCGCGCGCGCACACACACACACACACGCACGCACGCACACACACGCGCACGCACACACACACGCACGCGCACGCACACACACGCGCGCACACACACACACATACACGCGCACACACACGCGCACGCAAACACACGCGCACACACACACACACACGCGCGCACACACACACGCACATACACACACACGCACACACACACGCGCGCACACACACACACGCGCACACACGCGCGCACACACACGCGCGCACACGCACGCACACACACACACACACACACACGCGCACACACACACACGCGCGTGCACACACACACACACACACACACATACACACGCACACACGCGCACACACACGCGCACGCACACACGCGCACACACACGCGCGCGCACGCACACACACGCACACACGCGCGCGCGCACACACACACACGCACACACACGCGCACGCACACACACACACACACGCGCACGCGCACACGCACACACGCGCACACGCACACACGCGCGCACACACACGCGCGCACACACACACACACACACACACACACACACACACACACACACACACACACACACACACACACACACACACACACATATGCAAATTTGGGAAAGGCTTCATTTAGCCATAGATTTATTTTCAGTCGACGTTTCGGACAGTCTGTCCTTTCTCAAGACTGAAGTTACAGCGATCTTCCTCTACTTAGAGTGACTATGCAATGAATTAATTGAGATTACGTAAAGGAGACGAGAGATAGGCATTTCATCACTCGTCACCCCAACGCAAGAATTTTTAAGCTAGCGTCAATAACAACGAAGATATAGACGATTAAATATTACGCCCCTCCTCTCCCCCCTCGTACACGCGGGGCACCATACAAAAATAACGAAAACAGGTCTGGCACTGGGCCCCGCCTTTGAGCACGTCATCAGATGACGTTTGCTTTGCAACTTCCGGTTGTCGCTCCTAGCACCCTAGCAGCAGCGTGGGCGGCGTGGCGGCATATCTCCGGTCTCTCTTCGCCTTCCTGGATTGCGGCGCGCGTCGGGTTTCTTGCTTGTCATCTGGTGTAGTTAGCAGTAATAAACCCGGACCTAGAGTCGCGACTGCTCGCTCTTACGGCCGTGATGGGCATCGAGCCCTATGCGTGCCCACGAAGAGTGGCTCCGGAACTCCCGCCAGAAGGAGGCGGCAGAGGAAAATTGAAACCATATGCGCGAAGGCAATGCCATGTCCCGCGCTTCCCGAGAGGGTCGCGCGGCGGCACGAGCAGACGATTTTCACGGCTACCGGAAATGTGCCCGTGGCGTCGTGGCTGCCGTGGCTCCAGCGAATAACAGCGTGTGGTGGTCTGGCGACGTCATTGGTATTGTGACGTCTTTCTTCCACGATTTTAGTTCCGAAATCGGTCACTACGAGCACACCAATTGGCCTGCGAATTTTTAAAAAACACGTTTTCTAAAAATTTATAATAAATTGCCGGCTCCGTTCCGAAGACTTATACTTGGTGTGAATGCTCATTAGCATCATTTCTAAAAATTGAAAACATTTACAGGCGACATTGAATTCCTTGCATAGTCCCTTTAAGGAGTTGGCATTGGCACACATGTACGACAGATGAACAACGACATGAACAAAACAACCGTGTCCCAACGCAGAGCTCTACTGCCGACACCAACGCGGCCACCACCTCTTCGCAAATTGGACAGTAGAGTTCCCGCAATCCCGAAGTAGCCCAGGGACGCCACACGAGACAGCACCGCCGAGAGACCCACTTCAGCAACAGGCTTATCCGCTGGAACCCACCAGCAGCAACCGGCGGGGCGTGGAAGCGGCAATACCGAAATGGCTTTGCCGCTTACGCATTTACTGCTTTTCGCGCAGGTGTTCATCGCTGTTATTTCAAGTCACTGCTTTCCTGCCAAGGAATTATCTGCACCGCATGATGCGTCAACGCGGGATACTGTTGCATTCTTCGAGCCTTCGCATGTGTCCACCGCGGTCGACTTCATCGATTGTGTGTGCCTCGCAGCTGATTTTGGACAGTGTGCAGTGCAAGTCAACCCACCATGGGTTTACAGACTGTGCCACTACAGTCTACAAAAGGCGGGAATTATCACGTCACCGGTGGGACATGGAATCGGTAATACGGAAATGGCTTTGCCGCTCACGCATTTACTGCTTTTCGCGCAGGTGTTCATCGCTGTTATTTCAAGTCACTGATTTCCTGCCAAGGAATTATCTGCACTGCATGATGTGTCAACGCTGGATACTGTTCCATTCTTCGAGCCTTCGCATGTGTCCACAGCGGTCGACTTCATCGATTGTGTGTGCCTCGCAGCTGATTTTGGACAGTGTGCAGTGCAAGTCGACCCACCATGGGTTTACAGACTGTGCCACTACACTCTACAAAAGGCGGAAATTATCACGTCACCGCTGGGGCGTGGAATCGGCAATACGGAAATGGCTTTGCCGCTCACGCATTTACTGCTTTTCGCGCAGGTGTTCATCGCTGTTATTTCAAGTCACTGCTTTCCTGCCAAGGAATTATCTGCACTGCATGATGCGTCAACGCTGGATACTGTTCCATTCTTCGAGCCTTCGCATGTGTCCACCGTGGTCGACTTCATCGATTGTGTGTGCCTCGCAGCTGATTTTGGACAGTGTGCAGTGCAAGTCAACCCACCATGGGTTTACAGACCGTGCCACTACACTCTACAAAAGGCGGGAATTATCACGTCACCGCTGGGACGTGGAATCGGCAATACGAAAATGGCTTTGCCGCTCACGCATTTACTGCTTTTCGCGCAGGTGTTCATCGCTGTTATTTCAAGTCACTGCTTTCCTGCGAAGGAATTATCTGCACTGCATGATGCGTCAACGCTGGATAGTGTTTCATTCTTCGAGCCTTCGCATGTGTCCACCGCGGTCGACTTCATCGATTGTGTGTGCCTCGCAGCTGATTTTGGACAGTGTGCAGTGCAAGTCAACCAACCATGGGTTTACAGACCGTGCCACTACACTCTACAAAAGGCGGGAATTATCACGTCACCATTGGGACGTGGAACCGGCAATACGGAAATGTCTTTGCCGCTCACGCATTTACTGCTTTTCGCGCAGGTGTTCATCGCTGGATACTGTTCCATTCTTCAAGCCTTCGCCTGTGTCCACCGCGGTCGACTTCATCGATTGTGTGCCTCGCAGCTGATTTTGGTCAGTATTCTGTGCAAGTCAACCCACCATGGGTTTACAGACCGTGCCACTACACTCTACAAAAGGCGGGAATTATCATTTCACCGTTGGGGCGTGGAACCAGCAATACCGAAATGGCTTTGCCGCTCCCGCATTTACTGCTTTTCGCGCAGGTTAGTGACATGTATTTCAATATATGTTGTGTGTACGTTTTGCCGGTTCCACCACCTGTAGGGCATGCATGCGTTTCTTCTCATTCTGTAGCACACAGACCCATGTTACGCAGAAGGTATCATTTTTCTTTGTTCCGAAGAGCTGCGTTTTACCTTTTACATCTTGTTTTGTGTGGCGACGTAGAGCTTAACCTATGTCCTGGCGAAACGCTCCTGCAGCAGCTTTTGCAAGGCCAGAAAGATATTAAGGAAAAACTTGCAACAATCGAGAGATATCAGGATGAAAACAAAACCTCTATATTGGATTTGAATGTCCGTATGGGAAATTTAAAAGCAATAATTGCAGGTCTCGACGAAGTGGGGACCGTTGTTGAGGACTGTAGGGCGTGTAATGAAAGGCAGCGGTCTGAGTGGCAAACTCTGATGAAGAAAGTGGACGACATTGAAAATAGATCTCGACGGTGCAATCTGCTCTTTTATGGCATTAAGGACGATGAAGAAAGCGAGTCGCAAACAACTTCTGAAAAATTTGTCCTGGACTTGTGTCCACTTTAGCTGAGGGTTAAATAACATATTTGAGGTAGGCCAGGCAAACCACTTACATAAATCTACCAGCCGGCTTGCGCATCAAGGCAAATTTTTTGTATTGTTATTAATTATGTAGTAAATAACATAATTTTTCCTACATTCGTCAATATTTATACTAGACAGCAGATTTGAATAGTGAAGTTGGAGAGCACCTTCAAAAACTCCCATTCCTTTTATCTGCGATAAAGAAAACTTCACGTGTATCATTTTTGAGTGCAACCACCGTCGACATATCGGCCTGCCGGAGCTTGGGGTCGTCGCGCCTTGCTAGTAGTTGAGTTCGTTCCCTCAAGCCAGGACTGAGAGCAGCATAATCGTGGCGCGAGAATGCACTGGTCATGTGATTTGTTTTGTGTTCCGCCGGCTTTCTTTGGAGGTTGCCAAAAACATACTCGTGAGGTTTTCTTTATTGCCCCGCCGCGGTGGCTCAGTGGTTAGGGCGCTCGACTACTGATCCGGAGTTCCCGGGCTCGAACCTGACCGCGGCGGCTGCGTTTTTATGGAGGAAAAACGCCAAGGCGCCCGTGTGCTGTGCGATGTCAGTGCACGTTAATGATCCCCAGGTTGTCGAAATTATTCCGGAGCCCTCCACTACGGCACCTCTTTTTTCCTTTGTTCTTTCACTCCCGGCAACGTGTGGCAGGTCGTATATAGGGCAAACGTGGCGCTGCGTCAACGACCGCCATAGGGAACACGCAAGAGACCTAAGGAACAGGGGAGGTGCTAACCTTGTCGAGCACTGCGCCACTTGCAAGGAGTGCCCACCTATGTTTTCGGGAGTAAGGATTGTGAGCAGAAGCAGATTAAAAACAACCCGTGAAACGATAGAGGCCTACTATACTAAAAAAGGTGGATCAGGATGTGTCAGCGATACATCAGTCTTTTTGCATATTGCAGAAAAGGCGTTCTTTTCAAAGTTTTTGCGATAAAGATGTTATGAGATTGTTTTCCTATTTTTTCTTTTTTTAGTTCTTTTTCGGTGTGCGCTTACGCTGGTCTAAGATAGATAGATAGATAGAAAAGAGGAGAAGGGAAAGACAGGGACGTTAACCAGAAAGGGGTTCCGGTTAGCTACCCGCACTGGGGAAGAGGGATTAGGGGGCTAAAAGGAGGAAGAGAGAAGGGGAAAAAGGCATAACACACGCACAACGCTGTCACAATTTGTCACTCAATCCAGTCGCTCTCAAGTAGGCAAAGAGTGCCTTGTATGCCTTGAGGGCAGTCGACTGCTGTGGCCACAGACCGAGGATCTTTTGCTCTCTTAATGGGCGAGGATCGAGGCGGTCCAGGGCACAACACAGTGTATGCCTTGCACTCGCAAATGCAGGACACTCAAAGAGAAGATGAGCGATGGTCTCCTCACAACCGCAGCTTTCACAGGCAGGACTGTCGGCCATCTCCATCCGGAAAGCATAGTGGTTGGTAAAAGCAACGCCGATCCATAAACGGCATAACAATGTTGCGTCGCGAGGTGCTAAGTTACGTGGAAGACGAAGGCGCAGTCCAGGGTCCAGTGCCTTGAGGCGGAGGTTGCAAAACTCTCCCGTGTTCCACGCTAAAAGTGTGAGCTCCAGCGCCAAAGGGCGAAGCCCACACGCTGCGTCAGGTCTTGATATTGGGATCCTCACTGGAAGTCCGTCGTTGTGAGCCGAACGCGCAGCCGCATCGGGATGGTGATTACCGTTAACACCACAGTGTCCTGGCAGCCATTGAAAAATGATGGCATGACCTTTGGAAACGGTGCAGTGGTACAGTAGACGGATCTCAGCAACAAGTTGTTCCTGCGACCCGCGGCGTAGCGCAGCTTGCGGAGCTTGAAGGGCTGCATTAGAGTCGGTGAAAACCGTCCACTCTGTGGAGGTTCCTGACTGATGAATTCTACCGCAGCCCGTAAGGCTGCGAGTTCCGCACCAGTTGAAGATGTTGGATAGGTCGTCTTCACTTCCATGAATATGGATCTGGCCGGTATCACCACCGACCCCGCAGAACTGGTCGAGTGAACTGATCCATCTGTGTAAACATGTATGCGGTGACTGTGGTAAGAATGCAGGTGATTCAATGTCAGTTGTTTGAGAGCGGGTAGTGATACACCAGCTTTCTTCGTAATTCCAGGAATATAGAGGTGAACCCGAGGTTCATGAAGACTCCATAAGGGTGAGCACGGTCTTGACGCAAGGGTGAACTCCGATGGAAGATATGCGCGATGAGCTTCAATGACTTTGGCGTATGCAGTACGCGGCCTAATTATTGGGAGTGTTGCGAGGTGATGACAGGGAACCCGGGTAAGGTGCCGAATATGTGTTCTCATGTTGTCAACAGCAATGTATGTAGTAACAGGATGTTCCCGGGCAACAAGAACAGTTGCTGCTGTTGATACACATTTAGGCAGTCCAAGGCAGATACGGAGAGCTTGCGCTTGCACACTTTGAAGAGTCTTGATATTTGTCTTTCTAATGGAACTGAATATCGGAAGACTGTACCGCATGTAGCCCAGAAATAGGGAACGGTACAGTTGCAGCATGAGCGTACTGATGCGCCCCAGGACTTTCCCCCGAGGAAGGAGAGGACGTGGACAATCGCAATTAGTCTCTTTCTCATGTCGTAGACATGTGGACTCCACGAGAGGTTCCCGTCGATGACAACACCAAGGAATCTGTGGCTTCTCTCATAGGGAATGGCTTCACCATTAATGCGAATGGTGTAGCGTGACATCATTTTGCGTGTGAACGCCACAAGTGAACACTTTTCGGTCGAAATGTTCGGGCCCTGCAAGCGAAGATAAGATGTCAATATCGATGCCGCCTTTTGAAGTCTTGCACGAACTTGAGGACGGGTCACCCCTGATGCCCAAATACAGATGTCGTCTGCATATACCGAGATCTGAGCAGATTGTGGCAATACGTTGACCAGGCCGATGAGAGCAAGGTTGAAGAGAACTGGGCTCAGCACTCCACCCTGAGGGACTCCGCGCGAATTTCGGTGTAAGGACATTGGTCCGTCCGCAGTCAGGAGGAGTATTTAAGCTGTGTGTGCGTCTCTGATTAAACAGCTGTCAGTAAGTGCTGTGTTCGTCCTTCTTCTTTTCTGTCTTCTTTTCTTTGGCTATGTGCCGTTGCGCTCGAATACTATGAGCCTACACCAAACGTGCTGCGTTTAGAGCACAACGCTCGGCCATACAGTGTAATCCTGATAAACCTTATTGGAGGTGCACGTTTCTTTAACTCCGTGCATCCTCATTATTAAACGATACAGACTACCTTATAGTTTCAGAGCGAAAACTGTGTTAGCGTTGTACAAGCTATTTAGTGAAGTCGTAACGCGTTATGCGCATCGGGCTACGATGTGATACGCGTAATGAAATTGATGTTCAAGTGTCCGCCGTGAAGCGAAAAAATTACTGGGGCACTTCTCTTCTCGAAATTCACTGGTACTTCAATTCCGTCGTCCAAACCTTTAGGTCGCCGTCTAGACGGGTAGCCCTCTGGCTTCTCTCTTTTCTTGCGACAATAAAAGTTTTCATGTTCTATCCTATTCTATCCTAAACTATCCTATCTTATCCTATCCTATCCTACGCATCATTAACTCTCTCCCTCGTAGTAAAGAATGTCAAAGCACGCGGCTTTCCCCTCCATCTAAACGTGGGCACTACGATGAAGTTCGAACTCAGGTAGTCCCGCTCAGTAGACGTGCGCCTAACTACTGCGACCTGGCAGCAGTCGAAGCCCAAAACTACTATTTTCATTTCCATGTGCTTTCCATCACAAGCGGACTTCCAAATTATCGGGGTTTTCCCCTGGAACTGGCAGATCTGGGAGCTGCTGCTTGAGCGAGTTTCAAAAAATGTCTCTGCGTGTGCGTTGACGTTGTTACAGAAGCTATGTTTCCCAAAACGAATAAGCTCAATCTCACTCAAAAACGTCAGTAAGAGTAATCCATGAAGCTTTCAAAAGACGCCTGTTCGAAGGATCCGAGCGGAGCGGACGAACTCCACATGGGCTTCGTGAACCTTGACTTCAGACGTCACCAAAGGCCTCCTGGACCTTTTAGAGATCTTCGCTGGCCGTGAGAATTCCTTATTTGAGCACACACTGCATTTGAAAACCTCAGAGGCGGCGCCAACGCTCAAGCCGCTCCGGCGGCGCACGGCGAGGCAGGGCGTCATGTCAGCATAGCTGACGGATAAGAGTGCCACTTCCCAGTAGGCAGCATTCGACGCCCACAGCTGCCGGAAGGAGTGAAGACTGAACTGAAATAAAAATCCAAGACATTCCACCCGGCCTCTCCCAGCAATGCTGGACGGAGGAAGGACCAACGCGGGGGATCCCGCAAGAGGATCATTACTTCAATAATAGTAATAATTGGTTTTGAAAGGCAATGGTGCAGTATCTGTCTTATATATCGTTGGACACCTCAACCGAGACGCAAGGATATGAATAAAGTAGTGAGTGAGAGAAAAAAGGAAGAAAGAGGTGCCGTAGTGGAGGGCTCCGGAATAATTTAGACGACCTAGGGATTTTTAAAGTGCACCGATATCACACAGCACAAAGGCCTCTTAGCGTTTCGCCTCCATCGAAACGCAGCCGCCGTGGTCGAGTTCGAACCCGAGAACTCCGATCCGTAGCAGAACGCTCTATCCACTGAGCCACAGTGGCGGGCGTTACTTCAATTGGCCGTTAAACCTCGACAAGCGCACGAAGCGCAACCTCGCTAATTGAGACGAAGTTCCGGCTGCGGGCACCCCTCTGGTGGCTACCATCCCATTATCATCAAGATCGTTCATTAAATAGAAGCCCAAACCACCGTCTATAAAATGACGCAAGACTCCACCGCTTCCGAAGAGCGACTTCAAAATCATAATACGGCCGAAGAAAGGTCGATTTGCAAACACTGTTACCAATCATAAAATACCGCAAGTTGTATCTCAAGCCTGTGGAATTGAAACTGGAGGTTCTAAATTCTTGGCTCGTCTTTGGCCGGGCTCTGGCTTCTTTATATAGTCAAAATCCTTCACTAGGGGATATCCGAACTAAGGAAAAGCACTCAAATTATGCTCGAGGGCGTGAAATACCTCCGTACGTGGCGAGACTAGACGTCTCGAGAGGAGTCATACACGGTCTAGACCCCAACAGGCCGGCAGACAAGCTCATGACCCAAGTGAGAGGTTGAACCCTAGGAGGTGAAATCCTGCAAGCCCACGTGCTCGTTACATCAATGGTAGCGGTCATCACGCTCAGCTCGCCGACACCTCCCCCGTTACAACTAGAGATAAACGTCGTGTTACCTCTAAAAGCACACTTGACGACTATGCTAGGTATACCAAAGCATCGTACACTGGTCAGAGATCTGCCCTGCTCTGTTTGCCCGGACGAACACTTTACCTGCTCCTTACGCTGCGCAGACTCCGGAGAGGCTAAAAACCCCTTAAGTCCGACGTTCGGCATCGGCAAAACAGCCCCCTTCTTCTGAACATAACAGTGAACTGCAAAAAAAAAAGCCATCGAATCCACCTGGGCAGACTAAGCCATCTGAACAGGTTTATATTGCCACACTACCCACATTCTGCGAGCGCCGCCATGCGGCCGAGCGGCATTACTGGGCTCGTGTGGGAGCGAAGAAGAGGACGTTCCCGTTCGAACGCGCGCTGCTGGGTTTCTGGCCTTCGGATTAAAAAAAGCCCTTTTTTTCGTGCCTCCCTACGTTTGTCGACGACATTTTGGTGGAGCCGCTGGGTATCGTTCCATGAACGCTCACCCCGAGGGCAACTCTGACGCTGATCAGCGACGCTTGGACACAACACCCGTCCACAAAGCGAGCCGCCGCCTGCGAGGCCTACAACCCGAGTTCGGCCAACTGACAGCGCCGGTAAGGGCCATGACATCCACCGCGGCTAGCCAGACAAGTCAGCACTCCGGGAGTGCCCCGCCATTTGTCCTTCACGCACCTCGATCGCCGCCACCGTTCCACGGGGACAGGTTCGAGGACGTCGAAGACTGGTTGGCCAGCTTTGACCGAGTGGCGGGTTTCAATGAGTGGGACGGCGAGCGCAAGCTGCCCAACGTCTACTTTGCGCTGCAGGACTCGGCCAAAACGTGGTTTGAGAACCACGAAGCTTCCTTTACCACCTGGGAGGCTTTTCGTCGAGAGCTGCTAGCGACATTTACCAGCAGCGAAAGAAAAGAGAAAGCGGAAATCGCCCTGCGCTCGAGATCACAGCAGCCGAACGAGGGCGTCGCGATGTTCATCGAGGACATGACGCGACTGTTCAACCGGGCCGACCCTGCTATGCCCGAAGCCCAGAAGGTACTACACTTGATGCGTGGCGTAAAAGAGCAGCTGTTTGCCGGACTGGTCCGTGACCCGCCATGAACAGTGTCCGACTTCACCAAGGAGGCAATGGGTATCGAGCGCTCTTTACAGGAACGGGGCGCCCACTACGGACGTCAGGCTACTGTAGCAGCCTCTTCTCAGTCCCAGTACACGCCTACGTCGCTGCCCGCCGAGGACCTTCGGGAACTTGTAAGAAGCCTGGTGCGCGAGGAACTGGCGAAACTTCGCTTTGAAGCTCCACAGGTCAGCGTCGCTGCCTTTACGGACATGGTCCGCGAAGAAATCCGACGAGTTGTACAGCCACCCCCAGCTCCACACCCGGCGGCCTCCGTTATGACGTACAGCGAGGCGCTACGAAGTCCCGGGCCAGCGATGCGAGCCTTTTCCCCCATCGCTCCTGCGCAATACCTGCAGGAGCCAATCGCAACAGCACCCTCCGTGCCGCAGGAGTTCAGGCCCCCCTTGAGCAAAGCGCACGTTTGGCGTACGCCAAACAATCGGCCGCTCTGTTACCACTGCGGAGAGCCTGGCCATATCCTCCGCCACTGCCCCTACCGCAGGAGGGGTTTAAGGGGGTTTTCACCTGACTCACCTCGACCCCGCTACGGTGAAAGACCACGGGATATCGAACAGTACTTGGCTGAAAACGTGCAATCTTCGACCTCGCAGCGACGCCAGTCCCGATCGCCATCCCCAAGGCGGTTCTCTTCGCCCGGCCGCCCGTCATCCTCTGGCCAGTTCAGAGGTACGTCCCCACGTCGGGAAAACTGAAGACGGCGTCCTCTGGGGGTAGGACCGCCGCTGCCGCAGACAGTGAACAGCCTCCATCCGACGATTTTATGCGACGACCCCACCCGCCGACCTTAAAGACGATCCCACCGCCGACCTCACCGACGACCTCAGCGACGACCCCATCGACGACGGCACCCAAAAACCTCGCCGACAAATTGTCAAACAATTGTTTCCGCCGCCGAAATTCTTGTTGCCGCCGATGGCTATGACGTATCTGCACTCGTCGATACCGGAACCGACTTTTCTGTCATGAGTAGTAACCTAGCCGCAACCCTCAGAAAGGTTTTAACACCTTGGCATGGGCCGCAGATACGCACAGCTGGTTGCCATGTGGTAACGTCGGTTGGCGTCTGCACCAGCCGCATAAAGATCCGCGGTGCAACTTTCACTGGCTCCTTCGCCGTGCTACGAGAGTGCTCTAAAGAACTGATTCTCGGCATGGACTTCCTTAAAGAGTATGGGGCGGTCATCAACCTGCACGAGCAATTGGTATCGTTTTCGACACAGCGAGCCGTTGATACCGACCCCGAGCCGCACAGAGCACCATTACGCATCTCTGATGACCACACAACGATACCGCCGAGAGCAAGCAAGTTTGTCACAGTCCATTGTGATACCAGCTCCGGTACTCGGGGCATTGCCGAAGCGAATATGTCGCTGCTACTGTCTCGGCAAGTTTGCGTTACTCGCGCCCTTGTCGACCTTGTTCACGCGCGTATCACGCTCTTAGTCATTTGACGAAAAACACGGTGATTGCCCACTTTGAAGACCTTGGCGAACATGCCGGCCAATGTGCCTTATCAACAACGGCTCCCGAAATAGCTGAACAGGACACTGCAACAGCCATTAGGGCCGACGTGAACCCTGACCTTCTGACCAATCAGAAACGCCGCGTGGAAAGTCTTATTGACTCTTTCCGCGACTGTTGTGCATCAACATCCAAGGTTCGCCAGACGCCAATAACTAAGCACCGTATTATCGTCGACAGTGACCAGAGACCGCTATGTCAGCGTCCTTATCGTGTTTCATCGAAGGAGCGCGATGCTATTCGCCGCCAAGTTGCCGAAATGCTCCACGACGACGTCATACAACCATCGACGAGCCCCTGGGCGTCACCTGTTGTTCTCGTCGCAAAGAAGGACGGCAGCCTACGGTTCTGTGTAGATTATAGACGCCGCAATAATGTTACCAAAAAAGATGTCTATCCACTGCCGCGCATTGATGACTCATTAGACCGCCTCCACCATGCTACCTACTTTTCGTCACTCGACCTTCGTAGCGGTTATTGGCAAATCGAGGTCGACGAACGTGACCGAGAAAAGACCGCCTTCGTTACTCCTGACGGACTGTACGAATTTAAGGTGCTTCCTTTCGGCTTGTGTTCAGCCCCTGCGACGTTCCAACGTATGATGGACACCGTACTAACTGACCTGAAGTGGCAGTCCTGCCTTGTCTATCTCGACGACGTCGTGATTTTCTCCAACACGTTCGAGGAGCACCTGAAACGTTTGCGTGCCGTCTTCGAAGCAATTCGTTCTGCGGGTCTGTCTCTCAAGCCTGAAAAATGCCACTTCGCATTTCGGGAGCTCAAGTTTCTTGGCCACATTGTGAGCGCTCAGGGCGTTAGCCCCGACCCAGGAAAGACCGCCGCCGTTGCTGCATTTCCCCAGCCAACAGATAAACGAAGCTTGCGGCGTTTCCTGGGGCTTTGCGCCTATTATCGGAGATTCATTCAAAACTTCTCCAAGCTCGCAGAGCCGCTGACTCGCCTGACAAAGACTCCGAACCCTTTATCTGGGGCCAAGATCAGGAAAAAGCTTTCATAGAGCTTAAGGCCCGCCTCCAATCTACGCCTATCCTTGTCCACTTCGACGAGCAGGCCGACACGGAACTGAACACAGATGCCAGCAATGTGGGCCTCGGTGCGGTGATTGTGCAGTGGCAAGACGGTGTGGAACGCGTGATCGCATACGCAAGTCGCACTTTGTCCCGTTCCGAAGTGAATTATTCCACAACGGAAAAGGAGTGTCTCGCTGTTGTGTGGGCAATCACAAAATTTCGTCCATACCTGTACGGCCGCCCGTTTCGAGTCGTCAGCGATCATCACTCCTTGTGCTGGCTTGCGAACCTCAAAGATCCATCGGGGCGACTTGCACGGCGGAGCCTTCGGTTGCAAGAGTTCGACGTCACCATCGTGTATAAGTCGGGTCGGCAACATAGCGATGCAGACTGTCTCTCCCGAGCTCCTCTTCCGTGCCCACCAGATGAGTCCGACGACGATTCTGCTTTCCTCGGCGCTGCCACCACATCCGACCTTGCCCACCACCAGAGGGCCGACTGCGAACTGCTGCCTCTAATCGAGTACCTTGAAGGAACCGCTCCGTCTCCGTCCAGACTCTTCTCGCGCGGACTTTCGTCGTTTTGCTTAATAGATGGAGTCCTCTACAAGAAAAACTACGGTCCGACCGACACTGCGTATCTCCTCGTTGTCCCAACCGTGCTTCGTAAGGAAGTTCTCGCTGCATGCCACGACGACCTTTCTTCTGGCCACTTCGGTTTTTCCAGAACATTGGGACGCCTCCGCCACAAGTACTACTGGCCACGGCTTGCTGCGGTCGTCCAACGCTACGTTCGAACCTGTCGTGAGTGTCAACGACGGAAGGTACCACTGACAAAACCGGCCGGCCTTCTGAAGCCAATTGATCCACCGCAAATCCCATTCCAACAAGTCGGCATGGACTTACTGGGCCCATTCCCGGTGTCCTCCATGGGAAACCGGTATATTGTTGTTGCCACGGACTACCTAAGCCGCTATTGTGAAACCAAGGCTCTTCCCCGTGGCACCGCGGCTGAAATTGCACAGTTCTTTGTTCACCACATCGTGCTTCGCCACGGCGCCCCCGTGGTTGTATTAACTGACCGGGGAACCGCGTTTACGTCGGCTCTTACACACGAGGTCCTTCGTCTTAGTGGCACCAGTCATAGAAAAACGACTGCTTACCATCCTCAAACGAATGGACTTACTGAGAGGCTGAACAAGACCATCACAGATATGACGTCTATGTATGTCGACGCTGACCATCGCAACTGGGACGAAATACTTCCCTACATCACGTTTGCGTACAACACCGCCCTCCAAGAAACGACGCGCTTCACCCCCTTCCGTTTGGTGTATGGCCGAGATGCCCTGACCATGCTTGACGCCATGCTGCTCCCGGATTGTACCCCCTCGTCTGTCCCAGGCGCTGACCAATTCGTTCGCGATGCAGAAGCCGCTCGCCACCTTGTTCGACAACGCATTCTCCACCAGCAGACAACTGACGCCCGGCGTTACAACCTCCGTCACAGGGAGGTGATTTACCAACCCAGCGAGCACGTCTGGGTATGGAGCCCTATACGTGTGTGCGGTCGCTCTGAAAAGCTTCTGCGGCGCTACTTCGGTCCCTACGAGGTGCTACGTCAACTCAGCGATGTGAACTATGGAGTGTACCCGCAAGGAGTTGTCCGGTCTTCTCGCCCGCCCAAGTCTGAAGTCGTCCACGTGTCCCGCATGAAACCGTATTACGCCCGTCAGCCCCTCCCGGAGTTCACATTCAGTGCTGCCACCACACGCCATCGCACTTTCGGTGTCGCCACACTCTTTATCCCTCTTGCCGGAGGCATCGAGGCGATGCCTCTTAAAAGGAGGGGGGCAATGCCACACTACTCACATTCTGCGAGCGCCGCCATGCGGCCGAGCGGCATTACTGGGCTCGTGTGGGAGCGAAGAAGAGGACGTTCCCGTTCGAACGCGCGCTGCTGGGTTTCTGGCCTTCGGATTAAAAAAAAGCCCTTTTTTTCGTGCCGCCCTACGTTTGTCGGCGACAATATATTCGACAATCCATCCAACCTACGAGTCTGGTAGTACAGCTCGGATATAGAAACCTCATCGTGCTCCGTGCGAGATTTGCGAGATTTCGTTCCCACTCGTGATGTAAGGTGCAACTACATAATCCAGGTGAGCGATCCTCCATCCCTTCAGTGTCTATATGGAAGACGCAGTAGGAGAACCAGCGAAAAAGACACCCCCTTGTGGGTATGTGCGATATTGTGATGCGAACAACACCCAACAGACTTAGCGACCCGCCTCGCGAGTCCATGCTCATCATTGACTATGCTCCTTCATTTCGACAACTTTACCCCCCTTTCATCAAGAAAGGAACTCCTCCGGCGCCACATACGTGCTCTCATCTTTCCGTGTGTGGTAACTCTCCCCTGCGTTCTTACCCGTGCAGAGTAGGTAGCGCTTATGAGGATCCAGGTCGGGGTTTCCATAACACCTCCGTTATTCGGAAGTGGTCTCAGTACCAAGATTTCTTTTCCTCGACCTGGGTGTCCGATATGTAAACGCGAGGACATTGAGGCGACATTCACCACTTACTGTGGGACTGGTTTGTGGTTTATGGTTCATGTGAGTTTAACGTCCCAAAGCGGATCAGGCAATGAGGGACGCCGTAGTGAAGGGCTCCGGAAATTTTGACCACCTGCGGCTCTTTAACGCGCACTAACATCGCACAATGCACTGGGCTTTAGAATTTCACCCCCATCGAAATTCGACCGTCGCGGCCGGGATCAAGCCCGCGTCTTTCGGGTCAGCAGTCCAGCGCCGTAACCACTGAGCCACCACGGCGGCCAAACGGGACTGCCCTGGTCTGAAGCCTACGAGGATCCCGCACCTGAATGTAGCGGGCCTTTCACAAAGCAACCCTGCTTCATATATCGCCTGGATGCAGGGAGCATACCATCGCTCTCTACAGGACTGCATAAAATCATGTAGCCTTTCTCTATTAAGTTAATCATTTTTACATCTTCCGTCACACCTTCACCCACAATTGACGCCCTGACGCAATAAATGTCGCTTAAACAAACAGCCGCATGCGTGTTGGCCACTCTCTCAAAGTGGGTATGTGCCATCTGCATTTGAGGCCAGCCAATAAACCACAGAACACTGACGATCAGGTGAGGTGACCAGCTTCTAGCTTCCCTCACCCAAAAAGCAATTTTCATTTTTCACAGAGAACACAAACTAATTTAATTTGCACCCGTCAACCGTTAGGGGGAGAAATATAGTCTTAACCCCCATTTTTTCTCCTAACCGTCGACCGGAATCCCTTGGGACTCGGCGGCGCTCTGGTGGTGGTGGTGGTGGTGGTACTGGTTTTATTAAAAATAATAGTAAAAAGGAAGGAAAAGATTTTTGCTAGCCCCGGCATCTGCCATCGATACTGAAGCACCTGAGCTGGGGCAGCGGAAATAAAGGATAGCAGGAAGAATGGACTAATGAAATGAAAGAGGTGGGGGACAGGAAGAGGGGATACGGGGACAAGTAATACGTAGAAACTATTTACACAATAAGGAATGTGTCCAGGTTGTGCGCGTGATTAGCTCATTTTAGAGGAATTAAATCACACACTGTGTTGGTTACAACTGGAGTGGGGCGTCCAGTTATTAATCGCTCAAGGTATCACTCACGGAGCGTTCGGTCACTGCGTGAAACTACCTGACGGAGAACAGACGGGACGTCAAGCCCGTGTGTTCGAGGAATGCACAGAGGCTTACCAAAGTTCGCTCACGAGTGCGCGCACTGCCCTGCGGACACAATAGCGTCTTGATGGAGTCTTGTAGTATGCCCTGCGCCCTATAGGCCACGAGCATATCGCGACGAGCATCGGCGAACGCGGCACAGTGAAGGAGCAGGTGTTCTAGTGTTTCCACTGCACCGCATCCGTCACACACATCACTCGTCGCGATTCCGTGACGCACCCGTCGTTCCCCGGGCCACACGCAGCCAATGCGCGCGCGGAGGATCATTGCACGTTGTGACGGTGTAAGTGCGCGACAGCTGGTGACACTGTCGATGCGCTCACCTCCCGCGATGCGTGGGTCGGGGTACTGCTTTCGGAGATGGTCGTAGATGGCCGCGCGCACGTCCTCCCCCGCAAGGGGCAGACCACTGGCAGGTAGTTGGTGTGCAGCGGTCGCGAGGTCGTCAGCTTCTTTGTTGCCGGCGACGCCGCAGTGACCGGGCACCCACTGTGCACGCACGGTACAACCTCTCTGCGCGAGGCGCTCGATGCGCGAGCGAATTTCCCGCACTAGTGGGGTACTGCGGCCGTTAGATTGCAGGCGGCTGACGGCGGCGCGGGAGTCACACAGCAGAGCATTCCTGGGCAGCGGAGGGCCGAGGGTGAGGAGCAGGTCCATCCCGAGCCGGATCCCCATCAACTCCGGCGTGGTGGAGGAGCCCAGGAAGGCTGCGTGTTGCTGGCTGTGCAGCCGCAGGGCGGGGATGGTGGCCACCGCAGCAAGGGAGCAGCTTTCGCGGGCCACTGAGCCATCGGTGTACACGAGGAGATGGTCCTGGAGCTCCTCGTGTATGACGGCTCTGGCCAGCTGCTGCACAGCACAGAGGGATGTGCTCCGCTTTCCCGCAATGCCGACGATCTCTCGCTGTACCTCCGAGGCAGCAGGCCAGGGCGCGCAGGAGCAGTAAGGGGTGGGCCTTGTGTCAATTGCTCATACTCGAGCAGCGCCGCGCCCATTCGTGAGCGCGGATGCGAGCGCATACGCTGCAGCAGCGAGCCGCCGTCCGGTGCGCGGTGAAGCCGGTCGATATGATTCAATGCCCTGCGCGCTGCTTGGAGCTCAAGTGGCCACGCTCCTGCCTCGGCCAACGTTGCGGCGCACTGCGAGTTTTTAGACAGGCCTAGGCACACGCGCAGGGACTTGCGGTGCTGAACTCGAGTTTCTTCCAGCATGGCTTGCACACCGTGACGAGCGGCAGCGCATAGAGCACCGCCCTCGAAGCTGTGGCATCGTATAGCCGCAGCGCGGCTTGCTGGGAGATGCCCCGGCCCGAGCGGCGAGCTTGTGCACGGCGGCGGTGAACTCTTCATCTGCAGAAATTCCTTGGTCGCCGCGGGGATGCATGTTCTTTGGCAGCGGTGGAATTTTGAGTCTATCCGTATTTGCTCTAGATACGTTATCTTTCCGCTTTGAAGACTCTGAGGGTTCGGACCTAAGGCTCTCCATGATTTTTCTTTGTTTTGTTTTTTTAAAAGCCGTTAATGCTGCGATACCGTGGCGGCTTTATGAGCTCATTCAGAGTGTTGGAGACACCTAGCCTTAGATGTTTTACTGCCGAAGTGTTCGGAACAAGAACTAGTGCGGTATTGATTCTTTTTTTATTATGATTTCAATTTTTGTCCTTTTCTGCTTTGGCCAGTTTGAGACAGGTGGCAACGCAAAGAACTCGGCTTGCGATGAAGGCCTTAACCAATCGCAAAAGATTGGCCTCCTTCATTCCAGCATGCTTGATAGAAATGCGCTTGAGTAACCGGCACGTCTGGCTGGTGCTCGCTTCAATTCTCATGATAGTTTGTGTTTTTGCCATTTGATTGTATGCGCAGCCCTAGGACTCGAAAACTGTACCGTCGGAATGGCATTGCCATGTACTCTACTCGTAAAGCAATATCAAAGTCCTTGCAAGGGAGTGGTTTGTGTTCCTTTTAAAACGAAAGCTTTACTGACCGCAGGTTGAGCAGTTTCGCGATCCCTGGAGAGCCGTGCTGTACATAGGCGAGGAGCAGTGACGACGCACTGCGCATTTCTCTCAATACACATTGGGAGGCGGAAACGGTACCGGCGGAATGGAAACATGCTGAGGTAGTCATGATTCCTGAACAGGGCAAGAAGCTACAGATTGAAAATCTAAGACCAATATCGCTCACCTCGTGCTTAGGCAAACTATACGAGAGAGTGGTAACGCGCAGGCTACAACAGTATATGGAGGATAATGAGCTGTACCCCCTCTATGTTTGGTTTCCGAGCCACAATATCCACCCAAGATATACTTCTCCAAATCAAAGAACAAGTACTCTTAGGAGTACCCTACAACGGGGAACACGTTATAATGGCACTTGACATAAAGGAAGCTTTCGTCACTGTCAGCCACGACGCCATCCTTCTGGGTCTAGACGACCTAAACTGCGGGAGGAGGATCCATGGCTATGTTAAAGCGTTTCTTTCGGACAGAACAGCTACGATTGGACTATGCGAACTTAGATCGGATAAATTCTCCACCCCAAACAAAGGAACACCCCAGGGCTCAGTCATCTCTCCCACTCTCTTTAACGTAGCGATGATTGGGTTAGCTGAACAATTAGAAACAGTCAACGGCATACACCACGCCATGTACGCCGACGATATCACAATCTAGATGACTAGAGGGTCGCTAGAGGAAAAGGAAGAGAAGCTTCAGGAAGCCGCGACATTCGTAGAAAATTATGTCAAGGCCAGAGGCGTCGCGTGCTCGACAGAAAAGTAGGAAATTATCCGCATCTGGCGAGGCAAACAGAATCGCACGGTTCCGGCAGACGACGACGAGCTAAAACTCGAAATCTACCTCGAAGGCAAACCGACCCCAGAAAAACCCATGATTAGAATCTTAGGAATGCGGATACAATCGAACCAGCGCTGTACTCACACCCTCGACCTACTAAAAGCGTCGACGCTGCAGGTTGCTCGCATGATTAAGCGGGTCTCGCAGAGACGATACGGCATGCCCGAGGCAGACACGCTTAAACTCGTAAGGAGCCTTGTGGTGAGCAGGATGACCTATAGTCTCCCCTACTTTAACCTTACCCAAGGAGAAACACAACAAGCAGAAGCAATCCTACGCCGCGCCTACAAAGCTGCCCTACAATTACCAAACAGCACACAGACCGAAAAGTTGATGGCCCTAGGACTCCTAAACAAGCTAGACGAGCTCACAAAAAAGCCCAGCTTGTAACCCAGTTACAACGTTTAATGCTTACACCAACGGGCAGAGAAGTATTAAGAAAACTGGGTTGCGAAGGAGGGCTAGTAGAAATTCAAAGGACAGACACCATACCCGACGAACACAAACATTAAAGGCGGCTCCACTGCCCAAAAATATGGACACAAATCTGCACACTGCACGCAGAGCGGCCAGAGCCACCTATATGCACACTAGCCCTGAGGGACACAACGGTGTATGTGGACGCAGCCAGATACGCCAGAATTCAAGGACAAGGCAATTACAACATGGTGGCGACGGTGATAGGCTCGGACCTACGCGAGTTCACTTGCGCATCTCTAAACG
Organism: Amblyomma americanum; assembly: GCF_052857255.1. Taxonomy (NCBI): domain Eukaryota; kingdom Metazoa; phylum Arthropoda; class Arachnida; order Ixodida; family Ixodidae; genus Amblyomma; species Amblyomma americanum. The sequence continues at coordinate 25,695,874 of NC_135505.1, forward strand.
ATTGCACGGTAGTCGAGGCCTGAAGAGGAGGCCGTAGCTCTAGCGGCAGCGGAGGGCTACCGGTCCAAGCAGTCTTTAACGATCATATCAGACTCGCAAGCAGCCTTGCCGAAACTATATGAACGGCAGAATCAGCCGCAGCACGTCTGTCTCATATATCGTTGGACACCTGAACCGCGTAAGGGAAGGGATAAAGGAGGGAGCGAAAGAAGAAAAGAAGAAATGGGTGCCGTAGTGGAGGGCTCTGGAATAATTTCGACCACCTGGGGATCTTTAACGTGCGCTAGGAAGACCACTTTTGCATACGATAGTATGGGCGCCAGGTCACGAAGGAGTGATAGGCAACCAAGAGGCCGACAGGGTAGCTCGAGAGCGTACGAAAAGCCGAGCTTCCCGCGTAGGCGGCCCCGAGGTTTTCGTACCTATCCCTCAGGGATATACGGCGATTTTAGATTATTTTAAGGGGGTCAGAAGACGGTACCCCCACCACACAAATCACTTAGCAGGGAAGAGGCTGTAGCTTGGAGACAGCTGAAAACGGGTACCTACCATAACCTGCATATACTAAGCAAAATTCACCCCACGCGATATAAAGATACATGTCCATGGTGTAACGAAACGCCCACGCTATATCATATTTCGTGGGAATGCTCGAGAATACCCGTGGTCCCAGCCATACCAAACCCGAGTGCAGAGCAGTGGGAGGGATTGCTCTCCAGCGACCGCCGGTGCGACCAAATTGGTCTAATCCGGCGGGCCAAGCTGGCGGCGGCATCCAGCGGAGCCCTGGAATAGGGGCAGACGACCCTGTGCAAGAGAAGATGACCCAAGTCATCTGACACCACAGACGAACAAAACTAGAGCAAAATAAAGTTTATCGTCTCTCTCTCTCGTTCGCTCCCTAGGCGCAACTGCGCATGCACCACTAGTAGCACCAAGCCACAGGTGTTCCACCGCTGCGCTGCGCTGCGCCTTTCCTCAAAATGCAACTTTAAATTTTCATCGCCGAACGGTCAATTGCGGTCCGTGCACACCTTGACAACGCTACAACCAGCTGTCGCGTCTCACTCTTAAAGACGAAGCTTAAGCGTCCTCTAGATTTTTTTCGAGAGAATAAAAGTCTCACTGCCACCACTGGTACTGATCCAGAGTACCCATGTTCACACCCGACCGCGGCTGCTGCGTTTCGATGTAGGCGAAACGTTAAGGCTCCCGTGAGCTGTGCGATGTAAGTGAACGTTAAAGATCCTCACGTGTTCAAAATTATGCCGGAGCTCTCCACTACGACACGTCTTCCTTTCTTCTTTCATCTCCTCCTTTATCCCTTCCCTTACAGCGCGGTTCAGGTACCCAAATATATATGAGACATGTACTGTGCCATCTCCTTTCCCCAAGATATTAAACTTAGTTTTGGAATATGGCGGAGTGCTAGACGCACTCTGGCACGGGTCGGCTCCGTATTTCACTGCCTCCGGGATCGCCCGGGGGCCTATGCGCCTATTAGCGCGTGGCGCGTTTTCTATCTATCTTTTCCTCCTATCCTTTAAGTCTCCTACTTTCAGCACGCGGCAGCGAGCGTGGCTCGGCTTGAGCCAGTAGGCAGGCCCGTGCTCTCGTTTTCCTACTTCCTTTCAGCGACATTAGCCAGTCAGTTCCCCGAAAACAAATTATTATTATTATAGTATTAGTATTATTATTTTCCTCCATCCTTTATTCCTTCCTTTACGGCGCGGATGAGGTGTCCACCGAGATATGCGAGACGGTTACTGTGCTTCGCGGGCTCGCCGCGAATCTGGCATCACGTCACACAGCGCGACTTGCCGCCGCCGCCGCCGTTTAGTATGACGTCACACCGCGTTCCTCGTCGTTGCGCTCGCCTCCGCTCGCTTCGCCAGCTGCGTGGCATCGGCGAACACTTGAACTGCATCGTAAAGGAAGGGAAGAAGGTGGGAGTCAAAGAAGAAATGGAAAAAGAGGTGCTGTAGCGGATGTTTCCGGGCTATTTTCCACCACTTGGGTTAGACACGAAGCTTTAAGTGTCCATTATTTTGCCTTAAAAGAGGTCTTACAAGTCCAGTAATCATGAAATTGAGCTCAGTACACTAGTGCGAAGCGGTAATAAATTAAACGATTTTAACGTGATTGCGTTGAGGAGCCCGTATGGCAGAAATTCCGGCGCCCCCGTTGGCGTCATCTTTGACCGTGAGCGAAAAATCCACGAAAAATCTCCACAGAAGCAACCTAGTGGGCAAGTGAGCCACCTAGGTTACGTAACCTTGTTGAGTCATCACAGCCTGCCTGGCAGTTTGTGAGCAAACTGCGCACCGTAAGAGGTGGCACATAAATTAATGATTGGTCGTGAGAGGTGGCCCGCGATGAGCAACCGGAATCCCACAAGCCACATCGTTGGCAGCACCTGCCAATCGGAAGAAAGTGGTGCCTCGCTTAACGCTGCACCACTGCGCCAGGAGTAGTATGAGGACTGCCATGGACAGGGATGCATGGACATGAGGTATAGAATGACTAACTCTGCACATATGGGCATTAACCAACTAAAGCTATCCCGTTATACCCTTTAAATGCGCTTTGGAAGGGGCTCTCATAAAGTTGCAGTATGCCTGGGATGGTAAAGGTCTCTGCTTCAAAAACATCCCCGAGCAAGAGTTTTAAAGCGAAAGCTTTACTGGTCGCAGGTTGAGCAGTTTCGCGTGATTCCTGGACAGCCGTGCTGCGCATGCGCGAGGAGCAGTGATGACACACGGCGCATTTCTCTGTCCCGCTCCCTAGTCACAACTCCGCATGTACCACTAGTAGCACCGAGCCACTGGTTTCTTCTTTTCCTCTATCCTTTATCCCTTCATTTATAGCGCGGTTAGGGTGCCCACCAAGATATGTGAGGCGGATACTGTGCTTTGGGCGCTCGCCACGCCATCTGGCATGATGTCACACCGCGTGGCTGGCCGCCGCCGCCGTTTGGTATGACATCACACTGCATTCCTCGTCGTTGCGCTCGCCTCCGCTCGCTAAGCCAGCTGTGTCGCATGCCTGATAACATGTCGGAGGATTGAAATCACGTGCGCCGCAACCACAGTTGTGTCGTCATTAATAAGACCACAACGTAGCTAAACAACCCGACTAACCTGAACTTGCAATAAAAATTAACCAAGGCTAACTGTGCTATCTATGCCTTAGCTTTCGCTACGTATGTCCTGGCAGAGCCCAGCTAAGCCACTGCCAATTTCCTAATTTGCTAATCCTCAGGAGAGTTGTCAGCGTACTCTCCACCGCATTTTGAACTTGTTGCAGTCCATGTTTCCCATTGTTTCTGTCCATAAAAAAAGGTAGTCGCTGACATAGTGCAAAATCCTGTTATTAAAGCTTTCCAAGGCGGTTTGCAAAGCCCTCTTTTTATAGCTAAGAAAAATTTTGTTCACAATACATGAGACAGTGGCAGATACTGGCTTTTTGCATGGAAAGTTTCGATATCCATGTAACAACGGTGGCATGCAAAATAAAAATAAAAGGCGAGAAGCCCCAAAAATGCCCTCAATAGAAATATAGCACTTGGTTTTAAGGGCAAGTTCATCATTCTTTGTTGCTGTTCCTTTTTATATTGAAACAACTAACTCATCTAGCTCTCCATGTTATCGTGATAGATGCCTCCAACACTTGCAGGTCCTGAACAAATATGTTGAACAATCATCGTTATGCTTGTATGAAATCAAAAAACATGCCAATATGTAACATGTCTGCAGAGGCCCCTTCCCCTCTTCTGCACATTTTGGGCTGCAGAGCTATGGCTATAATTTTGCCGTACGGATGTCATTCTGATGGGACTGTAATATAGAAACCTTAATTGCACACAGCTCAATGTATTGTAACCCACAGCTGAGTGAAATGCCAGTATACAACCCCACAGACCTGGGATAAATTGCATATGTATTGCATTAAAAGGTATCTTAGAACTGTTCTTATCTTTAACCAAGGTATTTTTGTTGTAAACTGTCTTTGCAACTTGTGTGCTACATGACCAACCAATTCAGTTCATGAGAGCTCATCACTAAATTTTTTTTGTCAATGTGTGAACACCATAGGTGCAGTATTATTCATTTAAAATCTTTTTAAGCTGGTAAACGTAAAAAATTGAATACAGGTGTCACAACCACCAGCCCTTTTCTCAAGAAAAAAGTGGTGGTGCCAAAGCTGGTTTCCCACCATTCATTTTCTAGCAGGGAAGAGTGAGTATTTCTCAGTCTAAATATGAATTTGAATGAAGTAGCGAGAAAAAAAAACAGTTTTTGAATCCCAATTTCCCAACAATAAATATATATTTTGCTGCTGAAGAAGTAACGGAATGGCTATAATGGGCTGTACAACACATTTTTACTGCGAATAGAAATTGCATGGACGTGTCCTTAGTGTCACTATGAGCAGCAGTACGTATTTCATTTTGTGTGTTGTGTACTATAGTTGAATACAATTCAAGAATGAATCATCTCACAAGTTGTTTGCATGGAAGGTACGGCAACCTGAGCCAATCAGGATGGCGCACACTATATAATTGGGTTGCTACATGCGTGCCACACCTATTGCCTTGTGACAGGTAGATCCATTTCTGTGAATGAAGGTGTACTGGTGTTTAGGCTGTTTATTTCTTCAGCAGGTGACACTTCATGACTTTTTATTTTTATTTTTGTTTTGTTTTCCGATGGGTGGACATTTTCGCACAGCGAAAAGGCCATATATGGCCCACTTTTCTTTTTGTCATTACCTGTCTGTACTCAGTTCTTTAGTTGTCTCGTCACAGTTGTTTGGATGCACATATATTATCTCCAGTGTTGTCTCTGCAAAAGGAAGCTGAGTCAAATCCAGGCGAGGGCAGCTACATGCCGATAAAGGTGAAGAGGAAAACACGCCTCTTTGCTCTGCGTTGTGAGCGCATATGTGGTTGAAGTTAATCCTCAGCTCTCCACCATGGCGCCTGCAATACATCATAAGAGACAAAATCATTCACATTTTTGCCAATCTCATTGTGGCAGTGCTCGATGTGCTCGGCATGTATACGTAGACGTTTAATGGATCACATTGGCCCGTGAACGAGCTCACATATCTTCCAAACTCACATGAGCACTGCTGGTTGTGTCCTCCTCCTCTATGCTCTTTACAACGCCTGGTCCTTTGAGAGGCATCTGCCACTTCATTCTTAAGTTGTATTCGAGTATATTAAATATCGATAAATGTAACTAATGCTGTATGTCACTTGCTGCTGTGTTGTTTGTGTGGTTTGTGTACAAAACCTTTACTCTTGTGCCATGGTATATTAAGTAGTATTTTTGTGCAGGTGGTCGAAATTATTCCGGAGCCCTCCACTACGGCACCTCTTCCTTCCTTTCTGCTTTCACTCCCTCCTTTATCCCTTCCCTTCCGGCGCGGTTCAGGTGTCCAACGATATATGAGACAGATACTGCGCCATTTTCTTTCCCCCAAAACCAATTATTATTATTATTAGTATGTAGGGTTGTTTCACTGAACAGATGGTATTGATGGATTCTGTTTTTACAAGGTGTGTTCAGTATAGTTTTACCTCCTGGTCTCTAACATATTTATTAACTCATGAAAGGGAAAGACGTTACAATGAAAAGAATGTTTGATCTTCCAACTTTTCATGCTGTTTTAATTTTGCACATGGCACCATTGATATTGAAGTAGTCACCAAGAAAATGTTGGTATGCATCAGTGCACGGTTAGAACAGTTTTTCGAAACCGAATTTTGGAAGGGAGAAGGTGTTCTCCTTAACAATATCCACCGCCGAACGAGTCCTATTTATGGAAATTTGTATATTATGTTTCCACTCCGAACGTGGGTACAAACTGTACGTACATGGAAGATCCAGCTGTGTTGAGAGTGAAAGACGAGGAGCGCAGTGGATTGCCACTGTCTGCATCTCACACCTGTGCTTGTGGCACATGTGGATGGATTTGTGATGATTGTCACATTAAGCAGATGGTTATTGTGGGCATTCTTGAACTTGAGAATGCGGAAGGACCGTGCAAATTTGCTTAAGGTTTGTGCTAAAAAATCCATAATTTAACGTGACAACAAGTTAGGTGGCAAAATCGCCGTGTTAAATAAGCTGCAGCTTCGGGATGTTCGGCCTCACCGACCCATAGTTCTGAACTAGTGCCTTGTAGCTGCTGGCTATTCCTTAGGTAAAGAAACATTTGAAGACATTTAGTGCCCATTTGGGGCCATCAGCCTGATTCTTCTCTGAGGGCATGTAAACAATAGTGCATCGATGACGCAAGGGCATAAGTATCAGTGGGGTAATATATCAAAAAAATTAATTTAACCTCTGAAAAAAGACAACTCAAGCATTATTTTTACAGAAATATATTTCACATTGAGTAATTAGCACGTTATAGACAAGGAGGCAAATTATTCAACACACCTCTCAAGCTTAGGATATATGTATAGGAAATTTTCGCATCTATATAGTCACTTCCTCATTATTGGAGGCAGCTTGAGTCATTGATCCCATGGACCAATGTTTCGTAGTCTCATTATCTATTATGTATTGAATGGTGTCCTTGGCTTCATTATACTTCATTGCCTGATGGTTTTCTAAAACTTCTTTCGAATATGTGTGCTTCAGCTTTGAAAAAGCGCATTATTGGAATGCCGAATCCCTGTTCACATATGTTGTGCTGAGCTGATACAATGTGCAACGGTACTATACTTGGCATTTAACATCTCACCACGTTAGAGGGACCTATTTTGACCCGCTGTGTTCTTTAATTATGAGCTCAAGTGCACCGCGTGAAAGACAAGATAAAGTGTTATCCATTTAATTTCATATGATCTATATTGAAGGCATCCATGGGAGTGACTGCGAGACGCAGTTAACTCATATGAGTGATGGGAGTGCTGCATATTGGCTCAATTGAGTGATTCGAAAGACACATTCCATTCGAGCGATACGAGAGCCATATTTCGGCTCAAAAAACTGATACGAGAGACACATATCAGCCCATACGAGGGATTCAAGGGACACAATTTGCCCATACGAGGGACATGAAGGACACATTTCAGCCCATACGAGGGACAAGTGGGACACATATCAGCCCATATGAGGGACATGAAGGACACCTATCAAGCCATGGGAGGGATATGACGTAGACATATCAGCCCATACGATAGATATGAGGGACAAATATCAGCCCATAAGAGACACATATTTCCTTATATGTGACACATATAGGACACATCTGGTATGACCACATGCTAGACGCAAATAAATTCATACAAGACACATATGCATTCATATGAAATTTTTCGATAGGGACATAGTTTAATATACGGCTCCGAGCTGGCCAAAGCAGCCTCGCACAGCTGCGGGCTGTTTAAGTGCCAGGAAGCCGTGGCCGGAAGTGCCGGACATGAATAAAGAATGTGGCCATAGTTTGCTCGGGGGTGGCTGCAGAGTGTGCATTCGTGAGAAGGCACCGGGGTGAATAAGAGCAAGGCGGGCAGGAAAGAGGAAAGTATGGACGCCTGTAAATGGCGCCACGTCCTCTGTTCGAGCTTGGAGAGGGACTTCTGAGAGGGGGGGGAGGGATAGGCGGGTGTTGCAGGGACAAATCGGGATGTAATGGAATGTGAGGAATAGGTAATGAGTTCTTATCGCCTAGATGTCTTCTCAAATAAAGGATTGACATAGGTCATATTTAATGGCAGTTGACAGGCGTCAATGTATTTCATTCTTTTCCATTTTGCTGCTTGGAAGCTGTAACATGTAGCTTCGTTTGCAATCCGTACTTGTGAGATAACTTAAGCTGACTCTATAAAACAGACGTCTGTACCTCTCACTTGACGTAGACATCGCAATAACCCCCTGACGGGGGTAAAATAGAAAAGAACTGCATGTGAGTGCTCTCCATGTACATACGTTGACATTGAACACAGACCACCAGACGCGATCTTGCCCTAACTTGCCTTCGCCTACAAACCACAGTTAAGGAGGCAACCCTGTGAAGCCTTATCAACTTGTACACAGCAGGGAGGCCATGATGACAAAGCTCGACGCAATGTTGCAGGACGTCACCGACGGGGACAACCTCGACGTCGTTGCCTACCTGGGGCCGTATTCCGAGATTGTCATAATAAAAAGCGTCATAATATGCCGCAGCGGCCGCACCTGATTGGTCGAAACGCCAGAAGCGGATGTCGGCTCGGTTGTGACTGTGAGCGGTGGCAGGATGTCACTGCGTTTCGGTTGCCGCAGTGAAGCATCCAGCGTCGCTCCTGCTCTTTACCGACAAATGGAACGAGACCATTGCGAAAGAAGACAGAGTCACCCACAAGTTCAGTTTCCTACCGGATTTCACTGTAAAGCGGTAATATCAAAGGTACTTTATTTGCAAGAGGCAAGGAAACGCTGATAAATGTATTGGAGGCCGTCATAACGAATCAGCAAATTCCGCACAGCTGGAAACAGAGTAAAATGAATTTGATTTATAAAGGAAAAGGCAATAAGATGAACACAAAATCCTTCCGACCGATTACGATAACATCAGTTACATACAGGCTTGCGATGCAGGCGGTGAAAATAAAAATGCAGTCATGGGTAGAAAGTAGTAGAATACTCGGAGAACTTCAGAACGGGTTCAGAAGTGGTAGGCGCTTAGATGATTGCCTGTTCGTGCTCACCCAGTGCATAGAAATAGCTAAGGCGGAAAACAGACCTCTGTATTTAGCCTCCTTGGTCAAAAGCGGTTCATACGACAACGTGAACAGGGAACTCCTGTGAAACATATTAAAAGGTGAAGGTGTCAGTCATGAGGTAAATAATTTTCTACAGGAAATATATCGAGAAAATGAAGTTGAAATAACATCGGAAGGAATAAAGAGTACAACAACTGTCCAGATACGCAAATGATTAGGGCAAGGTTGTCCTCTATCACCGCTGCTGTTTAGGCTTTATATGATAAGTATGAAAAGACGGCTACAAGGAAGCAATCTAGGTTATGATCTGTCATACACATTAGGCGGAAAGGTTGTTGAGCAAAGACTAGCGGGTTTAATGTATGCGGACGATAGTGTACTGTTAGCAGATAGCCAGGAAGATTTGCAAACTTTGGTGAATTGCTGTGGAGACGAAGTATACAGTCTAGGTTTCAGTTTTAGCGCAACTAAGTCAGGTGTGATGGTTTTCAACGGCACAACGGATCAGGAGCTTACAATACAAGGTCATGAAATACCCCGAGTGGCCGAATACAAATACCTCGGGGTATGGGTAAACAACGGGCATATGTACATGGAAAAGCACGAACAGTCTCTCATAGCAAAAGGGCGAAGAGATGCCGGGATAATGAAACATAGGGCATTGGGGGGAGGGGGGTACAACAGGTATGAAGTCCTCAGAGGTATTTGGAAAGGAATAACGGTGAAGGGGCTTACTTTCGGGAATGCGGTTTTATGCTTAAGGGCTGAAGTTCACTCGCGATTAGAAGTAAATCAGAGAACTGTCGGAAGATTAGCACTAGGTGCCCACGGGAAAACCACAAACGAGGCAGTACAGGGGGATATGGGCTGGGCAACGTTCGAAGCACGGGAACCTCAAAGTAAAGTACTATACGAAGAACGCCTGAGGAAATCGGATGATAACAGGTGGGCAGCTAAGGTATTTAAATACCTGTACAGAAAGTGCGTTGACACACAGTGGCGGAAACGAACTAGAAAGCTGGCCAGTAAGCTTGCCAGAGACGGGGAAGGAGAATGAAAGAGCATTAAACGACAGGTTAAAAACGTCGAAGGTAAAAATTGGATAGATTCAATGGAAAAGATGCATAGTGTAGAACTATATCGATGCTGGAAAAAGCAGATCAGGAAGGAAACGTTTTATGATAACTCAAGAGGCAGTGCCCTCCTATTTGAAGCTAGGTCAGGGTGTCTTAGAACGCGCAGCTACAGAAAAAAATTTAACGAAGGAGATGACACATGTGCTGTGTCTGGTAAATCTGTAGAAACAATAGAACACCTCATCCTAAAATGCGATGGTATTCATCCCGACGTCGATGCAGGCACAGCCACTCTTCCTGAGGCCTTAGGGTCTAGAGATAACAATAGTCATGTAAATAAATCTGCGGTGGAAATTAGCAAAAAGCGATTGGAGGATTGCTGGCACAAATGTAGAGAGGTGACATAAGTTTTAAAGTGTAGGAAGACGTTTTTTTAAAGGAAATGGCGAATTGTATTAACAACTTACTGCAGAGTAAACAAAAATAAAGGAAAAAAAACTGAGCAAGATGGCAACAACCACTGCCCCGTTTCAAATGGGACGCTCCTACCTTCCATCCATCAATCCATCCAGCAAGTTAGGAAAAGTAGATTTTAAGTGGGTAGAAGTAACCCAGCGAAGGTTATCTGGTTGGTGGCTAAAATCAAGACAAGATTAAAATTTCATGAGTCATGGCTTCGTGGCTTGAACCACGCCCGATTTAAAGGGTTCAGCCGTATCCATCCATCCATCCATCCATCCATCCATCCATCCATCCATCCATCCATCCATCCATCCATCCATCCATCCATCCATCCATCCATCCATCCATCCATCCGTCCATCCCTCCATCCGTCCATCCGTCCATCCGTCCATCCGTCCATCCATCCATCCATCCATCCATCCATCCATCCATCCATCCATCCATCCATCCATCCATCCATCCATCCATCCATTCATTTATTTATTCACGTTGCCTCACAGGCTCCAAGCATGGAGTATCCATCCATCCATCCATCCATCCATCCATCCATCCATCCATCCATCCATCCATCCATCCATCCATCCATCCATCCATCCATCCATCCATCCATCCATCCATCCATCCATCCATCCATCCATCCATCCATCCATCCATCCATCCATCCATCCATCCATCCATCCATCCATCCATCCATCCATCCATCCATCCATCCATCCATCCATCCATCCATCCATCCATCCATCCATCCATCCATCCATCCATCCATCCATCCATCCATCCATCCATCCATCCATCCATCCATCCATCCATCCATCCATCCATCCATCCATCCATCCATCCATCCATCCATCCATCCATCCATCCATCCATCCATCCATCCATCCATCCATCAATCACGGCGTCATTACCGGGACTAATATACACCGATGATATAGTGGTAATGGCTGACAAGAAAGATTTACAGAAGTTGATAGACATATGTGGTACAGAGGGAGATAGATTAGGTTTCAAGGTTAGTCAGGAAAAATATGCAGTCATGGTATTTAATGATGAGGGCGGTGAGCATAGAATACAGGAGTTTACGCTAGAAGTAGTGGATGAGTATCTTGGGCTGTGGATAAATAACGGTGCTGAGTATCTGAGAGGGCATGAAAAATATGCAATGAATAAAGCTAGTAGGAATGCAGCTGTCATGAAAAATAGGGCACTGTGGAGTTACTATAGGCATGAAGTGGTAAGAGAGATCAAGAAAGGGGTTATGGTTGCTAACTTGACTTTCGGTAATGAGGTCCTGCGCATGAGACCAGATGTTCAAGCAAGGTTAGAAATTAAACAACGTGGCGTTGGGAGACTAGCTTTGGGAGCACAGGGCAATACACCAAATCAGGGGGTACAGGGTGATATGGGATAGGTGTCGTTCGAGAGCAGAGAAGCTACTAGTAAGATAGCATGTGAAGGGAGATTGAGAAAAATGGGGGAAAATCAGTGGGCTAGGAAAGTTTTCAGATACCTGCATATAAGGAATGTTGTAACGAAATGGAGAAAGCGGACTAGAAAATTGACAAGCAAATATCTGGACAGCAGCTGGAGGGAAAATCAGCAATTTATCGGTTAAGAAAAAGGTTAAAGAAACAAAGAACTCAGTGGAAAACTGGGATGCTGACGAGATCAGCACTGGGAACATACAGGATTTTTTATTACCATTGTAGAGGAATCTCTTTGTTGTTTGAGGCCAGGACGGGAGATTTGCGGGCAAAGACTTATAGTGTCAGGTACCACGAGATAACACATTGTACTTTGCGTGCGGAGAGGAAGAGGAGGCGGCTGAACACTTGATACTTTTCTTTAAAGTGTTTCACCCTACAGTAGAAAGCAGCGCGGTTGATTTATCCAAGGCATTGGGGTTTAAGGACCGTGAAGGGAAAGCAGATTTTAAGCGGGTAAAAGTAACCAAGCGAAGGTTATCTGATAGGTGGCTAAAATCAAGACAAGAGTAAAATTTTATATGTCGTGGCTAGGTGACTGGAGCCACCCGATTTAACGGGTTCAGTCGTATCCATACAACCAGCCAGCCAGCCAGCCAGCACCGTCGGCGCGCTCTAGACAGGGCTGCTCCCAACTGTACGGAGCGCTCATAGTTTAGAGGTCTCTGGTAAGCGCCGAGGTCCCAGCGGACTGGAACCGCGGAGAAATTATTCCCATTCCCAAAACAGAACACTCATCTCTACTTACCTCATATAGGCCGATATCTTTATTTTGCACTTCTTCAAAAATACTTGAACATATACTTCTTAGGCATATATCAGCCTTCCTGGAAACTAATCACGTAATTTACGACCGCAACACGGCTTTCGTAAGGGCTTTTCTACAGTTACCGAACTGCTGGAGACAATTCAGGACATTGCCGTAGCCATTGAGAACCGGTCTCAAATTGATGCCATTTTTTTTAGATTTTGAAAAACCATTTTACCTTCTCTCACGCAAAATGTTCTTGCTAAGACTAATGAATATCCTGAAAAAGGATTTGCTGTTGGCGTGGGTACAGGGGTAGCCATCGTATCGACCAAATTAAAATGATATCGACAGTCGCTCAAGACATCGAGATGAGTGTTGTAAAACATCTCAACATTCCTTCCGAAACGAAAACAAACAAACCCTCCCAACTGGAGGATTTCTTTCAACACACTCGGCATAAAAAATTACATTTCATGCAACTGCAGAACGCATGCGCGTACCTTTTTATGCAGGACACTTTCACAGCTAGCAAACGTTCCAGGTAAACGTTTAAAGCTTCAAAATCTTAATGCTGAGAGCCCTTCCAAGCCAACCACGATCGCCTACCGCTTGTCTATCGTTTATAGGACAGGCAGAGGAAGGAAATTTTCTCAGCCAACAGCTATACGATTCAGTGTAAAGTGGTACCAGGCAAAGGCCAGCGCTAACAGGGCACTCCACAAAAATAACACCCTGCATGCTAAAAAAATATCACTCACGTCTTCGAACCAACACGACCCCGACCAAACAGCTAGCTGTTTTTAAACGGCGACATGGCCCTTGCATGTTTATGTCGCATTGCGCGGGGCACCTGATTTAGTTCCAAAACGTATCGGTGAGCAGTTAGGTACATCAAAGGAACAATAAATTAAACCACATACAAAGGACATTACAGCATTCATTCACATTCATCGCAGTATTACCTCCGGCTGCACAGCGAACAACTACAGTGACGGGCCTCGATAGTACAGGAATGCAGTAAGATGAAACAAATGGTCGAGTTGAATCGACGTCATGATGAATCTAGCACGAATGACCAAGACAAAAGGAAGTTAAACGCTTGCGTCGTGTCCTAATCCTTGTTGATCTAGTCTTAAGCGCTTTATTCATCCAGCACCAGAACCATCAACATCATCATCAGCCTGACTACACCCACTGTTGGGCAAAGGCCTCTTCCATGTCTCCCAAACTAACCCTGTCCTTTGCCCGCTACGCCCACCCTATGGTTGCAAACTTCTTAACCTCATCCGCCCACCTGACCTTCTGCCGACCTCTGCTACGCTTCCCATCTTTTGGAATCCACTCCGTTACCCTTAAGGACCAGCGGTTATCTTTCCTTCGCATCACATGCTCTGCCCAAGCCGATTTATTCCTCTTGAGTTCGACTAGGATGTCATTAACCCGTGTTTGTTCTCTCACCCACTGTGCCCGCTTCCTGTCTGTTATCGTTACACGTACAATTCTTCTTTCCATTGCTCGCTGCGTTGTCCTTAACGTAAGCTTAACCCTTTTCGTTAGTTATGCGAACGTATGCGCTAAAAGCGACGACACAAGAAGACAATACACACACGACACAAGCGCAAACTAACAACTCTTGTTCTTATTTTGCGCTTGTGTCATGTGTGTATTGTCTTGTGTGTCCCTTTTAGCGCATGCGTTCGCATAATGATCAACCAACTGGCGCCAATATTAGCTTTGCTGTCTTTTCGTTAGCCTCCACGTTTCTGCCCCGTAGGTGAGTACTGATAAGATACAGCTGTTGTACACATTTCTCTTGAGGGATATTGGTAAACTGCTATTCATGATCTGAGAGAACTTGCCATATGCGCTTCCCCCCATTCTAATCCTTCTAGTTATTTCCCTCTCATGATCCGGATCATCTGTCACTACCTCACCTAAGTAGAAGTATTTTTTTACCAGTTCCAGCACCTGGCTTCCAATTCTGAACTGCTCTTTCCTTGATAAGCTTTTGAACATTACTTTCGTTTTCTGCAAGTTAATTTTCAGACCCACCGTTTTGCTCTGCCTGTCTAACTCATTGATAATGCACTCCACTTCACCTACTGAGTGACTCAGCAAGGCAATGCCATCAGCGAATCGCAGGTTATTTCAGTATTCTCCATTAATTCTCATCTCCAACTGTTCCTAATTCAGGCCCCTGAACACCTCCTGTAAACAGGCGGTGAATTACACAGGCGAGATCGTACCTGCTTGCCTGACGCCCTCCCTTATTGGAATTTTATTGCTCACTTTATGGAAGACTATGGTAGCTGGGCAGCTGCTATATATTACTTCCAGTATTTTCGCATGAGGTTCTTCTACACCATGATTCCCCATCATGTAATTCGCCTTGGCGGGTTTTTCAGATTAAATAAATAACAGTTTTCGGTTGACGATTATGCTTACGTGTTTGGCGCGGAACCGAAGACAGGAGCTCGCTCAGGGAACCCGTTGACTTATGGCCCCGAGGCTGTTGATGAACACTCCCATGTTGGCGTCTTTCGTGCGCGGAAGCAATGCTCAGAGCGTTAACAGCGTCGTCTAAGGTCGCTCCGAGATCGCCATTGCGCATTATTCCACGAAGCCGAACAGCGTTGCACTGGAGAGCAGAGCGCACAGCCTCGTCCAATCTCTCTTGAATGATTTCCCGCGGAGTGTGTGTGGCCAGTAGAGGTTGTGTGGTCCACATTACCACGTAGGCGACATCCCTTACACACGAGTGGTTGGCTCTTGCTTGGGTCAGTAGGCAAGCGTAGAGGACTCCCCCCCCCCCCGTATTGTCACGGCTCTCGGGGCTTGACTGCCGTCGCTGTTCTGTAGTGTACGGGACGACGCCATTCGTGCTAGCGCACCGAAGCAGTCAGCTATTATCAGCGGTTCATCGAGGCGGTATAATTTCCACCCATGAGTAACCTGCATAGGCAGCAGCAGGCAGCGAATGATCGCTATGCACTGTAGCCGTTCGCCGTCCGTCCGAATTTGCAGCACTGCGCAGTAGATTTCGAATGGGAGGCGTGTTGGGTCCAAGTCTCGCAATCGTGGGAGCCACTGCATATTCGCAGCATCCAGAGACACCAGTTCGTCATGCTTAGATTCTTTTAGCAGGTCGTACAGACGCAATAAATCTTGGGATCACATCTCGGCCCGCAAACTAACGTAGTAGGTGGAGCGCTGGCCTCTGTGAACGAAAGCCGAAATGTTACTGCACTGACAGGAACGGTCCAATCTAGCCTTGAATGTCACCACCCATTTGGTGTCGTGGACGCGTCACCGTTGACGTGGACGCGTCGTTTGGAAAGGTTTGCACGTTCCTGCCAGTCAGCGTAAAAAGGCGACTATCGCGTGACATCGGAATAACTGCTCCGTTGTTACCTTCATCAGATAAAGCAAAATGTCTGGCTTCTTTGGGGGGAATATCTGGGAATTGAAAAGTGAATTCGAGCAAAAAGACTATTCAAACGTACTTAAACTCATCACAACGATAACAACTCTATTTGTGCGCTGAGGTCACGAGGTTTTGAGCTCACTGGTTCGAGAAACTAGGCACGTTGGATAGGCCACGAATGCTAGAAATTGCGGAAAATATAATTACTGTGCTGAATAAATCATAGAAAATATGGCTTTAAGGTGCATATGCAAGGAGATTTGCACTTTTAAAACATATTAGCGCTGCTTTGTGCAGTGCTTAGAAGTATTGTCTGCTATCAGCTCTGCTGCTTTGGCGCTATGCACGGCCAAGGTGTCTTTAAATTGCAATTGTTAGAATAATGCACGAAAAAAAAAAGCTCAGCAGAGGAACTTAAGACTGTTTATGCGTGTGAGTGTGAAAGCATTACTGTCACTCAGTGGATTGACACCTGCCCACCTACACACTATCCACACACAGATAGACACGTATGACACCACCCGGAACGCTTTACGAGGAGCAGTTCCATCAAAATTTTGGTGCGAAAGTATGACAACAAATTCGATCGAAGTTGCATATGTCGTCGTTTCGAATCTCTGTCGCAAGCTAGCTTCTAACTTGACTAGCAGGTGTATGCTATATGCAACGAGAAATGGTGTGATAACACCCCGAACACAGTGCGATGAATGGTTGCGTCACAATTGTGGTACGAATCTCGGGAAAACTGGCGCTACAGGAAAGTCGGCCGTGCGAAGTATATATAGAAAAAAAAATGGCTCTATAGGGTTGCCTGGAGTGGTAGTGTTTGCCTTGTGTACGTCGTGCGGCCGCTTCATGACGTCACGCTATCTAGAAATCACTTGGAATTTTGTATCTGCGAGTAAACACCCCGCGTAGGCTTTTCTACTAGTTGGATTACTTAACCTTTCGTATTAAAATTTAGTGCAGAATGTGCGCGTTTATTTTAGGCGATTTTGTTATGTTCTGGAAAGGTCGTGCAGAATTGTGTTAGCCGCTACACCTAATATCTTGTGGTTGAGAACGCTCACAGCATGCTCACCGGCCAGCACATGTGTTGATGTGTAAGCTTTGCCGTCCGCTGTATTTTCTGCGCCGAAAGCAATAAAGTATGCAAATTCGCTTCGCAGCAGCTTCACTAAAGAGTATGTGAGCGTAGCAAAAAAAATTGTAGATCGCTACAAACTGCTGCATTGACGAAATGGGAAAGCATTTGCGTTTAAACGTCAGCAACTTTTTTTTTGCAAGTCATCGTTCTCACGTGACACCCGTCACGTGACCCTTGGATTACGTCGCCAACATTTTTCGCAAACAATTCTTATCTCGTGACACTTATCAGGTAACCCCATAATTAAGTCAGGAGAATTTTTTGCAATTCATCGTTGGCTGATATCAGTAGAAACCTCCAAACACACTTTACGAATTTTTGCAATGTTGGCGGAGAAACTTTTGTCACTGTCGGCCTTTGCTCTGCGTTTGTAGCACTTTGTAGAAAACATTTGAGGACGAAATTTATTGTGTTAAAGCGTGTTACGCATGATTTAATCCTGGGCATTAAAAATATTCTCAAGTGTGAGGCTACACTACACATTGGAGAAAGCGAAATTTGTGAACGGCGGCACATGCTGTCTGGGTTAGTTGAAGAACGCGCCCACAGTCGCGGTGGCTTGCTTTTCTTCACACAACACGTGGTCCTGCCAGCTCAGACACCAGCTTTAGCCCCCACCCAATCTTTTGGTAACCTCTTGGGGTCTTGCCCCGTCATTTTCGAACCGGAGATACCCAATGTGTTGAAGAAAAACGTATTGGTCCAACATGCCGTCATGGACGCAGCGCACGGCTGGACGCACTTGTGGGCACTGAACCCTTCTGCACAACCTGTGGACCTTCTGTCAGGCTTTACACTTGCGAGATATGACGACCTTTCTACCGAGACTGTCTCGGTCATTTACAACTGCCTCTGAACCGCATCAGAGACGCCGGGTTTCTCTGCACAGTTTCTACGGATGATCAACAAGCCGCTCCACTCTGCCGAGCGACCTGTATTGCAGGCCGTTGTCGTTCTTCATGCCCAGGCGTTCGACTTTACTCGATCCTGATCTCTTTTGTGTTTGCCAGCCTCTCGCATGCACCCCGACATCACCACAAGGAATGCCATCCGCATTCGTCAAAGACCGTATTCAGTATTTGCGGCCAAGTGCAAATTCATTAAAGATGAGGTCCAAGAGATGCTGCAGGACGGATTAGGGAATCATCGACTCTGTGGGCTGCGCGCGTAATACTAGTAAGGAAAAAAGAAAATTCCTATCAGTTTTGCGTCGATAATCTTCTACTGAATGCGCTCACGACGAAGGACGTGCATCTTTAGCGCGCATTGATCACGCTGTCGACTGTCTTCACTTGGCGTCATACTTCCTATCCGTTGGATTCCTAACTGGTTATTGGAAAATACGGATGTATTCATCAGACAACCACCTTCGTGACTCCCGACGGCCTCTTCGAATTCAATGCAACGTCATTCGGCTTGTGTAATGCGCCTGCAACTTTCGAGCGTTTCATGGATACGATCCTCTGCGGATTTCTTGTTATTGCTCAAATGTCCATCGGCATAACGAGGTTATAGGTGCATGTGCAGGCCGGTGTCGGCAATAAATGCCCGCAAGGCCCGGCATTGGGGCCAATGATCCAGATTCGCGTGTCCGGTGGTCGGCTGCGGTGGTAACCCTGAATGCCGAGGGGCGCTTGCGTGCCTCCCGTAGTCAGCGACAAGACAACATATAGTGAGGTAACGAAGCCTTTGTAGCAAAAGCGTGGCAGAAAGGGCAGTTCAGAAGTGGGAATGTGATGTCCAGGAGGCCCTGAGTACTGGTGTCAGCGCAGCATCCACCCAGATTGTCCTCAACGCTACCTCCGCGCGGCGAACTTAACCACCGAGGAGGTCGCATCCACGCAGTGGAGTTGACGCAGGCGTGGAACGGCGGAAAACTTCCCTTTTATTCAGTACGGTGTCTCTTGCGGATAGCTTCAGCAAGGAAGCGGGTATGAGCCTTTCAGTAGACGGGACACAGTGTCCGCTTCCCTACGGTAGTGTGTTTTGCGTCGAGCCCATACAATTCAGAAAGGGCATGGATGTAATTCCGCGATAGAGCACAGGTCGACAACAATGCCCAGGGGACAGGCTATGCGGCGCAGTGTCCCTACTGCTTCTGTTGAGTCGGTATATAGGACTAGAGAGTTCGGTTAAGTACAGAGGTGGTCCTTTAAAGTGAACGAACACTCAGTAATGGCAGTGACATCTGCTGTCAAATAGGGAAGCGGCGGCTCTTTGATGTGGGAACATGTCTGGCGTGTATTAAGGTAGAGCTGGCCAGTGAAAACTGGTGTTCAAAACGTGATTTTTTGAGTTAGCGTCCACGTCAGCTTGAAGTGCGCCTTTGGAGTTGGCTGGCCGAGGAGGCTCTATGTCTCTCACTGAACGATAAGCGTTGCGCACGACACGTAGGGTTTGATTGTCGGTGACCTTGTGAATCGGCCAAGGAGGAGGTTCCATAGACGTTGTGCGACGAAGCGGATAAGTATGATTGAAGTAATTTTGTCTGGTAGATACCGCAGGAGTTGCTAAAACATTCAGCCTGCGCGCATTACGGCGATGCTCCACGACATCGTAGATTAAAATGAGATATCTGCATGCCATATTTGGATAACATGGTTAGCGTTGTCAGGACCTTGCAGAGTACAATAAACGCCTCAGAGTCATCCTCAAGTGCATCACCAAAGCTGGGCTCGCCTTTAATTCCGAGAAGTGCCACTTCGAAGAGACGCAAATTCTCGTTCTTGGATTCCTCATGAAGAAGGGCGGAATCCAGCCTTATGCCCAGAACCTTGCTGCAGCTCAGGATTTCCAAAAAAATCCACACAGGCTCATAAACTTTCGCAGTTTCATCGGCCTGTTGTCATACTGTAGTGTGTGTTATCGTTTTTTCTTGATTTTGCACTTAACGTTATCTTCAACCAGCGGTACTTCGATCGACGGTGAAGAGGCAGAACCTCGGCAAAACTCGCTAGTGAGCCCGGCAGCGACCGCTTGGGCGGTCCCTAGCGCCTGGTCCTGTGGTCCTCGTCCCCCATTATGTCATCGACACGCGTCGTGTGAACAAGTGACATTCTGGTGGAGGTGCCATCTTATGCAACGTCGTCCCCTACCTCCCGCTTCGCAGAGTCCCATTCCCAGCCCGGGCTGCCGCCCCACTGCTGAGGAGGACGAGATCCGTGCCAGCCGGCGACTTCAAAGACTGAGCCCCGAATTCGGCAACGTCTATAAAACCTCCTCCTTGGCAGCATCACCGGGCCACCGACAATCATCCCCTACGTGTCGTGCGAAACGCTTATCGTTCAGTGAGACACACAGAGCCTCCTCTTCGAGCCGACTTCAAAGGCGCACTTCAAGCTCACGTGGACGCAAACACAAAAGACCACATGTTGAACACCAGTCTTCACTGGCCAGCTCTACCTTAGTACACGCCAGACATGTTCCTACATAACAGAGGCGCCGCTTTCCTCTGTGATAGCAGAGGTCAGTGCCATTACTGAGTGGTGTTTGTCCGCTTTAAAGGACCTCCTCTGTACTTCACCGAACTTTCTGCTACTATATACCCACTCAACAGAAGCAGTAGGGACACTGCAGCACATAGGGTGTCCCCTGGGCATTGCTGTCGATCTGTGCTTCATTACGGAATTGCATTCATGCCCTTTCTGAATTCTATGGGCTCGACGCAATACTCACTATCTTAGGGAAGCGTAGAGAAGTGGACAATGTGCCCAATCTACTGCAAGTACCATACCCGTTTCCTTTACTGAAACTATCCGCATGAGACGCCGCACTGCCATACCCGTTTCCTTTACTGAAACTATCCGCATGAGACGCCGCACTGCCTGTAAAGGAAATTTTCCACTGTTCCACGCGTGCGTCAACTCCACTGCGTCGATGCGACCTCCCCGATGATTTAGTTCGCCGTACGGAGGTAGCGTTGACGACAATCCGGGCGGATGCTGCGCTGACTCCTGTACTCAGGGCCTCCTGTACATCACATATCCACTTCTGAACTGCGCATTCTGCCAAGCTTTTGCTACAAAAGCGATGTTACCTCACTATATGTTGTCTTGCCGCTGACTTCGGGAGGCACGCAAGCGCCCCTCGGCATTCAGGGTTACCACCGCAGCCGACCACCGGACACTAGAATCTGGATCATGGGCCCCAATTCCGGGCCTTGTGGCTATTTATAGCCGATACTGGCCTGTACATGTACCTACATCCTTGTTATGCCGATGGACATATTTGTGCAATTAAAAGAAATCCGCAGAGGATCGTATCTACGAAACGCTAGAAATTTGCAGGCGATTGCACAAGCCGAACGGCATTACATAGAATTCGAAGAGGCGTCGGGAGTCACGAAGGCGATTTTCTCTCAGTCTGATGATTTCATCACAGTTGCCAATAACGAGATCGTAAATCAACAGATGAGAAGTATGAAGCCGAGTGAAGACCGTCGACAGCGTGATCAATTCGAGCTAAAGATGCACGTCCTTCGTCGTGAGCGCATTCAATAGAAAGCGATCGACGTAAAACTGATAGGAATTTTCTTTTTCCCTCATTAGTATTACGCGTACGGCCCACGAAGTCGATGATTACCGAATTATTCCGTCCTGCACCATCTCTTTGACCTTATCTTGAATAAATTTGCACTTGGCCGCAAATGCTGAATATTGTCTTTGACGAATACGGATGGCATTCCCTGTGTTGATTGTGTGGTGCATGCGGCAGGCTGGCAAACACAAAAGAGATCAGGATCAAGTAAAGTTGAACGCCTGGGTATAAAGGGCGAGAAAGTCCTGTAATACATGTCGCTCGGCAGAGGGGAGCGGCTTATTGATGATCCGTAAAAACTGTGCAGAAAAAGCTGGAGTCTCGGATGCGGTTCGGAGAAAGTCGTAAACGGCCGAGACAGCGCCAGTAAAATATTCATATCTCGCAAATTTAAAGCCTGCCAGTAGGCCCACTAATTGTGCAGAGGGGATCAGTACCCACAAGTGCGTGCAGCCGTGCCCCGCGTCCCTGACGGCATGCTGGACCAATACGTTTTTCTACAACACATTGGGTACGTCCGATTCAAAAATGACAGGGCAAGGCCTCGAGAAAATAAAGAAACATTGGGCGGGGACGAAAGCTGGTGTCTGAGCTCTGCAGGACTATTTGTTGCGTGAGACAAAGCAAGCTGCAGCGACTCTGGGGGCGATCTTCAACGAACGCAGATAGCATTTGACGTCGCACATAAATTTCGCTAGCTCCAGTGTCTAGTGTAGCCTCACACTAGCGAAAACATTAAATTCCCAGGATTGCATCAAACGTAACACACTTTACCGCAATGAATTTGGTCCTCAGAAGTTTTCTACACAGTGGTACACAGGCAGAGCAAAGGCCGACAGGGAGAAAAGTTTCGCCGCCAACGCTGCAATAATTGCGGCTCGAGCCCATTGCAAATAAAACGTTCAGCCCAGGACGATGCCTAAACGAAAGTATCATCACAGGCACAACCGCACATGTGTCTACCAAACCAACTGTTGGAGCATTGTTCACACACACAGGAACTTTTTTCTTCAGCATGAGAAGGGAAAGAAGTATGGGTAATGTCTGTCCGGCGACCTTACCTGAATTAGTCACACCTGCTAGTTTCCCTCTGGCGGCGGTATGGAACGGTGACCAGGAACGGCCGGGTCATAGTTGGGGCGGAATGACGGGAGACTCGGCACGGTCTGAAAATGGGCTGGCGAAGAGAAGCAGGCAGCTGGCACGGTGCCTCATCTCGGAAGCGGGAAGGGCGTCGTATAGGCGAACGTGCGTATCTATAGCGCGGACATTAGCGGGAGATGAGACCGCTGTGGCCGCAACCGTATCAGACCGGCGCCTGACATTGGTAGTAGTAGTGTACAGAAGGCCATGTCGACCGAGAATACCTTACAGGTGCACGTCGAGGTGTTTCAGCAGTCATGGTATCGGGTTGGTCACTGGGTAGGAACTGTCCAGGTTCTTGTCGGGGTTTGGAAAAAAGAGCCCGATCTTCTGCGCCGTAACTGTTACGCGGATCGTCGTAGGCGCGTCGAGGTCAGGGTGCGAGGTACTCCATATTTGTGCTGAAGTAGGGAGCACAGGTGACACGCGTGATCTTGAGTGACACCTATCAGCTGAGAAGCCAGCTCCTCACGCACGATTTGCCATGCCACTGAGGCGATATCCTCAGATAAAGGTAGGTCGACGCTGGTGACCCTTGTGACATTAGATAGCTAGCCGACCAAATTTAGGCGAAATTTGCCGCGACTTGAGCACTTCAAATGAACGACAATGCTGCATCATTTTCCCGGCGTAGAAGAGGGTTTTTTTTTTGTGATGAGAAAGCTGTAGACACCTTCGGCAGCCTGTTTTGAAAGGCGGCCGCTTAGTCCTCATCAGACAAGTTACTCTTAACA
This sequence comes from Amblyomma americanum, assembly GCF_052857255.1. Lineage (NCBI taxonomy): Eukaryota > Metazoa > Arthropoda > Arachnida > Ixodida > Ixodidae > Amblyomma > Amblyomma americanum. The sequence continues at coordinate 25,719,353 of NC_135505.1, forward strand.
AGCCTTCAAAGGCGGAGCCCCTCTTCAATGTATCTCGCCTGAGAAATCCTTTGATGTCTCGCCTGGAATCTGAGCTCTTTGTGTAAAGGTCTGCTCGGCTCTTTCCTCCTTGGCCGCTGTATTGGCCAATCGCTAGGTAATTTCGTCCACAGACAGAGTCCAAGTGGTCAAATTGTCCTCATGGTTCTCAAACCACATCAGGACGGTCCCAGTGAGAAAGAAGACTACATTACTCAGCTGAACCGTCGGGTCCCAGTGGTTATACTTGCTGACTTGCTAGTAATGCGCAGCCCATTTTCTACGTCATCCTCAGATTCACCGGAAAAACTCGGGGTTCTTACTGAGCTGACCAAGCAGTGGGTTGACCGTAAGATTGGTTCTGAGCTTCCTGGGTGGGCATGATAACTTCCAGCCGGAGTGGTGACAAAACAGCCAAGCACCAGCTGTGACAAAGGGTCAGAGTATCCAGGACGGCGTGCAGCCACACCTTCCCCAAATATTGTTGGGGATAGGATGGGTTTATTCGCGCGTCTTCAGCTTCGTCCTCTTCTAACACGGTGGTTGCGTGAGGCATGACGATATATTTCTAGACGTCCACAAGTTCGGCCGCTTGCACCAAGACGCAGATTGCTCCTGTTACCATGTCGATGCGCCTTCCTCAAGCGGAGGTGAAACTGACGCCTGTGCTTTGCCCATATCGGACTTGCGCAACCTTTCTCAAAAAGAGCGCTTATATTCTTCCGTAAGAAAAGGAACGCGAAAAACAAGACGACGGACGAAGACAGAACACACAGCACAGGCGCTAACTTCCAACTAAAGAAACAACAGAAAACCGTGTCGACAGGGATCCGAGCCTAAATACTGAGCGCATTCGCCAAAACTAGGAAGCCGAAGAAATCAAAGGAAAAATAACCATAAGAGGATAAAGGCTATTGCAAACCTAGGAATCTCAATTCTTGTTTCGATATGAATATAGAAGGCTCGCTGACACACAAATCACGCAAAGTGGCTATCTGTGTAGCTTCAATGATTTCTCTTGTCAGTTTATCTCTGCTTTTGACAACGAGAGAGCATTTATCCAGAAAGGGCACGCAAGCGCACTCCTTGCAATGAAAAGCTAGACCACTACCTGTTAGCGACTTAATGTTGTGTTCACGAAGCCTTTCTTTGAGGCACCTACCGGATTTCCCCACATACCGCTTCCCACAGGACAGCGGGATGCTGTACACGATGCCCTCCGTGCATTCCACAAATATTTTTCGGTGGTGGATGTTACACTGCGTATTTTGGGGAAGTTGTTCGGAGGGCAAGGTTCTTTTTCTCATGGCACTTAGTTTATTTGTGGCTGAAGAAACCACCTGAACATTTTCCTTCTTTCCTATTTTCTATAGATTGTGCGACAGATCATGGATATAAGTGATGACAACTGTCTAGCATTGCGTTTTACCTGTCAGTCTTCCTTCTTTCTGAAGTTTCTTCTTAAACAAGCTTTCAGCCACTGAAACTCCGATATCATTAGGATACCCTGCTTAGAGGAATCTGCTAAGTTTTACTTGAAAGCTGACGCTGCTAAGGTGGGGGCAAGGCTTTGGCGCGAGGTGTTGGTGCAGGTGAATAGTACCAACAAACTTGGTTGTCCATGAACTTAAGGCGGATGTCGAGAAACCGTATCTTTGAGTCAGTGGGAACTTCACTAGTCAACGTTAGCGCGAGAAAGCACCCTTGTACAATGGCAAAAAGGTCCGCGGTCACGTGCTCAAGGAGTGAAGGTGTACAGTCAACAAGAAATAAAAAATCAACATATCTAAAAAAATACCACACATGAGATAGCAAAGTCTATCTTGAAGATTCCTATCCAAGTGAGCAGGGTATAGGTTGCTTAGTAAAGGGGCCAAGCAGGACCCAATACACACTCTCTGTTGTTGAATATGAGGAGCACCTTGGCAATAAATGAAGTTAGAACAGAGATAGAACAGTGGCAACTCCAAAAATCTATCGATAGACAGGCCAGATTCATTTTGAAAAGCAAATGCTCCGTGATACTGGCTGGATATTTCAACAATGCTGACTAGGTTATCATAGGGCAAAGAGTAATATTAGTCTTTGACATCAAAGGAACACCGAGAAGGCTCTGGTCATTAAGAGATTTCGCTGCACTAACGACCTCATCTGAACTTCTTACAAGAAATGGGTTTGATGGAGATTAAATTTAGCTTTTATTTAAGAAACAAAGCGATTTACTTTGCCATCTAGGCATATTTGTGCTCCCTCTGAGTGCATACTATGGAATGCCAATTGGGATAAGCCATAAAATGAATGTTTAGAAAGTTTCACTTCTTGAGATGGCAGGAGCACATGGCGGATGCAAGCACAGCAGTAATTCTTGAACTGCGTTCCCAAGGCTGTCGGTGGCTTGATTCGTTGTCTCGAAAAAGGACACATGCTTCTGTGCTATGTTTTCTCAGTGTATAATTAAAAATTGCGAGTGGTGGACAATACATCTAAGGCTCTTATTACTTCGGCCAGTATGGCTCACATCTACTTCAAGGCGTCTGTTATATTCGGGTGACTAAAATCGTACCCAGCCACTGCGCACGAAATCAATTTTATTTTAAAGTACCACGATACTTGTTCAGAAGATGCACCACAACTTACAATTTGCGAAGCCAGTATATCAACCACCATAAAAATGTATTTTTAAGTGAAAGAATTAGGAAAGTGCACGGCGTTATAATGGAGTCCCAGCGACAGACTGTATGGATTTTGGTTTATGGGGTTTAAAGTCCCAAAACAACTCAACCTCTGAAGGAAGCCGCAGTGGAGGGTTCCGGAAAATTGCGACCACCTGGGATTTTTTAATGTTCAGTGACAACGCACACTACACGGACCTCTAGCATTTCGCCTGCATCGAAAACCAACCCCCGTGGACGGTATCGGACCCACGTCTTTCACTGATGGTCAAGAGCCAAGCGCCAAGCTTAATTACACAGCCACCGCGGCGGCTCAAATGATTGTTTTTTACAGGTTGGAGAGAAAGTAAAGGTAATTTTACATAAACGTGCCGTATTATTACGCCCGCACTCTCGAGCATTCCGGTCTCATATGTAATTGCTCCTTCTTTTTGTTCATCTTTCAATGGTGTTTGATGCTAAATCATTATACGTACGATTGCAACAAATCCTGTTGTCTGCCATCGGTCACCGGCAAATGCTCGAAATTTCTCAGTGGTGCCACCATGTTCTCGCCGAAAGTGAGCAGTCGACCATAAGATAGTGACGTCTACAGCAGAGAAGGAAAATAAATGTTCGTTCGAATACACGAGGAATTGAAGCAAGTGCCTCCAGCTTGCGAAGTGACCTCGCAACCAATGACCAACAAAACAGCGTTACTCTGCGGAGAATAAAGATGAGCCTAGTGTATGCGTTTCCCTAAGACTTCATTCTATTGAGTAGTTGACCATTAGAAAGAATGGATTCATTAATGAAACTCGCAACAGAGCTTACGATGAGGCATTTTTTTCGCATTGGAAGAACGTAAGCAGTCTTAAGTGCCCTCCATAATTTTCTTTTATTTTCAATTATTCAAGGTTGTACAGCATTGCACCGATTGCAGCCAAAGTGTCGCCTGCAGTTCATTCCGGATGGTACAGAGCTCAACAGACTAAAGACCACATAGAAGACTACACGGACGAGCTCTGACCCTCGACATACGAATCGCTTGTCTGTGTCGTTATCTACTTTGTCTTGCGTATGTTTCGCGCTGTAGCACCGAAAGTGAACTGATTTTTCCAACTCACACAGCCATCCATCCTTCTTCGGTAGTATGCAGTTGATTTTTTTAGTTATTCTCACATAAAAATTAGTGTAGTTCCTGATCCTGCGAAGTGAATCGGCATAGTTCATTGCTTTCGCCATCGAAATCATGAGCACAAGCAGGCTTGAATGCCAAAGTATGTGCCAGTCGATGAACATGCCGCGAGTGTTATCGAACACGGAACTACCCAAACGTGGCGGTCAGCATAAATATGGGCGCCCGTTTTGCAAGCATGCCACCGAATCGTTCGAGACAAACGCGCATAATCAGAACTAACGTTTAATGCGAATTGCTTACTTTTCACATTACGAGAAAAGCCACAGCATGTCTGCACTCGCGCATGTTACAAAAATCCCAGCAATTGCAAGAAAGATAGGGTGACGTCATGAAGAGGACGTAAAACTGACAGAAAAACCCGAGCACCACACCGTCACACAAGTCTACTATATGTCATTCGTCTATATATACTCCCCATTGGCCGACCTCCATGTGGCTCCAGTTTTCCCGTCATTCGCACCAAAAATAAGACGCAACCGTTAGTCGCCCAGCGTTCGTAGTGGTGTCATACAATTTCTTGTTGCATATAGCTCACGTGTGCTAGCAACGTCAGAGCATAGCTTACGACGGCGAGCCGAAGCAACGACATATGCGCCTTCAATCGCTTTCCTTCAAAGTCCTTCCTATCAAAATTGTTATGCAATTGTTTGTCATACGGCGTTCCAGGTGGTGTCATAAGAGCCTATATGTGCGTGTCTGGATGAAGAATAATCCACTCATGCACAGTTGTTTTCGGATTGTCACACACCAGCACTGTAAAATGTCTGCGACGTTTTTTTTTTCCTCCTTATGCTAACAGGCTCGATTAAAAGAAAACTTTGCCATGTCCATGGAGCATAGCTGAGAGCAGGTGAATTTTTCAGAGCAGAACACAAATTACCGCTAGCTAGCATCTTTTCAAACTCCTAATCTCTTTGCATATTTTTGTTCAAGCCACATTTTGCTATTGATTGCTGTGCACAATTATTTTACTTTTCGCGATATTTGCATCCTGTCCTATCCTTCGTTTCTTTTTTCTAAGACCAAAGGGAGCTCAATACAACATGAAGTCTGAAGATGAACCGAGTTGTTATCAAATAACGTGACACGTGTAGTCTTTTTGATAGATTCAATTTCATGATTCTAGGTATGGGCTAAAAAGAGGCCACATATTTCTCTGGCCATTATCGTATCAACGCTACACTTGCTCTAATGTCACGTGATATATGGCGTTTTTACGCTGATTGACAGCAATGAGTGCAACCCTTTTTGATACGAAGCAGTGAACGTGTCGACGTCACCAAATGGGCGGTTACAATTCCGGCTAGTTTGGACCGCTCCTGGCATTGCAGCAACATCTCGGCTCCCGTTCACAGAGGCCAGTGCTCCACCTGCTACTTTACTTCACAGGCCGAGATGGGAAGCAAAGATTTATCAATTCTGCGCAAACTGCTACAACAGTTCAAGCCTGAAGAACTGCTTTCTATCGATGCCGCGTGTGCGCTGTCGCTCCCACGACTGCGAGGCGTAGATCCAAGAACCCTCCCATTAGAAATATGCAGAGCTTTGAAGGACGTCCCAGCGGAAGACGAACGGCTACACTGGATAGCGCGCATTCGATGCCTGCTGATGCCTATGCAGATTATTCAGAAGTGGAAATTCTACCGCCTCGATGAACCGCTGACAATAGCTGACTGCACCAATTTGGTAGAACAAATGGCGCTGTACCCTACGCTCTCGAATAGCGACGGCAGTCAAGCCCCGAATGCTTGGAAGATTGGGGACACTGCCGTCTATGCCTGCCTGTTGACCGACGCATCAGCCGACCCCTACTGCGAGCGCGATGTCGTGTATTTGGTAATGTGGACCACAGAGCCCCTGATGGCCACACACACGTCGAGGGAAATCATTCAAGACAGGTTGGACGAGGCTGTCCACATTGCGTTCCAAGGGAATGTCGAATGGCTCTATGGAATTTCAAACAAGGATCTCATGACGGCCTACGACGACGCCGCTGGCTTTTTGCGCTTTGCTGCTGCGCACGAAATAGGCCAGCAATATGACAGCCCTCAGCAAGAGCCTCAAGAGCGTGAATGAACGTGTTAAACGGAAACAGGTGAGTGCCATCTTCCATAGAACAGTTGTTATGAGTATTTTAGCCAGCGTGTAGGGTACGTGTTGGAAACTGCACTAGAAAATGGAACAAGCAATATAACACGAAACAAGTGCTTAACTTCTTCCTTTTTTCCTGGTCATTCGCGCTATGTTCATCATTACTCCAATTCCGCTCGAGCATTTTTCCACTTTACTCCTTTCCTGTATTATTGTGACCATTTTCGACAAGCTTTGGTTGTGCAATCGGACGTATTACCGTGAAGAACGTGAATGAATGTTGCAATGTCCATTGGTTCATCATTATTGTGACCCGTTGCGCAACACAATAATTTCTAGTCTTTTTACTAGACCTTACTGCTAACCGACACACCATCCCAAGCAAATCAGGGGCCTTGTACTGTGCGCCATAAACGTGCAGGGGCTGTGTCGCCCTTTCCAAATGGCTCTGTACAATCATGGTCGTGTTGGCTCGAAGACGTGAGTGATATTGTTTTAGGAGGCACGATGTTTTTTTTTTGTGCCACACCCAGTTAGGGCTGCCTGTCACCTGTTACCAGTTTATATTTTATACCTATCGCTGTTGGCAGAAAAAACTTTTCTGCCTTTTAAGTAAACGAGATAGAAGCCGCAGGCTATGCTCGTTGGCTTCAGTGGCTATCAGCAGTTAAGGGTTTTAAGATTTTAGCGTCTATCCGGAACGCTTGTTAGCTGAAAAAGTAGCCCAATTCACAAAGAAGGTTTTTGCTTATGGTGCGCTTCTAAATCAATTGCAAGAGATCTTTTTTTCATGCCGAATATGGCAAAAGCTACCGACTTCCTCATAAAGTGTGTTTGTTGCTTTTTGTGTGGGCAATTTCGGATAATTTGCACAACACATCCGGACGCCTGAAGGGGCCGTCGATAGCATTTTATGTCTCAAATGTAAAAAAACGAGTGCCTGTTCCGGCTGCCCTTTTAGTCTCCCACTCAGCAGCCCGGGTGTAAGGTCTTGAGCGTATGTCAGGTTTTTTGCTGTATTTTACAGCTATTTCGAGGGCGTCCAATAATCGCTTATTATGAAATGCGACACGGGATGGTTTCACCAGCCTTTTGATGAAATAACGCCTTTGGCTTAGATTTCAAAACGTTTCAAGATAAGTCTCAACAGATTGACAAAGCAGTCCGGTGTTTCGGGGATGCCGTGAAAATAACTCCGTATGCAATTTGAAAATGGTTTCACCTGCAGTCTAAAATGTTGCATGACGGTGATTGTTCGCTTTTGTAGTCAGTGCTGGTCGCAAAGCTCTTTTTACGCGTGACGTGAAGGAAGCTTCATTTATATCATCAAGAACCGGTTCCGCAAAACCAAATGGGAAGATATATGCAAGTGCTTTCACTAAAATATAAAATATTGCGAGCAGGGCCTGAATAAACGTATTTATTTGCGTACACGTAAATCTTGTTTACATAGGCCACGCATTGCAGGTAGCGTGGACAGTGTCCGGCACGGGAAGGTGTAGAAAACCCTTCTCAGATACGGAGAAAAGTACTTTTAAACTGCCTTATACCTGTGAAAAATTTACCACGGACGCATTGTAACATACTCAGTGTAAAGGCTCGGTGGGTAACAATGTAACCTGCATCGTATACTAAAGCAGGGCACCTGCGTTGTGACTAAGTAGTTGGGCTTCCTTCTGCTTTAAAATATTACTCGTTTTAAAAGTACAAGTAAAATGAACCGAGGACTTCTGGAAACTCGGAGATCGCTATCTTGTTAAAATTTGGAGTTATTCTTGAAGAAACGCTAGGACGCAAATTTATTGAGCAGTACTTGCAACTGTAAAGTCATCCCTTGCTCGCTTTGCCACCGCAGTGTTGAAACAGCGAACAAGAGCGCACCAAGCAATGACTATTGCGGATGCCTCTGCTGCCGTTATGGTAGTGACGTATGTTTATAATGCGTAACAAGAGGCGCGCGCACTGAGGACAGGGGATGCAGGGGCAAGCAAAGAAGATAGCTTCGTCCTTGGAGTGCATGTGGCGGTAGGCGCTGTCATTCACAAGCGTCCTTTTTGTGCTAGTATTTCAAGTTTTTCCGCGTGCCTTTTATTGGTTTCTCGTTTTCTTAATGACGTCGTGCGTGCTTTGGACCCACGCCAGGACTACGGTGCATTTGCAGCTGGCTCCGAAGTACACAACTTGGTTTGTTTTCGGAGGCGTCAGCCGATGGAGTAGTGGAAACGCTTTCCCTCCGGGCCGTTGTAAATCGGTTTCGGGGCAGCTTCCAAACTGCTATGATTAGGCGGGCGCAACAGACCAATGTGGAATGTACGGACTCCCAGGGAGCACTTACTAGAAATATCTGTAGCAGGTTCATTGTTTCCTTTTGACAGCTATCCACGGCTGTGGACCGCCGATTGTGCGCTTTCATGATGAGGCCGTTTGGACCGCACTGCCGAGTCCACAGCGGTGCACCCGTGGGCCGAAAAAGCCACGTCATGAATGCGGACGTTCCACAGTGGATAATCACATAGCAATACCTAGCAGAACAACTCACCTTCTCCTCTGAGTGGGTGGAAAAAAAACTAATCTGCGCAGATGCACGAACAATTCCTACACCTGGGTATAGAAAAATTCGGCGGCAGCCACTTGCGGTGCTTGATGCACGCTTAAATATGCCGTCGAATGACGCTCTCTATGGGGACAACACTGAAAGGCGCTTGCACTACTTAGCGCCTCTGCTTACACAGGACAGAACAAATCTGTGGTATTTGTGTGGGTCAATGTAGCATCAAAAACTGGTTGATGGTTTAGCATTACTAAGAACTGAATATTGTGCTAAAGGAGTCTTTTGCGGGGAACACTTCCGCCACGTATCTAAAATCGTGAATGATGTGTGCACTGACCCTGGGAGCCAGGTATTCGCGCTTTAAAATTTTTCATCCTCAATGCCAATTTCCCTAATGTGCACCGGGAGCCTACGCTCCAGTGCGGGTTTTCTGCGGCAATATTGTCAACGCAAACGCGCATTGCTCTAGTGTCGTGATTCTGCCCCCGCTTTGACAACGCCAACGCATAACACACGCCTGTCACTACCGCCATGTAGTTCCAAGCAGGAATATTGGTTTGATAGTACCATTAGTTGATAGCAAAGACGACGTGCAATGCGCCGCGCGAGAGTGTGTTGCAGTTGAACAACATGCGTGATACCTGTAGATGATGTCATAATGACGCGAAAGGAACAAGGAGGAGAGAAGCACAAGAACACAACAGGACAGGCGTCAACTTGCCACTGACGTTTATTCGCCCAAACCCTTATACGAAGCACCGGAGCCGTATAGCAGTAGCTTATCACACAAGAATAATAAATTGTCAACAACAGCCACAATTCAGGAAGTAGGAACAGCTTCTAAAAGACCGGAAGATACTCAGCACTTCACACCTGATAAAAGAAAAGATTTTTGGACTACGTCTCAAGATTATCTGAGCGCAAAACCAAAAGAAAAGCAGTTCATCGTCACAACAAAGACGCACGCTTGACCAAGGCAAACAAAACACAATCTCAAAATTCTTGCTTTGACACATAGTGTGACAGTGAATGAATGTCCAAAAAGAAAATTGAAAATTTAGTGCACATGAAAACTTAAAACCTTCGAGAAATCTTCTAAGCGCCAAAGTACTAGAAAAATTGGTTTCTGCGCAGTTCTCTTTTGGGAGGTAAAACACATCCAGGAACAACTATGCAGATAAAACTTCAAAACATTAAAACTTAAAGACCCCCTTCGAGAAAAGCCACCTCAGCGGCACTGATTGAAATGGACGATATACTATCCCTATTCGCTTCCCGCTTTCTTAATAAAACATTCCTCCACTACTTCTCGCTCAAATCTGTCTTTTCCGCTCTTCAAAAAAATTGTTTTGTTTAGTTCCGGACGACACTCTGCACATTTTGCAGTGTTCTGCAAGGAAGCTTCCATGTTGGTTCAGCTTATACCACAACTGTTCACTGGCATGTTCATTGAAACATAGACCGGTTTACCTATGTGAACGAGACCGCAGCTTATAGGACTCTTGTACACAACTTGTGACCGAAAATTGGTGACCTGCATTAAACATCAAAAACAGTTCACCAAATGCAGGTCACAATTTTTGTAAAGCTGAGATTTGGGCGAGTTGGTAAGCATTCATGGTGGGTGAACAGCGCAACAAAGGCGGTACAAAGGCAAGAGAAGTGCTTTTCTTGCCTTTGTCCCGCCTTTGTTGCGCTGTTCACCCACCATGAACACAATTTGTGCATCAGATTCCGTTAAGCTGTGGTCTCCTTTACACAGGGCAAACCGGTTGATGTTGCAATGAACCTGCCAGTGAACACTTGCGGAATGGGCGCAACCAACATGGAAGCTTCCTTACAGACCACTGCAAAACCTGCGAAGAGTGTCGTCAGGAACTAAACAAAACAATTTTTTGGGAAGAGCGGAAATGAGAAATTTGAGCGAGAAGTGGTACAGGCATAATTTTTGTAAGAAAGCGGGAAGCGCATGCGTTAGTAAACAGCCAGTTTCAATAAGTGACGATGAGGTGGCTTTTCTCGAAGGGTGTCATTACGTTTTAATGTTTTGAAGATTTATCTACATAGTTTGTTGTTCCAGGATGTGTTTTACCGGCCAAAAAAGAACTGTGTAGAAACCAATGCTTCTAGTACTTTGACGCTGAGAGGATTTCTCGAAGGTTTCACGTTTTCAAGTCCACCAATTTGTCCGAGTTTGTTGTTGGTCATTCATTCACTGTCACACGATGTGTTAAAGCAGGAAATTGAGATTGCGTTCAGTTTACCTTGGCCAAGCGTGCGTCTTTGTTGTGAGGGTGAATTTTTTTCATTTGGTCTTGCACTCAGATAATCTTGGGACTAAGTCAAAAAAGTTTGCTTTTACCAGGTGTGTAGTGCTGAATGTATCTTGCAGCCTCTTATAAGTAGCGTCTACTTCCTGAATTCTGACTGCTGTTACAATTTTTTTTCTTCTGTGACAGACTACTGCGATACGGCTCGGGTGCTTCATAAAATGTAAAGGTTTGGGCGAATAAATCTCAGTTGCAAGCAGGCGCCTGTCCTGTTGTTTTCTTGTGCCTCTCTTCACCTTGTTCCAGTCAACTACCCCAAACCAATGTACCTCTCAGGTCTGATCAGCAGCGGCAATCGGGTAGTGCTATCGTGCAGCGGCAAGAGAAGTTGACCTGTTCGCGTCGCAAATGGTTCGAATCTGAGTCGAGGCAATAATTATTTATTTATGGTTCGCACAAGGTCACTCTCAAGGTGAAGCTTCACACAAGGCAGTGAGCCAGTTTGACATCGTGAAGTATTGCTTTCGAATTAAAAACCCTTCATACCAGGCGGCCTATGTGGTATGCCGGAGCGCCCCGCTCCCCTCAGTTCTCGTTTCTCCTCCGCGTTAAGCTATCTGCGCCACCGCCGCAAAACGAAGAAATGCAGTTTTTCATACCGCACCTATAAAACAGCGTCAGTTCAAGCCACGCTCACGCATTCACGTGAAATTTGCGACCAGGTGTTCTTTGTTATAGGTACCAATTTCTAGTTACATAGGTATCTGCTGCTGCACCATTGTATACTTAGTCTGCGTTACTGAGGTATTAAGTGAATTTTTGCTGCAGTATTAGCAGGCTGTTCCTGATATCTTGCACTTCTGGATCATCTTTGCTTTAACATTGCAATGATGCCTTGAAGAACGCGTCCATGAAGAAAGCATTCCGCGTTGTCTGACTTAGTGCTGCGCGCAGTTTCAGCTGCCTGCTACGGATAGTGCACGATTGGCAGGTAACGAACTCGAGAGGGGAAAGCCACCTCGCCGCTTATGAGGGAGAAGAGGGAGGGGCCGCTAGGCAACTCTCCTTCCGGCGTTGTGTGGCCTATTGTCCTGTACAACACTTGCCACAGCCTGGAACCTGGTAGGTGGCACGGTGCACTTGCCACTTGTGAAAGCAGAGAGAGAAGAATCCCCCTCGCCACTTGTAGGCGTGAGAAAGGAGACGGCCGAAGGTTGCAGCGACAGGAAGAACCCCCTAAAATTGACCGGGAATGACCCAGCAAAAATGAAATGAGTATGAGGAATTCTGTGAATTCTGTTAGGAGTTCTGTAAAGTGCCTGCAACTATTTTTTTCGCTGGGCCTAATGAAATAATTTTTTGAAAGTTAACAACTTTTAAAATATCACTCCGGACACTAGGGTATATATAATAATAATAATTGGTTTTTGAGGAAAGGAAATGGCGCAGTAACTGTCTCATATCTCGTTGGACACCTGACGCGCCGTAAAGGAAGGGATAAAGGAGGGAGTGAAAGAAGGGAAGAAACAGGTGCCGTGGTGGAGGGCTCCGGAATAATATAGACCACCTGGGGATCTTTAACGTGCACATCGCACAGCACACTGGTGCCTTAGCGTTTTGCCTCCTTAAAAACGCAGCCGCCGCGGTCGGGTACGAACCCGGGAACTCCGGATCAGGGTGTAAAAAAGAAAGTTGTTGAGTGCCATAAAAATAGCCCAACCTACGGGCTCTCGACGAAGACACATCGGCAAAAATGAAAGCATACAAAATTTTAAGAAAAACCTAACGGCGTGCTTCATGTGCCTGAATGCGCAATTACAGTGCTCTCATAAATAACAGAGGAAAAACACCTCGGCTTTGCGCCTTTTGAGATAACAAAGTCAGAATTTTGCGTTGCTCTTGCTTTCGAGATGAGCGTAGTGAATTAGCTGAACAATTACAAGTGCTGGATTGTGCCAAAGAGCGTGCTAGTGAAGCATTCATTAGGCGCACATCTGTGTGGAAAGACTCCTTGCAACCTACGTTCGTTACAAATGTCTACGGAGATCTTCCTTAAGAAATTAACAAGCCACCTGCAACAAAACAAAATATCCGGTTCAAGAGTGCGGCTAGCTTTCCTTTTCAAATTTTGCTTGGCGAGGATTGCCTCTTTTAATCGGTAATTTACATTGATGTTAATATGCGTCACTGGCAGTTAGCGGCGCAATCTTTGAATGAAAATATATTAAATTGACACTAATTGAACAAGCATTTTGTCAATGTGAGATTGGCATTTTGGCGCAGAAATTGGCGTCACGTATCCTTTAGGCTACTCTCTGCAGCCGCTGGAGTTCACCTCGGAACCAAGCGCAACGCGAGGCTCGCTGGGAGCTGAGAAAGCGTAAAGAAGGGGCGTTTCACCTAATCGCAGGCGATAGCTAATTAATCTCGGAGCATTTGGGTGCACGGGGCACGCTTCCACCTAGTAATTAACGAATTTTGCAGGCTTTCGTTTTTTCTTCGAATAAAAAAGGCCACACTAAGGGTACTACTTCGGAAATACCTGGCTCGGACCATTTTTATGGCAGTGGACAACTAAATTTGCTGTTCACGTCTTATTACTTAAGTCATGTTTAAATGCAAATTATGAGTGCCTAATTAATAAATTAGGAGAAATGAAAAATATCACTTTCTTTACAGGTCCCCTAAGAGGATTCCTAAGATTTCTGTTTGACAGAAAGACTTGGGATTTTTTGTTTCATCTTCGTCCACCTTACCTGGGACACACTGTATAAAAAAATACGAACACCGTCCAAGCAGGAGGAGAGCAGCAACTGAAATCAAGGAGACAGTCAACTGCTGACGCACTCTCATCGCATGCTAATAATTAAGCGCCTACATAATTTTTGATTGCCTCTCTCCAGTCCACACACAGGGCGTTCTACAAATTTTGTAATTCGAAACCGCAATCGAGGATTACGCCAGTTGAGTGATGCAGAGGATAGCACGTTGGTGCAACCGACGAAGCATGGTCGCATGGCTGTGATTATGAGGTATACAGGTAATAACCAGACTGAACTGGCGTCAAAGAAAGTTTATTAGGCTGACTTACGCCCACAAACAACTGAGTAAATCGAAGGTGAAGATAGCAACAAGGGTCCTTAGCGGTCGGCGAAAAACGCATCACCGCTGCTCAAGGCTGCACTCAGTTTAAACCTGACGAACGTTTAGGAAACTCCTGAGAAACCACCTACTGAAATCTTTATTAGCGCAGCAGTTTGGTGCGGTTCCAATATTTTCAGAAAAAAAAACCGGTTTCATCTCCTCTCACTAAGTGAGTAAGGCGCCTGCTTCGCATCAGTATTTACAAGGCCTATGTTGATGAAAAAAGTGATCACAGCGTACTTTCTATTCGCTCTCTGTGAGACTATAAGTTTAGCAATACGAAGAGCTAAAACAAAGAACTTGGCCTTTAGATATGCTTAGCGCCTTCAATATCGCGTAATATCCGATTAAAATTGAGCTGGTCGGTGGTGACTACGTAGGAATTTTTTTTAATGTAGTCGAGGCATTTGACGGTCAGTGCCCAAAGCATGTTACGCAGATTAAGTGCAGATGTGGAAGCTTTTTATTCGCCCTCTTGCCATGAGCTGCTGCCGTCGATAAAAGCAGGTATGATTTGGATTTAAGGTGCTTTTAGATGGCTTAACTCTTTGTTGTAAATCTCTGGTGTCGTGACAAACACCTCTTTGAAGATATTGGTGAGCGCTAGCAAAATACAGAAAGGGAATAACACACTGAGCGAAGCTATTCTAACAACTCTTTATTTTCTAAAAAACCTGATTATATACACATATCAACGTCATATCATGCACAAAAGAGAGAAAAGCACATCGGGCTAACAAGAGTGATAAGAAGGAAGAAAAAGACAAGACGGAAATGATCAACACAAGCGCTTACAACGCCCTAAGATTACCGTTCCTCAGGAAATCTAATTACGTTCTCTCTAACAGTACCGAAGCTCAATTGACGCATTGGTATTCTGCAGCAACATGCGCAGCGAAAGGTTCGATAATTTCGCGTTCTCTTCTGTTTCTAGCGTGGCCTATTACCTTGGTGTTTTTTAGCAATAGGGGGCATTTACGGTGCGCGCAACAAGGTGCCGCATTTCTGGATTTTGTAACTTGTTCACGTAAACATTCGTGTTCTCTAAGCCTTTTGTAGAGGCATCTGCCCGTTTGTCATACGTAGGTTAGCTGACAGCTAAATGGAATGTTGTAAATGACGTTTTCTTTACACTATACTTAGCTAATTTTATGGTTGATGTTGCACCCAGGTATCTTTTTTCTCTTCCTATTTGACATTTTTGCACGTCGCAATGAGCTTACTGGGAGCTGAAAAAATCACCTGCACTCCGTACTGGCCAGCTGCCTTCCTTGTTCTGTGGCAGCTGTTAAGAATCTACAGCATCACAACGGCGCGTCTTTCGTAGCTCGTTTCCTTAGTGTTTTGGGACCGAGTAACTTCTATTAGTAAGGATTCTGCAATGTCCCCAAGTAACTGCTCGGGACAGACCTAAAGAACAGTATTCTTAGACTGCCGTTAGCGCACGTATTTACTTTTTTTTTCTTTTTTTTGTATTACTCTTGTTAGCGCGATGTGCTCGTCCCTCTCCTGCGCATATGACGCTGATATGTGCATACAATGATGTTTCTTCCGACAATTAACAGTTGCTAGAAGCACTTCATTCTGCGTGTTCGTCCCTTGCAGCACTTCGCTAGAGTTTACCATTACCCTCAATGATATATTTCCAACTATCTCCAGTAGTAGCTCTTTTGATCAAACACCGATTTGTGTGTTTTTGTTCTTCCGTCGAAGACAACCTCTTTCGTATGAATGCATTGTAAGTAAACTAAACATTTAAAACGAATTAGATTAGGACAGAGCTGCACATTCTGACTTCGGAGGGCGGAGACTGGAACAGGCGCACTGTTCGCTCCTCATGTAGTTCATCATCGGTCGATCGAATTTTCATGTTTCGATCAAGATACTCCAAAATGCAATTGAATAATGCATTGGCGACGTCAAAAAAGTGCGCTTCCATTTTGTAGCTGTTCACACATCTGATAAAAAATCATGAAATATCAAGATTGACACCTTCGGAGAGCTGTATTCAATGCATTATCTGGAAAACCGCGTGTCATCACTGTACATAACACTTACCCATAGCCACGCGGTCAACATAGCGTGCATTCGGATTCATTCGAAGTGGTGGTGGTGGTGAAAAACATTTATAAGCAATAAATTTTTTACAGAAAGGTGATTGGGGTAGGACCCTATTGGCCCTTTCCCCTCACAGTACTAGGTGGAGCCCCTATTCCGGGGCCCCATTGGCAAGCAACGCCGCCCGCGTCCGTTGAACCAAGGCCTTTTGGCTCTTCAGGTCTTGACAGCCGAGCAGGGCCGCCTCCCAGTCCTCTCTGGTGGGGTTGGGGTTGGGGGGGATAGATGGGTTAGATTGACACGCCCAAACCATGTGGAAGGTGTCAGACACCTCCCCACAGAACTGGCACGTGCCATCAAAGGATGTATTGAAGTGTTTAAGCACCGCCGGGCACAGTACAGTGTTAGTGAGAATTTTGATGAGGAGGCGCTCGTCAGCGCGATCCAGACCCTTACAAGGGGCCGGGTAGCGCCGGTGCTCCTCCTTGTAGTAATCGGTGATTTGTTTGAATGTAATGGCCAGATTGTCTGATTGGGAGTACCCTTCCAAGGACAGGGAGATAGCCCGGGGAGAGAGTGCGCGGGCGGCCTGATCGGCCTGTTCGTTTCCCTGGAGGCCCTGGTGACCGGGGGCCCAAATCAGGTTGCGTGGAGTTGGATCTTCAGATCGACAGCGATATTCCAGTATGCGCCAGGAGAGGCATCATTTATTGCTCTTAAGCGAAGTTTAGCGCTGGTCAACCGAACGTTGCCTTCGGGTTTCCTGCGAGGATACTCCTCAGTGAGTCGTACAAGCGTGAGCGCGTTTTCTTTAACGCGGAAATGAAAAGAGGAAAAGAAGTAGGTTCGATTGCACAAAATGGCATGCCTCAAATTTAATGCATTTTCATGCTGGCGGCGTCCTTTTACCCTCTAAGCTTTTTTGTGTACATTTCAGGCCTTTACTTTTGCGCTTTAATTATCGCCGGCGGCGCTTGGTGGCATGTTTCTTGTTAGGTTAGAAGGCGGGAAAGCACTCTTTAAAATTGATTATAACGTACAGCTAATGCGTTATTTGAGTAATGAGGCGACTGTAATTGTAACATGCTGCTCTCTAGAACGCTGACATTGGCCCAAGGCACGGGCAAAAGAGGCGGTGGTTCAGTTCTACGCCGGACGCAAAGCGCGCTTGCGATATAGCTGCCGCCCAGTTCAATTCTTTGTGGTCGCAGAGTTTGAACGTCACAATGGTTCCCTTTCCTGTAGTCGACGGAGTTGTCAACACTAGGTGGCCATATAGTTACAACTTGCAAAGAATAATAAAGTGCTCAAACACGCTCCTACGTGGACACGAGCGTTCCGTCATAAAGCACGTTGTTGACATTTGCAAGAGCACTGTGTATATTTCGAGTTAAACCCCGTCTGAAGAATACATCAGGCGAATATTTGAGATGTGTTGGCGATGTACGGGCCTGCAGAGCACCAGCGATAACATCTTGTTCCATTGTTGCCAGTGCCCCTCCGCTATTTCCCAGAATAGTACCGCTTGTGTGATCTTTTCCCCATCTTGACCACGCCACTGCACGGCCCATGCAACGATGGCAGTACTTGACTACTGTATTCCTTATATATGCAGCGCCACTTCATTACCCTTCCCACGATGACCCTATTTGTGTGCTTTTATCCTTATGTTAACAGTGCCACTCCATTACACCTCCAATAATGACCTTACTTAAAGCACCGTTTTCCCCATAATGGAAATGTCACTCTGACACCTCTATTAATGACCGTAGTCGTGAGCACTGCACAATGTCAATCCTTGACACATGCAGCGGTGGCTGCAAAATTTACCATGCCCATTTTCCTCAAAAATTTGTTTAACTTTTACAGTTTTCTAAATTCTGATTGGCTGTCCTCTTTCTAGTCCAGCAATAATATACCGTGGAATATATGTGCATACAGAACATCTAAAGCTGCGCGCAAACACGTGGACAGATCGAGAAATGAGCGAAATTGAGAATTCATGAACGCCAAAAATTCAAGTTGGGTGTTTTTTTTTTTGCCGCATGCTGCAGGATATAGTTGTTGCAGTGTTTGTGCGACTGCCAAGCCTAAGTGCTTGTGTCAAAAACACTAATGCAGTTATTTACCTCGCATCCTGATGAAATTTTGTCTATGGCAATGCTCTATAATGCCGCACATCTTTGTAGTTTCTTCAAACGAGCTTAAAGCCGCCGGCAGGTGGCGTTATCATTTCGTTTGTGGCGCGAGATGCGACTAAGAATATCTTCATTAATCGCTGCTACGGACAACTGCTTCCACATATTAAATGGCATGTCTCCGGTTGTCAGTTGGCTGGGAGGCTTGGCGAAGCGCTAGAAGTTCTTGACAAATCATCGGTAATACGCGCACACTTCGAGTTCTTGTCGGTCGTTCGCGTTAACAACATTGTCGCGTAGTGGAGACGGCAGTCGAAGAAGGATGAAAAAAAAGTTCTTCTAAATAAAAATTGTTTATTGGGCTGACTTGCACCCACAATGGAGTGAATCACTCGGAGGCGGCAAAGCGACAAGAGCGCCCGCTGCGGTCGGCCGTGCTCAATTTAAAGCTGATAGCGAACTTTCGAAATAAAACGCGCAAAGTTACTAGAACATTATGGAACAACCTAGAATCAGCTCAGCGTGGGTGCCATCAATAGAGATAAATCTAGTCGCGTCTTGCGTCGCAAACAAAGAGATAAAGCGGCGTGGCGGCAGATTTGGAGAATGAACAAACAATGCAAAGATTCGCGGTATTACTCCAATATCAAAGGAGCATCAACCCGATGAATTAAACCAAATAATGCGACTAGCAGCAAATAAAACAGATCTTGCGAAAATAGTGTGGAAATGCAGCGTCCTTTAGCGCGCATAATAAGGCTTGAGACGGACGACATGGACAACTTCTGGTCGTAGGCGGCGTCGCTGGGATGCAGTCATTGTGTCAGGGTTGATTTCATAATCCAGATCTCCTAGCAGACGAAAAACCACGTACGGGCCAAAATAGCGGCGCAAAAGCTTTTCGCTCAATCCATGGCGACGAATGGGCGTCCAAACCCAGACTTGATCTCCTGGCTTGTATTTCGCGTTGCGTCTTCGTAGGTTGTAGCGTCTGGTGTCGGTCCGCTGCTGATCTTTGATCTGTAATCGCGCAAACCCTTGAGATTCTTCTGCCCGTTGAAAGTAGGAAGGAAGAAAGGAAGGCCTCATACGTTGCTGGCACATACCCACTACGGGGCAGTGGCCAAGGCCCAGGCGGGTTATTGCTGGATACAGGAAAGTTTTTACGGAAAAAGAAGTGGTAATAGTATATAGTCTGATAGATTGGAAGACGGAAGGACAGGGGTCCTGTTAACTTGGAGATCGAGGACGGGACAATGACTTAATGTCACCAATATTATAGAATGCCTGTAGTGTTTCAATGTCGTACTGACTGAGAGCGGGAAAAAGGAATTAGAAAGGAAGTCGCTGCATTTCTTGAAGAAAATTTGGCACAGCAGAGCGCACACTCCTGTCGGTTCATCCAAGAAAAGAAGCGTCAATGGAAAGAACAACCGCGGAGGAAACAGGTGAGCCCAATTGATGAAATGGAATTTGCAAAAGACGCTTCCTCAAATGAGAGAAGCGGCGGCAGAACAGCAAGAAGTGCTCAATTGTCTCAGGTTAGGCATAAAAAGGGCACAATGGGGAAGCCGCCAGGCCAGATCTGTGAAGGTAGAAATTTAGAAGGGGAACCCGGCAACGCAAACGCGTGAAAGAGACCTTTAGTCTGCGCGAGCGCCAGTCTTTGCTACTCCAAGGAAGCAGAAGAAGGGGATATTCGGGAGATGATGTAAGAGCCGAGGCAGCAAATTCCTGAAATATTGTGTAGCTGCGAAACCTCACCGCAGCTGTATATGCACACGTTGGCAGGACAGCAACCATTGGGCCGCACAGAGAGGCTCTTACTAAGGAATCTCTAACCTCATTTAAGTGAAAGCCTATGTGACCGGGTACCCAAAGCAACCTTACCGAATTTAGATGGAGCGGAATCAGGAACTTAAAGAGGCGTAATGGCCGAGAGTCAGTGGGTGAGGATAAGGAAGAGCAAATGGACAGAGAGTCTGTCATAACCACGACCTGGGAAACGGTAGATTCTAATTTTCGTAAGGCTAAGATTACTGCTAATAATTCAGCCACAAAAATTGGAGTGAAGTCAGGAAGACGGAGAGAAAAAGACCAATCCAGTGAAGGCGAAAAAATTCCCACACCTGCCTTTTCGCGATCCAGCGAGGCATTGGTAATAATAACATGAGAGGGAAAGGACCTTAGGTAGTCCTTCAACAGACCCTGAAGAAGCGGGAAGGGCTGCAGCTTTGCATTCGATGAGAAAATGTCATTGAATTCAATCTGGGCAGATGATGAGTTGTTATACATTTGGCGGACATCTGTGAATGAATATTTATGGGATCAAGGAGGGACTGCACGTAACATAACTGCGGAGTATGAAAACGAGACCAGGCGGCACTAAAAAAGGTGGAAGGTTGACTTAGAAATAATAAACTGGAAGCGTGAAGAGGTGCGTCGCACAATTTTAAAAATGTTTGAACTGTTAAAAGGCGAAACCTAGCTGATAACGATGGGATTTGCGCCTCTAGGTGCAGCAGCATTGGCGACATATTTTGGAAGCCCCAGACAATGGCGCAACGCCTCACGCTCCAACAGCACAAGAGGGCGAAGTTTATAGGCAGGAGCTCCTGCGAATAAAACACACCCGACCTCCAAAATTGGGCGGACGTACATTTTATAAATCATCAGAAGTGTATGCCTTCTCATGCCCGACCTAGCACTACAAAGCCTGCGTAGGATGCCAATGGCCCGAGCTCCTTTTGCAGAAACTTGCTCAATGTGTGGCCGCCAGGATAGAGTAGTCATATATTACTCCGAGATACTTCACCGTCTGAACTTGAGGCATGTTATTTCTGTAGACCAGGCAGATATTTTCAGGTACAGAAACCGGAAATACTAACAATGCGCATTTCTTCACATTGAGGGACAGATGAATTCTTCCTACCCAGTTGTCAAAAAACATTGAGGCAATTTTTCAGGGTTCGATAAAGAGTGTGAATGTCACCTGCTGATGCGAAAAATGCAATATCGTCGGCGTACACATTAGTTTTCACATTTTGAATGCATAAATTTGAGCTTAGAAAAATGTTAAAAAGGAAAGGTCAGAGAACCGATCCTTGCGGTACACGTCTTGCCTGTGGAAATCTTGAGGGAACACCATTCTGGCAGCAGTAAAATTCTCTATTTAAATAAAACAAATCCAGGCTACAAAATAAATTGAGAAGTTCAGCTCCTGTGATCTTAGTAAAAGCGTCGAGTGCGCCACGCTGTCGTATGCTTTACTGACATCCAAGGTGACAAGCGCAGCAAACTGTTTTCTATTGCGAGCTAATTTAATACGACTCTCTAGGTCAGTCTGTGCACACCAAACTGAACAACCCCGCCTGAAACCAATTTGACATGGATTCAAGAGAGGATTGTCTGAAATGAATGACATGACGCGGCTGAGAAGGACCCTTTCGACCAATTACACCAGGTTAGATGTTAATGAAATTGGGCGTATGTTGTATAAAGTTGAGCATTCTCCTTGCTTTTTAAGAAATGGAACTATTTCCGCAAGACGCCACTCATGACGTATCCATGGACCTTTAATAGAATGAAAGTAGAGGCTGACGTTGACGTTATCTTCTTCTGTAACGTTGGGCAGCATGGCGTCTAGCGTGGTCACTGCCTCCCTGCCATGGACGAGCCTAAAAGGTGTCATCTGGGTGGTCTCCTGCACTGCGGTGTTGAAGGCGAACACGACGTAAGGAAGGATGATGTCCCAGGTTTTGTGTTCTGCATCGAGATACATGGCGAGCATATCGGCGATGGTTTTCTTCAGGCACTCGGTCAGTTCGTTAGTCTGCGGATGCTATGCAGTTGTCCTCCGGTGGCTGGATTGGGTGTAACGCAGGATGGAAAGGTAGGCAAAACAGCGCTGACGGACGGGACGGAAGAAGGCAAGACTTCTTCCGTCCCGTCCGTCAGCGCTGTTTTGCCTACCTTTTCAACATGAACCAACCAGCCCGACTCAGCCCTCTCCTTGAACGCAGGATGGCTTGCGTTAGTTCCGCCACGATTGCTGTTCCTCTGTCCGTGATGAGCACATCGGGGGCGACGTGTCGCAGAAGAATGCACTCCACGAAAAATTTGGCTACATCTGCTGCTTTTTCGTTCGGTAGGGCTTTCGCCTCGAAATAGCGGGTCAGGTAGTTGGTCGCTATGATGATCCACTTATTTTCAGATGTTGACATTGGAAGAGGGCCAAGCAAGTCCACGCCAATCTGCTGAAAAGGCCTTGAGAGAGGTTCAATGGGGTTCATAAATCCTGCTGCTCGTGAGAGGGCTCTTTCGTCGCTGACAATCTCGGCAGGTTATCACGTAATGTGCAACAACAGCAGGCAGTCGCGGCCAGAAAATATTTGTTTTGAATGCGGCTGAGAGTGCGAGTAAACCAGAGATGTCCAGCTGTGGGCTCCTCATGTGAAGCCTGTAGAACCTCTTCGCGGAGACAATAGGTACAACAAGAAGGTAGGCTGTTTTGCTCGCTGCGAAGTTCTTCACAGGGACATCATTCTGTACATAGAAGGAAGACACCCCTCGCTTGAATGGAGCGGGGGGTGAAGAAACATTGCCTTCCAGGTACTCGATGATGCGGTTTAGGTCGGGGTCCGAGCGTTGCTGGTGAGCAAAAGAACTGGGGCTAATGGGACCCAGGAAGGCGTCTTCATCGTCGTCCGGCGGCGGTGTATCTAAAGGGGCTTGTGAGAGTCAATCGGCGTCAGAGTGCTTGCGTCCGGACTTGTAAATGACGGTGACGTCACTCTTGGAGACGCAGACTCCATCGATCGAGGCGGCAAGAGGGGCCCTTCAAATTGGCAAGCCAGCCCAGCCCGTGGAGATCGCTGACCACATTAAACGGCCGTCCGTACCGGTAGGGGTGGAATTTCGACGTAGCCCAGATGATGGCAAGGCACTGCTTCTCAGTTGTCGAATAGTCAGCCTAGCGTATGCGACGACTTTCCCTCGCCCGTCGCTTCTTTCAACGAGCATGGCGCCTAGGCCCACGCCGGTTGCGTCGGTATGAACATCAGTATCGGCGGTTTCATCAAAATGCGTGAGGATCGTTGGGGTCTGTAAACGACGCTGAAGTTCTTTGAAGGCTTCTGCTTGCGGCACTTCCCATTTAAATGGCACGTCTGCATTCATCAGTTAGGTCAGGGGCTCGGCGATGTGCGAAAAGTCTTTCACAAATCGTCAGTAGTATCCGCACAGTCCGAGGAATCTGCGCACTGCTTTCTTAACGGCCGGTGGTGGAAACTGTTCAATAGCAGCTGTTTCCTGCGGGTCTGGGCTTACTCCCTTCTTGCTAGCTATAGGGCCTACATCGTTAGCAACAGCAGCTCTTCGTACGCAAAGTGGCACTTCTATGCTTTCAAGGTTAGGCCAGGCAGCTTGACGGCGTCTAGTACTGTTCGAAGTCTTTTGAGGTGCTCTTCAAAGTTCGAGGCGAAGACAACAACGTTATCTAAATATACCAGACAAAATTGCCAATTGAGATCTGCCAGCACTGTATCCATTACTCGCTGAAACGTCGCTGGTGCGGAACAGAGACCAAATGGCATCACCTTGAACTGAAAGAGCCTATCGGGAGTGATGAATGCTGTCTTCTCGCGATCTCTTTCTTTGAGTTCAATTCGCCAGCAGGCGCTCTTGAGGTCCATCGATGAGAAATACTTGGCGTTGCAGAGCCGGTCCAGTGTATCGTCTATACAGGGGAGGGGGTAGACCTCCTTTTTGGTTATGATGTTCAAGCGGCGGTAATCAACGCAGAATCGAAGTGTGCCGTCATTCTTTCTCACCAGAGCACCTGGTGCCACCCATGGGCTGTTTGAAGGCTGGATGACGTCGTCGCGAAGCATTTTTGCGACTTGGTCCCGGATGGCTTGCCGTTATCACGGTGACACAAGGTAGGCGCTTTCACGGAGAGGTCGTGTGTGTTGGTCGGTTATAATGCGGTGCTTGACAACTGCGTTTGTCGGACCTTCGGCGATGACGAAAAACACTCGCTGTAGCATCGAAACAGATTGCGCATCTGGTCTTGTCTGTTCCGGGGCAGGGCTGGGCTGAAGCCGTATATGGGCTAGTTGTTTTTGTCAGGCGAATCTTCTGCGGATGGGTCAGATAGGGCGGAGGAGTCTCGTACGTCGTAAATTTCGGCGAAGAAAGCAATCGTCGTTCCTCTGTTAATGTGCCGGTATTCATCGCTAAAGTTAGGAAGCAGTGCTTCGGCCTGGCCATTGCGGTAATGTGCGATGCCTCTTGCGATGCTGATTCTTCGGTCTAGAAGCAATTGCATGCTCCCCTCGGTGATGGCTTCAGCACTGATGGCGTTCGTGGCGCCTACGGTCACGATAACGCTTGAACGTGTTGCGACGCTCACTTCTTCCTCCAGGACACTCAGGGAAACGTGATTTTCCACTGCTTTCTTCGAAGAAAAGGTCTCGTCCCTCGAAAGCGTGATCAGCTTGTTTTTGTAGGTCGATGACCGCCTGATGCTCACTAAGGAAATCATGCCCAAGATCACTTTGCGCGAGCATTGCAATAGCACGACAAAGGTAGCATAATACGTATGCCCTTTGACAGTCACTCACGCTGTGCATCGTCCGGATGGCGTAATGAGTTGGCCTCCTGCGCTGCTAATTTTTGGGGCGTCGCAAGCCGTTCTGACTTTTCTCAACTGCGCAGCGAATGTTCCATTCAACACCGTGTAATCGGCTCCTGTGTCGACTAGAGCGGAAACTTTCCGGCCGTCGATAGTGACTTCTAAGTGGGATGTCCTGGCTCTTACATTGCATGTCGCCCTCGGCGTCGGGTCACGGCTTCGTCGCGTTTGCGAGTGACGGGTGGGGCGTGTAGTCGAAGCTTTTCTGGTTGGGAGCATCGTTTTGAACGTAGGTTGTGTCGTGGTGGGGTTGTCATTTTCTGCGGCTTCGGTGCAGCGAGTGTAGGTTCTTCATGCGACGTAGCAGGTTCAGAGTCTTCATGGGGCATGGTCGGGGGAGGATCTTCGGCGTTTCGCTCGTGATCAACCTCACCTCCAGAGGTTGCTGACTTTAGTTTCCCCTACGAGGGCTGGGAGATCTTCCTCGTACTGCCGCTGCGTAGCCGCGCCGTGGCGACGCAAAGCGCGAGGTTTTCGGTGATGGTGACCGCTAAAGGCGGTTCGCCGTGTATTCCTCTCAACACAGGTACTCATCGATATCCTGCGGACATTGGCCAAAGCGGGGTCGTGGGGCGCCAACGGCAAATCCTTGAAGACCGATAAATCGGTACGGGCAGTGACGAAGAATATGGCCGGCATCACCGCAATGAAAGCACAATGGCCGTTTGTCGGATGTCCTCCAGGCATCGCATTTTCTGGGGCTTGAGCGTCTCATAGGCTGGGCGGGTGCGGGCTGGGAGGCGGCGTTGTGGAACAAGTGCCTCATCTCGTGGAGGACGTACGGGTGGTCGTTCGGGCTGAGGAGTTCTTAGTGCAGTTGCGCAGGTCATCGCCAGGGGTTCTGTGGTCGGCGGTGTGCCAAGTGCCTGTTGCGCTTCTTCCCGCACCAAGTCAATGAGAGTCGCCGCTTGCGGGTGCAGGGAGCATCGCAGTAATCGTCGTAGCTCCTCGCGGACAATTTCGCGGATCACTTCCCGCAAGTTTCCACTGGGGGTGGTCGTCATGTCCGGACACATTGCACAGACAGAGGAAGGGCGGTTGTACTGCCGCGCCCGGACGTCGACGGGCTTTTCGATCGTGCAGACTTCGTGCCTGAATTCGTCAACTGCTTTTGGCGGCAGGCGGAGGAGGCTGTCAAAAAGTTTTTCCTTTACGCCGTGCTTTAAAAACTGAACTTTCTTTTCCTTGCTCATCTGGTGGTTGGAGCGACAAAAGAGGCGTTTCATCTCTTCCACGAAACTGTGGATGGGCTCATTCAAAAGCTGGATCGTGGACTGGAGGAGTCGTTCGTCTCTTTTTTTCATCACTAAACTGGTGAATGCCTTCAGAAGTTCCTTCTTGTAGTGGTAGTGGTGCTCGTAGCGGTGTCGGTTCGCTGTCTGGTGCGGTCCGGCAGGGTCCCGAACTCCGGCTGCTCTCCCTAAAGACGTCGGCTGGATCGGTGTACTGCGCCCTCGTCCTGCGGTGCTAAGCGCAGGGGGCTGGCGTTCCGACTTGAAGGGGGCGTCCGGAGCACGGAGGGCTTCCCTGCATCTCCACCAGACGTCACGTACTAGTGACTGCAGTCGAAGGAGCGATTAAGACGAAAAAATAGGTTCTAAAGGAAAACAGTTTATTGGGCTGACTTGCGCCCACAATGGAGTGAATCACTCAGTGGCGGCGAAGCGGCAAGCGTCCTCGGCGGTCGTCTAAGAGGGCGCTGTCGGCCGTGCTCAATTTAAAGCTGATAGCGAACTTTCTAGATAAAGCGTGCAAGGTTACTAGAACATTCTAGAACAACGTAGAATCAGCTCCGCCTGGCTGTGATCAATTGAGATAAATGTAGCCGCGTCTTCCGTCGCAAACAAACCGATTAAGCGGTGTGGCGGCAGATTCGAAGAATGAACAAACACTGCGAAGATTCGAGGCAATATCGACCGCTTCCGGTGAGTCTGGGCGTACAGCATCCTTGGATAAGATGTGGCCTAGAAAGAGCAGCTCATTATAGGTGATGTGGCACAGCTCTGATTTCAAGGTTAGCCCGGAGGACTTCAACAGAGCTGTGCTTCCAGAACTTTTCAAGCCTTTCAAGTGACCATCGAAGCTCGAGGCGAAAAAAACGTCATCTAAGCACACGAGACAAATCTGGCACAACATGCCTGACACCTCTGTATCATTACCTGTTGGAAAGTTGCTGGCGCGAAACAGAGTCCAAATCGCAACACCTTGAACTCGACGATGCCATCTAGTGTGTTCAATGCGGTCTGCTCTCGCTCTATTTAATAGACTCCTTTTGTCAAGGGCCGTTCTTGAGGTTCACCGATGAAGGGTACTCATATTTCCAAACCCGGTAGGGTGTGTCGTCGATACGTGGGGGGAGTTGCCGTCCTTATATTTAATCTTGTTCATGTGGCGATAAACGAGGCAGATAAGAAAAGTGCCGTCCGTCTTTCTCAACAAATCAACCGGTTCCCCCAAAAGGCTCTTCGACAGATGGATGCCTTCATCGCGAAGGACGACTTCCGCTTGATTTCAGATGCCTTGTCCTTATCGCGGCGACACTGTAAGGGCTTTCGCGAAGAGTTCGTGGGTGCTCGTCGGTTGCAATGCGATGTTTGGCAATGGGCGTTTGCGCACTTCGGATGACGACGAGAAGGAATCGCTTCAAATTTGATGACGGTTGCTTAATCTTGTTTGTTCTGGGGCAGTGCTGGGTCAATTTTCAAAGTCCGTGTGTTCTCTTGGTTAAAGATATTATTCTGCGTTTCGGTCGAAAAAGGGGAAGGCGGCTTTTACATCGGATATTTTATCGATGAAAAAAACCCTCGGCCCTCTGTTAACGTGCCGGCAAAATTCGCCAAAGTTTGTCAGGAGTATTACAGCTTTTCTTGAACGAAAATGTGCGAAGCCTCTTGCGATGCCGATTCTTCAATGTAGAAGTAATTGAATGTTGTTCTACAGCTTGGGTTCAATGCTATCGGCTTCAGTGGCGCCTACGGTGCTTGAGTGTGGTGGGACGCACACTTATTCTTCCTCGACACTCAGGACAACGAACCCGCAGGGGTAGCTGCAGCGTGCACATGTTGGAGCGTGGCGAAAGCACGCATTCCCGAGCATATTTTGATGAACACCCGTCATATTTGACGGACTTGTGGCTGGACCTGCTGGAAAGATGTCTTTGTCGTAATGATTGGTGGTTTCATATAGGGTTGTATAAATTTTGCGCTTGTGGCTGTGTGTACTTCCTGAGTTCTAAGCATCCACAATGTAACTACCATACGACTGACAGTATCAATAAATAAGTAAAATAAATAATCAGCATTGTTCTGAAGTTCATATTTTGTATCAAGACTGTTTGCAGGTTAGTCGTTACAAAAAAACAAATTTCAAAATATACAGCAAGAGGTGACTCTAATATACAAACTACAGGCGGGGCTTTTAGTTTCATGCAAAACTAATCTTTCACTATCCTTGCAATGAAAAAGCAATGGCTTGCCATAATAGAGAAGCCTATGAGATCCCTGCGATGAAAATGCCTGCGATGTAAGAGGTATATGACAATTATTGCGCAGCCACCATGAAGGCCATATTGGCATTGCTTCAATGAATAATGCTCTATCAGCTGGCTGAACATTGGTGGGGTCCTGGCGTCAACGTCGGACCATTTTTGATCAGACAGGTGGAGTATCAGCCCAGCCTGAACAACGAGACACTTTCAGTTAGAGGCAAAGCATATGCACTGCCTGAACGTCGGGCCGTTGCCGATTAGACAGGCTAAACATAGGCCCATTCCTTGCGTGTAAGTCGGGCCATTGCCCTTGGTCGACCGCGCCGGCCGCGTTTCAACGGAGGCGAAACGCTAAGGCGCCTGTGTGCTGTGTCATGTCAGTGCACATTAATGATCCCCAGGTGATCGAAGTTATTCTTGAGCCCTCCACTATGGCACCTCTTCATTCCTTTCTTCTTTCACTCCCTCCTTCACCCCTTCCTCACGGCACGGTTCGGGTGTCCACCGAGCTAAGTGAGGAAATTCCTGCGCCATTTCTTTCTCAAAACCAGTTTTGAATTTTCAGTTTCAAACGCAAAAGGCGGCCATGTGCTGTCCTATATGAGCGCGTGTTAAAGATCCCTAGTTGGTCGAAATTATTCCATCGCCTTCCACTACGGCACCTCTTAATTCCTTCTTTCACTCCAACCTTTCCCTCTTTCCTTAAGGCGAGTTTCGGAGGCCCTCCCAGCCTTCATCGAAACGCGGCCGCCGCGGTTGGGTACGAACCCGTGAAATCCACCTCAGTAGCCGAACGTACTAACAAGTGAGCCATTGCGGCAGGTAGCTGTTGTGGGGTTGTGTAGTGAGCGGTTTTTCGTTTATTTTGTTTTTATTCTTAAATTTCAGTTTAGTACGTGGCTGTTTCGTGATTTCTCGATGTCCTCTGCGTAGCTTTTTCGGTAATAATGTGCATATCATCCCAGTATCCCAGGGTAAGGCGGTCCCAGAAGCAGATGTGGCAGAGGAACATGTGCTCCCATTGACAATCATTTGTCCGAGATTGCACTTGTTTATATAACATATCCAACTCTTCCCTGCCGATACAAGTAGGTTAATTTGAACCGGTATCACGTTAATATTCCTTGCCTAGAATGTTTTCTTTTAGTACAAGGCCCCTGAATAATCTCTGAACACGAAAATTGCGTACGCACTTACTAAAACATATTTGCACTCGTTATCTTCACTCTGAGCAGTGGATGTTGTCATTCCACTCCTGTAAGCAGGCCTAAGTAAAATGTAGGAGTTATCGCCTTTACAAAGCTATCGCTCGGAAATAATACCTTTGCAGCGCATGCACATAATGTTTTGACATTTTGGGGTGTCCACCTTCACTAAAGCCCGTTGTCGTTTTCACCCTGTTATAGCTGATGGTCTTCTGGACTTGATGGTTGCACGCCCAGTCGTCAGATGTGTCGAGTGCTGAGAAGACTTCTGGTCGCAAGAAACCCTCAATTCGCACTGGCGGGATACCCACGCAACAGAAGCCAAGGAGCTAAAAGAAGATCTCAGGTCATAGGCGTCAGAGGATTGGGCATTCAACCCACTCACAGCACTACAATCCAGAAATACAGAAGAAGCAATAATTCGACATATTACATAAATCAGCAGCCACAACTCAAACAAACAAGATTCTGCTCGGTCCCAAGCTACGCACGTAACTGTTGTGAAAATAAATATGCCTCAAAGATTTAAAGAAATTAGAAGATATTAATCAGTTAATTAGCAATCTACGTACACTAATATGTAAGTAAGCTACACCTGTTAAAATCTATCATGCCTTGCGTTTGGCACATGATTCTCCACATAGAAGTGCAGCAGTCATCGACACATCAGGAACGCTTCAGTGAAGAGATTTTGTACACCCATCTTACACACTTTCTGCTCTCAAAATAAAAGAAACCTCTTAATACACTCTGTGGAGATGTGGTCATCGGAAAGCCCATTTCTTGTTGATGTGGTAAACTGTAGAGAGTACTGTGTAAATAACTCGTATTACAGATGTGAATTTCAAGGCTGTATTTGGCCTATTTTATACTATACGCTTTCTTTAATTCTTTGCAGCATTCTGTCATTGATTTTTCACCCGCATGTATTTCTGTTATAGAATGCTCACTACTGCTTTTTTCGTTTTTCTATTATTTTATGTTGGTATTTCTTTTACAGTGTATAGTGCCATTTCTCTAAGGGGTACAGACAATTTGGCTTTTGTTCTGTGCCCCCGTCACCTGTACGTAAATAGATGCAAATAAACTTGATTTGGTCGAAAAAAAGCATATCCCGGAATTATACGAACACATCTCTTTACAGAACAGGCTACTCTTGGAAGAAACATCAGCCTGTGAAGTACAGATACAACTCACATCAGAGTAGGAATTTAGGCAGACAAATGCAAGTTATTTATCCTCACAAAAAACAGCAGCTGTTTTTTCATCGCTCAAAAAAAGGCGTGCAGAACGACCCCACCCCACATCTAAATGAAACCAACTGCCAATTGAAGGCGGTAAATTTTTAGGCATAACACTATTCTAGAACTCACAATCATAACGCACATAAAACCAATAAAAAGTAAGCCTCCCAATCCCTAAATATACCTAAATTGCCCTCAAAGAAGCATTGGATTTCTGGTGGAACATGCCATGTGCACACCTATCACTCTTTGATATGTTCCTCTCTAGATTATGGGTACATTTTGCACGGTTCAGCAAGACCGTTCCACGTAAAAAAAAAATTCGTTCCAGTACACTTCTCGTGTGGTGCATGCAAAACATCCCCTATAGCCAGCCTCTATGTAGAACAAAATGAAGCACTGCTTGAAAGTAGAAAACGCCCTTTTACTTCGGCATATATTCTTAAAATTTAGTTTTTACTAAAACACAGGTGACATACCAGTAATAATGAAGTGTCCTTCGAGAATAATATTCAACAACAAACCTCAAGCTACCAGCTCCCTGCTTGTGCGGTTTGAACAGATGTGCCAGAACCTCTGCCTACTAGACACATTTCCAGACATTATGCAAAGCCGACATTCACTACCTCCATGGTACAATTTTCCTGCAATCATCCGTAAAAAACAAAACTCCGCCACAACAGATTGCGCAAGAATTTCTTGCGCCAGAAGGAAAATGCGGTGACTTCACTGCCTGTAAGATGGCGACGTATACTGATTGAACCAAAGGGATACAAGGACATTAGTAGGAAAGAGTACTTCAGCAGTGTGCTTTGTCATCACTGGTGAAATAATAGTAAATTAGGGCCTTGAAAATAGTATTATTTACACAAAGTAAGGGTACTCACAGCTCTTCACTCTTTAAAGGCAATCAGTACGCTAATCGGTGAGATCATATGCAACATAACAGCCGCTACACAAGGAGAAAGCATGATTGCTGGCTCCCGTGTCATGACGGCATAAAATTCGATGAGAGCGCATATTTGTGCACTGTTTAATCTCATGACAACAAATGGAAAGAAAATATACCCTTTAAATATTTCATGACCCTATTGCAGCGTAAATTATAGAAAATATGCTAGTCCGCCTGGAACAGCGAAATAAATAAACAACATTTGGTAAAGTCTGTTTTATGTGAATGGAAGTCATGCACACATCAGGAACATTTCACACAAGTGATTATTTGCCATATAAGAGTAGGGCACACACACCTTACGCATAACATCATACTGATTAACAAGGCAATAAAGACAAGATAATTATGCTGAGATGCGCTGGCAGTAACCCATGGTTTATTTTCAAGCTAATAGCTCGAAATGCAAAGGAGAAGGCATTTTGCTGTGTTTTAAAATGGGCACACACATACAGGGTGTGTTCGGAAAGTAATGCAATTTCATCCCTAGAAAAAAATTATTCAGTACATCGTTACAAACATTTAATATTTTTTCAAAGTACTCTTTGGCATCTAAAAATTTTTGCCAGCCACTATGCCATGCACTGTGGGCCTCTTGGAACGCATCGACAGGAACCTTGTTCAGAGCATTTGTCACAACGTTTGGAATCGTTCGATGTTGCCAACCGGACTAACTTAAGGGCGCTCTTGCTTCTCGGGAAAAGGAAAAATCTGCTGGAACCAGATCAGGACTAAAGGGGGCTGGGGTAGCGCCGCCAAGTTGTGCTTCGTCAGTAACTACCATACGCGCACAGAAGTGTGGCTGCAAGCGAAGTCGTGGTTCAACTGCCAGGTATCGGCGATCTTTTTTCGCGCTTGGAGCACCCTTTTTCTCAAACTCTCCAGCACGTCCACGTATTAGACAGCATTGTCAGCGCTTAGCGTAACAATTTTATGTGAAAAAGACTCGTGGCGTCAAAGAGACAACTAGCATTGTTTTCACTTTCGACTTGCTCATTCTTGCCTTCTTGGGGCGTGGGCACTCTCAAGTGTGCCATTGGGACCTTTGGTGCTCCGTCTCAGGGTCGTACTCAAAGAGCCATGTTTTGTCGCTCGCAAAACTGTCCAAAATATAAGGTTCAATTTGCACGCGTTCTAAAAGTTTCCTCGCAAGCACCACTCAGTTGTCCTTCGGAAAAAAATTCAAAAATTGCTCTTGGAGGAAACGAAATGGCGCACTAATTGTCTCACATATAGGGGGACAACCGAACCGCGTCGTAATTGAAAGTAGGAGAGTGGGAGTGCAAGAAGAAAGAGGTGCCGTAGTACAACGCTCCGGAATTATTTAGACTACCTGGGGATCTTCAACGCGCACTGACATCGCACAGCACAAGGGAGCCTTTGCGCTTCGCCTCCATCGAAACGCGGCCTGCGCGGCCAAGGATCGAACCAAGAAACTTCGGCGCAGCAGCCGAGCCCCATAACCACCCAGCCACCGCGTCGGTTGTTCTGGTGGTCGCCAATCAACAATTTGGGGACCGGCTTGGTGCAAACTTACCGCAGGTTGAAACAGTCGCTTACAATGGCATGCGCACTGGTTTTGTAGCGATAACTACACTGCGGTAGCATTTCAAGCCTTAAGCGTGGCGGCGCTGCTACCCTGAGGCTGTGCCGCCGCGCGGTCACGTGGTCCGTCGCGTGACCGAGTTCTATTCGACCACCTCTAGCTATCGCCTCACACCAGGTTTGACCAAAGCTAAACCGCCGCCAATTTTTATGAATATGTCTCTGCTATCATCCGCACACCCATTCAACGTCTGTGTTCAAAAGATCACGAACATGAGGCACATTTTTGTAACATTTGCTCGTTGATGACCGTCCAGACGGGAACTCATCATCAACGTCTTCCCAGCCCGCCTTAAAAGCCTTGAAGCATCTTCAGGCTCGAGAATGTGACAAAGCACAATTGCCGTATGCTTGGCTAATAATTTCGGAGGTGTCGGCAAGACTCTTATCAAGTTTTACACAGAACTTGATCGCGTACCCTTGTTCGCGTGTGGATACCATCGCACGTGGTGGCACAGCACTACCGGTAGGCACACGGATACAGCGACCTTGACACTCACGGAGCTACGCAGCAGAATTTGGTGGAGAGTGATGACAAGCGAGTACCCCCCCCCCCCCCCCCCCCCCACTTGACCCAAAAAATCCGAGAGCGGTACGATCGATAGCAGCGTCCAAAAAAATTGCATTGCTTTCCGGACACACCCTCTACAATTCCATTATACACGGCTTTTAGGTTAAAATGGTCTTGCAGATTTTTTCTATTCTTTAGTGTTTATAAGAAGCAATTGTGTTAAATAAATTGTATATTGAAAAACAATGGTCAAGTAAATGAACACTTTTAACCAGCTGTTCGGCGCTTATTGCCTGAGTTGCTTATGTGCCGCAAACTCCAGCTCAACACTCTTCACATTTCCAGTATGTTAAGTATTTAAAGAAAGAAGACCTTAGAAACTAATTATGAGATAAAAAATTATTTTTGGTTCGTTCTCACAATATAAAGACATAAACATTGCGTTTCCCACAAGATGATTTAGATACGTATGTTCCGTTAACACAACAGAACATACAACAATACAGAAAATTGCCGATGGTTTAGCTTTGGTTAAACCAGCAGTGTCGCGATAGCTACAGTTGGCCGAGTGGAACTTAATGACGTGACCAACCACGCGACGAACCACGTGATCAGCCATGGCGCCGCGCCGCCGGCAGCTGCTCCACAGCGCGTGACCGAACAAGCGACCGCGCGGCGGCGCAGCCATAGGGTGGTGGCGCCGCCACGCTGAAGGCTCGAAATGCTACCGTATTGTAGCTACCCTTACAAAAAATTGGCGGTGGTTTAGCCCTGGTTAAACCTGGAGTGAGGCGATAGCTACCGCTGGCCGAGTGGAACTTTGTCAGTTGAATTGCAAAGTCAGGCTCTCGTTCTTCGTTCCGTTCTTTCGTCAGTCTTTCCACTCGGCCAGCTGTAGCTATCGCGTCACTACAGATTTCTCCAAAGCTAAACCACCGCCAATTTTGTAGCGAGAGCTACATTACGGTATCTTTTCGAGCCTTCAGGGTTGCGGCGCGGTAGCGGTAGCGGCGCCGCCGTCCTATGGCTGCTCCGCCACGTTGCAACGCGTTGGTCACGTGGTGCGGAGCAGTTGCAGGCGGCGCAACGCCGTGGCTGATCACGTGGTTGGTCATGTGACCAAGTTCCACTCGGCCAGCTGTAGCTATCGCGTCACTCCAGGTTTAACCAAAGCTAAATCACCGCCAAATTTTTAACGCTGTTTTTGTTATCTTTTAGGCGCCTTTGGAAGGTACCAGTTCCGCTAATGTAGACGCAGTCGCCATCGGAGCAGGGAACGCTGTAAACCACGCGGGGATATTTTTCGTTTGGAAGAACGTCTTTATACATTGAGCAAAGAGTGTTGCACTTTTCTGATCGGAATGTGGGCAATGTCAACATTGAGGTGCGCAGAATTCGTGCCAACGCCTCGCTGATTCCAGGGGTGTAGGGAACAGCGGCATGTTTCAGAGGGGAAGACACAGCAGTTTCACGTTCTGGTCGACACAGCTGCTTTGCAGCGATAGCTGCATAACGGCAGCATTTCGAGTCGTCAGCTTGGCGGTGGCGGCGCAGCTCTCACGTGG
Source organism: Amblyomma americanum (assembly GCF_052857255.1). Lineage (NCBI taxonomy): Eukaryota > Metazoa > Arthropoda > Arachnida > Ixodida > Ixodidae > Amblyomma > Amblyomma americanum. The sequence continues at coordinate 25,754,738 of NC_135505.1, forward strand.
TTGATCACGTGGTTGGTCACGCTGTCACGTGGCTGGTCACGTGGTGCGGAGCCATTGCCGGCGCCGTAGCTGATCACGCCACGTGACCGGAAACGTGGTGCGGAGCAGGTCCTACTGCTGGCGGCGCGGCGTACCAACGATACAGAGCTGCAACAGCTGTGCGCATGCGCCGTGTCAAGTGGGACGAAAATGAAGAAGGAACGCCCAGCGAAACAGAGCGGTGAAAGACAGACTGCAATTCAACTAACCAAGTTCCACCCGGCCTGCTCTGCTTATCGCGTCACTTTAGGTTTAAAAAGAGCTAAACCACCGCCATTTATTTTTATGTAAGCTTTCACTAGAGCTGTAAACGCACTGAATCCAGCGCGTTCTCGTGACACATGGGGAAAATAAGCGCGCTTAAAACGGCTACCATTTTTAATTGCACTTTATGTCAGCAGACGAGCGCAATAAAAGAATTTTCTCTCCTAAAACTGTAAAAAGCTTGAAATGAAGCAATGCCCCCCCACATGAACTTTCATATTTGCGTACGGAAACACATGTGAGTATTTGTAAATAGCGTCTTAAAGTGCAATTTGATACTGCTTTTCTCACAGAAAATAATATACAGGGCAGTTGTTCAAGTGTCGCAAAATACAATTGCGTTATGGAGAAAAAGAAATTCATTAGTGATATAGGATTCCTTGAAACGTTATTATATTGCCACGAATATTTTCAGTGTTTTTTCATTCTTCAAATATGCCACCACGCCGCTTTATCGCTTTGTTCGCGATGCAAGACGTGACCATATTTATCTCGATCGATCGCAACCGGGCAAAGCTGATTCTACGTTGTTCCAGAATGTTCTAGTAACTTTGCTTTATCTCGAAAGTTCGCTATCAGCTTTAAACTGAGCACGGCCGTCAGCGGTGAGCATTCTGCTCAACGACTGCCGGGCACACTTGTTGCCACGCCGTCACCGAGTGATTCAGTCCATTGTGGGCGCAAGTCAAACAAAATAAAGAGTTTTGTTTGCATACGAATTTCGCAGCCTTTCTGCTCTCCGGACTAGAGTCACCACTACGTGACATCTCGTGGAGCTGCGGTGTAGCCCTCCGTGATCCGGACGCCCCCTTCAAGTCGTGACACCAGCTCTCTGCGCTTCGCAGCGGCGGACGAGCCAGCAGTTAACCGAGCCAGCAGACGTCTTCAGGGCCAGAAGCCTCAGTTCGGGACCGTGCTGGATCGCACCGGACAAAGATAGGACGCTGCTACGAGCAGCACAACCTCGCCAAAGATGTCTACACCGGTCAAGCTGCAACAGCCGCGGGTGTCGCCAAATTTCACTGGATTCCAAAGCGAACACCCAGAAGAATGGTCGGAGCAATTTGAGCGCGTTGCATCATTTAACGAGTGGAATAATAATAATTAATAACTGGTTTTTTTGGGGAAAGGAAATGGCGCAGTATCTGTCTCATATATCGTTGGGCACCTGAACCGCGCCGCAAGGGAAGGGTAAAGGAGGGAGTGAAAGAAGAAAGGAAGAGAGAGGTGCCGTAGTGGAGGGCTACGTAATAATTTCGACCACCTGGGGATCTTTAACGTGCACTAATATCGCACAGCACACGGGCGCATTAGCGTTTTTCCTCCATAAAAACGTAGCCGCCGCGGTCGGGTTCGAACCTGAGAACTCCGGACCAGTTGTCGAGCGCCCTAACCACTGAGCCACCGCGGCGGGGCAACGAGTGGAATGATGCGCCAAAAATAGGACAAGTATTTTTCTCACTTTACGGCTCCCCTTCCATTTCGGTGAGGCTGGTCATATTCTTCGTCACTGCCCGCACCAAGGTATCGGTCTTCGAGGATTTGCCGTTGACACCCCACGGCCACGCTTCAGCCAGCGGCTGCAGGAAATCGACGAGTACCTGCGTCGAGAGGAGTACACGCCCAACCGCCTTTCGCGCTCACCATCGCCGTCAACCTCGCGCTTTACGTTGCCACGCCGCAGCTACGCAGCCGCGGTACGAGGAAGGTCTCTAGTCCCCATAGGAGAAAATAAAGGCAGCAACCTCTGGAGGTGAGGTTGCTCACGAGCGAAACGCCGAATATCCTCTACCGACCACGCCCTATGAAGACGCTGCATTCTCTATGCCGGATGAATAAGCCGCACTCGCTGCACCGACGCCGCACAAAATGACAACCCGGACCACGACGCGAACTGCCTTCAAAATGACGCCGCCAACAATAAAAGCTTCGACGATGCGCCCCACCCGCGAAAAGCGGTGACCCGACTCCGAGGGTAACGTGCATGCAAGAGCCAGGGCATCCGACTTAGGTGTGAATATCGACGGCCGGAATGTTACCGCTGTAGTCGACACAGGAGCCGATTACTCGGTGATGAATGGAGCATTAGCTGCGCAGCTGAGGAAAGTCACGTCCACTTGGGACGGCCCGAAAATTCGCATCACAGGGACCACCTTTATACGCCAACAGGGCGATACACAGCGCGAGTAACTGTCAAAGAACACACCTATCTTGTGGCCTTCGTCGTGATATTGCTATGTTCCCGCGAAGTAATCTTGGGGATGGATTTCCTTAATGAGCATCAGGCGATCATCGACTGCAATCCAACCTGATCACGCTTTCGACCGGTGAGGCCATCCCTTCGAAGAGAACTTTGGAAAATCACGTTGCTCTGATAGTCCTGGAGGAAGAACTGAGCGCCAAACCCCGGTCACCCGTTATCCTGACCATAGGCGCCATGAAAGCCATTAACGTTGAAACCATCATAGAGGGCAACATGCACTTGCTTCTAGACTGAGGAATCAGTATCGCAAGAGGCATCGAACATTTCCTAATGGCCAGGCCGAAGTAGTGCTGACAAACTTCAGTGAAGAATACCGGCGCCTTAACAGAGGAACGACGGTTGCTTTGCGCAATGGTGGAACCAGTGAAACGGACGCAGGACAAGAGCAAGTACGAAGACACTCCACAAATACTTGCTCTAAGTACGAAGACACTCCACAAATACTTGCTCTTGGCCTGCGCCGCTTTGCTGGTTTCACCATTGCGCATTATCAAGCAACTGGCCAAGCAATTTACTCAATTGAACGATTGCTTTCTTCGCCGAAATATCGGACGTACGGGACCCTTCGTCCTCGCCGACCCATCTGCAGAAGATTCGCCTGACCAAGAGAACTCGCCCACTTTCGACATCAACCCAGCCCTGCCCCGGTATAGACACGACAAGATCCGCAATCTGCTTCGAAGCTACAGGTGTTTTTCGTCATCGCCAAAGGTCCGACAAACGCCGATAGCCAAGCATCGCATTATAACAGAGCAGCACACCCTACCTCTCCCCCAAAGCCCCCACCGTGTGTCCCCGCGAGAACGACAAGTTATGCGGGACAGAGTGGAAGAAATGCTTCGTGATGACGTCATCCAGCCTTCAAACAGCCCATGGGCGGCACCGGTTGTTATAGTGAGAAAGAAAGACGGCTCACTTCGATTCTGCGTTCAATACCGCCGCTTGAAGAACGTAAAAAAAGAAGGACGTCTACCCCCTTGTCACGGATCTCTCCGGAGAACGCTGGGACGAAAAGAATGGACTAGGAGACAGGTGTACCCACACAAACGAACATTTATTAAACCCTACGGGGCACACACACTAGAACACAAAACTAACAAACACAAAGACTATAAATACACACGACCCGGGCACACTGCTACCAGCGTCTACTATTAACGTTCTATTATTAGCGGTCGGCGTTCGTGCTGACGGTTGGTTCGGTGAGGCTGCGGCGTTGTATGAATCCAGTAGGCGGTGTCAAGGCGGCGCTCGACGTGCTTGGGCTGGCGTCGCTGGCTGCGTCGTACAACTCCAGGTCCAAGCGCGCCGCGACATACGGCCGCGACATGCGCCTGTTTCCACAAAAGAAACTCCTTCTCTCGTTCTATCCTTCCTTACTCCTGTTCTTCCGCCTCGCGAGCCCTTCTAGCCTCTCGCTCCCTGCATTGGGAGCTCTTTTATCCTCGCGCTCTTCTGCTTGCTTGCGCCCTTTCCTCTCTCTGCCTATCTGCCCCCTCTCTCTGCCTCTTTGCCTCCTCTTTCTGCCTCTTTTCCTCCTCGTCATAGAGACGCATCGGCTCTTCCTTGCTTAACCCTAGCTATGTCTCGGATTTTTCTGATCTCTCCACGACAGAAAGTATGGATTTGGCAAAAACGTTAGAACTGGCGCTCAAGCTAGGGTTAAGCAAGGAAGAGGCGATGAATCTCTGAGGAGGAGGGAAAGAGGCAGAGAGAAGAAAGGGCGCAAGCACGCGCAGACGCTCGCCAGGCAGAAGAGCGAGAAGAGAAGAGAGCTCGTGAAGGAGAAGAGCACGAGGAGAAAAGAGCTCGCGAGGCAGAAGAGCGAGAGGCTAGAAGAGCTCGCGAGGCGGAAGAACAGGAGAAAAGAAGGATAGAACGGGAGAGTTTCTTTTTGTGGAAACAGGCGCGTGTCGCGGTACTGATCCGGAGTTCCCGGGTTCGAACCCGACCGCGGCGGCTGCGTTTTTATGGAGGAAAAACGCTAAGGCGCCCGTGTGCTGTGCGATGTCAGTGCACGTTAAAGATCCCCAGGTGGTCGAAATTATTCCGGAGCCCTTCACTACGGAACCTATTATCCTTTCTTCTTTCACTCCCTCCTTTATTCCTTCCCTTACGGCGCGGTTCAGGTGTCCAACGATATATGAGACAGATACTGCGCCTTTTCCTTTCCCCCAAAACCAATTATTATTATTATTATTATTATTATTATTATTATTATTATTATTATTATTATTATTATTATGTCGCGGGAGGATATGAGGAGACCACGGACAGTGATCAGCGTTCCTTAGCGGGTAGAGAATCTCCTAGACCGGCCAGAATTTGTCGAAGGAAGCTGATGGCTCCCTTCGATGACAAAAGAGATGATCTGGACGCATATCTTCAACGATTCGAGCGGATAGCTTTGGGGGAAGGCTGGAAGCGGCGTGAATGGGCCAATACATTCAGCATGTGTTTAGTCGGGGAGGCACTCAATTTGTTTGGTAGGATGCCTGCTACTGAATCCATGGACTACGAGAAAGTCAAAAACACACTCCTCCAAAGATTCAGGCTTACAGCAGAGGGTTTTCGTGAGAGATTTCGAACCGCGAAACCTGAGGATTCGGAAACCGCGAAGCAGTTTTCCTGCAGGCTGACCAACTATTTTGATAGGTGGCTTGATATGTCAAACATAGAAAAGAGTTTTGAAGGTGTGCGTGACAAGCTGGTCACAGAGCAATTTTTAGCGTGTTGCAGCTCAAAGCTGGCGCTATTCCTGAAGGAAAAAAAGTTGTATTCGGTGGAAGAGTTCGCAGACACTGCTGACCAATTCCTCGAGGCTCAAGGGTTAAGGAATCTGAGTAAGGCAAAAGAGGAAACCCAAAAGACCCTAGAGACAGATGCGGCAAAACCAAGAGCAGATGGCGGCGCATCTAAGTCGAAAGTAAGGTGTTTTCTCTGCGGCAAGGTGGGACACCGTGCAGCTGACTGTCGGACTAGTAGCGCTGCCCAAAAAACGAAGGTTGTGTATAATGGTTGCAAGAGGAAGGGTCGTACTCTGGATGAGTGCCGATACAGAACGCAGGACCGAGCTGCATGCGTTGTCGACTCTAGGGTAGAACTTGTGACGCCACACGAAGTTCTACAACTGAAAGGAGAGAAAACGCCGCCGGAAAATGAGGCAGTGAGTGGAAACTCTGGTGTCCGGCCATGATGGCGTCATGTTTTAAGTGTAGCACGGTCTCTCGCATATCTCCCGGTAACACCAGCTTTTGGACCCGCCTTCCTGAACTAAATATGCATTCCCTGTGCAGAAGGCCATTTACCAATTAGTATTCGAAGAATATACGACTCTTCTTTCTTTTCACTTTTCCCCCGACTCTTTCGAAACAGGCTTTCAAGCTTGGGTCTTCTTTTTGCCTAATTGCGATTTCGCCCAGTGTTACGCTCAGGCACATCGCAATAGGAGTAGAGAGCGGACGCTGCGTTGCTCGGGATGTCGCTTGAGCTCTTGTCTCTCCTGCCGACGAGAAACTGACTGCACCCGTCTGAGCTGTCGCCACAGAAAATAGTCGGTAGGCTGCATGGCTTGGAGATGAGGATGATGTGAGCAGTTTTCGTGGAAAAACTCTTGAGGGGGCCCTTGTCACATATATTAAGCAGCCTAAATAAATTTTAAACGAAAGAGGTGTGATGAAGACGACGTGGATTAACCGAAGAATAAAGAAGAGCAAGAAGAAGCATTCGGTGAGGTGAAGAGAGATGATTGGTGGAGAAGCCTTCGGTGAGGTGGAGAGAGATGATTGGTGGAGAAGCCTTCGGTGAGGTGGAGAGAGAAGATTGGTGGACAAGAGAAGACGACGACGACAAGGCTTACGTCGACTAACACCGAGGCTATAAAAGGGCGAGTGAGAGCGAGGCTCGGGGGGGGGGGAACAGCAGAGAAGTGGAGGCTCCGGCGGTTCAGGGACTCATCGGCTGGAAGAGAGAGACGCCGGCTACTGCTCCCGTGATCTCGCGTTCTACGGCATCGCATTGTGGGCCTCCTGCCTTGCCTGAGCCCGTTCCGGGGAGTCAACGGAGGACGTTGCCACCTGCTACGGCCAGGGGTGTCTCCAGCGCTATTTCCATCCATCCGGGTGGTTCCCCCAACGCCAAAAACACCAGCAACACCTCCACGGGCGCTTGGACCTGGAGCTTGTACAACGCCGCCAGCGACACCAGCCCAATCACGTCGAACGCCGCCTCGACGCCGCCTACTGGATCCATACAACGCCGCAGCCACAACGAACCAACCGTTAGCACGTACGCCGACAGCTAATAGTAGAACGCTAGTAGTAGACGCTGGTAGCAGTGTGCCCGCGTCGTGTGTATTTTTAGTCTGTGTTTTGTGTTTTTGTGTTTGTTAGTTTTGTGTTCTAGTGTGTGTGTCACGTAGGGCGTATTAAATAAGCGTTTGTGTGGGTACACATGTCGCCTAGTCCATCCTTTCGGTCCGAGCGTTCTCCGGAGAGATCAGTGACAAAGATAAGTGGCGAGCCTGTGCCAGGATACATTTCCTTTTTCTTTTTTGCTTTTTCTTGGATCTTTCCGACTTCTCTACGGCCGAAAGAGTGGACTAAGCGACAGGTGTACCCACACAAACGCACATTTAATACACCCTACGTGACACACACACTATAACCCAAAACTAACAAAACTAACAAACACAAAAACACAAGACACAAAGACTATAAATACAGACGACCCGGGCCCACTGATATCAGCGTCTACTACTAGTGCTCTACAATTAGCGGTCGGCATTTGAGCTCGGTTGGTTCGGTGTGGCTTCGGCGTTGTATGTATCCAGTAGGCGGCATCAAGGCGGCGTTCGACGTGCTTGGGCTGGCGTCGTTGGCTGCGTCGTACAAGCTCCAGGTCCAAGCGCCCGTGGAGGCGATGCCGGTGTTGTTGGCGTTGGGGGCACCACCAATATGGGTGGCAACAGCGCTGGAGACACCCCTGGCCGTAGCAGGTGGTAGCGTCCTCCGTTGACTCCCCGGAACGGGCTCAGGCACGGCAGGTAGTCCACGATGCGATGCCGTAGAAAGCGAGCTCACCGGAGCAGTAGCCGGCGTCGCCCTCTTCCAGCCGATGAGTCACTGACCCGCCGGAGCCTCCGCTTCTGATCCCCCCCGTGCCTCGCTCTCACTCGCCCTTTTAAACCCTCGGTGTTAGTCGACGTAAGCCGTGTCGTCGTCGTCTTCTCTTCTCTACCAATCATCTCTTCCCACCTAACTGAATATTTCTTTAGCATTTTTAGTCTTCGGTTAATCCACATAATCCTTACCGCCATCCTCTTCGCCTTCTTCAAACCTCTTTCTTTCATATTTTATTTTAGGCTGCCTATTATATGGGGACAAAAATGAGCAAGACAGCTTGCCGATTCATGTTTAGACCAATTCATGTGCGAAAAACGTTAAACCTAGGTACTTGAACTCATATATGTGTTAGTTGATGTAAGTTGTTAGTATCCGAAAAACAGAGGCTTTTACTTGTGAGTGAAGGTCATCGACGCAGTTTTGCTAAAATTTATCTTCAACAGCCATGTGTCACTCCAATCACAGAATGAAGGAAAGACAATGTGAGCTGGTCGCATGCATTATTTTTAAGTACAGAAAGCAGTCAACTGCATATAAATGGATTTTAACGGCTGTGTTATCAGTTATCTGGACGACGTCATTAATGTAAATGGGAAATAAATGTGGCCCTGGAACTGATCCCTGCGGGACGCCAGATGTTAAAGAGACAGACGGTCACTGAGAGTGATTAAACGTGACAAACTGTGATCTTAATCGTAAGTAGTCCTTAATCCAATCCTGTAGTCGGACACCGTTAGTTCCCTTGAAAAATGCACCAAGTTCAGTAATGAGCTTACAATAACAAACCAAATCGAACACTCCAGAGTAGTCGATGAAAATGGCGTCCATCTGACCGCGATGATTTATGCCTGATGCAGCGTCGTGTGTGAATTCAATTAACAAAAGACACATAAAGCAAACGCAGCTATGAAAATTAGGGAAGCTACGTCCTCCTCATGTCATTAACTTTTGCCGCCAATATGTTGGACACAGGAAATCACATGCCATCGCAGCAGCAGCTGCTCACTGTAAAAATTAAAAGTCGCCATAAACACACACACACACAATAGAAGGCAACGGCACGGAGTGCCAATCACAACTGTCTGAGGGGCTGTGTGAGTGGTTCTGAGTTGTTTGTGACATTCTGTCTCGTTGTCTTCTCTTGGGTAGGTAAGTTTTTGGCTTCTTTAAATATTTATTGTGAACAGCTACCAAGTGGCTCAACAAGGAATTCTCTCATAAGCAGCAGCTGTACACAGGCTGATAAAAATTTCAGTCTCAACAGCATGTTTTTCTTCTTCAAACCAGCACTGCTGTTGTCACCACTACACCGTTATGGAGTTGTACTCGATTTCATATATCAGGTACAGCGCTGAGAAAAGTGCGCAAGTAGTCTGCATGAGAAAATAAAGGGAGACGTGTTACTCCGGGCTTGTTTTGTTGCTGAGTGTTCTAAGGCATGAAGTAAACGATAGCATGTCGTCAGGAATAAGAGTGCATTTAGTCGGGTTCATGACAAATGCGTCACAAAATAAGCCTGCAGGCCAAGAGTTTGATTTTCGCTCGCCACGTGGAACGGAATACTTCTTGATCGCGGATGTAGGCAGCGCAAGCAAGCGCACTAGCTTTCACAGCGCTGCACCTGTTGTATGAAACTTAGTATATAGTCGTCTCTTTCTATATTCACACTGATTTATAGCTTTTGAGAAATTAAATTGTTTTTGACAGCCCCATCTTGCAGTCATTTCTTCACACAACACTGGCTTGAGCAAAAGTCATTTTTCTTTTCTTCATAAATATAAACTTATAAATTGCTTTCTACGGCGGTGCAGTGGATCTAGCATATAGCTCCTAAGAACAAGGTCAAAGGCTTGGTTGCTGGCCATTGCGAACAGACACTGAAGTTCGCTAGGTGGTCACAAATTATCTGGAGCTTTCCACGATAGCATTTCTCAGATTCCAAAATAAATTAGGAAAAATAAGCCCCTAAAAAGCACCATTTTGACTCAAATTATTTTTACATCTTAATAATATTAACTCTGCTAGACATATATTTCTTACAGCTAAGTTCTGTTAACCTTGACAAATGAATAAGGTATTGCTGCCTGTTTGCTAAAAGCATTTTTGTTTAAAATTGCCAGCATAGATCAGTGTAACCCATATTTTCAAAATGAAAAGCATAGAATTCCTCAACAGGCCATCCTGCAATACTGCTCCAGCCACCCTGCTAAGCTGGGAATCCTGCATACGCAGTGCCTCGCCATCTTTAGTGTATCAGAATTTTTGAAAAACACTAATATCGCCTTAATCGATAACGAAGAGGCCATCAGGGGATCGTTGAAGTGCTGACCAATCAGCTTACTGTCTCCTGTTTACAAGGCATTTACTCAGGTGATCGCTAATTTTGGAAGCCGACAGTCACCGAAACCAATGAGCGTAGGGGATGTCTGTGTGGTTTTTATCAATGGCAGATTAAGAAAAGCAGTAGAAAAACAACCACATAGCCCCGGTGGAATGCGAACCCACGACCTTCAAATTTTGCATGCGCTGCTCTACCAACTGGGCTACGGTGACGGCTGTGTAATCTTCCGCTTTTGGGGGTATGTATGTATAGTATAACCGAGCCTTAAGAGCGTTCACCAGCTCCACCCCCATTGATAACGGCTAGTATTACCGCGAGTGCCACGTAGGAACATAACCGAACGGTGAGGGGGGAAGCTATGCGAAAACCCCTATATGTTACCTATGACATCCCCTATGCTGCTTGGTTTCTGTGACGGTTGGCTTCTGTCAGTTGTCATAATGGGCACCTCTTTAAATTCTTTTTTCTTCTTAAGTAACCGTTAATGCAATTAGATCAACCTTATACTTAAGTCGACCAAAATACAAGACTGGCTTTTGTAAGGGGTTCTGTACAATGAACCAAATTCAGACCATCAATCAGATGATAGAGAATAACGTAGAATACAACGAACTCCTATATTTAGTAAGTGAGAAAACTTTTGACTCAGTCGAAACGTCGGCTGTATTGCGGACATTACAGAACCGTGGCGTAGAGAGGAATATATGCATACTCGAAAATACCGGCACTGGTTGCACAGCGAGCATACTCCGCCAGAAGGAAAGTGACAAAATACCAATTAGTACTGTTACCGGGGAGGAAGACGCGATCTCTCCAGTACTATTCGTTACATGTTTAAAGATGGTATTCAGAGACAAAGATTAAGTATAGCTTAGTATAGGAGTTAATGGAAAATATGTTAGCAATCTGCGACTCTCTGATGGCATTGGTTTACTATGTAAACTCAGGGGATAAATTGCGGACCGTGATCAATGACCTGGACATGCAAAGCAGAACGGTGGGTCTAACAAATAATTTTCAGAAATGTGGGAAGGTTGGGAGTTCTAAGGAATGCACTTACTTGGGACCGTAGTGATTGGACACCTGGTCTACGAGACTAAAATAATTAGGGGAATAAGAATGGTGCGATCTGCATTTGCCAGGTATTCTGAGGTGATGAATGACAGTTTTCAAACATTTCAGAGCGAAATATATAACAGTCATATCTGTACTGACATATGAGGCAGAAACGGGCCTAACAGAAGAAGTTGAACTTAAATTGAGGACAATGCAACAAGCTTTGCAAACGAAAATGATAGCGGTGACGTAAGAAGACAGAAAGAAAGCAGAGTGGGTCAGGGTAAAAACTCTAATTAATGACATTTTAATCTAAATAAAAAATAACCATGAACAGGACGTCTAATGGAAAGGCAAACTTACCAACGTTTGTTAAGCGTAACGTTAAAATGGCAGGCATAGTAGAGATGACAAAGTCAGGAGGGCGGAAGAAACTAGGAAGTTTTCAGAGCTGAAGCGGCCGCAGATGTCAATAGACGTGGTAATTGTAGAGATATGGAAGAGGTCTTTGTCCTACACCTGACGTAGTTTGGCTGATGATGATGATGCATCATGCTCAATAGACTGAGGATCAAAAATATGGTACAGAGGTTTACATGAATTTAAGTGCAATGCAATAAATGCAATCTCATAATTTGTTCAGCTGCTGTAAGTGCTGGTGTTATTACCACTGCTCAACTGCTTTGGAAGCCTGATTGCATTTGAATGTTGTTTACGGAACGATTTTCCTCCCCCTCCCCCCACCGCCATCACAGATGATTTTCAGTCATTGACTATTCTTAGAACTCCCTGTGGCATGAAACTCTTAACTTCTCTGAGCCCATCAAATCCACTTGAACAAGTAAATATCAAGATGTAGTGAGGCTAATAACAACATCAATCTGCAAAGTACCCTGAACACCACATCCGGTCAGGGGCCAGTCTCGTAAGCAAGAAATATCTGTCAGCACTCTGCACCTCTTCATGGGGTAGAACGTTTCATAGACTTTCTTACAAAATTGAGTGCCGTATTGAAAGTTTAAGGCGCGGATGTTAGCGTATTTCTTAGGAACTGTGCGGAGGGCCTCTGAAAGATGCAGCAGCAAGGAAAACTTTTGGCTGCACAGAATGGCAGCCACCAGTCACCGCCATAGACTTCCATGACTGCGAGGAAGCAAAAAAAAAATCCTTCTTGTTGAAAGCCGGAAAGCTCGAGAGGAGCAAAACATTCCTCTGCAAAAAGTTTTGATGCGTGCTTATGCAGCAGTTCGAGCGGCTTTCAACACCGAGGGCAAGCGAGCTTGTGATGTACAAAATGAGTGCCCATTGCTCTCCAGGCAGCAGCGCTTCCTGGCTCATTTTAGAAGGCATGTATGCAACTGTATTCGGAAGCTGCATGTAAATAAACATTTATGTTGTTTGAGGCTTCAGAAAAAATAATTGTTTCTCAGTACGTGTTAAAGTAATCCTGGTTGCAGTATGTGTAGGTTAAGCAACGCATTTGATTAAGGAACTTTTAGTTTCGGATTTCATGTCAAATTTTATCTTTCAACAAGGAGTGCAATAACTGTTTAAATAATAACGAGTCCGTGAATTAAAGGCCAGTGAGCATTTTTAATGTCTCAAATGTAACAGAAATACAAAAATGTTGAAAATGTTTTTTAGTTTAAAACTCCGTATAACTATGGAAGCTTATATAATCAGGAGTGAACTGAAGCTGGCGCAGTTGCCTTTGTAACTCTGTCGTGCTGCCTTCTGACAGCCTTTTAACTTTGTCCTGCAATACAAAATCAACTAGTTTTGCAGTCCATTTATTCTCGTTGTTGATACTATTTCACAGTAGGCGTAAGGAATCTTTGTGGTCATACATGTAAGCATGTACAAAAGGTTTCAGGGAAGATCGCCTGTAATTTGTAAAAATAGGCTGTTTTATTGATGAAGACGGCTCCAGCCGCATAGCAATAATACCTGTATTGGCGGACATCATAACACAGGGAAATAATTTTATATAATTAGCCGCTTAACTAATTTTTCATAACTTTAAGTCTTACAGTTAGCACGCCGTTGCAACTACATATTGGTAGCTAGTCATTAGTAATAGCTATATCACATTTCAGAATTTTGACAACATGATTACCCTTGTCGCTATTACTCCAAAATTTTGGCTTTTTCAACTAGTCTGGTAGGCGGAAGGATTCCTTTGCCTGCATGCGTTTCAAAAGTGCGTATATTTTGTATAACCGCGTTTTAGAAATTTTCAAAACTGATATTTATTTATCATAAATTCTTTAACCGAGTTACTAGTCCATTTTATTCAACTGTTTGTATTGTCCGCTTACATTGGTATTGTTTTGCACAGAAGCAGTCTTGAACTAAAAAAGCCCACTTTTAAAAATTAAGAACTGAGATGGCAGGTTGAATAGTGAAGGTTAGGAGTAATGTATTATGTACAGATGAGAGGGCATGCCCCGTAGGTGCCGATAAATTATTGAGCACTGGATTCTTAGTCTGAAAAACGTTATTCCTGTGCAGCCACATAGCTTAGCTTCACTCTCTCTTTTGTCTGTTTCCACACATATCAAGCAGTCTTTACAAAATGGCATTTGTCTGGGCCAGTTGGTATGAATCCATCTTTGGGCTAGCGTGAACTTTATGACGCACCAACGTAGACAGACTCATTGAAACACGGAACACAGAGCTGACTAACAACTTTAATGGAAAAGCGCAAACCGCGCGGAAAAATGTACAGTGGGCAATGGTGGAGAGAAGGATAGAGAAGGAGAAATGCGCATGGCAAACCGGCCACAACAAAAGATTGCAGGTAATGGCAAAGAAAAAGTGAATTATTCAAGAATTAGCATGGGTCATTCTGTTCTGATTTGACTTCATTATAAATGGATGTTGTTCTAAGAGCATTTTATTTTTCGCATTTTTTATTTATGTAAGAAAAATGTATTGAGTCTGCTCCGCTACAATTTAAAAGCGGATATTGCCCGGAATCAAGTCTAGCCGAGAAGGCTAAGAGCCCAGATGTTTTGCATGCGTTCTACTGACAGCATCCAGCGGAAAAAAATTCAAAAATTGGATTGGATTGAGTCTTCCAGCAAAATCTTGTGGGCACCGCCTGTATGTTAACCAATATATAAAAGGCTGCGAACTCTTCTTTTTGCTGTCCTGGTGTTGCAATTAGGTAGATGTTCATTATTCCCGTGTTTCTTCAGCACACTTTTTATCTGTGTGCCCTCATGTTGAATACGAAGTTTCCCTTTATTCATCTGCTTATGATAACAGCTTCTTTAATTCACAGATGTCTACTTATGTTGCTGAATTTACTAGCGACCTTCCGCACACCAATGGTGGTCGCAGTTTTCAAGATTTTCATATTTCTCTGGGTGGTTTGAGCAGTAGTATAGCCTTCTAAAAAGCATTAAAATACTAAACGTCATTGATAACAAAGAACTAGAGCTTGTCAACTGAAGAAGGGGGCTTTTATTAACTACCCTGTATGTCAGCTTCAATGTAGCTTCTAGAATTCGATGAGGCATGCCCAGCAAGCTAAATTTACCATGCTCATGCCGTAGTCTTGTTTTAGAGATTGTACCTGGCAGTATAACTCGCTGCTTGAACACTGTTACAGTAGCTATAAACTACTGGTTTGTGGGTTGTAATATTAACTTCAGAGTCATCTTTAGAAAATATTACGTGCATTGCCATTCATTGACCTGCTCTTCTCTATTGCTTTATAAATAGCATCAGCTTCTACATCAGCCTGTTACCTCTAAGTGCTGACACAGTGTTTTGTGTAAGCTGTGCCGATATGACCAGGTATGGGAGAAAGACGCGGATGCCTCATGTTCATATTATTGTGCCAAAATTTTTAAGACCGTCAGCTCTTACTGATCACGTTTCGAGATTTCGTGGGTTCTGCAAACACCTTTAATCACAGCGCCATCTGTGGCACCAACTACTCATCAGGTTTCGAGATTTCGTGAGGTCTCCTACCGATGGATGGATGGATTGATGGATGGATGGATGGATGGATGGATGCATGGATTGATGGATGGATGGATGGATGGATGGATGAATGGATGGACGGATGGACGGATGGATGGATGGATGGATGCATGGATGGATGCATGGATGTATGGATGGATGGATGGATGGATGGATGGATGGAATGATGGATGGATGGATGGATGGATTGATGGATACAGCTGAACCCTTTAAATTGGGCGGTGGCTCAAGCCGCCTAGCCATGACATAAAATTTGACTCTTGTCTTGATTTCAGCCACCATTCAGATAACTTTCGCTTGTTACTTTCACCCGCTTAAAATCTACTTTCCCTTCACAGTCCTTAATCCCCAATGCCTTGGATAAATCAGCCCCGCTGCTTTCCACTGTAGGGTGAAGCCCTTTACCACCCTGAGATCAAAGCGCCATCTGTGGCAGTGACTAGAAAACAGCGCATCTCGCATTGGGACTTGTAGTGCCACCTACAATAGCATTGTAGAAACAACCACCTTTAGCCTGCCAATGATGACGTCACGGTCCAATCGTGTGGATAGAGGTGGATTTATGTGAGTATGATGTCAGGGGACGAAAGGGCGGAGTAGTTTCGGTTTCTCGAATCTAAGGTGGCGGCCACTAAAATTGGTTGTGCCCTCACATCTCTTCCTTTTTTCCCCTTCTTACCAGAAAATATCCTAAAACGGGTAGGAAAACGGGCCCTTTACGGGACCGCTATACATGTATACATTCATTCTGCTATGTTTACTCCTGCAACTAGGAACACCCATCCGGGGACTCTTGTATACCGAATTTGGCAGGCAAATAAAACCCTATGGGTTGTGGTATAGAAATATAACCACTATTAAATAATAGGTAAACATTGTATACATGCAATTACTATAATTGAAGCGTTACTATATCGCACCGCAAGCCGAATTCTAGGCCAACCTTGACGCCCCAAACGAAGCAAGTTCCGTTTGGGACGTATCTTGAGGGAGGTGCAATTCAACAATGGGTAGACGTGCATCGTAATTTTTCTGATGGATAGGGCTAGGCGGCGACCGTTCAGCTGGGCAGCGTGCGTGCACGCGTAGCCGAGCATGGTGGCAATCCATCCTGTTTCAAAGGGTATTACATCCCATTTCTCGACACGAGCGGCGCGTTCTTCTTCGCTGTCTTCGTCTAGTGAACCAAAGAGCTAACGCTTGTTACTTCAACATCTTCCAGACGGTGGCGGCCTCTTGATTCTTCCGAGATGTAGCATTTAAAAACCACAATCATTGCTCCACAACTGCTAACATCTGATCAGAACTCAGTTTTTATGCTAAAGGAGATTTTCTTTTCAGGCGCAAGCACCTTTGATTGTACGTGCACTGTGACGCTAGACGAAATGAGGTTGTTTGAAGGCCTGAGTTTTCTGGCTTCCATGGAGACATAAAATACAATCAAGAAGCATACGCTACATTGGAATTCATTAAGGCGTAGCTTCCAATTTCTCTCTTGGGTATAGACAAGTTTTTACCATGTATATCGCTTAATGGCTGTTGCCTGATGCCGTACAATGCAGGGGTTGAGGGCATGTCGAGCCACAATTTCTTTTTTCTCTCGACCCTCACCATGTGTTCATGGGAAATAAATTGAATTGCAATAGTCGTACAGACTCAAGTAAGATGTGAGCTAAAAACTGCACGTAAACTGCATACGCCTTGTATCCCTGCCACATCTCGAGCATTCTTGCGAGTCAATGTGCATGTGCATTTTGTGCAAGATTTGATAAAGTTAACACGAACTGATGGGCGAGTTGGTCTGATATTACGCGTAAACAGTGCAGTAGCACAGGAACAAAAAAAGGACGCAACTACTGGTCTTCACGAGGTGGCTGAATGGCGCATTCTCTCACCCGATCTGAGCACATGTGAAGCCACTGGGAGCTGCCTGGCTCGAGTCGCAAGTCGGGAGACCGCTGTGATTTTCAGTCCATGCAACCACGGCTTTTATCTTTTTCTTAATGGTTTTTATTCCACTCTTGGGTGGCAACTACTGCTGCTATATAAAAAAGAAATATGAAGTAAGAAATCTGAGTATCGCTAGGCGAGCCCTCTAGTTTCAGGGTTGTCCAGGAAAATATCCAAGCAGGTTCCACTCCGATGTGGTAAAGAGGTACATGCATAATACCCCGTGTTCTTTCTTCGGAGTGCAACGAAGCACTAGCAGAATGAGAATGAGGCTAAATGCATCTTATAACCGACTTTTAACAGAGCAAATAAAAGCTGAACGATGAGATAAATCAGGGCACCGGCCTTTTTAATAAGCGCTAGATCCGTATACTTCAAATATAGAGCGGTAAATGTTGCAAGCATCCGATGTCTCTTCACGTTGAAGGTAGATGAAGATGCTTATTGCTTTAAGCGGTCACCTACCAGACGTGATTTTGATCTAAAACTATAGCACTGTCAAGTTTATCGAGCAGCACCTACCAGAAGCGTGCAAAATAGCTTTCTGGTTAGTTGCAATCATATTTAGAGAAATGAGTCTAGAGAACGATCAGTGCTGCAGCGTGTGCCGTTTTAAATATGTGCAGGGCGAGAAAAATGGCGAACAGGAAAGAGGACAAGAGCTGTCCTAAGCTGACTGTGCCAAGTTCCATGAATAAAAGCCCATTCAGGCATAGAACTTTATTTGTTAGAATACGAAACGGTACTTAATACTATCAGGTCTACCAGAACAGCTGTGACGTCACATCGGGCAGTAGGTGCGCCCTCTGTCCAGTTCGCGCTAAAGAATTCAACCTTGTAAACTGGTTGGCTATCCACAAAATATTTCCACTTACTGCACGACTATAACGTGGTAACTGCAACATAATAAGTGGTGTCACGCAATGTGGAACTTCGAATACTAAGCGTAATCTCATGCTGGGATTCTTGCTAAATATTATTAGAAGGGTATTTGGCAGTACAACACGATGACACACAGGATAGCAGAAAAGGCACCATGTTGCCCATGAGGCTGTCGTGTCGTCGGATCTGCTATTTGTCCCGTTTCACTGTGAAGAAACATTCTTAATAAAATGTCTTTCCCGAAGACTTTTCTGGTCTTCTCGTAGAGTTGACGGTGCAACAACCAAGCAATGGAAAAAAAGACAAAAATGACAGAAAGACGAAAAGTTTAGTGAATGAAGAGAAACGGAACCTCAGAAACTAGCTGATGTGCCATTGAGTGCAATGCGAAAGGCTGGCTTCCAAGCCAAGCCCATTCACTTCCAGTGACTTCATGCTCAGGCGCCTTATGCGTCTCAGGCGTCTTATGCATGAAATGAAAACAGCATCAAGAAGAAATTCGACTATAAACAATTTAGCGATCATATGGGAATATCCCGAACAAAGAGGATTCTGGTGTGGGCTGCTTGGTTCATACTTTCTGCGACACAGATCTACACAGCGCAACGGAATGAGGACTAGAAGAAAAAACACGAAACACAGGAAAGGCGCTGACTACCAACTCTTTATTGCGTCATAAAAAAACCAGAACAATTCATGCCATTCACCTGGACAACGACATGCACTGTCCGGCAGTGGACATTGCGAAGAAATGCCTCACACGCTGGTGATCATTACACAGTGAAAAAGCACTCATGACACGTGAAAGCACTGACATGCAATAGCATTACTAAACTAATGATAAACGGACCACAGATTAAAAGGCGGGCATGAACCAGCTACAGGCCTTAGACAACGAAAACTCTAAGAAACGTGGAGGTGAGTACGGCAAACGCAATCTTGAAGCTTAAGAGGGCGAGAAGGCGCAAAAGAATGAGAATCGCGCTTGTGCCTCTGTCATTAACATCGGCAGTGCCAGGGGCCGTAAAGAGTAAAAGAAACGCGACTATGACAGTGACAGTAACCTGACTATGACTATGGCAGTGGCGAAATGGCGTTGAAAAGGTGTGTACGGTCAAAGTATGAATAAAAAAGAATGAAAACTTGCTAGACAGTAGGCACAGTCTGTAGCCTAAAAGCGAAAACGAAAAAACGAAGGAACTGACGCCAACAGTTAAGACGGCAAAAAGTTATAATCGTATAAAAAAGGAAGAGACTAAAGAAAAAACAGAATGAACCACCACCTATCAAACATTAAATACGTTAAAACACCATTAAAAGTCTTTAAAAGACAAAGGAGAAACGATCCGCTTAAGGCCAACAAACAGCACGGCAAAACGACCAGGAGCAAGTAAAAACAAAGAGATGAAGTGCGAGGAAAAACCGCTTACCAAGGTGCCTAGATGTGATTAAACCGCCAGAATCGCGCCCGTTGTAAAAAGGACCTTTCTTTCTCCAGCAGACAGATGGGAGAGCTGCTGATGTACGCGTCCCCAGCTTTTTCAATCAAAAAGCCTCCCTTCTGTATTTTACTCCTTGCTGTCGCCAGAAACTTAGTTGCGGATAACATAGGCAGACATTAGCGGCGGTGTTAATTGCAGTGAACTGCCATGTGGCTCCCAGACTTGTTTTTTACGTCGAAGACGTGTTCACTTGCTCTGTCATTGAAACAGCGTCCGGTCTGGCCGATGATATACTTTACCGCACGGGAGGGGAATCTGGTAAACCAGTCCGGAGTGACATTCGGTGTACTGACTCAAATGTTTTACTGTGCAGGTCGCCTGTTTGCCCCGGTTCACCATCGGGCATATATAAGCCAAATTACTTTTTGCAGAAAACAAAACGTTCACATCATACCCGGCTGCAACCATTTTGACATTCTGCTACAGTTTCTGGATGTATGGAATGTGGATGTATGCCAAGAACCACGCCAAATTTCATTGCTCTATCCCCAAAATTTCACATTAGAAACCAGCAACCCCCTTTGACAATTAAATTAGTAATTAAGAATGGGAAGTTTAATTAGCAATTATAACTACCACAGACAGCAAAAGTTTTCATATTTTAGAAAGTTGATAGGAATAACAGAAATAACTACAGGCCAATATCGATCAAGACATTTTTTCCTAAATTCTGGAGAACGTGCTCCTATCGAAGTTAGGGCGGACCTGAACTAAGTACAACTCGAAAAAATAACTCGCATTATGGTTTCACGAAACAACACTACACTGAAATTGCCCTGTTTGACCAGAAAGAATTCGTCTTAAAATCTATCGAGAACACTATGTACTAGAAAATTTCGTTGACTTCACACACGTTCTTTGCTCTGGCAACCTTGTTTTTTGAGTGTTTTATGATTTTGCGTTCTTTGCTTCCTGTTTTGTTCCCTTCATCAGTTGTTCTCTTCGCCCACCGTTTGGTTCACAGTTCCTTTTATCTCTTCAGCTTTTTGCCGTGTTGCTTGTTGGTCTATCACGCATTTTATTTTTATCGCTTCCAGCTTTTTATTTCATGCCCTTATATCACCGTGTGTTTTTGCCGTGTTTCTTGTTGGCTGCTCATCTTAGGAAAGTTTGCTGTTCGTCTTCTTCTCTCATAAAAAAGGCTAGATTTGCAGATTTTGCTGAATATTGCCTCGCGTTGTTTCGCTACAAAACAAATCGTGCTTTTCATGATATTTTATGGTTTCCTGGTATAGTTGACTAGGGTTGCAGTCTGGGCGTGTTGGTTATACATGATAGAAATGTACAGAACAAAAAAGGATGAAGACACGAGGTCTGCGTTTGAGAGAGACAGAAAAAAAAGTTTGACGGCTAGAATGTTTGGTGTGGCCATCATTCCAGGAGCCCATTGGCTTTTGCCGCCGCTCTTGCCCTGATCACCAAGAAAAGCTTGTCCTGCGAATGTGAGCTGGACAGCGCCACCTCCCATCCCTCAGTTTTTTGGTTGTTGATCCTTGATATAACTGGGCTTTTCTGGCATGCCTATATCTTATGGTATAAGTCAGCCACTTCGGCGCAGAAGGCGCAGTGCGGATCACATGGATTTTGAAAAATATAGCGGAACTTGACAGGATTTATCTAAGTATTCGATTGCCATTTCCTTATAATCACCTCTTGCTCTCTGCTTAGATTTTTGTGTGTTTCGGCATAAACTTTCCTCGTTAGTCTCAAATGTTGGAGTAAATCCTTCTAGCGTAATAGTTGTGGTTCAGAACAATTATGTTCCTGCGAATGGTGGTTGCCCAAAAACAACACGGTGATGTTGGAATCCGCGTGGACATCAATGAACTCAGCCGTTACGTCCCGAGGGAGTGGAATCCGATTACGTCTGTCGAGCGTACACTAGGACTGCTTCACGGCGCCAAGGTGTTTTCGATGCTAGATGCCAATTCATGGTTCTGGCAGATACCGCACAGTGAGGACAGCAAGAAGCTTACTGCCTTCATCACCCCATTCGGGAGGTTTTCCTTCACCTGTCTTCCACTTGGCATCGCGTCCGCTCCCACGCGCTTCCCCAAGCAGATGTCAAAAATTCTGGAAGGTGTCAACAGATTTGTGAGTCATATAGACCACATCCTTATCTGGGTCTCAGACGAAACAGAGCACAACTAGACACTTCGCACCGTTCTTCAACGACTAACTGAGGCTGGTGTGACGCTAAACGAGAACAAGTGCCTGTTTCATCTTGACCAGCTCACATTCCTAGGTCAAAGGCTTGACCAGCACGGAATCAAACCAGAAGAAAAATAGGTTGAAGCCATCTTAAAAAGTGCCAGTTCCACTAATAGAAGCGAATTGCAAAGGCTGCTAAGAATGGCTACATATCTTCCCCGCTTTGTACCCAGCCTTGCGTATTTGCTCCAGCAGCGTACTTGTTCGCTGTAAAAAAACAGGAATTCGTTTGGGACATTCCTCAACAGCAAGCGTTCGACAAATGGAAGCAGCTACTTTCACCTCGCCCAGTGTTAGGTTCTACGATCCTGCTAAAGAGACAGTGGTCAGCGCAGACGCTTCTTCCTCTGGGGGGGGGCAGTGATTAGACAGAAACAGACTAGTGGAAAGATTTCGGTCACCGCTTATGCCTCCCGGCTTCTATCGGACAGGAAGAAACGCTATGAGCAAATAAAGAAGTTCTTGCCTTGGTTTGGGCTTGCAGAAAATTCAGTAACTCCCCGTCGGCAATCATTTCACAATCAAAACATACCACAAGCCGTCGGTACCTATCTTTATGTCCAAAGGTCTTGATGGTCTTACACCGCGGCTACTCATACTTAGAATGCGAATGATGAGTTACCAGAACGAAGCGGTATATTTACCTCAGAAAGGACTGCTCGCGGCCGACACGCTTTCTAGTGTTCTTTTGCAGGATACTGCAGAGATAGAGATAGTAAGCGACATCGAGGCTTTTTTGCGCTGCGTAAGGGCAACCTTTCCCATCAAGCAGCACTACCTTGTGCGGCTGAAAGAATCCCAAAAATCAGATCGCGTGTGCATGCATCTCCGAGAACTCAGCACAAATGAATGGTTTCCTCGACGAAACTCACCTCTTGAAGTGAGATCCTTCCACGAGCATCAACTTTTACATCAGCTTGCCAGTGCACAACGTTAGCAATATTGGCGTCTAATTATCTCTACGATTTCTTTAACGGGTTTCAGAATAAACGGAACTTCTGCCGTCTTCCATTCTTCGGGAATTTTGCCTTCCGGCAAGCATTTGTTAAAGAATTCTGTGATAGCCTTTTTCGAGTTGTCGTCGAAGATAGCTAGCATTTTGGTGGTAGCCCGAACTCCGCCAGGGCAGGTATCCCTCCTCATATCCACGAGTGCGGCATGAACCTCTCAGGCTGTGAGCTCCTTGTCCATTTTTTCATTCTGCGTGTCTGTGTATTCTGGCATGTCCAGACTGACACCCTCAGATTGTACGTATCTCCTTTTAAGTTCTGCAATGATCTGCCTTTCGCTCCCCTTGAAATTTTGTATGGCCTTCAACAGACTTGCTTTGTACTCTGTTTTGCTCTTTCCTGGGTCCATCAAGAATTTTAATATGAACCAGGATACCTTGAGGTTCAGTCATCCATTGAAGGAGTTGCAGAGGTTATGCCAGTTATATCGCCTTGGAAAAATTCGAGGCATACTGCTCAGCGTGCTCCGTAAGCTCTGCTATTATTTTCTTTTGCTTCCTGTTTAGCTCCTGCCTCCTCCAACTCTTAGTGCAACCTCTTCTCGCTTCCCACAGATGCAATAAATGCGGGTCAAGAGCCGGGAAAGCCTCCGATGTCTTAATCTTTTTGGTGTGAGTTTCCCCGTCCTCCAAATGCATTCTTTCTCATGCCTCAAATCTTCAATGCTGTGCTCCTTCTTTCCGCTCCTGCACTCCCTGACTTTATCCCAATTTCTAATTCTCACTGTGCCCCTCTTTCTGCTGCTCTTGTTGCACTCAAATGTGGTCCGAATGATAAAGTAATCACTCCCCAAGCTCTCCTTCAAGTTCTCCCAGGCTGCATGTCTTAGATTTTTACCTAGAGTTAAACCCGAACTAGTGTCCTTACAGTCGCTATTACCCACTTTAGAAGGCTCGCTTGGGTCCGTTAGTATCGTTATCGCCTCATTCGTGATTGATTCTGCTAAGTGTTTTCCCTTCGCAATCTCTTAACAGTAGCCCTATAGATAGCTTGCGGCGATGAAGTCTCCTGCTATTAGCCATTAACCACAATTTTCACTTTTCTAATAACTTTTTCGAACCTGCCCCTTGTATCCTTCGACCTGCTCTACATATTTACGATCCAAGTACTCTTGTTTTCTTTATGAAGGGAAAACATTTCTAAGCAAGCATATTCTACCCCCTCGACTTCCAGGTCAACGACTTGGGCCGTGTATTCTTTGCGTACTAATATGCACGTGCTTGGGTGAAGATAAAATGTCTTGTAAGCAATGAGCTTCGCGTCCGCATTGGTCTCCTGCAGCACTACTATCGCTGGTTTTATATCAATGCTATGGACATGTTGCTGTAATGTGGCCTGTTTTACCGAACTCATCTCGAGTTCCATCGCCAAATTGTATTTTTGTATTTCTGATTATGACTGTCCATCTTGTTCGAGATACTCATCGTCATCATCGACTAAAACTCCATTGGTTGCGAAACTGTTGACAGAGGTCCTTTTGCCCTGCGCTGCTGTTTTCTTAATTTTCCTGTCCACCTTTATCTTAAGGGCCGCTATTTCATTTTGCTCTACGCCTACCGGCTGTTGGACCTGATCTTGGATGAGCCGCAGCTGCTGGATTGCAAGTTGCATTTGCTCCATGTTAGAACGCATCTGCAAACTTCCCTCTCTAAATTTTGATTTCATCTGTGTGATGAAATCCTTGATTTCTTCAGGCTATTTTCGAGAACCCCAGTTTGTTTTGGCTTGGAGCTTTGGGAGACACGCCCAGCAATATCGATTTTCATAGTTCTTTTTAAATTTTCTATTTCCTTTTTAAGTGTACGATTTTATTTCCTAAGCTCTTCCATTTCTTTTTTCAATCTTCTCCATTAAATATTGTTTCCCAACAACTGAGGACAAGAGGTAACTCGCGCTGCCCAGCTCACCTTTACCGCTATTTTATCCGTGGTCTTCTTCCATCGCTCCGTCGGTCCGCCTCTGCCTCTAAAGGTAAAAGAAATTATCATGATGGCTGTAGAGGAAAGGAACAATAATTTATGTCTTCAGAGGAAATGAACCAACAAGAAACAAGAACGGGAAAACAAAGCAAACCACTCGCGGTAAGTAAAGGAGAGAGGTAACAAAAAGACGAAAGGTGCGCTCCAGTTTTTCGTGTCCCTGTGATGAGCCTTGTGGTTAGTTGGTGCGTTGACCGAAGAGGTGTGGCAAGGTGTCAGCGCAGCCGGTGGGCCCCGGTCGGTATCCGGATGAAGACGTAGTGTGCACGGCAGTCTCGACGGCAGGCGTCAGCGTCACAGCGTTGGCGTGCGCTTGACAGCGCTGTCTACGGCAGGCCTCAACGCGGCCCCCAGGTCAGGTAGCTCGAGTAAGCAGCGGTGACGACGGAGGCGCCCCGTGTTCAGAGGTTGCCGGACAGGAAGAGAACAGCGGCGCCTGGGTCTGGTGGCTCCGGCTCGACGACGCTGTCCAGGTCTGGTAGCCTGGACGTCAGCGGCTGAGGCTCAAGCCTGGAAACTCGGGGAGCCAGCAGATCTCGTACACGTCCGTCACCGGCCACGGTCTTCCTGTTCTCTCCCGCACGCGCTCTATGCCACGTCTCACTGCCGCTTTTTCTTCTATCGTCCGCGGCCTCGTGCCACTTCTCCAGCCGCAGTGTGGTGTTGGTGCCTTACAAAAGCCCCCTTTCAGAGTTTTTACATCGAAAAAAAATACAATATGGGGCTGCGGCACACAAGAGAGAAGCTGAAGACGCGAAGAGGAGAAGCTGGACACCGTTGCGCACGCCCCACATCACCTCACACACACAGTATGAACAACCACCGGGTCTCAAAGGCTCAATTCGCTCCAGAAAACACAGAACACACGGCAGCCAACCAAACAACAGGGACACACATAGTTGAACACAGCAGAGAAATGTAGAAGAACTCTAACAGAACATAGATACATTGACCACTACGTACAATATTTACAGCATGAAAACTTCTGAACTTCACGCCCGGCTCATATAGTCGGAACCAACGTTCAAGTACCTTTTTATATGTTCAATATAGAATGCATACTCTTGGAGTAGAAGGCTCTATTGCAACACACGGCTGTTTAGTTGCCTACCCTTAGAAAAGTATTCCAAGGACTGATGGTAGATTTGAATAGTGAATGAGCGACCATAAAGATTTGAAACTTCTCTACCGCCCACACAAGTGCAAGACACTCCCACTCTGTAACTGAGTAGCGCACCTTTCGGGGAAGGAGCTGTCGACTAGCAAATGATACGGGATGAAGGGTGCCTTTGTATTCCTGCAGAAGGACTGCCCCGAGACCGGTGCCAGAAGCGTCCGTGCGTAGAATGAAATCCTTCGCGAGGTCAGGCGCCCTGACAATTGGTTTGAATGTCAGGGTCCGTTTAAGCCTGTCAAAGGCCTGTTCTCGCTTTGGTGTTAATCGTATACGATCGCCTTCCGTCTTACGTGTTTGCTCTACTAAAGGCTGAACCAGTTCAGCATAACGGGGAATGAGACTGCGGTAGTAGTCGGCCAAACCGAGCAACGACCGAACTTGCTTCTTTGTTTCGGGTTTCGCGACATATGGCAGTTTTGCCACGATAGCATCCGCCGGTCGGATCGCTCCTTCACCCAAGGTATGACTTAGAAAAATGACGTGGGCCGCACCGATCTCGCATTTCTGAGGCTTGACTGAAGACCAGCCGCTCGAATGCGACCAAAAAACTCTGTCAAGGTGACCAAGTGATGTTCCCAGTAGAGGTTGCGACTTGGACGTCATCTCTATAATGAAATGCATTTGGGAGGCTTGCGAGGAGTCATCTCATAAGGCGGGTAAAAATAGCAGACGGGGTCATCATCCCAAAAGGCATATACAGAAATTGGTAGTGTTCCGACGTAGTCGAAAAGAAAGTAATAGGTCGAGTTGTTTCGTCAAGAGGGACCTGCCAAGATCCTTTTTTGAGGTCAAGCTTCGAGAAGTAGTTTTTTTTTTATTCGAGAAGTGTGCCATGAGGCATAAGTTGAAAAGGAAAGGGGGGAAGGAATGCACGGGATTGAAAGTTAAAAGAAGGAGTGAAGAGCCGTTGCGCTGAGGTAGTCGCAGAGGTTGTTAATGAAACGGTTGTCCATTGTCCACTTCACGAAGTCACTTTCGCGGTTCCACCGCAGGCCCACCTCCCTGAGGAGCCGTTTTCTGATAGCAGCCGTCGCTGGGCACGTCCACAACAAGTGCCGCACATCACATATGTCCGGTGCAGCGCTACAGTGAGGGCACCCGTCAGGTAGGGGCAGATCTTTGGCACGCCACCGATGACGTACAGATGGTGTCAGAGCCGCCCCTGCCCGAATCCGGCGCACGGATACCTCCTCCTGCCGAGTAAGACTACGGGGGAGAGGGTGCGAACACGGAGGAATTAGAGCGCGTGTTCGCTGGCGCAGAACTTCGGAATCGGAAACGTGGGACAGGAACGGATCTGGGGGAAGAGGGGAAGGTGGCGGATCGTCTAATGTATGAAGATGAGTCATAGCATCCGCTTGAATGTTATGTGGATCCTGGGCATGGCCGCGAATTCAGTGTATGCGCACAGGACATGGATACTTTGCGCAGAGCACATGAATAGATTGTGAAATCTGGAACGTTCGTCGAACAGCCTTCAGCTGTTTAAGGGCGGCGCGGGAGTCGGTGTAAATGTGAACTGTATTGAATGTTAGAACGAGCGGAAGAGAAGCAATGGCATTGTAAATGGCTTGAAGTTCCAATGCCAGGGGAGTGCACGTATCCGCAGTATACGTTGCGCGAGAGTTGAGATGCGGATAAGATGGACTATACACAGCAGTAACTCCCCTCTCTGCAGAATGAGATGCATCCGTGTATAATATGCACCCTTCAGGCAGATACGCTGCTGATACCGACGGGGAAACAGTGGGGCGATTGTCAGTGAGCTGGCAATAGGACCACGGTGGAAGTGTCTTTAAACGATGAAGTTTGAGAGACGGTTTTCGAGCTCTATTTGCCACCCGTTGGTCGATGATTTCACTGAGTGTATTAAGTTGGGCGAACTCCTGTAGCACAGGTATGGGTGTTAAATGAGGCAGATATGTTATGACGCTCATAGCCTCACGATTGATAGCTTCAAGGGAGTCCCACTGTCTGCGGGTGAGACGTTGAAATTGAGCCTGATATACTATCCGTGGCTGAAGGATAGAGCGCACAAGCTGGCGGGCCGTATGAGCACGTGCGCCACCAGAGCGCATAGCTATGCGACGAATCAGACCTAGAGTAGCGTGAGCCGATTTACGGGTGGCTGTCAGCCACGGGGTGCCAGTCCCAGATGTATGGAGGAGAAGACCAAGAATACGAACAGTTTCTACCTGAGGAATCAGAGAATTATGTACCGTAAAATTTAAAGGGGGAGCTTTCCGTAAGGCGGCTTTATTTCCAATTCGAATGAAACATGATTTAGTAGGAGAGAGTGTTAGACCCAAAGGTGGGAGGCGAGATGTCAATACAACCAGCGCGTGTTGAAGGACCGACTGATGAAGACGCATCTGGATGACAGCACCACAAGGTGATATCATCGGCATATGCAAGCACGCGGATAGAAGGGATGGTCTCTAGGGCTCGAACAAGAGGAATTAAAGCCACATTAAATAATGTGGGGGCGAGAACGGAGCCCTGCGGCACTCCTCTATTGGAAGTGAAATTACCAAAGGGCTTTCCGTGGACACGCACGCTGAAGGTTCGATTTGCTAAAAAGGCGTGAATGGAGAGGAGGAACCGGTGAGGGAGACCAAGAGTTTCAAGGAAGGCAAGAATGGCAGAGTGAAGAATGTTATCATATGCCTTTGTTATGTCTGTAGCGATTACGGTTCGTACAAGGTGACTCTGTGAAGAGTGGTCAAGCACGTCAGCAGCCAAAGTAGCAAGGCCGTCTTCCGTTCCAATTTGTGGGCGGAAACCAATTTGAGAATCTGGGTAACAATCATGGGATTCCAGCCACCATGATAAGCGTGCGGCTAGAATGTTTTCATAAAGCTTGCAGATGGTAGGGGTAAGAGAAATTGGACGAAGGGCCGAGAGAGATACTGGAGGCTGACCTGACTTGGGGATTGGAACCACAGTAGAATGCTTCCAGTCTCCCGGCATGACGCCAGAAAGCCACACTTCGTTAAAAGTATCAAGTAGGGTTTCCAAAGCCCTCCCTTCCAAGTTACGGAATAAGGAGTTAGGTATGCCGTCGTGCCCGGGAGTAGTAGTAGTTTTTAAACGGTCAATGGAGGCCAGCAGCTCTGCCATGGTGAGGTCAGAAGTAGTCCCGTCGGGGGGCTCTGTTACCGATAAGTCAGGTGGAGACGTAGCGGTGCAGTCATGGTTTGGAAAAAATTGACGGGCCGCTTGTTGTGCAAATGTGTCCTCATTTGTGTCCTCATGTGCAAATGTGTCCTCATCCACATTTAGAGGACAGGCGGGCACACCATGCAGCCCAGCGTTGCCTGCCTAGCCGCTTTGCATAGCGCCGCGCCCGTGCGGTAG
This sequence comes from Amblyomma americanum, assembly GCF_052857255.1. NCBI lineage: Eukaryota > Metazoa > Arthropoda > Arachnida > Ixodida > Ixodidae > Amblyomma > Amblyomma americanum. The sequence goes on from NC_135505.1 coordinate 25,783,885, forward strand.
CGCGGTGAAGAGTAGGAAGAGCCGAAGGGTCATCGGGGTGACGAGTAGCGTAAAGATCCGCCTGGCGACGAAGAGCCCACAGATTCAAGAGATGTATGTCCGGGTTTGGGTCGTCTTCATTTACAGTAGTGGTAATAGTGTGAGTAGCGAGAACAGCAGATAGAGTAGACAATGCTAAAGAGGGGTTGAATGTAGATAAATGATTGTCTGCGCGTACAGAATCCCATGATGTTATTCGTACAGTGCGGCGTATTTTCCGTAGACGCGTAGGCGTGAGGGAGATAAAAATAGGGCTGTGATCGCTACCCCAAGTATCAGAATCAACAGCCCAACGAGGGTTACCGGGGCCTAACCACAAAGTCAAATCAGGTGAATACGGGCCACCTCGTGGGCGGGTAGAAGTATTCGGGTGGTTTAAAAGTTGAATGGAATGATCTGAAAAGCTCCCCTGGATGTGTGAACCCCTTGAGGAATCCGATGGGTAACCCCACGCAGTGTGTGCGCCGTTGAAGTCACCACCAACTAGAATAGGAATACCCGAGTTGGTAGAACGTAAAAAACGAACCCATGCCAGATTGGGAGATGCGGAGCCAGGACGACTATAAAAAGAAACTGGAATAAGGGGTGCGCGTGCAGGTTTTACGAGAAGGGCGACAACCTCTTGACGTGTGTTGCACCACCGTGAAAGGTCGAGCGGTGTGTGCGGAACTGAACTGTGAATATAAATTGCAGATTTACCTGGGCTGAGGGAGGAGGCGGTGCAACGGCGATCAGGGATAGATGGTGAATGGTATGCGCAGAAACCTGAAAGGCGTGGGAGTGCATTATGCTCTTGCAGTAGGAACGCCCATGCCCTCAGCTTTCCGTCGCGAAGGCGGATGTTCACTTCAGAGGCCTTATTAGCGAAACCTCGACAGTTCCACTGCACCACCACCGATGATGATGCGCTATCCATGACGAGGCCGGAGAGCTTCCACGATGAGGGATGTCACCTGCTTCATCAGCGCTAATATCTTGTCCACTGTCAGGGTAGTCACGGCTAACAGGTGGTCGGCACCTGATTGCGGGCCAGTGCTTACCCTAGGTGATTCCTCTGATGATTGCTCCCGAGTTATGAGAATTCTTCGAGAGGATTGAGAACGACGCAGTTCCCGGCGCTGGGTGAGTTCGTCTAGTCGGCGGCGAGCCTCCGCGATTGCATTGTCTAAAGCTGTGTCTTCATCTGTGGTAGCCACATGTGATGGATGCACTGGACGTTTGGGCGTACCATTTGATCCGGGAAGGTTAGCCGCTTGTGCATATGTACGCTGGCGAGGAGACGTATGGTGAGCAGCAGGCTCAGATAAAGGAAGTTCAGGGAAGTCGTTGTCGTCACATGCGAGAGCTGCAAAGCGATTACTTGTAGGAACATCCATTTTTGCAGGCGACTTGTGAAACTTCTTCGCTTGCTTCTTCTTTGGACAAGCGGGGGAGCGAATGTCATGGTCCGGCGATTTGCACAGGGCACAATGAGCTGTTGGTTCATTCATGTCGGCCACAGCTGCTGGATTAGGGCAGGTATTTTTCATATGTCCTTCTTTGTGGCAGTGATAGCAAAAAATACGACGAGGTCGGAAGGGCTGTGGTTTGACGATCGCACCGTAGTAGGTAAGGTACTTCGGGAGAGTCAACGGGCCTTGCAGGATGAGCAGGTATGAGCCCCGGCGACCCATAGGCCGTTCTTGCAGTACAACATGAGTTGAGCAGCGAATATTTGCGCGCACCTCCTCGGGAGGGCTCGTGCTGTCGACATGATAAACCATGCAGCGGAGTGTGTCAGGACCAGATGCAAAATATATTTGCACCGGGACATGCTTGCTGTCATCCAGGGGGATCCGCGTAACTGCGCAGAGTTTCTGGGCGTCCATCAAGGATGACAAGTTTACCGTGATAGTGTTCGATGGGCGATGGACGACAAACCCGCAGTAGTTCGAAGAGCCAAGGGCATGGTCAATTGTGGCTTGAACATTCCGGGCAGGGATGGCAGTCATATAAAAGCGCAATGTAGGCTTGATGGTAACGCGGAACGAGTTCGCAGCAGGCGGAAGAGAGCCTTGACTCACGGGAGGCATCTGTGGAGGAGGCTCAGACGCTGGTGACGGCCCTTGGTGGGAATACTGAACTGGCGCGACGGGCACAGTTTCTTGAGGGAGTGCCACGGGCACGGAGGCGGTAGAGCAGCCCATGTCACAGGCCAAAGTCGTAGCATCGGAAGACGGCGCAGGCTGGAGGCCCAGAGGCGCTGACGATTGCGTGGACGTGGAGGCTGCGTCAGGTGGCAACACAGCGGGCATCCGCGTAGCCGTCGTCGACAACGCAGAATCCACGCAGACGCGTAGCGCGGCTTCGCTCGGGTTCCGGTTGGGTTTTCTCACTTGAGATTGCGCCCGCCGTGCCGGGAATTTCTCCGCAGGGGCGTCGTCAGCATTCGGTCTCACGGAGGGCACTGTCCGACCCACGCCACACACGAGAAGACAGCGAAAAGCGAAAACACAGACCTAGAAGCAGACACGTATCCACCCACTAGGTCTCCACGAACGCAATGTGAGTCCTCTGGATGGGTTCGGCGTCGGCGTCTAGCGCACTCTTGATACGCCGGAAATCGGCGCAAGTGCGGTATGTGTTATCCGGCTTCTTCACGAGGACCAAAGGCGAATTGTATGAAGAGTGGGAGCGTTCAATAACCCCCAGCGCCAATATGTCACTAACTTATTTTTCCAAAACCTCTCTCATGGCAAACGGTAGAATGGTACTGAGGAGTGTTGATGGGTTCCTTGGTCGTCAGGTCCAAGCGGCATTGAAGAAGGTTGGTGCGCCCCGGAACCCCCGAGAAAATGCCACTATACGAAGCCAAAAGCGACTTATGTTGGGCCGCCTGGGAACTATCTGACGCATTGGACCTCCTGATGGTTTCAATGCCGGCACCTGGCTTCGCAGCGAAGGTCGCTATAGATTGCTCCGACTCAACCTCTTTCAGGACGACGAATGACGACGCTTGGAGAGCCGCCACAGGCCGGCGCTCTTCATACTTTCTTAACATATTGATATGAGATAACGTCTGCGTGTGGCCGATCTCGAGCCAGTAATCAACGTTCTTCTTGCCGGTCACAACAAAGTTGCCTTTCCAATGCTTAAGCAATTTGTTTTGCGACGTATGCAAAAGAACCAGCCCGCGATATCCAACGCGAAGGTGCCGACGAGTGGTACGCCAGTCATATTATAGTTTTTGCGACTTCTGTGTCTTCGCCAAGTTGTCATGCGCAAGTCGCAACGTCTCGTAAAGCTTCGCTCTTAAATCAAGCGCATAGCCATATGTAGTTCTAGCTGATTCGCTTAGCTGACCCGCGCTCGAGAGCTCTTTATGATCCTCAGCGGTCCCCGGACTAGTCTGCCGTAGATTAGTTCAAACGGGGAAAAGCCCAAGCTAGCCTGCGGTGCTTACCGGTACGCGAAGGGCAGAGGCGCGAGGTATCGGTCCCAAGCTTTGGGCTGTTCTGTCAACTTACGGAGCATGCTCTCCAACGTCCCGTTAAATCGCACCACCACATCATTGCAAATAGGATGGTATGGTGTTGAAGACAGGTGCTTGATCGCGAGCATTTCATTAACTTCCGTCAGTAACAAAGAAGCAAAACCTGATGCGTGATCACACAGGACCTCACTTGGAAAACGGATCCGTGAAAATATTTCCAGAAGACCTTCTGTGACAGTGGCCGAGTTGATCGCAGGTACAGCTATCACGTTGGAATATCGTGGTGCAAAGTCTTTCAGCGTAAAAATATAGCGGTCTCGCTTGGACGACGTACGGTGCAGTGCTCCGATCATGTTTACAGCTACTAGCTGTAACGGTGTATCAATGAGCGGTAGACGACCCAGTCGGGCTCTCGCTACCTTCGCTTTCGGTAGAGTCCGCTAGCATGCGTTGCAAGACTTTACAAATCTCGTCATTTGCGCCTGCATTCCTGAACAATAAATCTCGCTGAACGCCCTTTCAGTGGTCATGCGAATGCCCTGATGGCCGGAGAGAGCACTTTCATGCTCAAGTGCAAGGACTTGATTACGCAGGGTTTTCGGTACCATGGCCTGCTGTATTGTTTGTCCTGGACAGCACTGGAGCCATCAGAATAATTCCCGTCTTCGAAGTGAAATGAATAGGCTGTGGTGTTCTTGCCTAGATAAGTCTCGCCGACTTTGTTTCGGCACACATCCAATGTTGCGTCCTCTTCTTTCCTTCAGAACATGGGTCTCGACATCTCCAAGGCGTCGATGGATGCGTCCCTGCACGCCATAGGAACCTTCACCGTCCCCAGCATGGCAGAGCCTTCATTCTCTCCCGTCCCATCTGGGACAGTAAGATGTCTTGGTGCCACCGTCCGGTTGTTAGAAAATGGCTCCATGGCGCCTGGTACATTTACAATGATGACGTCGTATAATGAAGTTTTCAAGCACCGATCGATGTACTTCCCCGAAAAATATAGCGACGAGATCAGAATCTCTGCCTCTGGGACTTCCAACCTGCTGCCGACCACCAGGAGCAGAGTAGCTCTATCACCAGTAAAAGCTGCTTCGGGAACCATGCCCCTACGCACCACGATACTGTTGGTACCACTATCCCGCAAAACAGAAACCGGCTGCCCGAACCGCTCGCCTTCCTGCACTGGTGGCATGCTGACACTGAGCCCGCTGGACGGTAACCCGCATCCACACTGGTGAGATCAGGCCGCACTTCAACCTGAGGGCTGGCAGGATGCATACAACAGGCTTACGCCTCATGGGCTCCTGGGTTCTTGCGCCTGCAAGACTGTGCATCGTGCCCTTGCTTGCTGCTGACCGTGCAGTACGGTTGTTTGTGCCGTGTCCGGTAGTCCGATGCTTTGTGTCCCGCATTATCGCACAGAAAGCATCGCACCTGTAATTTGGATCCTGTAGTTGTCCTTTGCCTTTGGGCTGTTTGGTTCAAACTTATCCTTCAAGATTGTCACAGATCTCCCCGGAGAACACTCGGACCGAAAGAATGGACTAGGCGACAGGTGTACCCATACAGACGCGCATTTAATACACCCAACATCACACAAACGCTAGCATACAAAACTAACACAAAACACAAAAACTAGCAATACACCCGACCCGGGAACACTGCTACCAGCGTAAACTATAGCGTTCTACATTTAGCGTTCGGTGTTCGTGCTCACGGTTGGTTCGGTGCGGATGCGATGTTGCATTGGTCCAGTAGCCGGCGTCGAGATGGTGTACGACGAGCTCAGGCTGGCATCGGCGACGGCGTTGTTGGCTGCGTCGTACAAGCTCCCGGCCCGAGCGCCCGTGGAGGTGTGTCCGGTGACGTTGGCGTTGGGGGCACCACCCGGAAGGGTGCCAACAGCGCTGGAGACATTCCTGGCCGTAGCAGGCCGTAACGTCCGCAGTTGACTCCCTGGAACGGGCTCAGGAACGACAGAAAGTTCACGGTGCGAAGCCGTAGAACTCGAGTTCACCGGAGCAGTAGGCATCGTTGCTTTCTTCAAGCCAAAGCGTCCCTGAACCGCCGGAGCCTCCGCTTCTCTTTCCCCCATGCCTCGCTCTCCCTCGCCCTTTTATAACATTAGCTTTAGTCCACGTAATCCTTGTCGTCGCCTTCTCTTTCCTCTCTCCTCCATCAATCATCTCTGCCCGCGTACCTCACTGAATACTACTTCTTCAGCTTCTTTTGTTTTCGGTAAATCCACGTCATCCTTAATGTCATCCTCTTCGTCTTCTTCAAACGTCTTTCATTCATAATTTTATTTCAGACTCCTCATTATATGGGACAAAAAAACCTCTCTCAGGAGTTTTTCCATGCAAAACTGCCCACGTCATCCTCATCTTCAAGCCTTCCAGCCAACCGACTATTTCCTGTGGCGATTCTGGCCCCGCACACAACACACTGCAGTTGTCCAGCACACACCAAAAGCACTCCACTAACACAGCACACAAAATTGCACTTACGGAACACTAACACACCACTGCAGTTGTCCGTACGGCGTCCTTAATACACATGTTACTGTCCACAACACACTCTCTTGTATAAGCATACAACAACAGGAACAACAAAAAGATATATCAGCATGGATAGCAAAAGCTGCTTAGTTGGATTATATCTGTATAGCGATATAATTTGCAAAGTATAACCTCCGATTTGCCTGGCACATTCGAAGATACATTGTCCATGATTTGGAGTAGAGCTGTGAATAGAAATCCATTAGTGCCTTATCCCATCCTACATTTTTCTTCCCACCGCACGTGGCCGCCTCGGCAACGTCACCTTTCCCCTCTGCCACTACCGAGCATGCAACCTTGGGGGCGTACCGCCGTACGGCTCCACATTCTTCGTATTTTTTTGACATATTTACATTGAAAACCTTCTTAGGGTCATCTATCAATATCTCATAATCCCTGTCATTTTTTTCTGCGTCACAAGGTAAGGGTCCTTCCACTGCATCAGTAGCTTATTATGATCTGTGGGTAGCAGGATGAGAACCTTGTCACCAGGATTCAGAATCCTGTGAGCGGCCTTCTTGTCATGGTAGCCCTTATATCGTTCGCGCGCCGCTTCCAGGCCTTGATGTGCAAGCCTGTATGTTTCCTCCAACTTGTCCCCACACTCAAGAACGTATGTGTATGCTGTCTTAAGATCTGACGCAATCTCTTCATTGGCCCACAGATTCTTCAGTATTTTAAGTGGACCTCTAACAGTTCTCCCACACATCTTGAAAGGCGAGAAACCAAGACTCATTTGCAGTAAGTCGTGGTAACCGAACAAAAGAGCTGGGAGTTACCTATCCCAATCAGTAGGTCTCTCCTTGCACATTTTCTTGATGATATTTTTGAGGGTGCCGTTGAACCGCTCTATAAGCAAATTACACAAGGGATGGTATGGCGCTGTTAGTAATCGCCTTACTGACAAAAGTCGGTTAACCTCTTTCATTAGTTCTGACGTGAATTTCGAGTCCCCGGTCAGTCAAACTTTCACTCGGGCACCCTTAACGCGAAAACATTTCCACAAGACCCTCCGTCACTTGGATACAGTCAATAGTTCTCAGTTATCAGTTGAATAGCATCAGGATAACGAGTGGCCACGTCAACCAGAGTAAGCACATATCTATTGCCTTTGAAAGATACTGGAGAGATTGGCCTACAATGTCGATAGCCACTTTTTGAAAAGGTAGGTCTATGGCTGGCATCTTGCCCAGAAGTACGGGAACAACTCTTCCCTTCGTAGCTGTGCGCTGGCGCACGTCACATCAGCGAACAAAGCGCTTATCGTCACTCTAGGCACCCGGCCAAAAGAACTCCTCGGTCATCCTAGACACCGTTTTTTGAAGACCCTGCTGCCCGGCCATAATTTCGTCATGTCCTAGGAGCAGCACTGTCTCTCGCATATCTCTCGGTAACACCAGCTGTTGGACCCGCTTGCCTGATCTAAATATGTATTCCCTGAGCAGAAGGCCATTTACCAATTGATATTCTAATGACGTACTACTCTTCTCTTTTTTATTTTTCCCCGACTCTTTTGAAGCAGGCTTTCAAGCTCGGGTCTTCTCTTTGCCTAATTGCAATTTCGCCCGGTGTTACGCTCAGGCAAATCTTAACAGCAGTAGGGAGCGGACGCAGCGTTGCTCGGGCTGTCTCTTCAGCTCTTGTCTCCACTGCCGACGAGAAACTGACTGCACCCGTCTGAGCTGTCGCGGGCCTTTCCTCCTTTGGGTGTTCTTCAACGTCGAACATCCTCCACTCGGGATCGGGGTCTTCGACATTTCTTCTATCCTTAATGTTTCCCAAGATGAGATCGCAGATGGGCAGCTCGACGCATTTGCCACTACCTGCCCAGTATAATATGGCATGGGCACTAGAATCCTGGCTTCAGGTTGGTACCTCACTGTGCTATCTACAAGAGTGACGTCAGACACTTCCCCTGTAAGATCGTCGTCCTTCACCAGGCTTCTCCGAACAAAAACTGTGTTGGCTCCGCTGTCTCTAAGCACCAATATAGGACGGTCCCTTATTTGCCCAACCACCAACGGCATTGCTGCTTTCGACTTGGGTGCTCCACTCACCGCTTCATTTTCTAGTGCAGTTTGCTCTCCTTTCAGCTGTGGAACGTCAGGTGGTGTGAAAAGTTCTGCCCGAGAGTTGACAATGCATGCAGCTCGGTCCTGCGTTCTGTATCGGCACTCATCCAGAGTATGACCCCTCCTCTTAAAAACTTGACACAAAACTTGTGTCTTTTGAGCAACGCTTCTAGTCCGACAGTAGACTGCACGGTATCCCAACTTGCTGCAGAGAAAACGCCTTACTGGCGCCTTAGATGCACCGCCATATGCTCTTGGGTTCGTCGCATCTGTCTCTTGGACCTTTCGTGCTTCCTCCCTTGCCTTATTCATATTTCTCAGGTTCCAAATCCTCAGGTTTCTCCGTGCGTAACCTCTCCCAAAAACCCTCTGCAGTAAGCTGGAGGAGTGCCTTCTTCACTTTCTCGTAGTCCATAGAATCAGGAACAGGTATCCTCCCGAACACATTCAGTGCCTCCCCGACTAAACACATGCTGAACGCCGTGGCCCATTCACTACACTCTCAGCCTTGCCCCAAAGCTATCCGCTCGAATCGTTGCAGATATGCGTCCAGATAATCTCTTTTGTCGTCGAAAGGAGCCATCAGCTTCCTTGGACAAACTCTGGCCGGTCTAAGAGATTCTCCACCCGCTAAGAAACGCTGATCACTGTCCGTGATCTACTCATATCCTCCCGCGACATGCGCCTGTTTTCACAAAAGAAACTCCTTCTCCCGTTCTATCCTTCTTTTTTCCTGTTCCTCTGCCTCGCGAGCTCTTCTAGGTTCTCGCTCTTCTGCCTCGCGAGCTCTTTTATCTTCTCGCTCTTCTGCCTCGTGAGCTCTCTTATCTTCTCGCTTTTCTGCCTCGCGAGCTCTCCTCTCTGCTTTGCGAGCGTCTGCGCGTGCTTGCGCCCTTTCCTCTCTGTGCCTATCTGCCCCCTCTTTCTGCTTCTTTTCCTCCTCCTCGTAGAGACGCATCGCCTCTTCCTTGGCTAACACAAGTTTGGACGCCAGTTCTAATGTTTATGCCAAATCCATCCTTTAAACCATCGAGAGTTCGGGTGGCGTCGAGGGCACCACTCGGATAAATGGCAACAGCGCTGGAGACACCCTTGGCCGTAGCAGGTGGTAGTGTCCTCAGTTGACTCCTCGGAACGTTCTCAGGAACGACAGGAAGTCCATGGTGCGAAGCCATACAACTCGAGCTCATTGGAGCAGTAGCCGGCATAGCTCTCTTCAAGCCGAAGCGTCCCTGACCCGTCGGAGCCTCTGCTTCTCTGTTGTTTTCCCCGTGACTCGCTCTCTCTAGCCCTTTTGTAGCCTTGGCGTTAGTCGACGTAGTCCTTGTCGTCGTATTCTCCTTCTTAATTTCTCTACCAACATCTCTTCCCACCTCACTGAATGCTTCTTCTTCAGCTTCTTCAGTCTTCCGTTAATCCACATCATCCTTACCGCCATCCTCTTCGTCTTCTTCAAACCTCTTTCGTTCATAATTTTATTTTAGACTCCATATTATATGTGACGAAAATGAGCAAGTCAGTTTTGCGCTGGGCCTAGAGAATATGATCCTTAACCACCACGACCTTGTCGACTGTCTTACAGTCCCGCTCGCGAATGAATATCGCAAGCCTCGCTTGGCGGTTCAAAAATTCTTTGGCAACAATCATGTCGTGAATCTCTTCGAACGTTTTGCCTCGTTCCCTCATTTCAACCCAACGATAAAAAAAACTAGTCTCGTACCGTACTGCCTACCTATCTTGCCGTCGTGGGGCTTACTGTGGCGAAATTTTTGCGGTAGCCCTCCGCCATGAAATGGAATCGTTGCAGGAGCGCTAGCTTAGATTTTGTGAAGTCTAGAGAGTCTTCCGGCGCTAACCTTCTAAAAACACAGAGAGCTTCTCCTCCCAAGCACAGGTTCAACGCCGTGACCCCCTTGTCTCTTGGCCAATCTTGACCGGTGGCCACGTACTCAAATCGCTTGAGGTACGCGTCAAGATCATATCGAACTTCGTATAAAACGAGAATCAGCCCACAAAGATTGATGGGCCCATAATAATAATAATAATAATAATAATAATAATAATAATAATAATAATAATAATAATAATAATAATAATAATAATAATTGGCTTTCAGGAAAGGAAATGGCGCAGTATCTTCTCAGATATCGTTGGACACCTGAACCGCGCTGTGAGGGAAGAGACAAAGGAGGGAGTGAAAGAAGAAAGAGGTGCCGTAGTGTGCTCCGGAATAATTTTGAACTCCTGGGGACCTTTAACGTGCACTGACATCACACAGCACACGGGCGCCTTAGCGTTTTGCCTCTATAAAAACGCAGCCGCCGCGGTCGGGTTTGAGCCCTGGTGATGGGCCCAGACGATTCGGCCCTGGGACCACTTGGTTCAGCGTCTGCATGTCGCTGCCCGCCCTTCATAAGCCTCACCCGTAACTGTAAATTCTGTGCTTCTTTCTCCAAACGTTCTTTCGAAGCTTCCCGCTCAGCGGCCCTCTCATCCTGCCATCTCTTAAGCTCTTCTCCACCGAAGCTCGCAACTCTGCACCTTTTAGCCTCATGCGCTCTCCTGCTGCCACAAGCTCGGGCGCGCACTTCGTGTTTAAAAAAAATTGCTGAGGCCTGGCTCTGTTAGGCCAGGATATACGTAACGAAAGTACGGAGACATCTGCATCGGAAGAGTGCATTCAGTTGACGCGCCTTTATTCATGGTTGAAGCTTGAGCCGTCGTGGCGGAGTAGTAGCGTCTCCACTTCGAACACTAAAGGCCCTCGTTCGATTCCGAGCCTCGGCATAGGTTTTTGTTTTATTAATCAGTGAGTGTGTGCTTGGTTTCAGTGGCTCCCATAAATGCCGCCACAGAATACGTTGATTAGCGGTTAAGCGCAGGCTCTGTTAAGGAGCGTTTATACCCCGGCCTAACGTGTGCTCGCGCTGCACGGCGACATCACGTCAGCCAAAGCGAGACCCTCTATACACCAACTGCGCTTCACCGCCGACACGTTCGGCGGCTTCGGCGCACTCTTGCCGCACTGGCGGAGACTTGCCGCACTGGCATGTGCCTATTTCACGCCGAGTGCGCCAGCCGCCGCCTGCTACGCCAGACCGGTTCGGCTCCGCAGCGAGGCGCGCGTTGTGACGTCGTGTGCCTCCTCGGAGCACCGCCACGGCGAAATCGCAAGTTCGCGGCCAGCAAAACTTTCGCTTTAAAAACCGTTCAAAAGCGATCACACCCGGCCTCGTCCTGTCCCGGACGCCAAAATTTGTGAGGGGGAAGACTGCAGGCTAAATTTACCGCTCGTTAAAAGGTAAAAGAAATGAACGAGGCGGCATGTAGAGGAAAGGAACAATAAATTAAGTCTTTAGAGGAAAGGAACCAACGAGAAACAAGAACTGGAAAACAAAACACTCGCGATAGGTAAAGGAGAGAGGTAGCAAAAAAGAGGAAAGGTGCACTCAAGCTTTTCGTGCCCCATGCAGTGATGAACGTGGTGGGTAGTTGGTGCATCGACCGAAGAGGTGTGGCAGAGTGTCGGCGCAGTCGGCGGGCCCCGGTCGGTATACGGATGAAGACGTAGTGTGCATGGCAGTCACGACGGCAGGCGTCAGCGTCACAGCGTTGGCGTACGGTTGACGGCACTGTCCATGGCAGGCCTCAACGCTGCCGCTGCAAGCCGTCACAATTGTGGGATTTGGGCGCGGCCCCAGGTCAGGTACCCCGAGTAAGCAGCGGTGACGACGGCGTCGGCCCGTGTTCAGAGGCTGCAGGACATAAAGGGAACAGCGGCTCTTGGGTCTGGTGGCTCAGGCTCTTAACAACGGCTGTCCAGGTCTGGTAGCCTGAACGTCTGCGGCTGAGACCCAAACCTGGAAACTCGGGAAACCAGCAGATCTCGTGCACGTCCGTCACCGACCGCATTCTTCCTTTTCTCGCCCTCACGCGGTCTAAGCCACATCTCACTAAAGCTTTTTGTTCTTCATCCGCGGCCTCGTGCGTCTTTTCTAGCCGCAGTTCTCCAGGAGCAGTGCGGCTCTGGCGCCTTACAGATGCCTAAACAAAAGCGTCATCACAGCAGAGTGGCACGAGTTCCTACCACAGCAACTGTTCGAGCATTCTCCACACACACAGCCACTTTGCTATTCAGCATGACAATGGAAAAAGGTATGGGTTAAGTTGACTGTCCGGCGACCTTACTTCAATTAGTCACACCAACATGATTCCATGTGGAGGCGGATTGGAACGGTGACCGGGAACAGCCGAGTCTGAGTGGGGGCGGAATGACAGGAGACTCGGCACGGTCCGAGAATGGGCTGGCGAAGAGAAGCAGGCAGCTGGCACAGAGCGTCATCTCGGAACCGGGAAGGGAGTCGTATAGACGAACGTGCGATCAACACCGCCGACTTAGCGGGAGATGTGTCTGCTGTGGCCGCAACCGTAGCAGACCGGCGCCTCACCTTGGTAGCAGTAGTAGACAGGAGGCCATGTCGACGGATAATATTCTACAGGTGCACCTGGATGTGTCTCAGCAGGCATGGTATCGGGTTGGTCGTTGGATAGGTACTGGACAGATTCTTGTCGGGGTTCGGAAGAAAGAGCCCGATCTTCTGCGCCATAACTGTTACGCGACTCTGCGTTGGCGCGTCGAGGCGAGGGAGTGAGCTACTCCGTATGCGTGCCGAAACAGGGAGCGCAGGTGGCAAGCGCGATCCTCAGTGTGTGAGGTGCACAACAAATCCTCAGGGGATTTTCGAACGCGGTGCGTTGACAGAGGTGCGTCGGACAGCGGGGCGCTGCGCGTGCCAGCCCAGCGTTGCGCGTGTGCACGTGCGAATGGTGTGTGCGAGGCGAAGGCGACGAAGAGCGTGGCGCGCACGAAGAGCGGTGAGCTGACTTGTCAGAAGACCGAGGTACGAAGGGAGACAGCGCAGCGGAGATCGCGTGATTCAAGTGTGGAGGTGGCAGCCGTCGGACGTTGGGTCCGCGCTGCCATGCACCTCCCTTGGATAACCGACGCAAGCCTCCTGCGTTCCTTGGAAGTATGAAGGTGGCAGCCGGTGGACTGAGCGTCAGCGCTGCCGTAAGGCACTCTTGAATAGCCTGCTTGAAACCTCCGGTGTTTCGGGACGCCGTCGACGCGTCACTGCAACGCTTTTTCTTTCTGCGGCTGCCAAGTTCTTTAGCGCTGTTGACGGGAGACTACCGGCGTTCTCCTGCGGTTTCCTCCGCTTCTACTACCACCTGGATTCCTTCCGCTGCGTTCCCTTTAGGTAGTCGGGGACGCGTTACCGAATTCACGACAATTGGCATCCGCGCGACAGAACGAAGCCGTGTTTGCTTTCTCTTTCTTTTCACGGTTCCGCAAAAGGAAACGATGGCAACACTGAAGAATTTGGTCAAGCTGGGCGAACGCATGGGGTTGAACGACGCCGATCTCCGTTCGTGTGTCGCTGCTGAGCAGGAGAAGGAACGCGTAGGACGTGCAGCCGTACGCGAGCAAGCCAAGGCCCAACGCGAGCATAAAAGACTCAAGCAGAGGCTTAGGAGCGCAAAGCAGAAGCCAAACGCGAGCATCCAAAGTCGCTGGCAGAGGCTGAACAGCGTAGATCGCAGCTCCAAATTAAGACTCGCAGAAGCAGGTGGAGGTAATCGCGAACCCGCACAGTAGCCCTCAGCAACGGTTAGCCCACAAAGGTTTATCCCGCGTTTCGACGATCGCAGGGATGACATGGATTCATACCTCAGACGTTTTGATAATATCGCTCAAGGGCACAGCTGGCCCAAGGAATAATGGGCTACAGCACTCATTATATCTTTGACTAGGGAAGCTCTCCATGGGTTCGGTCGACTGTCCCCAGCAGATTCAGTGGATTATAATAAGGCAAAACTAGCCCAGCTCCAACATTTTGGGCTTGCAGCAGAAGGTTATCGCGAAAGATTTCGTGAAAGTTAGCCGCTAGATAAAGAATTAGGCAAGCAATACGCAGCACGCTTGTTCAGTCTTTTTGATCAATGGGTCGAGGTGTTGCGAACGGCAACAACGTACAATAATTCAGGGGACTTGGTGGTGCCCGAATATTTCATGAGGAACTGTCATGGTCGCCTGGCGATTTCCCTTGGAGAAAGAGAGTTCAAAACGCTGGAAAAAATGGATGAAGTAGCAGACAACTTTCTAGAGGCCCAGCGGCAAAGAAACTTGTCTTCGTTCAAAGAATCGTTAGAGGTGGGCATTCCGGGAGATAAGGATGTTGCATCAAATAGACATTTAGGAAGGTGCATCATTTCTAATCGACCTGTAGATAAGGCTGCCGCCTGTCGCTCTCAGCCAAAACAGCTATATTGCGTTTATTGTCGGAAAACAGGGCATGATGGAAACCAGAAGCAATCGTCCGGTTGTGTTCAGTCAGAGTGTGTTGCTTCTGAAACGGTGTCCACAACAGCAGATTGGATTGAACCAGCTTAGGATAATGTGGTGGTCGCACTTGTCCGGAAAAAACCTGCAGACGCCGAACACATGTCTGTACTACAGGTAAAGCTTCGAGACTTACTCGTACGTGTTTTACGTGATACGGGGACCAATACATTGGTTCTGCAGAGGGCCCTAGTTTCTGACTCAGCTCTCACGGGCTCGAGATCTACGGTGTTCCTGGTTGGTGGCAGTAGTCTGGAAGTTTTCAAGATATCAAGTTTTCAGATGGGCGAGTGTGCTGGATGTATTCTCCCCGAGAAAAAAAGGAACTGCTTCCGTACGCATAAGCGCACTCAAAGACAGAAAAAAGGGCTGTCGCTTCTCTTTGCCTCGAATCTGCATTGCTTAAGTCCTGTGCTCACATTGCTGAAGCTAGCTTCCACCATCAGATCGAAAGGCTTCAAATGGCTGGCTTCCCGTGTTCTGTCGTTTGCAGCGTAGCAGAGACCCTCCTTCAAAAAATGAAAGGCAAGAAGAAAAAATACCTTGCTAAGCCGGGATCAAGAAGACCACAAGTGGTCCCCTATATACACCGAGTGGCGCACAGTTTGAAGAAGGCTGCTGGCCGGTTCGAAGTTCCTGTTGTTTTCTCCGCGCCAAAAAAGCTGAGCGGGTTATGCTAGCGGATCAGCCAGAAGAAGAAAGCCCTGTGTGAAAAGAGGCACGGCAAGCAATTCGTATCCTGTGCTGTCGGAGTGGTTTATGAAATCCCACTGACGTGTGGAAGGGTCTATATAGGCAAGACGGGTCGTTGCTTTAACGGCAGGGCACGGGAGCATGACAAAACATTAGAAAGCGGAGGCGGGTCAAATTTTCCTCCCCATTGTAGAGACGTCAAGTGTGAGCCGGTGCTTAACGGAATAAGGATTCTGGGCAGGAGTCACGATGAGGTGGCGCGTGAAATACTTGGGGCCTTTATGATAACAAAGAAAGGAAGCACATGTGTCAGCGACACCTCGGTATTCCTCCGTAGAAGTGAAGTTTCCTTCCTAGACAGTGTTTTGGACGTCATGTTCTGTGCTACTTTTCAGCCTAGCATTTCTAGCGGCCGTCTGCTGTTTGTTTAGATGGGTTGTTAATTGTTTTATTGGTTTTATCTTTCTTTTTCTGACTGCTTTTACTTCATATGTTTCACTATGCTTTTGCTACGATTGATATTGGTTCTTTACTTTTTATATCTTGTTTTTGGTTTGTGACAGCTTTTGCTTCTCCTGTATGACTCTGCTGTTGCTACGATTGTTTGACACTGCTTTTGCTAAAAGATGGCCCCTTTGTTTCGGTTTTTTTAATTCCTTTGATCAGAGTTATCTTTTAGTCTAATCTGCGGTATATAGTCTGTTAACCTGATGTAGCGGCTTTTCATACCACGTGCTGGGTTCGAAGGGATAACGGGATGAGTATCATGCTTGAGCGGAACTGTTTAAATATGTCACCTCTCCATAAAATAAACAGTTGGTAGTGTGCGCATGTGGTGTCTCTTTCTGGTCTATGTCCTGATTTGCGCAGCCGTTCATTTCATCATGCACCAACTCGCCCCTCAGGCCGTTATTCACAATTGGGCATAATCCGCAGGCCCGTGAGCCGTCAAATCTAGATATTAATTGGAAGAAACCAAAGGGCATTGCTAAGTTATGTCCTTGCATAGTCAATGACGAGGCTGCCAGTAATAATGGCAAGGGTGGGGGCCCAAAAGTCGTGTTTGCTGTAAAGGAAGTTTCCGGTCACAGGAGGGAAAGTACTGCTTTAAGCGTTGTTCCCCTGAGCTTCCCCAAAGAAATGCTAGCAACAAAGCATAGAGACGATGAGTCATTGAAGGCGTGTTGGGTGAAAGTAGGGAAGGCGTTCCATGGAAAGCATGGCACTTCGCACTTGTATTCTGTCGAGAAGGGGTTGCTGTATCGCCTCTATCATCTCGTCTCTGGCAGGGAGGTTCGACAGGTAGTACCTACAAAGTCTTGCAGATCACAGGTATTAAGCCTTGCCCACGATAGCCCGTTGGAGGTGCATCAGGGCATTAAGAAGACTACAGATAGAGTTCTGGAATAATTCTACTGGCTGGGAGAGAGCAGGAGGAGATTAAGAGGTATGTAAGGTCATGCGACTCGTGCCGATGGACGTGGCCAAAAGGCAAAGTAGGGAAAGCTCTGTTGGGACGCATACCTCTTATCGACATTCCATTTGACCGGGTCGCTGTCGATATTGTCGGTCCGCTGTCGCTCACATCGGTGAAAGGGAATGGATATACTCTCACTCTCGTCGATTTTGCTACGCACTATCCTGACGCCGTGGCTCTACCAAAGATAGATTCAGCAACCGTGGCTGAAGGTTCGGCGGTGAAACATCTCAGCACGGCTGCTTACCACCCAATGTGCTGTGGGATGGTGGAGAAATTTAACGGCACACTCAAGAAGATGCTGTGGAAGCTCAGTGAGGAGCAGCCCAAAACATGGGATCGTTATATCGCTCCGCTTCTGTTCGCATACAGAGAGGTGTCACAGGCGAGGCTGGGGTTTTCCCCATTTAAGCTGATATTTGAACGACACGTGCGACGACAACTCGCAGTGCTCAGAGAGCTCTGAACAAGGGAAGAGCCGGGAAAAGACGCGAAGACAACCTATTGTTACGTTCTCGATCTAAGGGAACGTCTCAAGCAAACTGTGAGAGCGGCACATCAAAATTTGTTGCGTCCCCCACAGTCTCAGAAGAGATTCTATGACAGGAACAGCAAGAAGCGCCATTTAAGGGTTGGAGGTTGTGCCCTCATTCTTTTGCCAAGTAGTCATAATAAACTCTTGACCCAGTGGAGAGGTCCACTCGCGGTTTCTTGCAAAAAAAAAAAACGACGTGGGTTATTGGGTTGACTTCGGTCACACTAAGAAGCTATTCCAAATCAATATGCTGAAAAGATACGAAGAGCGTGCATCCCAAGAGACTGTGCAGGCGTCGTCTTTTTCTGTATTCGAAGAAGGTGACAGGCCCAGAAAATGTAGGCGTTGAATGCACGAGTCGTTTATAAATTGCCAGAGGGGGATACCCAGTGTACAGTGCTACTATACGGTGTTTGTATTAGTTACCTATGCAAATGCAGTGTGGTAGTGTTTTTGGATTGTTGTTCTTCTTGTTTCCTTCTCCGGTTACCGGTTATTCAGAGTGTGTATATTCACCTTTATAGCACAGACGTGTTTAAAGTTTGTGTGTAAATGTTTTCCATGGTTTTATTTTCCCTTTTGCCAGATCCAGAATGTTTGACCCAGTGTTTCCTATATGCGCGTTTTCATGTGGGTCCATGCGCCACTGTTTAAAGTGCCTCCGGTGACTACGGCGGCGACTGACTTGACAGTTTACCACGGGAGATCACTAGTGTTTGTGCGTCAACGTCGTTTGTCTGCTTACCAAGGGAACATTCGAGTTCTGTGCACCCACGGCAGTTTTTTTTTGCGAAAACAATGATTCGAAGGGGGGGGGGGGCATATGTGAGGTGCACAACAAATCCTCTGGGGATTTTCGAATGCGGGGTGTCGGACAGCGGGGCGCTGCGCGTGCCAGACCAGCGTTGCGCGGGTGCGTGTGCGAACGTGTGCTCGAGGCGACGGCGACGAAGAGCGTGGCGCGCGAGGAGCAAAGAGCTGACGTGTCAGAAAACCGAGGTGCGAAGGGAGACAGCGCAGCCGAGATCGTGTCATTCAAGCGTGGAGTTGGGAGCCAGAGGACGTTCGGTCCATGCTGCCGTGGACCTCCTTTGGATCATCGACGCAAGCCTCCTGAGTTCCTTGCAAGTGGGGAGGTAGCAGCCGATGGACTGACGGTCCGTGCTGCCGAAAGGCATCTTGGATAGCCTGCTTTTAGCCTCCAGCATTTCGGGATGTCGTCGACGAGTCTCGGCTACGCTTTTTCTTTCTGCGGCTGCAAACTTCTTCGGGCTGTTGACGGGAGACCACCGGCATCTTCCTGCAGTTGTCTCCGCTCCTACTACCACCTGACGCCCTTCCGCCGTTTTCTTCGACGCAACAGGCCAGCGACGCAGCGCACTACATATAACCGCGGCCGCCCTGTCTGCAAGGCATCCCCGCTTCACCTGGGACGCTCAGTACGTGGTGAACTCTTTTTTTTTATTCTATAGTGTTGTACGCGTGGTGAGTGTGTGTTTCTTGTTTTCGTTTATTATTGGCTCTTTTCCTTTAAATTATAAATACGGCTTCGTTTTGTTTTGTTTGATCTGTTTGTTCTCTTGTTCGAACCTGCACGCCATCGCGATCCCCTTAGGTAGTAGGGGACGCGTTACCGAATTCGCGACAGAATGACACCTTTTAACTGAGAGGCCAACTGCTCACACAAGATTTGCCAAACTACTTGGGCGATATCCTCAGGAAAAGGGAGGTAGACGCTGGCAATGCTTGTGACATTAGATAGGCGACTAAATTGAGGCGAAATTCGCCGCGACTTTACTGTTTCAAATGCACGATAATGCTGCATCATTTCAGCAGCGTAGAAGAGGTTTTCTTTTCAGATGAGAAAGCTGTTGACATCATCGGCAGCCCCTTTCAAAAGGTGGCCCATTTTGTCCTCATCAGAGAAGTTACTCTTAACAACCCGCAGATTTGAAGCTCGTCTTCGATGTATCTCGCCTGAGAAATTCTTCGACATCTCGCCTGGGACCTTAGCTCTTTGTTGAAAGGTCTGCTCGTCTGTTTTGTCCTCGGCCGCTGTATTGCAGAAGCGTTAGGTAATTTCGTCCACAGACCGGGTCTAAGTGGTCAAAGTGTCCCCATGGTTCTCAAACCGCATCAGGGCGGTCCCAGAGAGAAAGAAGACGACATTACTCAGCTGAACCCAATGGTTGTACTCGCTGACTTGTTGACAAAGCGCAGCCAAACTTCTACGTCGTCCTCAGATTGACCGGTAAAACCTTGGGGTGCCTACTGAGGTGACCAAGCACTGGGTTGACCATAACATTGGGTCTGAGCTTCGTCGGTGGGCATTATATATTCCAACGGGAGTGGTGACAAAGCAGCCAAGCACAAGCTGTGACGAAGGGCCAGGGTATCCAGTGCGGCGTCCAGCCAGCACCTCCACCAAATATTATAGGAGAGAGGGTAGGTTTATTCCCGCGTCTTCAGCTTCGTCCTCTTCTAACACGGTGGTTGCGTGGGGCATTACGATACATTTCTTGCCGTCCATAACACAGGCCGCTTCCGCCAAGACGCAGATTGCTCCTGTTACCCTGTCGATGCGCCTTCCTCAAGCGGAGGTAAGACTAGCGCCTGCGCTTTGCCCATATCAGATCTCCGCAACCTTTCTCAAAAAGAGCGATTATATTCCTCGCTACGCGCCCTCATCGACCGCCTCGCTGCCAACCACTCTGATGCTTCTGTCGACACATCCGTGCTTCATGAGAGCATCGACTGGTGCAATATGGGGCCGTACGGGGCTCAGCTCTTGCTCGTAGCTCCTGAACAGCTTTGTCCCAGTGTCCTTGAACAGCCCCATGTTGCTGCCACGGCAGGCCATCTTGCCGCATTCCGCACGCACGACAGCGCGCGCCGCCGCTTCTTTGGGCGATGCCTCTACCGCTCTGTCCGCTGCTCTGTCACCGCTCTCGATCTCTACCAACCCCGGAAGAAGCCGTCGGTTCTCCCTCCCGGTCACCCCCAGCCGATAGCCATTCCGATAGATCCGTTTTCCCGTGTCAGCCTTGACAACCTCGGCGCTTTTCCGGTGTCTGCTATTGTGAACAAATGGGTCGCCGTCACGACGGACTACTCGACGCGATACGCGAGCGACTCCACCCTGCTGCGATTCACACGAGCGATTCCAACCTGCTGCTCCACTGATGTCGCTGATTTCCTCCTGCACGATGTCATCCAGCATCACGGTGGTCCTCGTTACCTGCTTGCAGATCACGGCCGCTGATTTCTATCCGAAGAGGTCGCAGGATCCGACTTCTCAGCTTCTGCTCCGTCAGTGATAATTACGCCCGACGTACCGCTCACACACGAACGGCCTGACCTAACGCTTGCACAGTACCTTGACCGTCATGACTTCCTTGTATGTTTCTGACCATCACCGTGGATGAGTAGTATACACGGACGTGTGGCATTCGCATCAATACCACATACAACGATACAGTGTGCTACTTGTCTTTTATCCAATGTTTGGTTGCGATCTTCTGCTGCCCTTCGACAGGGTACTGCCTGCCACCACCTCAACGATTTCTTATGCTCGGGACACCGCCCGTCTAGTAGCTCGCCAAAGGTTGTCGGCCTCCCAAGACTCGCAGAAATGCCGCCATTACAGTTGCCATCGCGACGTCACCTACCTTTCGGGCTCGCATGTGTTGCTCTGGGTCCCCGTCTCGCCTTGTTGGTCTGTGTGAAAAATTTCAACCCCGCTATACGGGCCCTAACCGTGTCGTGCGCCCTGTGACCTCGGTGATATACAGGATAACACCGCTGCACCCGCAGTAACCGCCTGCCAGAACCCGCACTAATACTAGCCCTGTCTCCCGCCTCAAGCCTTACTATTAGAACTGCGCCTTGCCCGTCTAATACGCGCCAGGACAGTGCTTTACCCGCGCGGGGGGGGGGGGGGGGGGAGGTAGTGCTACGTACGCTTAGAAGACGACGAAGTGTTTTGTTTTTAGAGAAACGACCCTGTCATGCGCGCTTGTGATATTTTGTGAGCGGTGCGGCCCTGCCAGACCATCGACCCTTGGCCTCGCAGAATACCCTTACCTTCACGTAATAACACCTCAAAATCAATGTGCGCTCAAATTTCGCATCAAGGAGTACTGCAAACGTCGGTCAATTCGTTTTTTCAAAATCAATGATATTTAGAAAAGCAGTGCATCACATGCGGTCTTTTATTTTGCATGTTGAGCGCGAAGTTGCGGTATAAGAAAATATTGCGGTTTGTTGAAATCAGTCTTTATGAAGCTTTTACAGAAGATAAATATGAGGAAACGCACGAGACGGAGAAATTTGCAGCGAATGGGCAGTTTCGAAAACTTCCGAGCATTAAAGAGTTTCTGCTCGTGGGACGTAAGCTATCTTAATAATTTAAGCCTAAGACAGGTCTTTAGACATTCAATTATTTTGTACGTTCTATTTAAGCATCACAGGGCACAGACGTATTCTGTTTATGGGTGAGTTTTAAGTGGTGCAGGCCTGATTTCGTAAATGAGCAATGACATGGTGAATGTTCCGTTACAGAGCGTCTGCATAGCGGTTCGCAGGTACAAGTGCAGCATTAGTGCGTTACGGTCACAGGCCACGGCTTGGCGCCTCGAAGGAAGAAGAAGTTGGCGCTCGGCCGTCGCAGCACGAGCAGCGCAATAATAAAAACAGTTCGAACGTCAACACTGTCGGAGCTTGTTCCTCCTCGCCTTAGCTCCGACAGATTTGGTGATCCGACATCCAACACGACATCCAACCTCAACCCCTACAAGAATTCCGCTGGCTCTTCCACCGTTCCTATACACAGGCGGCGACATGCCCCAGGAAGCTTCGTTTCGCTGGCCGCGTTCCAACCAGTCAACCTGCCGCCATTTTCGCTCAGCAGCCCTCGCACCTGGCTCCTGCAGGTTGAGGCGAATTTCCAGCTGTGGCGTATCACCAGCCACGAACTAAGTTCCTTCATCTCGTGTCCTGCCTTCCTTCTGACGTCTCAGAGGCATTAGCGGACGTCATCACCTCGTCGGACACGGCCTGGCCTTTCGACACGTTGAAGCCAGCTCTCGTCTACCGCAAGTCAGCGTCCGAGCGCAGCAGACTCTAGCAACTGCTCGCCACGACAGAGCTTGGTGACAGGCTTCCTTCGCAGCAACTCCGTCACATGCGCCAGCTGCTTGGAGACCCCGCCACCCAGCACGGCACTCTTCTGCGTGAGTTTATCCTTAAGTGTTTTCCCAGAACTTGGTCCTCGTTCGCGCTGCCGCAGGTGATGTCTCATTGGACAAGCTCGCCGAACTCGTTGACCGTGTTGCACATTACTCACGCACCCCAACCTCAGCGCCTTGGCCACTCTGCCTCCAGCTACTACCGCAGCATCCCAGATTGTCAGTATAGAAGGCCGATTGGATGCCCTTTGCAGGCGGCTCGATGTCCTCGTGCCCTTGCCAGGTCGTCGTCTGCCGAAATTCATGTCACGCCGCCGCTCCCCGGCACCTTAGTGCTCACCGGAGCCCCAACCATCTGACGTGCGACCAGACACCTCGCCCTCCGCTGTCTGTCGGTACCGCCATACCTTCGTCACCTCTGCCCGTAGGTGCACCCAACCGTGCTCCTGGTCGGAGAACGTTGCGACAGGTCCCTACCAGCGAAATGTGGTGCTGGCGGACAAACATGCCGCCTGCTTTACGACTCGGACACGATCACTGGCGCTCGTTTCCTAGTCGACACGGGAGCACAACTCAGCGTCGTAGCAGCCTCTTGGGCTGACTGCCGTAGCAAGGAGCAGGCCTGCCTACTCCAAGCGATAAACAACTCCTACTTTCCACATACTGCCAACTGTCCCTTAGATTAACCTTGGATTGCGCTGAACGTTTAGTTGGATTTTCATTATCGCTAAAGTCTCGCACTCTCTTCTCGGCGCTGACTTCCTCAGTTTCTTAAAACCTCGTAGTCGACATGCAGATCATCGGCTCATATATCTTAGCACGAGCTCTCTGTCAACTGCACCCGCACACACCCGCAGTGACCAAGGAGGTATTGCGTCCCGAGTCCATTGCTAATCCAGCACAAGTCACAACTCTGGTCCAATACCGGGACTGGCAAGTGACTTGGCCATCGCTTCCGAAGCACCCAGCACCCGCCCCAGCACCGCGCACCCAGTTTGTTGAGCCTACTGCTGGTCCGGTAGTAGGTAAGAAACCGGACCAAATCGCAGACGAGCAAGTGATTGCAATGCTAAAGCCAATCGTGAATGCCATGCGTGTGCTGCTTGCCAGCATGCACATACAAGCTGCACAGGATGCACTGCAGATGCTGGATTTGTTGAATCCAGTGCTTGCAGCTGTCCAATAGCTGGCACAACGCATCCTCCAGCCTCATCCTTCCGAGAAGTCCAATGCTTACGTTGTCATCAACATTATCAGCCTCAACGGCAAGCAGCCATTCTTGACACTCAAACGCCTGCGCTGCCTTGTGATGGAGGGCCCTTGATCTGTTCTACTCAGGTCGCAACAGTCGGCAGCCCTCAAGGTGTGCAGGCTACAGCTGCGGTGGCCTGTGAGTTACAGCGCTTGTGGCATTGCCTGTCGTGCTTGCTACGGACCGCAGTTCTCCACTACTTCTTATTCACTTACGCCCCCCTCATCCCTCTCCCACAGTGCAGGGGAGCCAACCGGAACATTTTACTGGTCAACCTCTCTGCCTTTCCTCAACCACTTCTCTCTCTCTCGCTGTCAACTGCGTACTCTCCACCGCTGCGCCGAAGGGGCTTCGAGCTCTCGTCCCCGCATCGCCGTACGCGAACTTTCTCACTCATTTTCCCAAACACTTGTCAAGCCGCACACCAAAGAACGACCGGTCAAGTACTTGATCACCCACCACATCGTGATTTCTGGACCTCCGATGTTTGCAAGACCTTGCAGCCTTTCTGGAGAACGCGTCGCCGTCGCTCGACGTGAGTTTCGTTTCAACAAATGCTTGAACTCGGCATCATGCGTCCTTCCTCCAGCAAGTGGTCTTCGCAACACCACATGGTGCCAAGGAAATATCCGGGCGACTAGAGACCACGTGGAGGATACCGCGCCCTCAATGCTCACACATTACCAGACCGCTATTCATTTCCTTACATTCAGGACTTCCTACCAAACACGGCTGAGTGCACGATATTCACTAAAATTGACTTAGTGAAGGCTTGCTATCAAATTTTCGTGGCGTCCGGGGATGAGCCCTGTAGCTCCCCTTGCTCCACGCTCGGGTTGCAGGCCACGGCATGGCACCGGGAAGTAAGGAGACATTGGCAGTAGTCCGCCGCAGCATGATCAGCACAATTAAACAGTTCGAATATCAACGTTGTCGAAGCTAATTCTTACTCGCCTTAACTACGACAATAACAGAATAAGCGTGACGCCAGGTGTCGTTAAAGTTACTATTCGCACCTACAAGAATGACTCTGTTAAAATAAATTGTGAAATCGTTGGCACTATAAACCTTCGGCACTTGAGTCCAGTCGAAGAGCACAAACTCGAAATGAAAGAAAGCATATGTGAAGCGCGCCCGTAAGAATATCGGAACTATAGTAAACATACAACTGGTTATTCGTAGACAATCTGGGTATCTTTGGAAAAATTTGTGCCCGGCACAACAATGCCGGTGACCCAATTTTTTTTGTTGTTTTAGCAATATGAACGAGAAGCAGTGAAAAACCTGTTTTCATAATTTTTTTCTAAAAAATAAACAGTGATACACAGTGAAATGGCGAGGGTCAGAGCACCTTCTCATATGCGGTAATCTGCACAGACATCATGCAGGGCCATCAATCATCAGACATGCAAAACATGTATATTCTGTCGTCATGTTCAGAACTTAAAAGCGGCACATCAGAACCGTGGTGATCTATGTAGAGGCGCACATAATTCATATTTGCATAACACAAGGTGAACAATATGCTCCTAAGGTGGCTGGAGTGGGCAGGTGTGAAAACCGGCCGGGGAAGCATGGAACCGGAGCGCGCCGATGCCGTGTGGCGGCGCTGACGGCAGAGGCGCGGTCATGGCTATGTCGCTCGAGCCACCACCCGATTTAAAGGGTTCAGCCGTATCCATCCATCCATCCCCGGCAAGGCGTGCAGCCGAAATGAGGGCATCGTGTTGGCTAAATTTTCACCAATGAGGTGAAAATGAGCCTGTTTCGCTTGCCGCACGTTTTCTGCGAGTGTGAACGAATGAATATTTACCATAAAATAATGTTTCGTCAACTCGCATCATTATTTCTGTGAAATGTCCTGCTTCGCAAGCCAAATTTGCATTGTGTAGCTGGACTGAAGCGCGTTTTGTGCATGCACATTTCGAGACGTTACCCAGGATGTGAGCGACGCCGCAGAGGGAGGTTTCGAAATTATTTCAACCACCTGGGTTTCTTAACGTGCTCTGACTCTGTGCGTTCAGCCGCCATCGAACCGCGGCCACTACGGCGAGAAAAGCACGTTGTAATGCGTGCCGTAGGACCTCACAACTGCAGTCGCATTGGCTGAAGGC
Organism: Amblyomma americanum; assembly: GCF_052857255.1. Classification (NCBI taxonomy): domain Eukaryota; kingdom Metazoa; phylum Arthropoda; class Arachnida; order Ixodida; family Ixodidae; genus Amblyomma; species Amblyomma americanum. The sequence continues at coordinate 25,809,689 of NC_135505.1, forward strand.
GCCCCAACGCACAAACCAGTTTCTGTCGCCACTTGCGAACCTATAGCATGTATGCCATCTTGACGCTAATATGAGCAATTCTCCGACGATTATAGACAGTGAAGCAACGCATCTGGCCATGAAATCGTTTATTTAGAACTGAAGGCTGTAGCACCCTCTTTTGGGCGGCGCCGACAACCCGGCTAGCGCGCGCCACCCTGCGAAGAGAATAAAGACGGCACCAGGTCGTGACTCGTGCAGCCACGGCTGGCTGTTCTGTTCTGGTGTCGGCTCGTAGCAGTGGTCTCGTTTCCTTCACTCCTGAGGCGTTAAGCCTACATTAGTGACCTGGGACGAGCAATGACCGATCCCGCAACATCCACGCAGCAGGATTCGCGTCCGCAGGACGTCTCGTCGCTGCAGGTTCGCCTTCCACCTTTCTACAGAACCCGCAAGTTTGGTTCCACCAGGTTGAGGCGCAATTTTGCCTACCCCGCATCACGTCGGAGACGACGCGCTACTACCATGTTGCCATAAGCCTGCCTCCTGACGTTGCCGGTGAGTTCTCCGACGTTCTCTCCACCCCCATGGGTGCTACACCATATCAGCACCTGAAAACCAAGGGGCTGGAGAGATTTATGCCGTCGGACCGCACCCGCCTCCAGCAGCTCCTTACCGGGGAAGACCATGGCGACCGGCGCCCCTCCCAGCTTCTGCGCCGCATGCAACAGCTTCTCGGGGAGTGCGACATCCCCAAACACTCAGCGTTGCTTCGAGAGCTTTTCCTCCAACGCCTTCCCCAGCCCATCCGCCTCGTCCTTGCGGCGGCCGGTGACGTCACCCTCGACCGCCTGGCTGAGCTCTCAGATAACGTTCATGAGACCACCTCCCCGTCCGTCACCGCTGTTTTGCCGCCAAGAGACCCAGTGATTTCGCGCCTTGAGGCCCGTCTCGAGGAGCTTGCCGCCTCAGTCGCCGCACTCCGGAGCCGACCTCTGGAGACCCGTCCGTTTCGTCTTGATCATCGCGCTCTTTCGCGCTCAGGTCAAGCTCGGAGTCCCAGCCCCACATCTCTCTGCTGGTACCACAGGCTTTTTCGCCACCGGGCCACGAAGTGTACATCGCCCTGTTCGTGGCCGGGAAACGCCCGTCGGGATCACTAACGGCGGCGTGTGGTTCCCCCAGCCATTCGAGCCGCCGGTTCATGGTCACTGACAAGTTCTCCGGCACCCGGTTTCTTATCGACACGGGCACGGAAATCAGCGTGGTTCCACCGACTAAGACAGATCGTTCCAAGCCATCAGGACTGTCGCTCCGTGCTGCCAACGCTTCGTCTATACCCACGTATGGGCTACGATCTCTCACCCTCGACTTCGGCCTACGCCGCACTTTTCGATGGGTCTTCGTCATCGCAGACGTGGTTAACCCGATCATCGGCTCAGACTTCCTCTCCTACTTCGACTTAGACGTCAGCGTGCGGCATCGTCGCCTTACCGACGGTCTGACTCATCTCTCCATCTCGGGAGTCTCGTCCGACCTTGCTCCCATGCGCATTCGCACGCTGATACCTTCCTCTCAGTTCGAAAAAGTGTTGGCGGATTTCCCGGAGTTCACTAAGCCATGCAACTTCACTCAGGCGCCTAAACATACTGTGACACACCACATCGTCACCCAGGGTCCACCCGCAGCTGCTCGACAGCGCCGCTTGTTTGGAGACCGTCTAGCTATCGCCAAACGTGAGTTTGACCACATGCTGGAGCTCGGCCTTATATGCCCGTCGTCCAGCGCGAGGGCGTCTCCGCTGCATCTAATTGCCCAAGCGTGATCCCGGTGACTTGCGTCCCTGCGGCGACTATCGGGCGTTGAAATGCCAACACTGTCCACGACAGCTATCCGCTGCCCCACATCCAGGACTTTACATCGCGCCTCGCCGGCTGCGCCATTTTTAGCAAAGTTGACCTGGTTAAGGCGTATCACCAAATTCCCATTGAACCCGCCGACATACCTAAGACCGCCATCACGACGCCCTTTGGTTTGTTTGAGTACGTCCGGATGCCTTTTGGACTACGCAATTCGGCTCAAACCTTCCAGCGATTCATGGCTGAGGTCACGCGGAGCCTGCCGAGTGTATTCGCGTACCTTGACGATGTCCTCATCGCCAGCCCTACACCTCATGATCATGAGCAAGACCTACGTGCTTTGTTCAAGCGGCTACAGCACTACGGCCTGATTGTGAATGCCTCCAAGTGTGTTTTCGGCGCTTCTGAGCTCGAGTTTTTGGGTCATCACATATCCTCAGTGGGTATCCGCCCTCTCGCGTCCCACGTCCAGACCATCGAGAATTTTCCCCTGCCCACAACCCTGCGCCTCCTGCGACAATTTCTGGGGCTAGTGAATTTCTCCCGCCGCTTTATCCCGAACTGTGCAGAGCTACTTTGCCCGCTCACCGACCTCCTCCGGTCAACCGCTGGCCCGTCCTCCGCAATCTCTTGGTCATCAGAAGCCCAGGCCGCCTTTACTGCCGCGAAGCAAGCAGTCGCTAACGCCGTGCTTCTAGTCCATCCGCGCAACGACGCCCCTACGAGATTAATGGTGGATGCCTCCAGCGCGGCCATCGGAGCCGTCTTACAGCAGTACATTAACTCCGAGCGGAGACCATTGTCTTTTTACTCTCGGAAGCTACTTCCTGCTGAGACCCGCTACAGCGTCTTCGGTCGAGAGCTCCTAGACATCTACTCAGCTATCCAGCACTTTCGGCATTTTGTAGAAGGATGCAAGTTTCACGTGCTAACCGATCATAAGCCGCTGGCATATGTGTTCCGGACCAACTCATCGAAGTACGTGTCACGTGAACTCCGTCTGCTCGCTTATATCTCGGAGTTTACTACCGACATCCGGCATGTGAAAGGTGCAGCCAACACCGCCGCTGACGCCCTCTCTCGTATAGTCGCGGTAGACGCTCCACCTTCCACCGTCGGCTGGTCCGCATTCCCTTCTGCCCAGCAGAATGACGATGAGCTCGCCGCTTTTCGAGCGAACCCTCGTTCTCTCCGATTACGGCTTGTGCCCCATCCTTGCTCGCCTGAGCCCTTGTGGTGCGATGTTTCAACGGACTTTCCTCGCCCTTTTGTTCCGGCTTCACTACGTCGCCCTATCTTCCATTCTCTTCGTGACATATGACATCCAGGCATTCGGGCTACTCAGCGCCTTCTCACCCAGCGCTATGTTTGGCCCGGAATCAACGCTGATGTGCGTGCTTGGACGCGCCGGTGCCTACCCTGTCAGTCGGCCAAGATCTGTCGACATACCAAGACACCTTCCCAAGCCTTTCTACGCCCTGGCCGTCGTTTCGACCATGTTCATCTCGACATCGTGAGCCGTCTACCCATCTCTCGAGGCTACCGCTATATCTTGACCATAGTCGACCGCTTCACTCGCTGGCCGGAGGCAGTCCCCATTCCTGACATCACCGCAGAGACTGTTTCGCGCGCCTTCATTTCTGCGTGGGTATCTCGATTTGGTTGTCCTGGCACTGTGACAACCGACCGTGGACACCAGTTTGAGTCCTCCCTGTTTGCTTCCCTTAATAATATTCTCGGCGCCAGGCATTGCCGTACTACTGCATATCACTCGTGTGCTAACGGCATGGTGGAATGCCTTCACCGCCAATTGAAGGCCGCCCTCGCTGCCCGCCTCAATTGCGCCTCCTGGGTCGACTCCTTGCCCCTTGTGCATCTTGGTCTAAGGGCCGTTATCCGAGAAGACTTACAGTGCTCAGCTGCAGAGCTCGTGTATGGAAGTGCTTTGCGTCTTCCAGGCGACTTCTTTACATCCCAGCAGCTTCCAGCCCAGCTCCGAGAATTCCTCCAACGCCTGCTGGACTGCGTTAAAGACCTCCGGCCTACTCCCCCACATCCGTCCCGCCACCATACCATTTTCGTACACCCCGACCTGGCCACTTCGACCTACGTTTTTGTGCGCCGCGACGCTGTCAGAGCTCACACCGGCTTACGACAGACCTTTCCGCGTTCTCCGCCGCACCCCGAAAACCGCCACCATCCTCCAAAACGGCCGCGAAGAGACCGTCAGTCTAGACCGCCTTAAACCGGCTTACATGGAGACCGCCCTGGAACGACTCCCAGCGCCGCCTGACCTAGTGCTCGAGTGTCATCGCCGGCCCTCCGTCCGTTTCGACTTCCAGTCTAGGCGGGGGCCCGTGAGCACCCTCTCTTGGGCGGCGCCGACAACCCGGCTAGCGCGCGCCACCCTGCGAAGAGAATAAAGACGGCACCTGGTCGTGGCTCGTGCAGCCACGGCTGGCTGTTTTGTTCTGGTGTCGGCTCGTAGCAGTAGTCTTATTTCCTTCGCTCCTGAGGCGTTAAGCCTACAAGGCCTCATTTCAACAAGCAGCAAACCAGAATTGGCTCCCTTCTGGGACGAACAGACCCAGCTCAAAACCAGAAGGCTTCCTTCTGGGACAAGTAGAACCAAGCAAACCACCATTATGTGCCCTACATGTACCATTTCAACCAGCAGCAAACCAAGTCTAATACCCCTGTCACACGGACACTGTAAAGGTACTTTGAACAAATGCTCCATTACTCTAAGGACGAACGCGCGCTGCCACACGGACGCGCCAAAGGACACCTAGCTCAAAGGAGCTTCGAAACAAGGCAGCTCGAGTTCGTCCTTTGAGGCTTCTAGGGAGTACTCTCTCTCCCAGCGAATTAACACCATAAATAAATTGGGAAAAGAAACGTTCAATTTTCATTTTATAAATTCACTTCATAAGATTAGTGGTGTTTTAAAATATAAGATCATCTGTTTTGTGGCAGTCTCACCACGCCATACTCTCGTTCCAGATATACGAGCGTCACGGTAGCCACGGTAAATATGCCGCTATGTCGTCCATGTTTTCTCGCGTCGTCGCGTGGATCGTCCCTCATTTTGATGGAGACCGCCGAACACAAGGCGCACCAGAAAAACGTGACCACAAAAACAACGATCGCAGGGGTAAAAGAACCAAAGGGAACAACCGAAGGACGAAGCTGGGCTCAGTGTGGCCAGCACTGTGATGTTATGCTCTGTACTTGGAAAATCATATCATTATTGCAGTTAAAATTGCGTTGCTTTAACATAATATGGTTATAAAACTAATTTACTAAAAAATGTGACATTTCTGTATTTACATGAGCAGTGCAATTGTAATAAAGCTTTTCGCCAATGAGGGCGCTAAAAACTTCTTGCGAAGGTCGTTCCGCGACCGTAAAGCACGGACGAACTCCCTTGAAGTAGTGCTCCTTTGGGAGCGTAAAGGAGCATTAGTTCAAAGTGCCTTTAGAGTGCCCGTGTGACAGGGGTATAAGGCTTCCTTCTGGGACCAGCTGAAACTATTAGAAAGCAGAATTATATTAACAAATTTTCACCAGGGGGGGGAACTTTTGCAGAATTTGATCTACAACAAATAAGGTTTCAGTGTTTTCCGTTTCTTCTCACTATCCTCATACCCATAAGCAAAAATTGAATTCTTGTGAGGCAATAACAACGTACACCTGATGCTGTCAGTGCAACATAATGCTCTGAACAACCAATTTTTGGCACATCACCAATTGACTGTACAATCTTTGCCGCAGCTTCGGCAAGCAAGAGCCTTCGGCTGAACGCAACTTTGTTTTCCAGGACGCTGACAAGATTGTAAAATGATACTGACGGATGCAAAAGGCCCCAAATGTCCAACTCATTAGTTGCCTCAGCTGGAAGTTCTTTGGGTATGTTGTCGTTATCACAGAGAAATGCTGTTCTCCTGGGACTCCGGAAGATTTTTGATTCGGGGCAGGCCTTCAATTGTTTATTTGTTTGCCTGTTTATTTCATCTTTTATTTAAATGTATAAATAATTTTATTTGATTTTGTTAATATTATCATATTTCGCTTTTCAAAAGTGTATTTGTAATGCATATAAAACCTGAATTGAAATGGGCAACTTTATATATATTGAAACGTGCCACTGTGGAAGAAGAAAAAGCGCCTGCATCCGTGGAGAAAGAAGATGTTTCTCTTCCGCTCGCGCGCTAGGACCACTTAGGAACCGCCGCAGTTTCACGTCCCGTTTACGGATGTTCTCCTTCGAATTGCTCGTAGCATTTGGTCGAGCAGTGCTGGGTAACGCTTCCCGACTACCGCACTCCGCACAGCATCACAACGGACCTCACACCTTTCCACCAAGCCGCCGTATCCGCGGAGAGTCACCTGAATTTGGGCTCCTCCCCCCCCCGCCCAAGAGAACGACGCAGCCTCGGCCACCGAGTCTAACTGACATGGCCACTGACACCGGGTCCCCGGCGCCGACCCAGCCTAGCCCGGTGAGTCCGACTGCCATGGCCACTGACCCCCGCCTCCTGGCGCTGATCCTTTGCCACCCACCGCGACCACCGCCATCTTTTCACGGTGACGTATTCGAAGACGCTGAGGATTGGCTGGAGACCTTCGAGCGGGTCGCCCGCTACAACGGCTGGAGCGACGAGCGCAAGCTCCACAAAGTATAGTTTGCTCTGGAAGAATCTGCCCGGACGTGGTTTGAAAGCCACGAGACTGCCCTTCCAACCTGGGAGAAGTTTTGCCAAATCTCCTGGCTACATTCCCCAACGCCGACCGCCGGGAGAAGGCTGAGGCTGCTCTGCACTCCCGAAACCAGCGCACGAATGAAAGTGTGCTCATGTACATTGAGGACATGGCCCGTCTATTCAAGCGTGCCGATCCCAACATGACTGAGGAGAAGAAGCTTCGCCATCTGATGCGAGGGGTTAAGCAGGAGCTCTTCGCAGGCCTCGTACGCAGCCCACCCCACACTGCAGCGGAATTTCTCACCGAGGCGGCAGCCATGGAGACGACGCTCGAACAGAGGGCCCGCCAGTACAATCGGGACATCAACAGCATTGTGCCCGAAACCTTTTCGTCGTGCCAAGACAGCAGTACAGACACATTGTGCGAACTGATTCGGTCAGTTGCCGGGAGGAACTCCAATGGTTCCGTCTGCCCCAGGTTGCGCCTGGCCCCCTGGCAGCGCTGACAGAAGTCGTCAGGGACGAAGTGCAGCAGGTTGCGCATGCGCCTCCTGTTCCCGAAGCGCCGCCCCAGTTCGATACCCGACTCACATATGCTTCTGTTGTACGTCGCTCGGCTGGCTACGGTCCCGCTACTCCGACACCTGCCATGAGCAGCATTGGCACATGTCACGCAACCGCACCTGGCTCCGCTGTTCCCTGGACGTCTGCTGTCAGTAGCACCACCCCATATTAGGCAACGGCCCCTGCTACAGCTCAGCCACGTCCTCGGAAGTGCGATTTGTGGCGTACGCCGGACCGTAGGCCTCTGTGCTACCACTATGGAGAGCCCGGTCATCTCTACCGAGCCTGTCCGTACCGCCAAGTGGGTCTTCGCGGTTTCCGTCCTGACGCACCTTGTCCTCAGAACGGTGAACGACCGCCTGAGATTGCGGAGCATCTCTATGCGCGCCAGAACTGTCTTTACTCTGGAAGGCGCGAGTCCCGTTCGCTTTCGCCTCTTCGCTATCGTGCGTCCAGCCCCGGCCACCAGAGTAGTTGCGCTGGCTGTCGTTCGCCCAGTCCTCGTCGGGAAAACTAACACCAGCGACCTCTGCAGGCAAGACCGCTGACGTCGAGATGTGTCAAGATCCTGCATCGCGGAACCATCGAGCCGATGATACCTGGGCAGAGAGAGGCAGCGACAGTACCCGATACGCTGCATCCGATTTGCGGGTGACAATTGATGACACTGAGGTTATCGCGCGGCTCGATACCGGTGCTGATTATTCCGTTATGAGCCGTGTCTTTGCTGGAGACCTTAACAAGGTTCTGACACCGTGGACGGGGACCCCCATGCACACCGCTGGTGGCCACTTAATTTCACCTGTTGGCAAGTGCACGGCTAGGGTTGGAATTTCTGGTCTCACGTACGTTGGTGAATTTGTCGTGCTCTCTGAGTGTTCTAGAGACTTGATTCTGGGGATCGACTTTCTGCAGGTGAACGGTGCTGTGATTGACTTTACGGACGCACGTGTCACGTTCTCGACCAAACAGGCCGTGGCCCGCTTTGACTCCCGAGATCCTTGCAGCAACGCTCTGCGCATTGTCCAGAATGACGTCACGGTGCCGCCGCGGTGCAGTTTCCTGGTTCTCGTGCGGAACGACCCGTTCCACGACTACGAGGGCCTGGCAGATGGCCATAATCCACTGCTGCTTGAGCGGGGCCTTGTTGTTGACCGAGGTCTCGTCCAACTACGTGACAGCCGTAACAACGTCGTCCTGATTAACTTTTCCAACGAATATCAGCACCTCGTTAGAGGCACGGCTATTGCCTCCCTTCATGACGTTGCTGAGGTCCGAGATTTGTGCACCGTGGGAGTACCCACTGCAGAGAATGCTGGCCCACACCACGCTGTTCAGTCAGTCAAAATAAATCCGGCCTTGCCCTCTGTTCAGAAGGATCTTCTGTCGGGCCTCTTGGCAGCCTTTGTGGACTGTTTCGCTACGTGTTCGAAGTTCGGCCGCACTCCACTCGCCAAGCACCGTATCATCACTGATTGGACTACGCGACCCGTCTGCCAGCGCCCATACCGTGTTTCGCCGATGGAGCGAGAAGCGATTCAAAATCAAGTTGCCCAAATGCATGCGGACGATGTCATTCAGCCGTCCACCAGCCCATGGGCATCGCCTGTGGTTCATGTAAAAAAAAGAACAACACTGCGTTTCTGTGTTGACTATCGAAAACTTAATAACGTGACCAAAAAGGACGTTTAAGCACTGCTCAAGGTAGACGATGCGCTCAACCGATTGCGGGACGCCCGATACTTCTCGTCCTCAGATCTTAAAAGTTGGTACTGGCAGATCGAAGTGGACGAAAGAGACCAGGAGAAGACAACTTTCGTGACGCCCGACGGCCTCTATGAGTTGGTGCTCTCATATGGTGTGTGCTCAGCGCTGGCCACGTTCCAACGCATGATGGACACCGTTCTCTCCGGCTTGAAGTGGCAGTCCTGCCTGGTGTACCTGGACGGTGTCGTTATATTTTCGACCACGTTTGACCAACACTTGGAGCGGTTGCGCATTGTGCTACAAGCACTCAAATCCGCACAACTCACCATCAAAACCGAAAAATGCAATTTTGGCTTTGAAGCACTTCGCTTTCTTGGTCACGTTGTCAGCGCACAAGGTGTTCGCCCGGACCCTGACAAGACCGCTGCCGTCTCAGGTTTTCCACGCCCAAGTGACAAGAAGGCCGTTTGCCGGTTTATGGGTCTGTGCTCGTATTATCGTAGCTTAAGATTTCTCGCAAATCGGCGAACCGTTAAACTCACTGACTCGAGACGATACGCCTTTCGTTTGGGGGAGCGACCAAGAGGCTGCACTTGTCGATCTTCGCAACCGTCTACAACGTACTGCGATACTCGCCCATCTCGATGAACACGCTGCCACGGATATCCACACTGATGACAGGAATGGCGGCCTTGGTGCGGTATTGATCCAGTGGCAACACGGTGCAGAACGGGCCATCAGTTTTGCCAGCCGAACACTTACGCGCGCCGAGACCAATTTTTCTACGATGGAGAAAGAGTGCCTTGCAGTGATATGGGCATCAGCAAGTTCCGGCCGTACCTCTACGGGCGACCCTTCCGTGTGGTAAGCAACCACCACTCCTTATGCTTTCTGGCGAGCCTCAAAGACCCCTCAGGACGCTTGGCTAGATGGAGCTTGCGCTTGCAAGACTACGACTTAACAGTCGTCTTCAAGTCGGGCCGTAAGCATCAGGATGCGGATTGTTTGTCGCATGCGCCTATCACAATCGGCCCCGAGGAACCCGCCCATGATTTTCCTTTCCTGGGCGCTATTAGTACCACCCAAATGGCACAGCTTCAGCGGGCGTACTCGTAGTTCGCGCCGCTCATCGATTACCTCGTAGGCGTCGACACTTGCATCCCGCATGTTTTTCGCCGCGGGCTCCGCACGTTCAATTTACAATCTGGTGTTCTCTGCAAGCGCAACTTTTCCAGCAACAGAGAAGCTTTCCTGCTTGTCGTACCATCAAAGCTGTGGCCAGAGATTTTGAGTTGTCATGGTGCTCCCTCTGCCGGCCATCTCAGAGTAACTCGTACACTCGCGGGCATTAAGCAGAAGTATTATTGGCCCAGGTTACTCCCATCAGTGCGGGCCTACGTAAAAACATGCCGCGACCACCAACGTCGTAAGTCTTCTCCATTGAGACCAGCCGGATTTCTTCACCCCGTCGAACCACCGGAGACCCCTTTTCACCAAGTGGGCATGGACCTCCTTGGCCCTTTTCCGAAGTCTTCATCTGGAAAGCGATGGATCGTCGTTGCCGCCGACTACCTGACAAGGTACGCTGAGACCACGTCTCTTGTCAAAGGCACTGCCGCTGAAGTGGCGCAGTTCTTCATACACAATGTCCTGCGTCATGGAGCCCCCGCCGTTGTTACTGACCGAGGAACTGCTCTCACTGCCCGCTTAACCCAGTCCGTGATGACTCTGACGCCCTCCAGCCATCGACGTGCTACCGCCTATCACCCACAGACAAACGGATTTGTAGAACGACTCAACCGCACTTTAGCCGACATGCTTTCTATGTATGTTGACGTCGAGCATCGAACTTAGGATACCATTCTTCCGTACGCAACGTTTGCCTACAACACTGCCCCCCCAGGCGACAACCCGACTGACCCCCTTTCAGCTTGTCTTCGGTCGGCAAGCGACCACTCTGTTGGATGCTATGTTGCCCGTTGACCCCTACTTCGGCTCTGACGCTGACCTCGATGCAGACACCTTCGTTCAGTGTGTTGAGGAAGCGCGGCAATTGGCACGCCTGCGAATTAACCGCCAACAGTAGACTGACGCCGCTAGGTACAACCTCAGACGCCGTTTCGTCAGTTACGCGCCTGGCGACTTGGTGTGGCTGTGGACACCTGTTCGTCACCGCGGCCTTTCTGAAAAGTTGCTGCGCAGATACTTCGGCCCTTACGAAGTAGTGCGCCGCATCAGTGATGTGACGTATGCAGTTACTCCCGTCCAAGCGGCTTGCTCATCGCGCCGGTCGCACCATACGGAAGTCGTGCGCATTCTTTCCATCTAGGCTTACCACGACAGGCTCCCTGACTGAACAGCGGTTCACTGCAGCTGTATTTCGCTGATATTTCCCTCCTAGCCGCATCGTGGCGATGCTACAGAAGAGGGGGCAGTGATACGTGCCACTGTGGAAGAAGAAGAAAAAGCGCTTGCATCCGTGGAGAAAGATGTTTCTCTTCCGCTCGCGTGCTAGGACTTCTTAGGGACCGCCACAGTTTTTCATCTCGTCTCCGGAGGTTCTCCTTCGAATTGCTTGTAGCAATATATACACCGAAGTTCACGCTTCATTTCAGGAAACATTTTTATTTTCCTCGACGTTTCGACCGGGGGACCGATCTTTTCCAAGAATGACCATACAGTGCATGGGCGCGTGTTTTTACAGCATGGGACTTGACACGCAGAAGGCTTAAAAAGAAAAGAAATAAATAAAATAAAGAAAAGAAAAAGGGGGAGGAGGCGGCTGGGAGAACGGAACACAATAGGCGCCTGTGGCATATTAGGGAAACAAAGGTGGCGCGTCGCGTACCTGTCAACTTACTGCACACACACACGCACGCACACACACAAGGTGAAAGAGGGAGGCCAGGCTTGGTGTGCACGCGGCTACTGCGACAAGAAAAAAGAAATAAGAGAAAGAGAGAGAGAAAAACAAAAGCAGAGCAAAAGGGAAATGCAAAGGGGAAGAAAAAAAACGTGGTGGGGCTTAACAAAAGAAGGGATGCGTCCGCCAATTGTGGGTTTCGTAATGCCTCTGGCCGCGTATATGTGGCCCCATGCGACTCCAAAAAATGGCCCGGACGAGGCGGAACAGGTTGACGCCGCCCAAAGTGGCTCCACATGGTGACACGCGAGCCGCTAAAACCAGATGAGCTTCCCATAGGAGGACCAGATGGAAAGGCTTGTTGACAGGAATGCAAAAAAAACAAGAGATATAGCACAGAGAAATTTCAAAAAATAAAAAATATATATATTGACAAAAAAAAGAAGAAAGAGAAGAGGACATGTGGCCCTCGCGGGACCAAAGAATGAGTTGAACGGCAGACGGAAACAACTAGCCGAAAGTGACATGCAACAGGGGTATGACCTCAGACGACTCAGTCAGTGGTGGACTTTGTCTATTAGGGTTGAAGTTTTCTTTTGTTTCTGCCATCGAAAGAGACGACAGGGTGTCATGGTTTTCGTTGATATAATATATATATTGTGAGACTGTGGACCAAGCGAGCTCTTTATTCCCGCTGGCAAATATGGCGGCCACTCCTCAAAAGACGAAGATGCGAGATGATGATGAATATTCACAGATAAAGACGAGGGTCACGCACTGTGCTCACACTAGATGATGATGAATATTCATCTGTGAATATTCATCTGTGAATATTCATCATCATCTCGCATCTTCGTCTTTTGAGGAGTGGCCGCCATATTTACCAGCGGGAATAAAGAGCTCGCTTGGTCCACAGTCTCACAATATATATATTATATCAACGAAAACCATGACACCCTGTCGTCTCTTTCGATGGCAGAAACAAAAGAAAACTTCAACCCTAATAGACAAAGTCCACCACTGACTGAGTCGTCTGAGGTCATACCCCTGTTGCATGTCACTTTCGGCTAGTTGCTTCCGTCTGCCGTTCAACCCATTCTTTGGTCCCGCGAGGGCCACATGTCCCCTTCGCTTTCTTCTTCTTTTTTTGTCATTACATATATATTCTTGAAATTTCTCTGCGTTTTATTTCTTCTTTTTTGCATTCCTGTCAACAAGCCTTTCCATCTGGTCCTCCTATGGGAAGCTCATCTGGTTTTAGCGGCTCGCGTGTCACCATGTGGAGCCACTTTGGGCGGTGTCAACCGGTTCCGCCTCGTCCGGGCCATTTTTCGGAGTCGCACGGGGCCGCACATACGCGGCCAGAGGCATACCGACACCCACAATTGGCGGACGCATCCCTTCTTTTGTTAAGCCCCACCACGTTTTTTATCTTCCTCTTTGCTTTTACCTTTTTCTCTGCTTTTGTTTCTCTCTTTTTCTTTTTCTTGACGCAGTAGCCGCGTGCGCACCCAGCCCGGCCTCCCTCTTTCACCTCGTGTGTGTGTGTGTGTTTGTGTGTGTGTGTGTGTGTGTGTGTGTGTGTGTGTGTGTGTGTGTGTGTGTGTGTGTGTGTGTGTGTGTGCGTGCGTGTGCGTGCGTGCGTGCGTGTGTGTGTGTGTGTGTGTGCGTGTGCGTGCGTGCGTGCGTGTGTGTGTGTGTGTCACGCGACGCGCGACGCGCCACCTTTGCTTCCCTAATATGCCATAGGTGTCTCTTGTGTTCCATTCTCCCGGCTGCCCCCCCTTTTATTTTGTTTATTTTTCTTTATTTCTTATCTTTTTAAGCCTTCTGTGTGTCAAGTCCCATGTTATAAAAACACGCGCCCATGCACTGTATGGTCATTCTTGAAAAAGATCGGTCCTCCGATCGAAACGTCGAGTAAAATAAACATGTTTCCTTAAATGAAGCGTATACTTCGATGTATATCATTTTAAGCAGTCAAGTACATCATGTTTTCGCAACTATATATATATTTATATATATAAAGATGTCTAGAGGAGGAGTGATGTGATCGACTGCATTAACAATGTTTGTTCATACTGTTTCAACGCTAGTAGTCATGCTCATGGGCAGTGCTCAGTCAATTAACAATTTGTGCTGGGACATGATTGGTTTAGGTTACTGAAATTAAACGTCTTGAGGCTGGGCATAAAGCGGACAAGCTCAGCCTCACTGTGCTTTACATTTATAACGTCCTGAAATTCAAGCGTTTTTCAGGAACCTGATTTGAGTGCAAGAAGTTGGAGACTAGGGGGGGTGGGGGGCAGCGCTTCCCCTTCCGGAGAAATGCTGGGAGGCAACCGCCCTGCTCCTGTTTCCGAGTCCCTGGAGCTTGTGTAGGCTTCATAATAAGTTGTCAAAACACTCTTCTTAGCAACATAGCCTGCAGTGTGATATATCAGCCGCGCATCGCTGTGTCGCTCAGCATAGCTGTGATGGCCTACAGCCACTTCCGCTTTTCCTGCAGCCACTTTTGCTGTTGAAGGCATCTCGCCCTCGCATAAAAAAAAAAAAACGCTGCTATAGACACTCCAATACAGGCGACGAAACCAACTGAACTGACTAAAACTGCTACGGCGTGTGCAAGGCCGACGCGGCTGAGCGGCTGAGCTTACCGGATGGATGGATGGATGGATGGATACGGCTGAACCCTTTACATCGGGCGGTGGCTCAAGCCACCTAGCCATGTCTTGTGAAATTTTACTCCTGTCTTGCTTTTAGCCACCAATCAGATAACCTTCGCTTGGTTACTTCTAACCTCTTAAAATCCACTTTCCCTTCACTATCCCTAAACCCCAATGCCTTGGGTAAGTCAGCCCCGCTGCCTTCCACTGTAGGGTGAAGCCCTTTACAGAAAAGTATCAAGTGTTCAGCCGTTTCCTCCTCCTCTCCGCACGCAATGCACAAAGTGTCTATCTCCTGGTACCTGACTCTATACTTCTTAGTCCGCAAAACTCCAGTCATGGCCTCAAACAACAAAGAACTTCCCCTACAATTATCATAGATATTTTCTTTGACAATTTCCTGTTTAAAGGTCCGGTATGTTTCTAGTGCCGATTTCGTCAGCATCCCTGTTTTCCACAAAGCTCTCTCTGTTCCTTTAACCTTTTTCTTAACCGATAATTGCTGATATGCCCCCCTTACTGCTGTCCAGATATTTGCTTGTCAATTTTCTAGTTCGCTTTCTCCATTTCGTGTCAACATTCTTTATATACAGGTATCTGAAAACTTTCCTAGCCCACCGCTTTCCCTCCATCCTTCTCAATCGTTCCTCAAATGCTATCTTACTGCTAGCCTCTCTGCTCTCGAAAGACGCCCATCCCATATCACCCTGTACCCCCTGATTTGGTGTATTGCCGCTAGCTGCAGCGCCGCGTTCCCCCTGGTGGCATCGGTGTGCAGAAGTGTCATTCGCGGCAAGGGGAAAGCGTCGCGATCTTCACACCTCCACATTCTAGCCACCCTAGCGCTGCTGTGGATGTGAAGAGCAGATCTATCTACTTATTGTTATCTGACATGTACAGGGTTAAAGCGATACCTAAAGCAGCATTTTGAAACTGGAGTAGCAAAGGTTTGTCCTTGTTTTTCGACTGCATCACGAAAGCACTGAACTATTCGCGCAATTTTTCCCCGCGTCTTACGCAGCTTTAATCTAATGTAAAATGGTCGAATGCGCACAAGGAATAAAATCTTCGGTTTCCAAGGCTATCGATGCCCTTCGCAAAACTTATTGAGAAACATTTTGAATCAATGAAATCTAAGGTTCGACGAAATCACGTCTGGTCGGGTGAATACATTGGCGAAAATAACGAAGCGCCGACCAAAAGGTGTTGTCAAGATGGAAGGACGTTTCGACTTCCACACGGAAGTCTTGTTCACTGATGGAAAAATTTCGCACACAAAGCTTAAGTACGTTGTGCTAATCGTCGCAGGCATCTAGCGTACGAGGGCGGTAGATTGCCGATGTTACGGTTGAGCGTCTGATCTGTTGTCTGGATAAACAAAGACTCCAGATATTGGCGTGACATCCAGTTTTTCTCACGGCCGATAATTGCCGCTTCTTCCCAAGCGATATCATGCTTCGTGTTTTCAACGTGTTCAGCCAGTGCGTTGGAACAAGCCTTCTTTTTCTTGACATCATTCTTGTGCTCATTCAGCTGTCTTTCGAAGTTTCCGCTAACACCTATGTAGGAGTGATCGCAGTCTGAGCAGGGGATTTTATAAATTACTCCGGGAAACTTTTCCTTTTTTTAGCTCGTCCTTTACGGACACCAACTCGTGACGAAGCTTGCACGCAGGCACGTGAGCTATATGCACATCGTAGGTGCGAAAAACGCGGGCCAATGACTCGCTCACGCCTGGCACATAGGGTATTGCAGCTCGGGCACGGCATGGTGGGCGAACGGGCTGAGCTGGTCTCGTTGTCTGCTGTATTACAGCGTTCACGAAGTGCTGTGGGTAGCCACAATTGTTGAGCTCGCGTCGCACTTGGCGTATGTCAGAGGCTTTTTCTTCGGGTTTCGAGCATATTCTTTCCGCACGACGGACGAGGGTAGAAACGACGGAGCGCTTATGGCACGTAGGATGGACTGAATTAAAGTGAAGGTATTGGCCTGTGTGCGTGTCCTTTCTGTACACATTGAATGATAGGCGGTCATCACGTCGCTCCACCATGACGTCCAGAAAAGGAAGACGGCCAGAAATCTCCTCCTCGACGGTAAACTGGATGGAATCTTCCATGCTGTTCAAATGGTTCGTGAAAGCAGCCAAGGCATTCTTTTTGATTATGCAAAAGCAGTCATCAATGTACCGCAGGAAGACCTTCGGGCGCGGCTCGAACGAAGCCAAAGCGCGGCTTTCCAGTGCTTCCATTGTGAGGTTTGCGGTTGTGACCGAGATAGATGCTCCCATGGCAGTGCCATGAACCTGCTTGTAGACAGTGCCCCGAAAGATGAAGTACATGTTCTTCAAGCAAAAGTGCAGAAGCTTCAACAGGTCCGATGGATCGATGGGTGTCCTAGCACTCAGTCCGTCGTCGTCCCTAAGCGCTGAACGGCATACCTCCACCGCCAGATCCACGGGGACGCTGGTAAACAGTGATCTGACGTCAAATGACACCATTATCTCGTCGCTGTCAATCGTGATTTCGCGTATTTTTTCAGTAAAATCAAAGGAGTTGCGTACGAAAGTCGGTCTCTTGCTAAGGAGTGGCGAAAAAACTTTGTGCAAGTAGCCTGAAAGCCGGTACAAGGGAGAGCGGGTAAAATCCACTATTGGTCGCATTGGAACGCCTGGCTTGTGGATCTTCGGGAGGCCATATAAAGCAGGGGCAGATCCATTGTGGCAGAGGAGCGTGAAGTATAACGACCTGTGCTGTGGTGGAACAAACTGGAAGACGTCTGTCAAAAGCCTTTGCAACTCTCGCTCTACCTTGAGTGTAGGGTCCCGCTTGAGTCGCATGTACGTGCCATCATCCTCCAGAAGCTTCGTCATTTTCTCAACGTAGTCGCTGTGGTTTAGGATGACGGTGGCGTTGCCCTTGTCAGCAGGTAGGATTACGATATCCGTATTGCTCCGCAGGCTCCTGACTGCATCACGCTCCTGAGCAAGGAGTGGGGTGGGGTGCCGATGTGGCAGCTTGGCGTGTATGCTGATCGCACGGGTACGAGCTTCTTCTCGGCGATTGTTTTCCACACGTCCCACAGCCTGTTCCACGGCACAGATGATTTTTCTTGCGTCCGGAGCCGCTCTCGTATATAAGTTCAAACCAAGCTCCAGAACGGCGAGCTCTGTTCGAGTAGGCCTATACGAAGACATATTGTGGACGGTGGGGGTAGTTCTGTTGGCCGGACTCCCTTTACGGCCAGGTAGCAGTCCGATTAGCTTCTCTTTGTGTGTGCGCTCACGCTGACCAGACTGTAGACTAGCTATGAAGTTCGCGTGCAACTGGATGCTGACGAACTCGTTCGGACACTGGTGTTCAAGGCGGCGACGGGCAAAAAAGGCTTGGTTCTGAAGGTGACTTAATGAGTCCTTGCACTCCAGGATTCTGGCTTGAAGCAACTGTCGTTCTGCTCTTGACACCACGCTATGACCGAAGGGCGTATCGACCGGTCGTAGCAAGCGGAGGGACCGCGGGGTTAGGTTCCTGGCTTTGCATATGAGGTTGAATTCTAGATGAGCCTTGAACGCAGAAAGCCGGACGGTTAGCGAAACGATCTGAGCCACTTGAGTGATGAAATTCTGGCCATATGACCGTCGTAGCATGATGAAATCTAAGGTTCGACGAAATCTCGTCTGGTCGGACAGTTGCTTCAAGCCAGAATCCTGGAGTGCAAGGACTCAATAAGGCACCCTCAGAACCAAGCCTTTTTTGCCCGTCGCCGCCTTGAACACCAGTGTCCGAACGAGTTCGTCAGCATCCAGTTGCACGCGAATTTCGTAGCTAGTCTACAGTCTGGTCAGAGTGAGCGCACACACAAAGAGAAGCTAATCAGACTGCTACCTGGCCGTAAAGAGAGTCCGGCCAACAGACCTACCCCCACCGTCCACAATCTGTCTTCGTATAGGCCTACTCGAACAGAGCTCGCCGTTCTGGAGCTTGGTTTAAACTTCAATACGAGAGCTGCTCCGGACGCAAGAAAAATCATCTGTGCCGTGGAACAGGCTGTGGGACGTGTGGAAAACAATCGCCGAGAAGAAGCTCGTACCCGTGCGATCAGCATACTCGCCAAGCTGCCACATCGGCACCCCACCCCACTCCTTGCTCAGGAGCGTGATGCAGTCAGGAGCCTGCGGAGCAATACGGATATCGTAATCCTACCTGCTGACAAGGGCAACGCCACCGTCATCCTAAACCACAGCGACTACGTTGAGAAAATGACGAAGCTTCTGGAGGATGATGGCACGTACATGCGACTCAAGCGGGACCCTACACTCAAGGTAGAGCGAGAGTTGCAAAGGCTTTTGACAGACGTCTTCCAGTTTGTTCCACCACAGCACAGGTCGTTATACCTCACGCTCCTCTGCCACAATGGATCTACCCCTGCTTTATATGGCCTCCCGAAGATCTACAAGCCAGGCGTTCCAATGCGACCAATAGTGGATTTTACCCGCTCTCCCTTGTACTGACTTTCAGGCTACTGGCACAAAGTTTTTTCGCCACTCGTTGGCAAGAGACCGACTTTCGTACGCAACTCCTTTGATTTTACTGAAAAAATACGCGAAATCACGATTGACAGCGACGAGATAATGGTGTCATTTGACGTCAGATCACTGTTTACCAGCGTCCCCGTGGACCGGGCGGTGGAGGTATGCTGTTCAGCGCTTAGGGACGACGACGGACTGAGTGCTAGGACACCCATCGATCCATCGGACCTGTTGAAGCTTCTGCAGTTTTGCTTGAAGAACACGTACTTCATCTTTCGGGGCACTGTCTACAAGCAGGTTCATGGCACTGCCATGGGAGCATCTATCTCGGTCACAACCGCAAACCTCACAATGGAAGCACTGGAAAGCCGCGCTTTGGCTTCGTTCGAGCCGCGCCCGAAGGTCTTCCTGCGGTACATTGATGACTGCTTTTGCATAATCAAAAAGAATGCCTTGGCTGCTTTCACGAACCATTTGAACAGCATGGAAGATTCCATCCAGTTCACCGTCGAGGAGGAGATTTCTGGCCGTCTTCCTTTTCTGGGCGTCATGGTGGAGCGACGTGATGACCGCCTATCATTCAAGGTGTACAGAAAGGACACGCACACAGGCCAATACCTTCACTTTAATTCAGTCCATCCTACGTGCCATAAGCGCTCCGTCGTTTCTACCCTCGTCCGTCGTGCGGAAAGAATATGCTCGAAACCCGAAGAAAAAGCCTCTGACATACGCCAAGTGCGACGCGAGCTCAACAATTGTGGCTACCCACAGCACTTCGTGAACGCTGTAATACAGCAGACAACGAGACCAGCTCAGCCCGTTCGCCCACCTTGCCGTGCCCGAGCTGCAATACCCTATGTGCCAGGCGTGAGCGAGTCATTGGCCCGCGTTTTTCGCACCTACGATGTTCATATAGCTCACGTGCCTGCGTGCAAGCTTCGTCACGAGTTGGTGTCCGTAAAGGACAAGCTAAAAAAAGGAAAAGCTTCCCGGAGTAATTTATAAAATCCCCTGCACAGACTGCGATCACTCCTACATAGGTGAAAGCGGAAACATTGAAAGACGGCTGAATGAGCACAAGAATGATGTCAAGAAAAAGAAGGCTTGTTCGAACGCACTGGCTGAACACGTTGAAAACACGAAGCATGATATTGCTTGGGAAGAAGCGGCAATTATCGGCCGTGAGAAAAACTGGATGTCACGCCAATATCTGGAGTCTTTGTTTATCCAGACAACAGATCAGACGCTCAACCGTAACATCGGCAATCTACCGCCCTCGTATGTTAGATGCCTGCGACGATTAGCACAACGTACTTAAGCTTTGTGTGCGAAATTTTTCCATCAGTCAACAAGACTTCCGTGTGGAAGTCGAAACGTCCTTCCATCTTGACAACACCTTTTGGTCGGCGCTTCGTTATTTTCGCCAATTTTGAATCAATATTTATCTTACTTTACTAAAATGGTAGAAGTACATAGCACGTGGATACAGCGAAAACGCTTTAAAGTTTTTTTTTGACGGCTAAATTTAATCGGCGTTACTCAGGACGTGTTCTAAATCTGAAAATCCAAAAGTATATATTAATTTGGTCATTATAATATTTTAAATTGCACTGCCGAAGCAGAAACATCTTCTGAAGCAGCAAAGAGCGTGTCTCTTGTTCCGATCCTATATTTCAATTTTCAGACACCTCGGCATATTTTGTGCTCCCGCTCGGAGCATGCTAGGATTTGCAATTGGAATGAGCCATAAAATGCAGAGCATGCTAGGAATTCCAATTGCAATAAGCCATAAAATGAACATTATTAAGTTTCCACTTCCTGAGATGGCAGGAGCATATGGCGGATGCAATCACAGCAGCAGTGATTGAACTTCGTTCCCAAGGCTGTAGGGGCCTGAATACGTTTTCTGGGAAAAGCGGAATGCGTCCGTGCTATGTTTTCTAAGAGTATAATTAAAAATTGCAGGTGGTGGACAATACACCGAACATTCGTATTATTTTGTACAGTATTGCTCATCTCTACGTCAAGGCGTCTGTTCAGTTCGGTCGACTAAAATCTTACGCAGCCACTGCTTAAGGAATAAATTTTATTTTAAAGCACGCTATACTTTTTCAGAAGATGCACCACAACTTGCAATTTGTGAAGTCAGTATATCGACCAGCATACGAAGCGTATTTGCAAGTGAAAGAATCAGGAAAGAGCACGGCATTACAGCGCAGTCCCAACGACCGGACTATATGGATTTTGGTTTATGGGGTTTAACGTCCCAAAACAACTCAGCCTATGAGGGACGCCGCAGAGGAGGGTTCCGGATAATTGCGACCACATGGTGTTCTTTTATGTTCAGTAACAACGCACACTACACGGACCTCTATCATTTCGCCTACATCGAAAAGCAACCCCCGTGGACGGTATGGAACCCGCGTCTTTAACTGAAGGTCAAGAGCTGAGCGCCATGCTTAATCAGAGAGCCACCGCGGCGGCCCAAAAGATTGTCTTTGTGCAGGTAGGAAAGAAAGTAAAGGTAATTTTACATAAACGTGTAGTATTATTGGGGCCGCGCTATCGAGCATTCCTGCCTCATATGTAATTACTCCTTGTTTTTGTCCATCTTTTAGTGGTTTTTGACGCTAAAACATTATACGTACGATTGCAACAGATCCTGTTGTCTGCCGTCTGTCACCAGAAAATGCACGAAATTTCTCAGTGGTGCCACCATGTTGTCGCATAAAGTGAGCAGTCGACCATAACATAGTGACGTCAGCAGCAGAGAAGAAAAATAAATGTTCGTCCGATTACACGAGGGATTGAAGCAAGTGCCTTCAGCTTGCGTAGTGGGCGCGCAACCCATGACCAACAAAACCGCGTTACTCTTCGGAGAATAAAGGTGAGCATATTGCACGCGTTTCCCTAAGACTTCATTCTAATGAGTAATTGCATCATTAGAAAGGATGGATTCATTAATGAACCTCGCAACAGAGCTTACGATGAGGCATTTCTTTGGCATTGGAAGAACGTAAGCAGTCTTAAGTGCCCTCCATAATTTTCTTTTATTTAAGGTTGTACAGCATTGCACCGATTGCAGCAAAAGTGGCGCCTTCAGTTCATTGCAATGGTACCGCGCGAAACAGACGAAAGACCACGTAGAAGACGACACGGACGACCTCTGATCCACGACTGGTCCGTGTCGCGCTGGTCCGTGTCGTCATCTACTCTTTCTTGCATCTGTTTCGCGCTGTACCACTTACAATGAACTGCCGTTACTAACTCGCCCAGCTATTGATCCTTCTTAGGTAGTGTGCAGTTGAATTTTTTTTTTGCTCTTTTTCTCACATACCATATAGTGGGGTTCCAGATCCTGCGAAGTGAACCGGCATATTTCATTGATTTTGCCGTCAAAATCGCAAAGCACAGGCACGCTGAAACGCCAAAGTGTGTGCCTGACGATGAACATGCCGCGAGTGTTATAAAACACACCATTGCCACAACGTGGCGGCCAACATATATATGTGCGCCCGTTTTACACACGTGACACAGAATCGTCCAAGATGAAAGCGCATAATCAGAGCTAAGTCCAATTAAAAATCATTACTTTTCACGTTACGAGAAAAGCCGACAGCATGTCTGCACTCGCCCATGTTACTTAAATCCCAGCGATTGCAAGAAGGATAGGGTGACGTCTTCAAGAGGCCGTATAACTAACACAAAAAGCTGAGCACCGCAGCCCACAGACAAGTCTATTATATGTAATCCTTCCATATATACTCCCCATTGGCCTACCTCCAAGTGGCTCTAGTTTTCCCATCATTCCCACCAAAAGTACCACGCAACCGTTTGTCGCCCAGCGTTCGAAATGGTTTCATACAATTTATAGTTGCATATAGCTCACATGTGTTAGTAACGTCAGAGCACAGCTTACGACGGCGAGCCGCAGCAACGACATATGCGCCTTCAATCGATTTTTTTCAAATTCATTCCTATCAAAATTGTTATGCAAATGTTCGTCATATGGCGTTCTAGGTGGTGTCATAAGAGCCTATACGTATGTTTAGGATGACTGACAATCCACTCATGCACAGTTATGATTTCGGATTGTCACACATAATCACTGTAAAATGTCTGTGACGATTTTTTTTGCTCCTTATGCTAACAGGCTCGACTGAAAGACAACTTCGCCATGTCTATGTAGCATAGCTGACTGCCGGCGATTTTCCAGAGCAGAACACAACTAGCGCTAGCTGGTATCTTTTCAACCTCCTTATCTGTTTGCATATTTTCGTTCAAGCCACATTTTACTATTGTTTGCTGTGCACAATTATTTTACTTTTCGCGGTTCAGGTGTCCAACGATATATTAGACAGATACTGCGCCATTTCATTTCCCCAAAAGCAATTACTATTACTATTATTATTAATCTTGGCATCCTGTCCTATTCCTCGTGCCTAGTTTCTAAGACGAGTGGGCTCATTATAACTAGAGCTCTGAGGATGAAGCCTGTTATCAAAATAACGTGACACGTGTATTGTTTCTGCCCAGATTCAATTTCATGATCCTAGATATGCGCTGAAAAGAGGCCACATATTTTTCTGGTTATTAGTATATCAACGCAACACTTGGTCTAATGTGACGTGATATAGGCCTATTGCGTTTTTACGGTGATTGACAGCAAAGAGTGAAACCCTTTTTGATACGAAGTGGTGAACGTGTCGACGTCATTAATGGGCGGTTACAATTCCAGCTAGCTTGGACCGCTCCTGGCATTTCAGTAACATCTCGGCTTCCGTTCACAGAGGCCAGTGCTCCACTTGCGACGTTCCTTTGCAGGCCAAGATGGGATCCAAAGACTTAACGATTCTGCGCCAGCTGCTGAGACAGTTCACGCATGAAGAACTGCTGTCTATCGATTTCGCAAAGGTGCTGTCACTCCCACGACTGCGAGACGTAGATCCGACAACCCTCCCATTAGAAATATACAAAGCTGTGAAGGACGTCTCCACGGAAGGCGAACGGCTACATTGGATAATGCGAATTCGCTGCCTGCTGATGCCTATGCGGCTTATTGAGAAGTGGAAATTCTACCGCCTGGATAAACCGCTGACACTAGCTGACTGCGCCAGTTTCGTAGAACGAATGGCGTCGTCGCCTACACTGTCAAACAGCGACGGCAGCCAAGCCCCCAACGCTTGGCAGATGCGGGTGGATACCATCTATGCCTGCCTTTTGACCGACGCATCAGCCGACCCATACTGCGGGCGCGATGTCGTGAATTTGGTAATGTGGGCCACACAACCCCTGATAGCCACACACACGTCGAATGAAATCCTTCAAGACAGGTTGGACGAGGCTGTCCGCTTTGCCCTCGCGGGCAGTGCCGAATGGATCTGTGGAATTTCAAACAAGGATCTCAGGACGGCCTTCGACGACGCCGTTAGCTTTCTGCGCTTTACTGCTGCGCGCGAAGGAGGCCGGCAACATGACAGCGCTCAGCAGAAGCCTCAAGAGCGTGAATGAACGGGTTCCGCAGAAACAGGTGAGCACCAGCCTCGATTGAACAGTTATTACGAATATTTTAGCAGGCGTGTAGGATACGTGATGGAAACGGCACTTAAAAATAGGACAAGCAGTATAACACGACACAAGTGCTTAACTTCTTTCTGTTGCCCGGGTAATTCGCGCTACGTTCATCATGACTCCAGTTCAACTCGACAATTTTTCCA
Source organism: Amblyomma americanum (assembly GCF_052857255.1). NCBI lineage: Eukaryota > Metazoa > Arthropoda > Arachnida > Ixodida > Ixodidae > Amblyomma > Amblyomma americanum. The sequence goes on from NC_135505.1 coordinate 25,834,272, forward strand.
CTTTACAGCTTTCCTGTATTACTATTGCCATTTTCGACAATCTTTCGTTGTGCAGAAGGAGGAATTACCGTGAAGAACGGAAATGAATGGTGTAATGCCCTTTGGTTTATCATTATTGTAGAACGTTGTGTGCATAATAATTAATTTTTTTTATGAGACCTTACTGCTAACCGCAACAACGCTGCTAGCAAATCAAGTGCACTGTACTGTGCGTCATAAACATCCTAGTGCTGCGTCGCTCTTTCTAAACGGCTCTGTTCAATCGTGGTCGTGTTGGCTCGAAGACGTGAGTGATATTGATTTAGAAGGCACAATGTTATTTTTCTTCAACAAACAGGGCGGCCCGTCACCTGAAACCAGTTTACACTTAACCTTATAGTCGTTGACAGAGACAATTTTTTTCTTGTGCCTTTTCAGTAAACGAGAGAGATGTGGCAATCGATGCTAGTTGCCTTAACGTGGCTATCAGCAGTGGAGGGTTTTAAGTTTTTTTTCGGCTATCCGGAACGTTTGTTACCTGACAAAGTAGCCCAATTCACAAAAGAAGGTTTATGCCTATGGTGCGCTTCTGAATCAAATGCAAGCGATTTTTTTGATGCCGAATATGACGACAGATACTGACAGCTTAGGAAAGTGTTTGTTGATTTTGTGCGGGAAATTTCAGATAATTTGCACAGCGCATCCCGACGCCTCGAAGGGGCTGTCGATAGCATTTTATGTTTCAAAAGTATAAAAACGAGCGCCTGTTCCGCCTGCCCTTTTAGATCCCACTCAGCACATCGGGCCGTAGGGACTTGAGCGTATTTCAGGTTTTTGCTGTATGTTACAACCATTTCGAGCGCCTCCATTAATTACCTGTAATATGTATATTAAACGCTTTTATAACATCACTTATTTTAAAAAGCGACACGGAATGATTTTAATATCATTTGGATAAAACGACGCCAGTAGCTTAGAATTGAAAACGTTTCAAGATAAGTCTCAACAGATTGACAAATCTCTCCTGGATTTCGGAAATGCCGTGAGAAATAACTCCGTATGCAATATGAAAAACAGTTTCACCTGCAGTATAAAAGGCTGCATGAATGAGGTTGTTCGCTTTTCTAGTCAGCGCTTGTCGCAAAGCTCTTTTTTCGCGTGAAGTGAAGGTAGCTTCATTTATATAATCAAGAACAGGTGCCGCAAAACCAAGCGCTTTCAGTAAAATAGAAACTACGGCGAGCAGAGCTTGAATAAACGTATTTATTTGCGTACACGCAGATTTTCTTTACATAGGCCAAGCATTACAGGTAGCGTGGACCATGCCCGGCACGGGAAGGTGTAGAACACTCTGCTCAGGTAGGAAGAAAAGTATTTTTAAACTGCCTTATACCTGTGAAAAATTTGCCACATACGCACTTGAACATACTAAGTGTAAAGGGTCTGAGCGCAACAAAGTAACCAGCATCGTACTAATGCAGGCCACCCGCGTTTTGACTGTCAGTAGTTGGTCTTCCTTCTGTTTCAAAATATTGCTCGTTTTAATAGTAAAAGTAAAATGAATCGAGCACTTCTTGAAGCTCAATGATTGCAATCTAGCTAAAATTTCAAGACTGGTTACTGAAAAAACGCTAGGGCACAAATTTGTTGAGCTGCACTTGCAACTGTAATGTCATCCCTGGCTCGCTTTGCCACCGCAATGTTGAAACAGCGAACAAGAGCGCACCAAGCAATGACTATTGCGAATGCATCTGTTGGCATTCTGGTAGTGGCGTGTGTTTATAATGCGTAACAAGAGGCACGCGCACTGAGGACCGGGGATGCAGGGGCAAGAAAAGAAGATAGCTTCGTCCTTGGAGTGCAGGCTCTGCCGTTCACATGCGTTCTTTAAGTGCTAGTATTTTAAGTTTATCCCCATGCATTGTATTGGTTTCTCGTTTTCGTGATGACGTCGTGCGTGCTTTGGACCCACGCCAGTACTACGGTGCATTAACAGCTGGCTCCGGAGTACACAGCTTGGTTTGTTTTCGGAGGGGGCAGCCGATGGAGTAGTAGAAAAGCTTTCCCTCCGGGCCATTGTAAATATTTTCAGGGGCCGCTTACAAAATATCTATGATTAAAGTTGCGCAAAAGCCCAACGTGCAATATAGCGACCCCCAATCAGCACATACTGGAAATATCTGTGGCAGGTTCATTGTTCCTTTTGCCAGGCATCCGCGGCTGTGGACCCCCGAACTTGCGCTTCCATGATGACGCCGTTTGGACAGCACTGCCGAGTCCACAGCGGTGCACCCGTGGGCCGAAAAAGCCACGTCATGAGTGCGGACGTTCTGCAGTGGATGATAAGGGAGCAATATCTAGCAGAACAACCCAGCATCTCTCCCAAGTGGATGGGAAAAAAATGTAATTTGCGCGGGTGCACGCACGAAAATTTTCTACACAGTGTACAGAAAAACTCCACGACAGCCACTTTGGGGAGCTTAATGAACTCTTCAATGTTCCGTCGAATGACGGTCTTTGTGGGGAAAACACTGAATAGCGCTTGTGCTACTTAGCGCCTCTACGTACACAAGACGGAACAAATCTGTGGTGTCTGTGTGGGTCCATGTAGCATCAAAAACTGGCTAATGTTTTAGCACTGCTAAGAACTGAATATTGTGCGAAAGCATTCTTTAGCGGTGGACACTTCCGCACGTACCAAAAATCGCGATTGATGTGTCCACTGACTCAGGGAGGCAGTTAATCGCGCTTTAGAATTTTTCATCTTCAATGCCAATTCCCGTAATGTGCACCGGCGGCCTGCTCTCCAGTGCGGGGTTTCTGCGGGAATATTGTCAACAGAAACGCGCATTGCTCATGTGTCGTGTTTCTGCCCCAAAGTTGCCAACGCATGGCGCACGTCTGTCACCACCGCCATGTAGCTAAAAGCAAGAATATTAGTTTGATAGTAGCATTACTTGGTAGAAAGGAAGATGTGCAATGCGCCGCGCTAGAGACTGTTGCGGTTGAACACCAGGCGTGATCGGCTGCGGCAAAAGGGTAGAGATGTCCTGCAGTGGCCAGCGAAGTTGACCTGGTTTTTTCAGCAGCGCAGGGGACAAAGGACGTGACAAGTGCACATACACGGCGCTGAGAATTCCGTAGTCCTGTCTGCCGTCTGAGACCACCGCCGCCATTCAAGCGCACCATGAGCTCAAGATGTGCCGCTGTGTGCTCTCAGGAAGAGCCATTCTCTGTAGAGGCTACCTTGCCTGCGCCACTCTGATCGCAAGATCTTGCAGACTCTTATGCCGTGGTACTTCAGTGGTCGAAGTCCTCCGAAGAACGCTAAAACTTCCGGTGGCAGAACCTGAGGCAGAATGAAAGCTTGCGGGCGCGGCGAACCGCGACTGCGATCAACGAAATTAGATCGCTAGGGTTGACACTCAAACACGAAAAAGGCCCGCTGTACTAGAAATGAATGCTGACACTGTAGAAGCTTGGGCAAGTTAGTGTGACATGGTTTTTTCTGCAGCGCAGGGGACAAAGGACGTGACAAGTGCACAGACACGGCGCTGAGAATTCCGTTGCACTACGGGGCAACGGAATTCTCAGCGCCGTGTCTGTGCACTTGTCACGTCCTTTGTCCCCTGCGCTGCTGAAAAAACCATGTCACACCAACTTGCCCAAGCTTCTACAGTATCAGAAGTTGACCTGTTCGCGCCGCAGTGGGTTCAAATCCCAGTCATGACAATACCTATTTATTTATGGTTCATACAAGGTCACCCTTAAGGTGAAGCTTCACACAAGGCTGTGAGCCAATTTTGACCTCGTTAAGTGCTGATTTCGCATTAAAAACCCTTCATACCGGGCAGCCTATGTGGTATGCCGGAGCGGCCCACACCCCTTGGTCCTGGTTTCTCCTTCGCGTTAAGCTATCTGCGCCCCCGCCTCAGAACCAAGAAATATAGTTATGCATAAGGGTTCTATAAAACGACGTCTGTCCAACCCCCTCTCGCGCATTCACGTGAAATTTGCGACCAGATGTTCTTTGTTATCGGTACCAGATTCTGGTGACATAGATGTCTGCTGCTCGAGGCAGGAAAATAGTAGCACCGAAAAACACACACAGAGCACACGAAGGACGTAGGGCAAGCATTAACTTCACCTGACTTTGCCTTCGGTGCTACTGTCTTCCCTCCTCGATTACAAAGAACCATCTTGCCCAAATAGAAGTTCTAAAAAAAAACTGCTGCAGTACCTTTCTATTCGTAGTCTGTATTACTGACACATTAAGTGAACTTTTCTCCAGTGTTAGCAGGCTGGTTCTGATATCTTGCACTTCTGGATCGTATTTGCTTCGACAGTGCAATGATGCCTTGAATAACGCGTCCATGAAGAAAGCATTCCGCGTTGTCTAGCTTAGTGTTGTTCGTTGTCTTCCGCGTTGTCTGGCTTCCACGTAGTAGGAATTTGGCGGGCTTTTGTTTGTTGTTTTTGAATAAAAAAGGCCCCACAAAGTGTACTACTTCGGAAGTACCTGACCCGGATCATTTTTATGGCATTGGACAACTAACTTTTCTATTCACGTCTTATTACTTAAGTCAAGTTTAAATTCAAATTATGAATGCCTAATTATTAAATTAGGCGAAACAAAAAATATTACTTTCTTTACAGGTCCCCTAAGAGGATTCCTAAGATTTCTGTTTGACAGAAAGACTTGGGATTTTTTGTTTCATCTTCGCCCACCTTAACTGGGACACACTGCATAAAAAAAAAATACGAACACCGTCCAAGCAGGAGCAGAGCAGCAACTGAAATCAAGGAGACAGCCAACTGCTGACGCACTCTCATCGCATGTTGATAATTAAGCGCCCACGTAATTTTTGATTACCTCTCTTCAGTCCACACTCAGGGCGTTCTACAAATATTGTGATTCGAAACCGCAATCGAGGATTACGCCAGTTGAGTGATGCAGAGGATAGCACGCTGGTACTACCGACGAAGCATGGTCGCATGGCCGTGATTATGTGGTATAAAGTTAATGACCAGACTGAACTGGCGCTGAAACAATGTTTATTAGGCTAACTTACGCCCACAAACAACTGAATAAATCGAAGGTGAAGATAGCAACAAGGGTCCTTAGCGGTCGGCGAAAAACGCATCACCGCTGTTCAAGGCTGCACTCAGTTTAAATCTGACGAACGTTTAGGAAACTCCTGAGAAACCACCTACTGAAATCTTTAATGGAGCAGTAGTTTGGCGCAGCTGCAGTAATTTCAGAAAAAAAACCGGTTTCATCTCCTCTCATAAAGTGAGTAAGGCGCCTGCTTCGCATCAGTATTTACAAGGTATATGTTGATGGAAAAAGTGATCACAGCGTACTTTCTATTCGCTCTCTGTGAGACTATAAGTTTAGCAATGGGAAGAGCTAAAACAAAGAACTTGGCCTTTAGATATGCTTAGCGCCTTTCATATCGCGTAATATCCGATTAAAATTGAGCTGGTCGGTGGTGACTACGTAGGAATTTTTTTCGATGTAGTCGAGGCATTTGACGGTCAGTGCCCAAAGCATGTGACGCAGATTAAGAGCAGTTGTATAAGCTTCTTATTCGCCCTCATGCCCTTACTTGCTGGAGTCGATAAAAGCAGCTACGATTTAGTAATGAGGTTATTTTCGGTGGCTTAGCTCTGTGTTGTAAATCTCTGGTGTCGTGACAAACACCTCATTGCGGGTATTGGTGAGCGCTAGCAAAATACGGAAAGGAAATAACACACTGAGCGAAGCTATTCTAATAACTATTTAATTTCTAAAAAAACATGATTATATACACATATCAACGTCATATCATGCACAAAAGAGAGAAAAGCACATCGGGCTAACAAGAGTGATAAGAAGGAAGAAAAAGACAAGACGGAAATGATCAACACAAGCGCTTACAACGCCCTAAGATTACCGTTCTTCAGGAAATCTAATTACGTTGTCTCTAACATTAACGAAGCTCAATTGACGCATTGGTATTCTGGAGCAACATGCGCAGCGAAAGGTTCGATAATTTCGCGTTCTCTTCTGTTTCTAGCGTGGCCTATTACCTTGGTGTTTTTTTAGCAATGGGGGGCAGTTATGGTGTCTGCAATGAGGTGCCACATTCCTGGATTTTGCAACTTCTTCACGTACTCGTTCGTGTTCTCTAAGCCTTTTGTAGAGTCACCTGCCCGTTTGCCCTACGTAGGCCAGCTGACAGCTAAACGGAATGTTGTAAATCACGTTTTCTTCACACTCTATTTAGCTGATTTCATGGTTGATGTTGCACCCAGGTATCTTTTTTTCTCTTCCTATTTGACATTTTTGCACGTCGCAATGAGCTTACTGGGAGCTGAAAAAATCACCTGCACTCCGTACTTGCCAGCTGCCTTTCTTGTTCTGTGGCAGCTGTTAAGAATCTACGGCATCACAACGGCGCGTCTTTCGTAGCTCGTTTCCTTATTGTTTTGGGACCGAGTAACTTCTATTAGTAAGGATTCTGCAATGCCGACGAGTACCTGCTCCGGACAGACCTAAAGAACAGCACTCTTCGGCTGTTGTTAACGCACGTATTTACTGTTTTCGTTTTTTCTTTTTTCGTTTCGTTTCACTCTTGTTAGCGCGATGTGCTCTTGCCTCTCTTGTGCATGATATGACGTTGATATGTGCATACAATGTTTCTTCAGGCAGTACACAGTTGAGAGAAGCGCTTCGTTCTGTGTCGTCGTCCCTTTCCGTATTTTGCTAGACCTTACCAATACCCTCAATGATATATTTCCAACTAGCACCAGTAGTACCTTTTTTGATAAAACACCGATTTGGGTGTTTTTATTGTTTCGTGCAAGACAACCTCTTTCTTATGAATGCATTGTAAGTAAACTAAACATTTAAAACGAAGTAGATTAGGACAGAGCTGCACTTTTTGTTTCCAGAAGGCGCAGACAGGAACACGCTCACTCTATGCTTGTGATGTAGTTCATCATCGGTCGATCGAATTTTCATGTTTCCATCAAGAAACTCCAAAAATGCAGTTGAGTAATGCATTAGCGACGTCAAAAAAGTGTGCTTGTATTTTGCAGCTGTGCACACATCTGATAAAAAGCATAGAATCTCAAGACTGACACCTTCGGAGAGCTGTATTCAATGCATTATCTGGAAAACCGCGTGCCATCACTGTAAATAAAACTTACCCATAGCCACGCGGTCAACATGACATGCAATCAGATTCATTCAAAGAGGCATTATTTATTGCTCTTAAGCGAAGTTTAGCGCTGGTCAACCGAACGTTGCCTTCGGGTTTCCTGCGAGGATACTCCTCAGTGCGTCGTACAAGCGTGAGCGCATTTTCTTGAACGCGGAAATGAAAAGAAGAAAAGAAGTAGGTTCGATTGCACAAGATGGCATGCCTCAAATGTAATGCATTTTCATGCTGGCGGCGTTCTTTTACCCTCTAAGCTTTTTTGTGTACATTTCAGGTCTTTACTTTTGCGCTTTAATTATCGCCGGCGGCGCTTGGTGGCATGTTTCTTGTTAGGTTAGAAGGCGGGAAAGCACTCTCTAAAATTGATTATAACGCACAGCTAATGCGTTATTTGAGATGATGAGGCGACTGTAATTGTAGCATGCTGCTCTGTAGAACGCTGACATTGGCCCAAGGCACGGGCAAAAGCGGCGGTGGTTCAGTTCTTCGCCGGACGCAAAGCGCGCTTGCGATATAGCTGCCGCACAGTTCAATTGTTTTTGGTCGCAGAGTTTGAACGTCACAATGGTTCTCTTGCCTGTAGTCAACGGAGTTGTCAACACCAGGTGACCATATAATTACAACTTGCAAAGAAGAATAGACTGCTCAAACACTCTCCTACGTGGACACGACCGTTCCATTATACAGCATGTTGTTGACATTTTCAAGAGCACTGTGTATATTTCGAATTAAACCCCGTCCGATGAATACATCAGACGAATATCTGAGATGTGTTGGCGATGTACAGGCCTGCAGAGCACCAGCGATAACATCTTGTTCCATTGTTGCCATTGCCCCTCCGCTATTTCCCAGAATAGTACTGCTTGTGTGATCCTTTCCCCATCTTGACCACGCCACTGCACGGCCCATGCAACGATGGCACTACTTTACTACTATATTCCTTATATTTGCAGCGCCACTTCATTACCCTTCCAACGATGACCCTATTTGTGTGCTTTTATCCTTATGTAAACAGTGCCACTCCATTACACCTCCAATAATGACCTTACTTAAAGCACCGTTTTCCCCATAATGGAAATGTCACTCTGACACCTCTATTAATGACCGTACTCGTGAGCACTGCACAACGTCAATCCTTGACACATGCAACGGTGGCGGCAAAATTTACCATGCCCATTTTCCTCGAAAATTAGTTTAACATTTACAGTTTTCTAAATTCTGATTCGCTGTCCTCTTTCTAGTCCAGCAATAATATACCGTGGAATATATGTGCATACAAAACATCTAAAGCAGCGCGCATACACGTGGACAGATCGAGAAATGAGCGAAATTGAGAATTCATGAACGCCAAAAATTCAAGTTCGGTGTTTTCTTTTTTTGGCGCATGCTGCAGGATATAGTTGTTGCAGTGTTTCTGCGACTGCCAAGCCTAAGTGCTTGTGCCAAAAACACTAATGCAGTTATTTACCTCGCATACTGATGAAATTTTGTCTATGGCAATGCTCTATATTGCCGCACATCTTTGTAGTTTCTTCGAACGAGCTTAAAGCCGCCGGAAGGCGGCGTTATCATTTCGTTTGTGGCGCGAGATGCGACTAAGAATATCTTCATCAATCGCTGCTACGAACAACTGCTTCCACATAATAAACGGCACGTCTCCCGTTGTCAGCTGGCTGAGAGGCTTGGCGAAGCACTAGAAGTTCTTGACAAATCTTCGGTAATAGGCGCACACTCCGAATTCTTGTCGGTCGTTCGCATTAACTACAATGTTGTCGCGTACTGGTGACGTCAGTCGAAGGACCGATGGAAACGAAAAAAGCTCTAAGTGAAAACTGTTTATTGGGCTGACTTGCGCCCATAATGAAGTGAATCACTCGGAGGCGGCGAAGCGATAAGAGTGCCCGCTGCTGTCGGCCGTGCTCAATATAAAGCTGATAGCGAAGTTTGCAGATAAAGTGCGCAAAGTTACTAGAACATTATGGAACAACCTAGAATCAGCTCAGCGTGTGTGCCATCAATAGAGATAAATCTAGTCGCGTCTTGCGTCGCAAACAAAGAGATAAAGCGGCGTGGCGGTAGATTTCAAGAATGAACAAACAATGCAAAGATTCGCGGCATTACTCCAATATCAAAGGAGCATCGACCCGATGCATTAAACCAAATAATGCGACTAGCAACAAATAAAACAGATCTTGCGAAAATAGTGTGGAAATGCAGCGTCCTTTAGCGCGCATAATAAGGCTTGAGACGGACGACATGTACAATTTCTTGTCGTACGCGGCGTCGCTGGGATGCAGTCATTGTGTCAGGGTTGATTTCATAATCCAGATCTCCTAGCCGACGAAAAATCATGTACTGGCCGAAATAGCGGCGCAAAAGCTTTTCGCTCAATCCACGGCGGCGAATGGGCGTCCAAACCCAGACTTTATCTCCTGGCTTGTATTTCGCGTTGCGTCTTCGTAGGTTGTAGCGTCTGGTGTCGGTCCGCTGCTGATCTTTGATTCGTGATCGCGCAAACCTTCGAGCTTTTTTTCTGCGCGTTAAAATTAGAAGCCGACGTTGACGTTCTCTTCTTCAGTAAAGTTGGGAAGCATGGCGTCTAGCGTAGTCATTGCCTCTTTACCATGGAGGAGCATAAAAGGCGTCTTCTGTGTGGTCTCCTGCACTGCATTGTTGAAGGCGAAGACGACGTAAGGAAGGATGACGTCCCAGGTTTTGTGTTCGGTATCGAGATACATGGCGAGCATATCGGCGATGGTTTTGTTCAGGCGCTCGGTAAGTCTGTTGGTCTGCGGATGCTGTGCAGTTGTCCTCCGGTGGCTGGATTTGCTGTAACGCAGGATAGCTTGCGTTTGTTCCGCCACGATTGCTGTTCCTCTGTCCGTGATGAGCACTTCGGGGGCGTAGTGTCGAAGAAGAATGCATTCCTCGAAAAATTTGGCTACTTCTGCTGCTTTTTCGTTCGGCAGGGCTTTATCCTCGGCGTAGCGGGTCAGGTAGTAGGTCGCTATGATGATCCACTTATTTCCAGATGTTGACATTGAAAATGGATCAAGCAAGTACATGCAAATCTGCTGAAAGGGCCTTGAGAGAGGTTCTGTGGGGTTCAGGATTCCTGCTGCTCGTGTGGGAGGGCTCTTTCGTCGCTATCAATCTCTGCAGGTTTTCACGTAATGTGCAACAACGGCAGACAGTCGCGGCCAGAAAGTAGTTGTTTTGAATGCGGCTGAGGGTCCGAGTAAACCCGAGATGTCCAGCTGTGGGCTCCTCTTCGAGGGAACCTCCTCGCGGGAACAAGCAGGTACAACAAAAAGTTAGCCTGTTTTGCTCGCTGCGAAGTTCTTCACAGGGACATCATTCTGTACACAGAAGGATGACCCCCTCGCTTGAATGAAGCGGGGGGTAAAGAAACCTTGCCTTCCAAGTACTCGACGAGTTAGTTTAGGTCTGGGTCCGAGCGTTGCAGCTGAGCAAAAGAGCTGGGGCTGATGAGCCCAAGGAAGGCGTCTTCATCGTCGTCCTGCGGCGGCGTATCTAAAGGGGCTCGTGAGAGGCAATCGGCGTCAGAGTGCTTGCGTGCGGACTTGTAAACGACGGTGACGTCAAACTCTTGGAGACGCAGCCTCCATCGAGCGAGGCGGCCAGAGGGGCCCTTCAAAATGGCAAGCCAGCACAGCGCGTGGCGATCGCTGACCACATTGAACGGCCGTCCGTATAGGTAGGGTGGAATTTCGACGTAGCCCAGATGATGGCAAGGCACTCCTTCTCAGTTGTCAAATAGTTAGCCTCGGCCTTGGAAACAGAACGGCTAGCGTATGCGACGACTTTCTTCCGCCCGTCTCTTCTTTCAGCGAGCATGGCGCCTAGGCCCACGCTGGTTGCGTCGGTATTAACTTCAGTATCGACGGTTTCATCAAAATGCGCGAGGATCGGTGGGGCTGTAAACAACGCTGAAGTTCTTTGAAGGCTTCTGCTTGCGGCACTTCTCATTTAAATGAGACGTCAGCCTTCATCAGTTGGGTCAGGTGCTCTGCGATGTGCGAAAAGTTTTTCACAAATCGTCAGTAATATCCGCACAGTCCTAGGAATCTGCTCACTGCTTTCTTAACGGCCGGCGGAGGAAACCTCAATAGCAGCTGTTTCCTGCGGGTCTGGGCGTACTCCCTTCTTGATAACTATGTGGCCTACGTCGTTAGCAACAGCAGCTCTTCGTATCCAAAGTGGCACTTCTGTGCCTTCAAGGTTAGGCCAGACAACTTGACGGCGTCTAGTACTGCTCGAAGCCTTTTGAGATGCTCTTCAAACTTTAAGGCAAAGACAACGACGTCATATAAATATACAAGACAAATTTGCAACTTCAGGACTGCTAGCACTGTATCCATTACTCGCTGAAACGTCGCAGGTGCGGAACAGAGACCAAATGGCATCACCTTGAACTGAAAGAGCCCATCCGGAGTGATGAATGCAGTCTTCTCGCGATCTCTTTTTTCGACCTCAATTTGCCAGCAGCCGCTCTTGAGGTCCATCGATGAGAAATACTTGGCGTTGCAGAGCCGGTCCAGTGGGTCGTCTAAACAGGGGAGGGGGTAGACGTCCTTTTTTGTTATGCTGATCAAGCCGCGGTAATCAACGCAGAATCGAAGTTCGCTGTCCTTCTTTCTCACTAGAGCACCCGGTGACGGCCATGGGCTGTTTGAAGGGTGGATGACGTCGTCACGAAGCATTTCTGCGTCTTGGTCCCGGATGACTTGCCGTTATCAGGGTGACACAAGGTAGGCGCTTTCGCGGCGAGGTCGCGAATGTTGGTCGGTTTTAATGCGATGCTTGGCAAGTGGCGTTTGTCGGACCTTCGGCGATGTCGAAAAACACTCGCTGTAGCTTTGAAGCAGATTGCGGATCTGGTCTTGTCTGTTCCGGGGCAGGGATGGGTTGAAGCCAAAAATGGGCGAGTTGTTTTTGTCAGGCGAATCCTGCGGATGGGTCGGAGATGCCGAAGGATTCCCGTACGTCGGCTATTTCGGCGATGAAAAGAGTCGTCGTTCCTTTGTTAATGTGCCGGTTTTTATCGCTAAAGTAGGGACCAGTGCTTCGGGCCAGCCATTGTGGAAATGTGCGATGCTGATTCTTCGGTCTAGAAGCAACTGAATGTTCCCCTCGATGATGGCTTCAGCATTGATGGTGTTCGTGGCGCCTACGGCCACGATAGTGCTTGAGCGGGTTGCGACGCTCACTTCTTCCTCCAGGACACTCAGGGCAACGTGATTTTCCACTGTTTTCTTCGAAGGAATGGCCTCGTCCGTCGAAAGCGTGATCAGCTCGGTTTGCAGGTCGATGATCGCCTGATGCTCACTAAGGAAATGCATTCCCAAGATCACTTTGCGGGAGCACTGCGTTAGCACAACAAAAATACCATGATAGGTATGCCCTTTGACAGTCACTCGCGCTGTGCATCGTCCTGATGGCGTAATGAGGTGGCCCCCTGCGCTGCTTATTTGTGGGGCTTCGCAAGCCGTTCTGACTTTTCTCAGTTGCGCAGCGAATTTTCCATTCATTACCGAGTAATCGGCTCCTGTGTCGACTATAGCGGTAAATTTCCGGCCGAATATAGTCACTTATAAGTCGGATGTCCTGGCTCTTACATTGCACGTCGCCCTCGGCGTCGGGTCACGGTTTCGTCACGTATGCGAGTCGCGGTTGGGGCATGTGGTCGAAGCTTTTCTGGTTAGAGGCGTTGTTTTGAAGGCAGTTCGCGTCGTGGTCGTTGTTGTCATTTTGTGCGTCGTCGATGCAGCGAGTGTGGCGTCTTCATGCGGCGTAGCGGGTGGAGTTTCATGGGCCGTGGTCGGGGGAGGATCTTCGGCGTTTCGCTCGTGAGCAACCTCACCTACAGAGGTTGCTGTCTTTAAATTCCCCTACTGGGGCTGGGAGACCTTCCTCATACTGCGGCTGTGTAGCCGCGCCATGGTGACGCAAACCGCGAGGTTGTCGGTGATGATTACCGCTAAAGGCGGTTCGCCGTGTACTCCTCTCGATGCAGGTACTCATCGATTTCCTGCGGACATTGGCCAAAGCGTCGTCGTGGGGCGTCAACGGCAAATCCTCGAAGACCGATACAATGGTACGGGCAGTGACGAAGAATATGCCCTGCATCACCGCAATGAAAGCGCAATGGCCGTTTGTCGGAAGTCCTCAAGGCGTCGCATTTTCTGGGGCTTGAGCGTCTGTCATAGGCTGGGCGGGTGGGGGCTGGGAGGCGACGTTGTGGAACAAGTGCCTCATCGCGGGGAGGACGTACGGGTGGTCGTTCGGGCTGAGGAGTTCTTAGTCGCCGCTTGCGGCTGCAGGGAGAATCGCAGTAATCGTCGTAGCTCCTCGCGGACAATTTTGCGGATCACTTCACGCAAGTTGTCGCTGATGGTGGAGTCTGTGTCCGGACACATTGCACAGACAGAGGAAGGGCGGTTGTACTGCCGCGCCCGGACGTCGACGGTCTTTTCGATCGTGCAGACTTCGTGCCTGAATTCGTCAACTGCTTTTGCCGGCCGGCGGACGAGGCTGCCAAAGAGATGTTCCTTTACGCCGTGCCTTAAAAACTGAACTTTCTTTTCCTCGGTCATCTGGGGGTCGGAGCGGCGAAAGAGGCGTTTCATCTCTTCCACGTAACCGTGGATGGGCTCATTCAAAAACTGGATCGTGGACTCGAGTAGTCGTTCGGCTCTTTTTTTCATCACTAAACTGGTGAATGCCTTCAGAAGTTCCAGCTTGAATAGCTCCCACGTCAATAGGGAAGACTCGTGATTTTCATACCACGTGCGTGCTGAGCCCTCCAGTGCGAAAAAATATGCCGGAGTCTCGGCGCATCATCCCAATTGCTGAATGATGCCACGTGCTCATATTGGCCCAACCATTCTTCTTGGTCTTCGCCTAGGGACCCATTGAAAGTTGGCGGCGCCCTTGGCTGCTGCAGTATGATAGCGGACGATATCTTTGGCGAGGTAGTGGTGCTCGTAGCGGTGTCGGTTCGCTGTCTGGTGCGGTCCGGCAGGGTCTCGAATTCTGGCTGCTCTCCCTGAAGACGCCGGATGGCTCGGTAAACTGCTGACTCGTCCTCCGGTGGCAAGCGCAGGGGGCTGGCGTTCCGACTTGAAAGGGGGCGTCCGGAGCACGGAAGGTTTCCCTGCATCTCCACAGACGTCACGTACTAGTGACGGCAGTCGAAGGAGCGATTAAGACGAAAAAATAGGTTCTAAAAGAAAACAGTTTATTGGGCTGACTTGCGCCCACAATGGAGTGAATCACTCAGTGGCGGCGAAGCGACAAGCGTGCTCGGCGGTCGTCGAAGAGGGCGCTGTCGGCCGTGCTCAATTTAAAACTGATAGCGAACTTTCTGATAAAGCTTGAAAAGTTACTAGAACATTCTGGAACAACATAGAATCAGCTCCGCTTGGCTGTGATCCATGGAGATAAAGGTAGTCGCGTCTTCCGTCGCTAACAAACCGATTAAGCGGTGTGGCGGCAGATTTGAAGAATGAAGAAACACTGCGAAGATTCGAGGCAATATCGACCGTTTCCGGTGGGTCTGTGCGTACTGCATCCTTGGATAAGATGTGGCCTAGAAAGAGCAGCTCATTATAGGCGATGTGGCACAGCTCTGATTTAAAGTTTAGCTCAGACCACTTGAACATAGCAGTGCCTACAGAGCATTTAAAGCCTTTCCAAGTGAACATCGAAGTTCGAGGCGAAAGAAACGTCGTCTAAGCACACGTGACAAATCTGCCACAACATTCCTGACGGTACTGTATCATTACCTGTTGGAAAGTTGCTGGCGCGAAACAGTCCGAATCGCAGCACCTTGAACTCGAAGATGCCATCTAGTGTGTTCAATGCGGTCTGCTCTCGCTCTCTTTAATAGACTCCTTTTGTCAGGGGCCGTTCTTGAGGTCCACCGACAAAGAGTACTCGTATTTCCAAACCCGGTAGGGTGTGTCGTCTATACGTGATAGGGAAGTCGCCATCCTTATTTTTAATGTTGTTCAAGTGGCGATAAACTAGGCAGATACGAAGTGTGCCGTCCTTTTTTCTCACGAAATCAACCGGTGCTCCCAAAGGCCCTTCAACAGCCGGATGGCTTCATCGCGAAGGACGACTGCCGCTTGACTTCAGATACCTTGTCGTTCTCGCGGAGACACAGTAAGGGCATTCGCGATAAGGTCGAAGGTGCTCGTCGGCTGCAATGCGATGTTTGCAATGGGCGTTTCCGCACTTTCAATGACGACGAGAAGCAATCGCTTCGAATTTGATGACGGTTGCTTAATCTTGTTTGTTCTGGGGCAGTGCTGGGTCCCTTTTCAAAGTCCGTGTATTCTCTTGGTTAGAAAAAAATTATTCTGCGTTTCGGTCGAAAAGGGGGAACGCGTCCTTTACATCAGATATTTTATCGATGAAAGCATCCCTCGGCCCTCTGTTAACGTGCCGGCAAAATTCGCTAATGTTCGTCAGGAGCATTACAGTTTTTCTAGTACGGAAATGTGCGATGCATCTTGCGATGCCGATTTTTTGATCTAGAAGTAATTGAATGTTCTTCTACACGCTGGGTTCAATGCTATCGGCCTCAGTGGCGCCTACGGTTCTTGAGTGTGGTGGGACGCTCACTTATTCTTCCTCAACACTCAGGGCAACGCACCCGCAGGGGTAGCTGCAGCGTGCAGATGTTGGAGCGTTGCGACAGCATGCATTCCCGAGCATATTTTTATGAACACTTGTCATTTTTGACGCGCTTGTGGCGTGATCTGCTGGAAAGATGTCTGTGTCGTAATGATTGGTGGTATAATATAAGGTCGTTTAAATTTTGCGCTTGTGGCTATGTGCACTTGCTGAGTTGTATGCATCCACAATACAACTACCTTACGACTGACAGCATCAATAAATAAATAAAATAAATAATTAGCATTGTTGTTCTCAAGTTAATATTTTGTATCAAGACTGTTTGCAGTTTAGCCGTTACGCAAACAACAAAATTCAAAATATACAGCAAGAGGAGACTCTAATGTACAAACTGCACGCGGGGCCTTTAGTTGCTTGCAAAACAAATTTTTCAACAGACTTGCTATGAAAAAGCAAATTCTTGCCATAATATACAAGCGTATAAGATGCCTGTGATGAAGATGGCTGAGATGTAAGAGGAATGTGACAATTATTGCGCAGCAACCGTAAAGGCAATATTGGCATTGCATCAATGAGTGATGCTCTATCAGCTGGCTGAACATTGGTGCGGTTCTGGTGTGAACGTCGGGCAATTGTTGATCAGACAGGTTGAGTATCAGTCCAGTCTGAACATCGGGCCCTTTCCAGTTAGAGAGGCTTAGCATATGCACTGCCCGAAGGTCGGGCCGTTGTCGATTAGACAGGCAAAACATAGGCCCATTCCTCGCGTGAAAGTCGGGCCATTGCTCTTGACCGACCATGGCAGCCGCGTTTCGATGGAGACGATACTCTAAGGCGCCCGTGTGCTGTGCCATGTCAGTGCACACTAGAGATCCCCAGGTGGTCGAAATTATTCTAGAGCCCTCCACTATGGCACCTCTTCATTCCTTTCTTCTTTCACTCCCTCCTTCATCCCTTTCTTACGGCACGGTTTGGGTGTCGACCGAGATAATTAAGGCCGTTACTGCGCCATTTATCTTTCTCAAAACCAGTTTTGAATTTTCAGTTTCAAACGCAATAGGCGCCCATGTGCTGTCCGATATCAGCGCATGTTAAAGATCCCCAGGTGGCCGAAATTATTCCGGAGCCCACCACTATGGTACATCTTTCTTCCTTCTTTCGCTCCCACCTTTCCCTCTTTCCTTAAGGCGAGGTTCGGATGTCCTCTCAGCCTTCATCGGAACGCGGCCGCCGCGGTTGGGTACGAACCCGGGAAATCCACCTCAATAGCCGAGCGCCCTAACTACTCAGCCATCGCGGCAGGTAGCTGTTGTGGGGTTGTGTAGTGAACGGTTTTTCGTTTCTTTTATTTTTATTCTCAAATTTCAGTTTAGTAGGTGGCTGTTTCGTGTTTTCTCGATGTCCTCTGCGTAGTTTTTTCGGTAATAATGTGCATATCATCCCAGTATCCCAGGGTAAGGCGGTCCCAGAAGCAGATTTGGCAGAGGCACATGGGCTCCCAATGACAATCGTTTGTCCGAGATTGCACTTCTTTATAGAACACATCCAACTCTTCCCTGCGATACGAGTAGGTTCATTTGAACCCGTATCCCGTTAATATTCCGTACATAGCATGTTTTTTTTTTGAGTACAAGGCCCGCGAATAATCCCTGAAGTCGAAAATTCCGTTCGCACTTACTAGAACATATTTACTCTCATGTTGCCTTCACTCTGAGCGCCGGAAGTGGTCATTCCACTCCTGTAAGCAGGCCTAAGTGAAATGTAGGAGTTATCGCCTTTACAAAGCTATCGCTCGGAAATTATACCTCTGCAGCGCACGCGCATAATGTTTCGGCATTTTGGGGTGTCCACCTTCACTAAAGCCCGTTGTCGTTTTCACCCTGTTATAGCTGACGGTCTACTGCACTTGATGGTTGCACGCCCAGTCGTCATATGTGTCGAGTGCTAACAAGACTTCTGGTCGCAAGAAACCCTCAATTCGCACTGGCGGGACACCCACGCAAGAGAAGCCAAGGAGCTAAGAGAAGATCCCAGGTCATAGACATCCGAGGATTGGGTATTCAGCCCACCCACAGCACGACAATCCAGAAATGCAGAAGCAATAATTCGACATATATACATAAATCAACAGCCACAACTCAAACAAACAAGATTGTGCTCAGACGCAAGCGACGCGGTAACTGTTGTGAAAATAAATACGTCTCAAAGATTTAAAGAAATTAGAAGATAATAATCAGAAATATAAATAGCAATTTATGTAGACTAATAAGTAATTAAGCTACACCAGGTAAAACCCATCATGCCTTGCGTTTAGCACATGATTCTCCACATAGAGGTGTAAAAGTCATCGACACGTCAGGAGCGGTTCAGTGAAGAGATTTTGTACACTCATCTTGCACACTTTCTGCTCTCAAAATGAAAGAAACCTCTTAATACACTCTGCAGAGATGTGGTCATCGCAAAGCCCATTTCTTGTTGATGTGATAAACTCTAGAGATTACCTCGTAAATAAATCGTCATACAGATGTGAAATTCAAGGCTGTATTATTTGTCTGATTTTATACTATACGCTTTCTATAATTCCGTGCAGCATACTATCGTTGATTTTTCACCCGTATGTATTTCTGTTATAGAATGTTCACTACTGCTTTTTTCGTTTATCCATAATGGTATGTTTGTCTTTTCTTTATTGTGTATAGTGCCATTTCTGTAGGGGGTACAGACAATTTGGCTTTTTATCTGTACTCCCGTCATCTGTACGTAAATAGATGCAAATAAACTTGAATTGAATTGAAAAACGCACATCCCAGAATTAAATGAACACATCTCTTCACAAAACAGGCTACTCTTGGAAGAAACATCAGCCTGTGAAGTACAGATACAACTCGCATCAGAGTAGGAATTTAGGCAGACAGGAATGCAAGTAATTTATCCTCACAAAAAACAGCAGCTGTTTTTTCCTCGCTCCAAAAAGGCGTGCAGAACGACCCCACCGTACATCTAAATGAAACCAACTGCCAATTGAAGACGGTAAATTTTTAAGCATAACACTCAATAAAGAACTCGCAATCGTTACGCGCATAAAAACAATAAAAACAAAGCCTCCCAATGTCTAAATATACTCAAACTGCCCTCAAAGATGCATTGCATGTCTGATTGAACATTCCATGTGCCAGCTATCACTCTTTGGTATGTTCCTCTCTAGATTATGGGTACATTGTGCACGGCTCATTTAGACCGTCCTACGCAAAAAAAAAAAAGTAGGTCTAGTACAGTTCTCGTGTGGTGCATGCAAAACATCCCCTATTGCCAGCCTCTAAGTAGAACAAAATGAATCACGGCTTGAAAGAAGAAAAAGCGCTTTTACTTGGGCATAAATTCTTAAAATGTCGTTTTTACCTGGACACAGGTGATATACCAGTAATAACGAAGTGTCCTTCGAGAATATTCAACAACAAACCTCAAGCTACCAGCTCCCTGCTTGTGCGGTTTGAACAGATGTGCCAGAACCTTGTACCTACTAGACACATTTCAAGGCATTGTGCAAAGCCGACATTCACTACCTCGATGGTACAACTTTCCTGCAATCATCAGTAAAAAATCAAAACTCCGCCACAACAGATTGCACAAGAATTTCTAGCGCTAGAAGAAAAATGAGGTGCCTTCACTGCCTCTAAATTGGCGACGTATGCTTTTGGAACCGAAGTGGTACAAGGACATTAGTAGGAAAGAGTACTTCAGCAGTGTGCTTTGCCATCACTGGTGAAAGAATAGTAAATTAGGGCCTTGAAAATAGTATATTTACACATAGTAAGCGTACTCACAGCTCTTCAATCTTTAAAGGCAATCACTCCGCTAATCGGTGACATCATATACAACATAATAGCCGCCAATCAAGGAGAAAGCATGATTGCTGGCTGCCATGTCATGACGATATAAAAGGCGATGAGAGCGCAGATTTGTGCACTGCTTAATCTCATGACAAGCAAATGGAAAGAAAATATACCCTTTAAATATTTCATGACCCTAGTGCAGCGTTAATTATAGAAAATATGCTAGTCCGCCTGGAACAAAAGAATAAATAGCAAACAACATTGGGTAAAATCTGTTTTATGTGACTTGAAGTCATGCACACACCAGAAACGTTTCACAGAAGTGATTACCTGCCATTTTCGAGTAGGGCACACATACCTTACGCATAACATCATAATGATTAACAAGACAATAAAGACAAGATAATTATTCTGATATGCGCTGGCAGTAACCCATGGTTTATTTTCATGCAAAAAGCTCGAAACGCAAAGGAGAAAGCATGTTTCTGTGTTTTACAATGGACACATACAGGGTGTGTCCGGGAAGTAAGGCAATTTCAGCTGTAGAAAAAACTATTCAGGATATCGTTACGAACATTTAATATTTTTTCGAAGTAGTTCTCTTGGCATATAAAAAAATTTGCCAGCCACTATGCCATGCACTGTGGGCCTCTCGGAAGGCATCGACAGGAACCTCGTTTACTCGCGACGTTTTGCATCATTCGATGTTGCCAAACGGGCTAATTTAAGGGCGCTCTTGCTCCTCGGGAAAACGGAAAATCTGCTGGAACCAGATCAGGACTACCGGGGGCTGGGGTAGCGCCGCCAAGCTGTGCTTCGTCAGTAACTACCATACGCGCACAAAAGTGTGGCTGCAAGCGATGTCGTCGTTCAACTGCCAGGTATCGGCGATCTTTTGCGCGCTCGGAGATCCCTTCTTCTCACTCTCCAGCACATCCACGTAGTAGACAGCATTGTCAGCGCTTAGCATAACAATTCTATGTGAACAAGACTCGTGGCGTCAAAAAGACAACTAGCATTGTTTTCACTTTCGACTTGCTCATTCTTGCCTTCTTGGGGCATGGGCACTCTCTAGTGTGCCATTGGGACCTTTGGCACTCCGTCTCAGGGTCATACTCAAAGAGCCATGTTTTGTCGCTCGCAAAACTGTCCAAAATATAAGGTTCAATTTGCACGCGTTCTAAAGGTTTCCTCGCAAGCACCACTCAGTTGTCCTCGTGAAAAAAATTCAAAAATTGCTCTTCGAGGAAACGAAATGACGCACTAATTGTCTCACATTTAGGGGACAACCAAACCGCATCGTAATTGAAAGGAGGAGAGTGGGAGTGAAAGAAGAAAGAGGTGCCGCAGTACAGGGCTCCAGAATTATTTAGACTACCTGGGGATCTTAAACGTGCACTGACATCGCACAGTACAAGGAAGCCTTTGCGCTTCGCCTCCATCGAAACGCGGCCTCCGCGGCCGGGATCGAACCAAGAAACTCCGGCACAGCAGCCGAGCGCCATAACCACCCAGCCACCGCGTCGGGTGTTCTGATGGTCGCCAATCAAACATTTTCGGGACCAGCTTGGTGCACACTTTCCGCAGGTTGAAACAGTCGCTTACAATGGCATGCGCACTGGTTTTGTCGTGAAAACTACATTGCGGTTGCATTTCAAGCCGTAAGCGTGGCAGCGCTGTGACCCTGTGTCTGTGCCACCGCGCTGTCATGTGGTTCGTACGTGGTTGGTCGAGTGACCAAGTTCCACTCGGCCAGCTGTAGCTATCGCGTCACTCCAGTTTTGACCAAAGCTAAACCGCCGCCAATTTTTATGAATATGTATCTGATATCATCCGCACACCCATTCAACGGTCAGTGTTCAAAAGATCACGAACAGGAGGCACATTTTTGTACAATTTGCTCGTTGATGACCGTCCAGACCTGGATTCATCATCAACGTCTTCCCGGACTGCCTTAAATGCCTTCAAGCATCTTGAAGCTCGAGAATATGACAAAGCACAATTGCCGTAGGCTTGGCTAATAATTTCGGAGGTGTCGGCAAGACTCTCATTACGTTTTGCACAGAACTTGATCGCGTACGCTTGTTCGCGTGTGGATACCATCGCACGTGGTGACACAGCACTGTCTGTAGTTACACGGAAAGAGCTATCTTGACACTCACGGAGCTGCACAGCAGAATTTGGTAGAGAGTGACGAAAAGCGAGTCCCCCCCCCCCCCCCCCACTTAACCCAACAAATCCGAGAGCGGTACGACCGAGAGCAGCATCCAAAAAATATTGCATTGCTTTCCGTACACACCCTGTACGATTACATCCTTCACGGCTTTTAGGTTAAAATGGTCTTGCAGATTTTTCCCATATTTTTAGTGTTTATAAGAAGCAATTGTGTTAAATAAATAATACATTGAAAAACAATGGTCAATTAAATGAACACTTTTAACCAGCTTTTTGGCGCTGATAGTCTGAGTTGCTTATGTGCATATTCCAACGGGAGTGGTGACAAAGCCGCCAAGCACAAGCTGTGACGAAGGGCCAGGGTATCCAGTGCGGCATCCAGCCAGCACCTCCACCAAATATTATGGGAGAGAGGGTAGGTTTATTCCCGCGTCTCAAGGCGCAGATTGCTCCTGTTACCCTGTCGATGCACCTTCCTCAAGTGGAGGTAAGACTAACGCCTGCGCTTTGCCCATATCAGATCTCCGCAACCTTTCTCAAAAAGAGCGATTATATTCCTCGCTACGCGCCCTCATCGACCGCCTCGCTGCCAACCACTCTGATGCTTCTGTCGACACATTCGTGCTCCATGAGAGCATTGACTGGTGCAATATGGGGCCGTACGGGGCTCAGCTCTTGCTCGTAGCTCCTGAACACCTTTGTCCCAGTGTCCTTGAACAGCCCCATGTTGCTGCCACGGCAGGCCATCTTGCCGCATTCCGCACGCACGACAGCGTGCGCCGCCGCTTCTTTGGGCGATGCCTCTACCGCTCTGTCCGCTGCTCTGTCACCGCTCTCGAGCTCTACCAACCCCGGAAGAAGCCGTCGGTTCTCCCTCCTGGTCACCCCCAGCCGATAGACATTCCGATAGATCCGTTTTCCCGTGTCAGCCTTGACAACCTCGGCGCTTTTCCGGTGTCTGCTATTGTGAACAAATGGGTCGCCGTCACGACGGACTACTCGACGCGATACGCTAGCGACTCCACCCTGCTGCGATACACACGAGCGATTCCAACCTGCTGCTCCACTGATGTCGCTGATTTCCTCCTGCACGATGTCATCCAGCATCACGGTGGTCCTCGTTACCTGCTTGCAGATCACGGCCGCTGATTTCTATCCGAAGAGGTCGCAGGATCCGACTTCTCAGCTTGTGCTCCGTCAGTGATAATTACGCCCGACCTACCGCTTACGCACGAACGGCTTGACCTAACTCTTGCACAGTACCTTGACCGGCATGACTTCCTTGTATGTTTCTGACCATCACCGTGGATGAGTAGTATACACGGACGTGTGGCATTCGCATCAATACCACATACAACGATACAGTGTGCTACTCGTCTTTTATCCAATGTTTGGTTGCGATCTTCTGCTGCCCTTCGACAGGGTACTGCCTGCCACCACCTCAACGATTTCTTATGCTCGGGACACCGCCCGTCTTGTAGCTCGCCAAAGGTTGTCGGCCTCCCAAGACTCGCTGAAATGCCGCCATTACAGTTGCCATCGCGACGTCACCTATCTTTCGGGCTGGCATGTGTTGCTCTGGGTCCCCGTCTCGCCTTATTGGTCTGTGTGAAAAATTTCAACCCCGCTGTACGGTCCCTAACCGTGTCGTGCGCTCTGTGACCTCGGTGATATGCAGCATAACACCGCTGCACCCGCAGTAACCGCCTGCCACAACCCGCACTAATACTAGCCCTGTCTCCCACCTCAAGCCTTACTATTAGAACTGCGCCTTGCCCGTCTAATACGCGCCGGGACAGTGCTTTACCCTCGCGGGGGGGGGGGGGGGGTAGTGCTACGTATGCTTAGAAGACGACGAAGTGTTTTTAGAAAAACGACCCTGTGATGCGCTCTTGTGATATTTTGTGAGCGGTGCGGCCCTGCCAGACCATCGACCCTTGGCCTCGCAGAATACCCTTACCTTCACGTAATAACACCTCAAAATCATTGTGCGCTCAAATTTCGCGTAAAGGAGTACTGCAAACGTCGGTCAATTCGTTTTTTCAAAATCAATGATTTTTAGAAATGCAGTGCATCACATGTGGTCTTTTATTTTGCATGTTGAGCGCGAAGTTGCGGTATAATAAAATATTGCGGTTTGTTGAAATCAGTCTTTATGAAGCTTTGACAGAAGATAAATATGAGAAACCGCACGAGACGGAGAAATTTGCAGCGAATGGGCAGTTTCGAAAACTTCCGAGCATTAAACAGTTTCTCTCGTGGGACGTAAGCCATCTTAATAATTTAAGCCTAAGACAGGTCTTTGGACATTCAATTCTTTTGTACGTTCTATTTAAGCATAACAGGGCACAGACGTATTCTGTTTATGGGTGAGTTTTAAGTGGTGCAGGCCTGATTTCGTAAATGAGCAATGACATGGTGAATGTTCCGTTTCAGAACGTCTGCATAGCGGTTCGCAGGTACAAGTGCAGCATTAGTGCGTTACGGTCGCAGGCCACGGATTGGCGCCGGGGAGGAAGAAGAGGTTGGCGCTCGGCCGTCGCAGCACGAGCAGCGCAATAACAAAAACAGTTCGAACGTCAACACTGTCGGAGCTTGTTCCTCCTCGCCTTAGCTCCGACAGATTTAGTGAACCGACATCCAACACGCAACCTCAACCCCTACAAGAATTCCGCTGGCTCTTCCGCCGTTCCTATACACAGGCGGCGACATGCCCCAGGAAGCTTCGTTTCGCTGGCCGCGTGCCAACCAGTCAACCTGCCGCCATTTTCGCTCAGCAGCCCTCGCATCTGGCTCCTGCAGGTTGAGGCGAATTTCCAGCTGTGGCGTATCACCAGCCACGAAACTAAGTTCCTTCATCTCGTGTCCTGCCTTCCTCCTGACGTCTCAGAGGCATTAGCGGACGTCATCACCTCGTCGGACACGGCCTGGCCTTTCGACACGTTGAAGCCGGCTCTCGTCTACCGCAAGTCAGCGTCCGAGCGCAGCAGACTCTAGCAACAGCTCGCCACGACAGAGCTTGGTGACAGGCTTCCTTCGCAGCAACTCCATCACATGCGCCAGCTGCTTGGAGAGCCCGCCACCCAGCACGGCACTCTTCTGCGTGAGTTTATCGTTAAGTGTTTTCCCAGAACTTGGTTCTCGTTTGCGCTGCCGCAGGTGATGTCTCATTGGACAAGCTCGCCGAACTCGTTGACCATGTTGCACATTACTCACGCACCCCAACCTCAGCGCCTTGAACACTCTGCCTCCAGCTACTACCGCAGCATCCCAGATTGTCAGTATAGAAGGCCGATTGGATGCCCTTTGCAGGCGGCTCGATGTCCTCGTGCCCTTGCCAGGTCGTTGTCTGCCGAAATTCATGTCACGCCGCCGCTCCCCGCAACTCAGTGCTCACCGGAGCCCCAACCATTTGACGTGCGACCAGACACCTCGCCCTCCGCTGTCTGTCGGTTCCGCCATACCTTCGTCACCTCTGCCCGTAGGTGCACCCAACCGTGCTCCTGGTCGGAGAACGTTGCGACAGGTCCCTACCGGCGAAATGTGGTGCTGGTGGACAAACATGCCGCCTGCTTTACGACTCGGACATGATCACTGGCGCTCGTTTCCTGGTCGACACGGGAGCACAACTCAGCGTCGTAGCGGCCTCTTGGGCTGACTGCCGTAGCAAGGAGCAGGCCTGCCTACTCCAAGCGATAAACAACTCCTACTTTCCACATACTGCCAACTGTCCCTTAGATTAACCTTGGATTGCGCCGAACGTTTAGTTGGATTTTCATTATCGCTAAAGTCTCGCACTCTCTTCTCGGCGCTGACTTCCTCAGTTTCTTAAAACCTCGTAGTCGACATGCCAGATCATCGGCTCATATATCTTAGCACGAGCTCTCTGTCAACTGCACCCGCACACACCCGCAGTGACCAAGCAGGTATTGCGTACTCAGAGTCCCGAGTCCATTGCTAATCCAGCACAAGTCACAACTCTGGTCCAATACCGGGACCGGCAAGTGACTTGGCCATCGCTTACGAAGCACCCAGCACCCGCCCCAGCACCGCGCACCCAGTTTGTTGAGCCTACTGCTGGTCGGGTAGTAGGTCAGAAACCGGACCAAATCGCAGACGAGCAAGTGATTGCAATGCTAAAGCCAATCGTGAATGCCATGCGTGTGCTGCTTGCCAGCATGCACATACAAGCTGAACAGGATGCACTGCAGATGCTGGATTTGTTGAATGCAGTGCTTGCAGCTGTCCAATAGCTGGCACAACGCATCCTCCAGCCTCATCCTTCCGAGAAGAATTCCAATGCTTACGTTGTCATCAACATTATCAGCCTCAACGGCAAGCAGCCTTTCTTGACACTGAAACGCCTGCGCTGCCTTGTGATGGAGGGCCCTTTAAATATATTGATACGTGCCACTGTGGAAGAAGAAAAAAAAGCGCCTGCATCCGTGGAGAAAGAAGATGTTTCTCTTTTCCTTTTTGTTAACTGCGTTCCGGTGAATAGCCACCCGATTCTTGGCCGATCCCCCAGTGTGGTTATGTGCCATCTTTTGATAGGCTAACAATAACAACAACAATGTTTCTCTTCCGCTCGCGCGCTAGGACCACTTAGGAGCCGCCACAGTTTCACGTCCCGTTTACGGATGTTCTCCTTCGAATTGCTCGTAGCATTTGGTCGAGCAGTGCTGGGTAACGCTTCCCGACTACCGTACTCCGCACAGCATCACAACGGACCTCACACCTTTCCACCAGCAACCCAGCCGCCGTATCCGCGCAGAGTCACCTGAATTTGGGCCCCTCCCCCCCACCCAAGAGAACGACGCAGCCTCGGCCACCGAGTCTAACTGACATGGCCACTGACACCGGGTCCCCGGCGCCGACCCAGCCTAGCCCGGTGAGTCCGACTGCCATGGCCACTGACCCCCGGCTCCTGGCGCTGGTCCTTTGCCACCCACCGCGACCACCGCCATCTTTTCACGGTGACGTTTTCGAAGACGCTGAGGATTGGCTGGAGACCTTCGAGCGGGTCGCCCGCTACAACGGCTGGAGCGACGAGCGCAAGCTCCACAAAGTATAGCCTGCTCTGGAAGAATCTGCCCGGGCGTGGTTTGAAAACCACGAGACTACCCTTCCAACCTGGGAGAAGTTTTGCCAAATCTCCTGGCTACATTCCCCAACGCCGACCGCCGGGAGAAGGCTGAGGCTGCTCTGCACTCCCGAAACCAGCGCACGAATGAAAGTGTGCTCATGTACATTGAGGACATGGCCCGTCTATTCAAGCGTGCCGATCCCAACATGACTGAGGAGAAGAAGCTTCGCCATCTGATGCGAGGGGTTAAGCAGAAGCTCTTCGCAGGCCTCGTACGCAGGCCACCCCACACTGCAGCGGAATTTCTCACCGAGGCGGCAGCCATGGAGACGACGCTCGAACAGAGGGCCCGCCAGTACAATCGGGACATCAACAGCATTGTGCCCGAAACCTTTTCGTCGTGCCAAGGCAGCAGTACAGACACATTGCGCGAACTGATTCGGTCAGTTGCCGGGAGGAACTCCAACGGTTCCGTCTGCCCCAGGTTGCGCCTGGCCCCCTGGCTGCGCTGACAGAAGTCGTCAGGGACGAAGTGCGGCAGGTTGCGCATGCGCCTCCTGTTCCCGAAGCGCCGCCCCAGTTTGATACCCGACCCACATATGCTTCTGTTGTACGTCGGTCGGCTGGCTACGGTCCCGCTACTCAGACACCTGCCATGAGCAGCATTGGCACATGTCACGCAAGCGCACCTGGCTCCGCTGTTCCCTGGACGTCTGCTGTCAGTAGCACCACCCCACATTAGGCAACTGCCCCTGCTACAGCTCAGCCACGTCCTCGGAAGTGCGATTTGTGGCGTACGCCGGACCGTAGGCCTCTGTGCTACCACTATGGAGAGCCCGGTCATCTCTACCGAGCCTGTCCGTACCTCCAAGTGGGTCTTCGCGGTTTCCGTCCTGACGCACCTTTTCCTCAGAACGGTGAACGACCGCCTGAGATTGCGAAGCATCTCTATGCGCGCCAGAACTGTGTTTACTCTGGAAGGCGTGAGTCCCGTTCGCTTTCGCCTCTTCGCTATAGTGCGTCCAGCCCCGGCCACCAGAGTAGTTGCGCTGGCTGTCGTTCGCCCAGTCCTCGTCGGGAAAACTAACACCAGCGACCTCTGCAGGCAAGGCCGCTGACGTCGAGATGTGTCAAGATCCTGCATCGCGGAACCATCGAGCCGACGATACCTGTGCAGAGAGAGGCAGCGACAGTACCCGCTACGCTGCATCCGATTTGCGGGTGACAATTGACACTGAGGTTATCGCGCGGCTCGATACCGGTGCTGATTATTCCGTTATGAGCCGTGTCTGCTGGAGACCTTAACAAGGTTCTGACACCGTGGACGGGGACCCCCATGCACACCGCTGGTGGCCACTTAATTTCACGTGTTAGCAAGTGCACGGCTAGGGTTGGAATTTCTGGTCTCACATACGTTGGTGAACTTTTCGTGCTCTCTGAGTGTTCTGGAGACTTGATTCTGGGGATCGACTTTCTGCAGGTGAACGGTGCTGTGATTGACTTTGCGGACGCACGTGTGACGTTCTCGACCAAACAGGCCGTGGCCCGCTTTGACTCCCGAGATCCTTGCAGCAACGCTCTGCGCATTGTCCAGAATGACGTCACGGTGCCGCCGCGGTGCAGTGTCCTGGTTCTCATGCGGAACGACCCGTTCCACGACTACGAGGGCCTGGCAGATGGCCATAATCCACTGATGCTTGAGCGGGGCCTTGTTGTTGACCGAGGTGTCGTCCAACTACGTGACAGCCGTAACAACGTCGTCCTGATTAACTTTTCCAACGAATATCAGCACCTCGTTAGAGGCACGGCTATTGCCTTCCTTCATGACGTTGCTGAGGTCCGAGATTTGTGCACCGTGGGAGTACCCACTGCAGAGAATGCTGGCCCACACCACGCTGTTCAGTCAGTCAATATAAATCCGGCCTTGCCCTCTGTTCAGAAGGATCTTCTGTCGGGCCTCTTGGCAGCCTTTGTGGACTGTTTCGCTACATGTTCGAAGTTCGGCCGCACTCCACTCGCCAAGCACCGTATCATCACTGATTGGACTACGCGACCCGTCTGCCAGCGCCCATACCGTGTTTCGCCAATGGAGCGAGAAGCGATTCAAAATCAAGTTGCCCAAATGCATGCGGACGATGTCATTCAGCCGTCCACCAGCCCATGGGCATCGCCTGTGGTTCAT
Organism: Amblyomma americanum; assembly: GCF_052857255.1. Taxonomy (NCBI): domain Eukaryota; kingdom Metazoa; phylum Arthropoda; class Arachnida; order Ixodida; family Ixodidae; genus Amblyomma; species Amblyomma americanum. The sequence continues at coordinate 25,863,396 of NC_135505.1, forward strand.
GTAAAAAAAGGACACCACTCTGCGTTTCTGTGTTGACTATCGAAAACGTAATAACGTGACCAAAAAGGACGTTTAAGCACTGCCCAAGATAGACGATGCGCTCGACCGATTGCGGGACGCCCGATACTTCTCGTCCTCAGATCTTAAAAGTTGGTACTGGCAGATCGAAGTGGACGAAAGAGACCAGGAGAAGACAACTTTCGTGACGCCCGACGCCCTCTATGAGTTGGTGCTCTCATATGGTGTGTGCTCAGCGCTGGCCACGTTCCAACGCATGATGGACACCGTTCTCTCCGGATTGAAGTGGCAGTCCTGCCTGGTGTACCTGGACGATGTCGTTATATTTTTGACCACGTTTGACCAACACTTGGAGCGGTTGCGCATTGTGCTACAAGCACTCAAATCCGCACAACTCACCATCAAAACCGAAAAATGCAATTTTGGCTTTGAAGAACTTCGCTTTCTTGGTCATGTTTTCAGCGCACAAGGTGTTCGCCCGGACCCTGACAAGACCGCTGCCGTCTCAGGTTTTCCACGCCCAAGTGACAAGAAGGCCGTTTGCCGGTTTATGTGTCTGTGCTTGTATTATCGGCGCTTTGTTCAAGATTTCTCGCAAATCGGCGAACCGTTAAACTCAATGACTCGAGACGACACGCCTTTCGTTTGGGGGAGCGACCAAGAGGCTGCACTTGTCGATATTCGCAACCGTCTACAACGTACTTCGATACTCGCCCATTTCGATGAACACGCTGCCACGGATATCCACACTGATGACAGGAATGTCGGCCTTGGTGCGGTATTGATCCAGTGGCAAGACGGTGCAGAACGGGCCATCAGTTTTGCCAGCCGAACACTTACGCGCGCCGAGACCAATTCTTCTACTATGGAGAAAGAGTGCCTTGCAGTGATATGGGCATCAGCAAGTTCCGGCCGTACCTCTACGGGCGACCCTTCCGTGTGGTAAGCGACCACCACTCCTTATGCTTTCTGGCGAGCCTCAAAGACCCCTCAGGACGCTTGGCTAGATGGAGCTTGGGCTTGCAAGAATACGACTTAACAGTCGTCTACAAGTCGGGCTGTAAGCATCAGGATGCGGATTGTTGGTCGCATGCGCCTATCACAATCGGCCCCGAGGAACTCGCCCATGATTTTCCTTTCCTGGGCGCTACTAGTACCACCCAAATGGCACAGCTTCAGCGGGCGGACTCGTAGTTCGCGCCGCTCATCGATTACCTCGAAGGCGTCGACACTTGCATCCCGCATGTTTTTCGTCGCGGGCTCCGCACGTTCAATTTACAATCTGGTGTTATCTACAAGCGCAACTTTTCCAGCAACAGAGAAGCGTTCCTGCTTGTCGTACCATGAAAGCTGCGGCCAGAGATTTTGAGTTGTCATGGTGCTCGCTCTGCCGGCTATCTCAGAGTAACTCGTACACTCGCGCGCATTAAGCAGAAGTATTATTGGCCCAGGTTACTCCCATCAGTGCTGGCCTACGTAAAAACATGCCGCGACTGCCAACGTCGTAAGTCTTCTCCGTTGAAACCAGCGGGATTTCTTCACCCCGTCGAACCACCGAAGACCCCTTTTCACCAAGTGGGCATGGACCTCCTTGGACCTTTTCCGAAGTCTTCATCTGGAAAGTGATGGATCGTCGTTGCCACCGACTACCTGACAAGGTACGCTGAGACCTCGTCTCTTGTCAAAGGCACTGCCGCTGAAGTGGCGCAGTTCTTCATACACAACAATGTCCTGCGTCATGGAGCCCCCGCCGTTGTTACTGACCGAGGAACGGCTCTCATTGCCCGCTTACCCAGTCCGTGATGACTGTGACGCACTCCAGCCATCGACGTGCTACCGCCTATCACCCACAGACTAACGGATTTGTAGAACGACTCAACCGCACTTTAGCCGACATGCTTTATATGTCTGTTGACGTCGAGCATCGAACTTGGGATACCATTCTTCCGTACGCAACGTTTGCCTACAACACTGCCCCCCCCCCCCCCAGGCGACAACCCGACTGACCCCCTTTCAGCTTGTCTTCGGTCGGCAAGCGACCACTCTTTTGGATGCTATGTTGCCCGTTGACCCCTACTGCGACTCTGACGCTGACCTCGATGCTGACACCTTCGTTCAGCGTGTTGAGGAAGCGCGGCAATTGGCACGCCTGCGAATTAACCGCCAACAGTAGACTGACGCCGCTAGGTACAACCTCAGACGCCGTTTCGTCAGTTACGCGCCTGGCGACTTGGTGTGGGTGTGGACACCTGTTCGTCACCTCGGCCTTTCTGAAAAGTTGCTGCGCAGATACTTCGGCCCTTACGAAGTAGAGCGCCGCATCAGTGATGTGACGTATGCAGTTACTCCCGTCCAATCGGCTTGCTCATCGCGCCGGTCGCACCATACGGAAGTCGTGCGCATTCTTTCCATCTAGGCTTACCACGACAGACTCCCTGACTGAACAGCGGTTCACTGCAGCTGTATTTCACTGATATTTCCCTCCTAGCTGCATCGTGGCGATGCTACAGAAGAGGAGGCAGTGATACGTGCCGCTGTGGAAGAAGAAAAAGCGCTTGCATCCCTGGAGAAAGATGTTTGTCTTCCGCTCGCGCACTAGGACCACTTAGGGACCGCCACAGTTTTACATCTCGTCTCCGGAGGTTCTCCTTCGAATTGCTTGTAGCAATATATATATATATATATATATATATATATATATATATATATATATATATATATATATATATATATATATATATATATATATATATATATATATATGTATATGTATATATCACCGAAGTTCACGCTTCATTTCAGGAAACATTTTTATTTTCCTCGACGTTTCGACCGGAGGACCGATCTTCTCCAAGAATGACCATACAGTGCATGGGCGCGTGTTTTTACAGCATGGGACTTGACACACAGATGGCTTAAAAAGAAAAGAAATAAATAAAAATAAAGAAAATAAAAAGGGGGAGGAGGCGGCCGGGGGAACGGAACACAATAGGCGCCTGTGGCATATTAGGGAAACAAAGGTGGCGCGTCGCGTACCCGTCAACTTACTGCACGCACACACGCACGCACACACACGAGGTGAAAGAGGGAGGCCGGGCTTGGTGTGCACGCGGCTACTGCGACAAGAAAAAAATAAGAGAGAGAGAGAGAAACAAAAGCAAATCAAAGGGGAAGAAAAAAAACATGGTGGCGCTTATCAAAAGAAGGCAACAGAAGAAGAAGTGGAACGGGTCGCAGCCAGTCACCCTCAAATTAACTGCTCGAGCTTGGCTCTGTTAGGAGGACATCGTTCGATCCAGTGGCGTTCGTCCTGTTCATCGCTGCCCCGACGGCTCTGCTCTGCTGGGAACGATCGGCTAAGTTTCGGGTGGCTGATTGTGGCATTTTCTCTCTGCGTCTTTGCGCGGTAAGGCAGTAAGCCCGGACTATGTCCACCCAGTCTCCCGGCCAGGGGAGTTCCCTCTGGTGGGCTTCTCTGTCAACTGATCTCCTACCGTTGGAAGCTTTTTTGCGCAGTGGTGTCGGCAGTATCCCTGTCGCGCTGGTGCCTAAGGATGGTGGTGCTATCAGGATGAACAACCCTGGTGCTGTTCGGGCTGCTCTCCAGTCGACGACTTCTCATTATGAGTCAATCTCAGAGGTTCGCCAGTTTGGACGCGGTGGGATTCTGTGCAGATCGCCAGACCTCGCCTGTGTAAGAGATTTACTAAACTCCTCATCCTTTGCCTCCCTTCGTGTAAGTTCTTTCATCCCTTCTCATCTGGCGTGCACGAAAGGTATTGTACGAGGTGTAGACTCTTCCCTGTCTCCGGCAGAGACTCTTGAGCTTCTGTCGGCTGCAGGTGTTGTTGCTGTGCACCGCTGTAGCCGGGATGTAAACAACGTGCGGATGCCCACTGAATCAGTGATTGCTACCTTTTCCGGCACTTCCTGCCCCTCTGAAATCAAGGCATGGCCTCTAATTTTTCGGGTAGACCCATTATCATCTCGGCCTCTGCAGTTTAACAACTGCTGGCGTTATGGACATAGCGCTGGCGGTTGCAAATCCAACTTGAGGTGTTGCAGCTGTGGGGATGGTCATGCAACAAGCACCTGAACTGAGAAGAATGAGAAGTGTTGCCTTTGCGGTGGTGCGCACTCTGCAAACTACTCAAATTGTCCCTCTCGAGCTCAGGAAATTCAAATTCTGGAAATAATTGACAGGAAACGCTGTTCGCGCCGTGACGCTATTTCAGAGGTCAAAGAACGTGCCCGCGGTTATGCCGGTGTGACCGCTCGGCAAGGTGTCATGCTAGACTCAACGCTGTCCCAGGCAATTGCGGCTGCTGTGGAGGCTTCGATGTCTAAAATGGTAGAAAAGATTGTCGCAAGTGTGTCGGAGTGCTTTGCAAATGTTCTAGCGATTCAGATTACACATGCCGTGCAGGCTAGTTTGGCACCTCTTTCGACAACAATTCCCTCTCCTCTTATCCGGTCTCATATTTTAGTAGCATCACAACCCCAGGAACAAACTTCTGTCACTTCCGCTGTACCTACCTCGGGTACTTCGAGGGATGTTGATATAATGTATGATTCCGAGATGGTGGAGCCTGATGCGCGGCTTCTTAAGCGCAGTGGGTCCCCCATGTCTAATTCGTTGTCATCTCAGGGCACCCAGCCCAAATCAAAGAAGAAGCAGCTTGGCACTAAACCCAAGGATACCATTTTGGAGCAGGCAGTTGCTGATGCTAGACTTTCGCAACCATAGCGTCGTTGCGAGTTCTGCAGTGGAACTGTCGCTCTATTCTTTCCGCTTCCACAGATTTACACTGCCTTTCTACTCAGCTTAATCCGGATGTCATAATTCTGCAAGAAACGTGGCTTTCAACCGAAAAACATTTTCATATCAAAAATTACCGGTCATTTCGCCTAGACCGCCAGTCAAGAGGCGGGGGTTTACCAACTTTAGTCTCTTCAAAATTTTGCCACAGGGCTGTGGTATCTTTTCAACAAATGTCTCCTGACTGTGAGATTTTGGCAATAGACTTTGTACTTCCTGGGTGCTCTCCATTTTCAATAGCAAATTGTTATATCCCCAATGGAGTCCAGGATGTTAGACCTCTGGATTTTTTACTCGTAAACTGTAAAAACCCAGTTCTCGTGGCTGGGGACTTCAATTTTCACCATGTGTCTTGGGGTTTTAGGACTAATTCATGCGGCAAGTGCCTTTGGGACTGGGTTTCTGATCACTACCTGATGTGCTTAAATTCAGGATCGGGCACTTATCTTCGCTCACACACTCAATCTGTTTTAGATCTCACGTTCATTAGTCCTGGAATTGGCGCAACGAATTGGTCGACAGTTGATAGCGACACTTCAAGTGATCATATACCTATTCATTTTGATATCATATGTCGTGTTACTCCGGCGTCTTCTCAGTTGCGGTCACATGTAAATTATGACAGATTTCAGACGGCGTTGCGCTCTGCCCTTGCTCCAGTGTCTAACATCGCCGAGGTCCACCAGTCAGCAAGCATATGTCTGGCTATTGAGGAAAGCCGTAAAAAGTCGGAGTTCCTGGTGAGGCCAATAAAAGGGAATTCTTCTAACTGGTGGAATGCGGACTGTACAAGAGATTACAGGCGGAGGAAGGCAGCATGGAAACAGCTTCTTCATAACCAATGTCCGAATAACTGGAGTGATTATAAATTTATTGCAGCCACCTTTAAACGCACAGTTTCTCGCGCAAAGGAAAAATCTGACTCAGAACATTTCGATTATCTTTCAAAGGCGGGCAACCGACGTGCCCTATTCGGTTTTCTACGGTCTAGGAAACAGCTCATGTCCTCTCATAATTTTCAGTCATTAGTTATGTCACCTGTAGAAGCTATCCAGGCGGTTGAATTAATAGCCACAGGCCTGCAAAAGCGGTTCTCGTCTTTACTACTTATGCGACCATTGTTGTTTGCACCAGTCGTACCAAATGATAATGCCTCACAAGTAAATCTATCAGAGCTTTCACAAGTTGTCCAGAGATTGCCAGCTGCTGCTCCTGGCCCTGATGGTGTTACCACAAAGATGCTCAAGATTCTATTTGAAGAGTCTCCCAACTCCTTATTGCACCTAATAAACTACTCTCTCAAACACGCTTGGATACCTTCTGAGTGGAAGCTGTCCAAGGTGATCCCTTTACTTAAAAATCAGGGTGGAGGCTATGAATTGGATAATATTAGGCCAATTTCTTTAACATCAAACGTGGTAAAGTTGATAGAAAGGTTGTTACTAATTCGGGTGTCAGCCATTGTGGACCGCAAAAGTATACTCAGCCCGTGCCAACTCGGTTTCCGGCCACGGTGTTCGATATGAAATGTACATGCTGATCTTGAGAGCAGAATTCTCCTTGCTCGTCGTCAACGCCTGGTCGCAACTTTGGTTACGTTAGATGTCGCCAAAGCTTACGACAGTGTAGAACACTCCATCCTGATACATAGGCTGCAGTCTCTTCAATTTCCAGATTATATAGTTGCATGGATATCTGCAATTCTTCATAACAGGGAATTCTTTTGCGTCCATAATGGTGTTCATTCAGAGAGGTATAGACAAACGCGAGGTGTACCGCAAGGAGCTGTTCTTTCTCCTGTGCTCTTTAATATTCTGTTAAGCTCAATTCCTCTCCGCCGCCATGTACGCACTTACGTCTATGCGGACGACATTGCGTTTTTTGCTGCTGCGCCGGATATACATTCTCTGTATGGTCTGTTGTAGTCATATTTGAATACACTTGAGCACTGGTTGAGCGCATTACACCTGAAGTTAAATGTTGGCAAGTGCGCTACTCTTGTTTTCCCTCTATTCACTCCTGTAGTGGTCTCTCTCACTTGCCAGTTAAAAATAATACCGCAGGTTCAATCCCTAAAATACCTAGGGGTCATTTATGACAACAAACTCACCTGGCGACCTCACAATGACCATGTCGCGGCGAAAGGGGCTCGTGCCGTGGGCATGTTACGTGAGATTATGTCATCACCGGTACGGCATGCGCAGAGATGCGCTATTAATGATCTACATAATGTATGTCAGGCCAATTTTAGAATTTGGATCAGTGTTGTTTTCAGGCTCGGCTACATATAAACTTCGCCCTCTCGTCCTTTTAGAGAGGGAAGCACTTCGCATGTGCCTCGGCCTTCCAAAATTTGTGGCTATCAATGTGCTGTACCTTGAAGCCCGCATTCCGTCTCTCTTATCACGACTTCAATTTTTAACTGTGCAAACTTACCTCAGGATCTATGAATCCCATTTCCACCGTTCCCAAAGCATTTTCTGTTCTCAGCCGACCTCCTTTTTTGGTGTCCCCTGGTCTCGTTTCAATTCCCCTCAGGTAGTGTTTGTGCAAAGATTACTTCAGCCTTTAGATGTAAACATTTATGATATCCTTCCTGCGCTTCGGAATGGGCCCACTATCCACATTGTGTTCGACGACATATTCCCCAAAAATGCAAAACTTTTGCCACCGAGTATTCTAAATGGTCTTCTAGAAGATCATCTGAGGACCCTACCAACCGATATAACAATAGCCACTGATGCATCGCAATGCAATCAAAAAGCAGGTGTGGGAATATTTTGCTCGCATTTAGACTGGTCCTTTTCTCTGCGCCTTCCAGATTTCACCCCTATTTTTCAAGCAGAGTTTCTAGCAGTTGTACTTGCTCTACGCAAGCTAGACCCCTCTATTACAGCAGTTGCAGTAATTACTGATTCTTTATCTTTGTGTTCGTGCCTCGCTTCACAGGGTGACGGTCCCATTTTACCAACTTTCTTATCCCTACTTCCTCCGCATTTGAGCCTTGTTCATTTAGTATGGGTTCCCGGCCACAGCAGTGTGACAGTAAATGAGATTGCTGATAATCTCGCAAAGGCTTCCCTCAGCGGCCCCGTGTTGCCAATCATCCCGGCTACAGCCTACATTACAGCATCTAGATTTCGGCGACATGCGTTTTTAAGCACGCAAGACACATCATTTTTAACATCGGCGGATTATGAGCACCTTAAATATTATTGGAACAGGAAAATTTGTTGCTCTCGGCAGCTTGAAGTATCACTGACGAGGCTACGCTGCCGCATCCCCCCTCTAAATTTCTATTTACACAAGTCGGGTTTGGCGCTCTCTCCCTTTTGTGCATTTTGCCGTGAGCCAGAATCTATTGAACATTTTTGGCTGTATTGTCGCCGATTCAACTCACCGAGAAAAAGATTGCTGGAGGAGCCCTTGCAGCATCTTGGCCTTAGTTTGAGCAGCCCGCTCTTGCTATCATTTGGCGCCACCACATTTGGGTTCAGCCACAGATCTGTTTGCACCGCTGTTCAAAATTTCCTGATAGAATCTCACCGACTGCCTTGCTAACTGTTTCAACCTTTTCTTTTCTATCAATTATTACATTTTGACTAAATCATTAATATTTAATCACTCTCTTTATTATTATTCTTAAAATTTTAAAATCAAAACACTCATCCCTTTTCTGTTCATGACGAAAAATTCACCGGTGTTGCGCTCCCACGTGCTTTTCCTTTTTGTTAATTGCGTTCAGGTGACTAGCCACCCGATTCTTGGCCGATCACCCAGTGTGGGTATGTGCCCTCTTTTGATAAGCTAACAACAACAACAACAAAAGAAGGGATGTGTGGTGGTGGTGGTAGTGGTTTATTTAAATACCATAAAAGGAAGGTAAAAGATTTTGCTAGCCCCGGCATCTGCCATCACGTGCGGCGGCACCTGAGCTGGGGCAGCGGAAAGAAGGATAGCAGGCAGGTGGGAGAAATGAAATAAAAGAGGTGAGGGGACAGAAGAAAGACATGGGGGGAGGTAAATAGTACACTACATAAAATAGATATACACTGCATAAAAACATTAAAAGTGAACACTATAAATGCAAAATAAATATACTATATACATTATTTACACAGACAGTCAAAAAGTCAGTTGTCTTCGCGGCGCGCGTGTGCTGTTGACGAGAAACTCGGCAGTCATTGGTCACACGCGCGCCGCACTTTGCACACAACAGCTGGTGTGGGGCGCCCAGCTGTTAGAGCGTCCGAGGTAGGGATGTGTCCGCCAATTGTGGGTTTCGGTATGCCTCTGGCCGCGTATATGTGGTCCCGAGCGACTCCAAAAAATGGCCCGGACGAGGCGGAACAGGTTGACACCGCCGAAAGTGGCTCCACATGGTGACACGCGAGCCGCTAAAACCAGATGAGTTTCCCATAGGAGGACCAGATGGAAAGGCTTGTTGACAGGAATGCAAAAAGGAAGAAATATAGCATAGAGAAATTTCAAAAAATAAAAATTATATATATATTGACAAAAAAAAGAAGAAAGAGAAGGGGACATGTGGCCCTCGCGGGACCAAAGAATGAGTTGAACGGCAGACGGAAGCAACTAGCCGAAAGTGACATGCAACAGGGGTATGACCTCAGACGACTCAGTCAGTGGTGGACTTTGTCTATTAGGGTTGAAGTTTTCTTTTGTTTCCGCAATCGAAAGAGACGACAGGGTGTCATGGTTTTCGTTGATATAATATATATATTGTGAGACTGTGGACCAAGCGAGCTCTTCATTCCCGCTGGCAAATATGGCGGCCACTCCTCAAAGGACGAAGATGCGAGATGATGATGAATATTCACAGATGAAGACGAGGGTCACGCACTGTGCTCACACGAGATGATGATGAATATTCATCTGTGAATATTCATCATCATCTCGCATCTTCGTCCTTTGAGGAGTGGCCGCCATATTTGCCAGCGGGAATAAAGAGCTCGCTTGGTCCACAGTCTCACAATATATATATTATATCAACGAAAACCATAACACCCTGTCGTCTCTTTCGATGGCAGAAACAAAAAAAAACTTCAACCCTAATAGACAAAGTCCACCACTGACTGAGTCATCTGAGGTCATACCCCTGTTGCATGTCACTTTCGGCTAGTTGCTTCCGTCTGCCGTTCAACCCATTCTTTGGTCCCGCGAGGACCACATGTCCCCTTCGCTTTCTTCTTCTTTTTTTGTCATTACATATATATTCTTGAAATTTCTCTGCGTTTTATTTCTTCCTTTTTGCATTCCTGTCAACAAGCCTTTCCATCTGGTACTCCTATGGGAAGCTCATCTGGTTTTAGCGGCTCGCATGTCACCATGTGGAGCCACTTTGGGCTGTCTCAACCTGTTCCGCCTCGTCCGGGCCATTATTCAGAGTTGCACGGGGCCACACATACGCGGCCAGAGGCACACCGACACCCACAATTGGCGGACGCATCCCTTCTTTTGTTAAGCCCCACCACGTTTTTTATCTTCCTCTTTGCTTTTACCTTTTTCTCTGCTTTTGTTTCTCTCTCTCTTTCTTTTTCTTGACGCAGTAGCCGCGTGCGCACCCAGCCCGGCCTCCCTCTTTCACCTCGTGTGTGTGTGTGTGTGTGTGCGCGCGTATGTGTGCGTGCGTGTGTGCGTGCGTGTGGTGTGTGTGTGTGGTGTGTGTGTGTGTGTGTTTGTGTGTGTGTGTGTGTGTGTGTTTGTGTGTGTGTCTGTGTGTGTGTCACGCGACGCGCGACGCGCCACCTTTGCTTCCCTAATATGCCATAGGTGTCTCTTGTGTTCCGTTCTCCCGGCTGCCCCCTCCCCCTTTTTCTTTTGTTTATTTTTATTTATTTATTTTCTTTTTAAGCCTTCTGTGTGTCAAGTCCCATGTTATAAAAACACGCGCCCATGCACTGTATGGTCATTCTTGAAAAAGATCGGTCCTCCGATCGAAACGTCGAGTAAAATAAACATGTTTCCTTAAATGAAGCGTATACTTCGATGTATATCATTTTAAGCAGTCAAGTACATCATGTTTTCGCAACTATATATATATTTATATATATAAAGATTTCTAGATGAGGAGTGATGTGATCGACTGCATTAACAATGTTTGTTCATGCTGTTTCAACGCTAGTTGTCATGCACATGGGCAGTGCTCAGTCAATTAACAATTTGTGCTGTTACATGATTGGTTTAGGTTACTGAAATTAAACGTCTTGAGGCTGGGCATAAAGCGGACGAGCTCAGCCTCACTGTGCTTTACATTTATAACGTCCTGAAATTCAGGCGTTTGTCAGGAACCTGATTTGAGTGCAAGAAGTTGGAGACCTGGGGGGTGGGGGGCGGCGCTTCCCCTTCCGGAGAAATGCTGGGAGGCAACCGCCCTGCTCCTGTTTCCGAGTCCCTGGAGCTTGTGTAGGCTTCATAGTAAGTTGTCAAAACACTCTTCTTAGCAACATAGCCTGCAGTGTGATATATCAGCCGCGCATCGCTGTGTCGCTCAGCATAGCTGTGATGGCCTACAGCCACTTCCTCTTTTTCTGCAGCCACTTTTGCTGTTGAAGGCATCTCGCCCTCGCATAAAAAAAAAACGCTGCTATAGACACTCCAATACAGGCGACGAAACCAACTGAACTCACTAAAACTGCAACTGCGTGTGCAAGGCCGACGCGGCTGAGCGGCTGAGCTTACCGCGCCGCTAGCTGCAGCGCCGCGTTCCCCCTGGTGGCATCGGTGTGCAAAAGTGTCATGCGCGGCAGGGGGAAAGCGTCGCGATCTTCACACCTCCCCATTCTAGCCACCCTAGCGCTGCTGTGGATGCGAAGAGCAGATCTATCTACTTATTGTTATCTGACATCTACAGGGTTAAAGCGATACCTAAAGCAGCATTTTGAAGTTGGAGTAGCAAAGGTTTGTCCTTGTTTTTTGACTGCATCACGAAAGCACTGAACTATTCGCGCAATTTTTTCCCGCATCTTACGCAGCTTTAATCTAATGTAAAATGGTCGAATGCGCACAAGGAATAAAATCTTCGGTTTCCAAGGCTATCGATGCGCTTCGCAAAACTTATTGAGAAACATTTTGAATCAATATTTATCTTACTTTACTAAAATGGTAGAAGTACATAGCACGTGGATACAGCGAAGACGCTTTAAAGTTTGTTTTGGCGGCTAAATTTAATCGGCGTTACTCAGGACGTGTTCTGAATCTGCAAATCGAAAAGTATATTTTAATTTGGTCATTATAATATTTTAAATTGCACTGCCGAAGCAGAAATATCTTCTGAAGCAGCAAAGAGCGTGTCTCTTGTTCCGATCATATATTTCAATTTTCAGACACCTCGGCATATTTCGTGCTCCCGCTCGGAGCTTGCTAGGATTTCCAATTGGAATAAGCCATAAAATGAACATTATTAAGTTTCCACTTCCTGAGATGGCAGGAGCATATGGCCGCTGCAATCACAGCAGCAGTGATTGAACTTCGTTCCCAAGGCTGTAGGGGCCTGACTACGTTCTCTGGGAAAAGCGGAATGCGTCCGTGCTATGTTTTCTAAGAGTATAATTAAAAATTGCAGGTGGTGGACAATACACCGAACATTCGTATTATTTTGTACAGTATTGCTCATCTCTACGTCAAGGCGTCTGTTCAGTTCGGTCGACTAAAATCCTACGCAGCCACTGCTTAAGGAATAAATTTTATTTTAAAGCACGCTATACTTTTTCAGAAGATGCACCACAACTTACAATTTGTGAAGTCAGTATATCGACCAGCATACGAAGCGTGTTTGCAAGTGAAAGAATCAGGAAAGAGCACGGCATTACAGCGTAGTCCCAACGACCGGACTATATGGATTTTGGTTTATGGGGTTTAACGTCCCAAAACAACTCAGCCTATGAGGGACGCCGCAGAGGAGGGTTCCGGAAAATTGCGACCACATGGTGTTCTTTTATGTTCAGTAACAACGCACACTACACGGACCTCTATCATTTCGCCTACATCGAAAAGCAACCCCCGTGGACGGTATGGAACCCGCGTCTTTAACTGAAGGTCAAGAGCTGAGCGCCATGCTTAATCAGAGAGCCACCGCGGCGGCCCAAAAGATTGTCTTTGTGCAGGTAGGAAAGAAAGTAAAGGTAATTTTACATAAACGTGTTGTATCATTGGGGCCGCGCTATCGAGCATTCCTGCCTCATATGTAATTACTCCTTGTTTTTGTCCATCTTTTAGTGGTTTTTGACGCTAAAACTTTATACGTACGACTGCAACAAAACCCGTTGTCTGCCGTCTGTCACCGGAAAATGCACGAAAATTCTCAGTGGTGTTTTACCGTGGTAAAAACAGCGCAGCGACGACAGACACAAAGAAGACAGAAGAAGACGGACAAGCGCTTGTCCGTCTTCTTTTGTCTTCTCTGTGTCTGTCGTCGCTGCGCTGTTTTTACCACGGTTTAAAGATGCACCAACTAGCTCAGTTGTCGGTTCTTCTCAGTGGTGCCACCATGTTGTCGCATAAAGTGAGCAGTCGACCATAATATAGTGACGTCAGCAGCAGAGAAGAAAAATAAATGTTCGTCCGATTACACGAGGGATTGAAGCAAGTGCCTTCAGCTTGCGTAGTAGGCGCGCAACCCATGACCAACAAAACCGCGTTACTCTTCGGAGAATAAAGGTGAGCATATTGCACGCGTTTCCCTAAGACTTCATTCTAATGAGTAATTGCATCATTAGAAAGGATGGATTCATTAATGAACCTCGCAACAGAGCTTACGATGAGGCATTTCTTTGGCATTGGAAGAACGTAAGCAGTCCTAAGTGCCCTCCATAATTTTCTTTTATTTTCAATTATTCAAGGTTGTACAGCATTGCACCGATTGCAGCCAAAGTGCCACCTTCAGTTCATTGCAGATGGTACCGCGCGAAACAGACGAAAGACCACGTAGAAGACGACACGGACGACCTCTGACCCACGACATACGCAGCGCTGGTCCGTGTCGTCATCTACTCTTTCTTGCGTCTGTTTCGCGCTGTACCATCTGCAATGAACTGCCGTTACTAACTCGCCCAGCTATTGATCCTTCTTAGGTAGTGTGCAGTTGAATTTTATTTTTGCCCTTATTCTCACATACCATATAGTGGGGTTCCAGATCCTGCGAAGTGAACCGGCATATTTCATTGATTTTGCCATCGAAATCAATGAGCCCAGGCACGCTTAAACGCCAAAGTGTGTGCCTGACGATGAACATGCCGCGAGTGTTATAAAACACACCATTGCCAAAACGTGGCGGCCAACATATATATGTGCGCCCGTTTTACACACGTGACACAGAATCGTCCAAGATGAAAGCGCATAATCAGAGCTAAGTCCAATTAAAAATCATTGCTTTTCACGTTACGAGAAAAGCCGACAGCATGTCTGCACTCGCCCATGTTACCTAAATCCCAGCGATTGCAAGAAGGATAGGGTGACGTCTTCAAGAGGCCGTATAACTAACACAAAAAGCCGAGCACCGCAGCCCACAGACAAGTCTATTATATGTAATCCTTCCATATATACTCCCCATTGGCCTACCTCTAAGTGGCTCTAGTTTTCCCATCATTCCCACCAAAAGTACCACGCAACCGTTTGTCGCCCAGAGTTCGAAATGGTGTCATACAATTTATAGTTGCATATAGCTCACATGTGTTAGTAACGTCAGAGCACAGCTTACGACGGCGAGCCGCAGCAACGACATATGCGCCTTCAATCGATTTCTTTCAAATTCATTCCTATCAAAATTGTTATGCAATTGTTCGTCATACGGCGTTCTAGGTGGTGTCATAAGAGCCTATACGTATGTTTAGGATGACTGACAATCCACTCATGCACAGTTATGATTTCGGGTTGTCACACATAATCACTGTAAAATGTCTGTGACGATTTTTTTTTCTTTTCTCCTTATGCTAACAGGTTCGACTGAAAGACAACTTCGCCATGTCTATGTAGCATAGCTGACTGCCGGCGATTTTCCAGAGCAGAACACAACTAGCGCTAGCTAGTATCTTTTCAACCTCCTTATCTGTTTGCATATTTTCGTTCAAGCCACATTTTACTATTGTTTGCTGTGCACAATTATTTTACTTTTCGTGGTTCAGGTGTCCAACGATATATTAGACAGATACTGCGCCATTTCATTTCCCCAAAAGCAATTACTATTACTATTATTATTAATCTTAGCATCCTGTCCTATTCCTCGTGCCTAGTTTCTAAGACGAGTGGGCTCACTATAACAAGAGCTCTGAGGATGAAGCCTGTTATCAAAATAACGTGACACGTGTAGTGTTTTTGCCCAGATTCAATTTCATGATCCTAGTTATGCGCTGAAAAGAGGTCAGATATTTTTCTGGTTATTAATATATCAACGCAAAACTTGGTCTAATGTGACATGATATAGGCCTATTGCGTTTTTACGGTGATTGACAGCAAAGAGTGAAACCCTTTTTGATACGAAGCGGTGAACGTGTCCACGTCATCAATGGGCGGTTACAATTCCAGCTAGCTTGGACCGCTCCTGGCATTTCAGTAACATCTCGGCTTCCGTTCACAGAGGCCAGTGCTCCACTTGCGACGTTCCTTTGCGGGCCAAGATGGGATCCAAAGACTTAACGATTCTGCGCCAGCTGCTGAGACAGTTCACGCCTGAAGAACTGCTGTCTCGATTTCGCGAAGGTGCTGTCACTCCCACGACTGCGAGACGTAGATCCAACAACCCTCCCATTAGAAATATACAAAGCTGTGAAGGACGTCTCGACGGAAGGCGAACGGCTACATTGGATAATGCGAATTCGCTGCCTGCTGATGCCTATGCGGCTTATTGAGAAGTGGAAATTCTACCGCCTGGATAAACCGCTGACACTAGCTGACTGCGCCAGTTTCGTAGAACGAATGGCGTCGTCGCCTGCACTGTCAAACAGCGACGGCAGCCAAGCCCCCAACGCTTGGCAGATGCGGGTGGATACCATCTATGCCTGCCTTTTGACCGACGCATCAGCCGACCCCTACTGCGGGCGCGATGTCGTGAATTTGGTAATGTGGGCCACAGAACCCCTGATAGCCACACACACGTCGAATGAAATCCTTCAACACAGGTTGGACGAGGCTGTCCGCTTTGCCCTCGCGGGCAATGCCGAAAGGCTCTGTGGAATTTCAAACAAGGATCTCAGTACGGCCTTCGACGACGCCGTTAGCTTTCTGCGCTTTACTACTGCGCGCGAAGGAGGCCAGCAACATGACAGCGCTCAGCAGCAGTCTCAAGAGCGTGAATGAACGGGTTCCGCAGAAACAGGTGAGCGCCAGCCTCGATTGAACAGTTATTACGAATATTTTAGTAGGCGTGTAGGATACGTGATGGAAACGGCACTTAAAAATAGGACAAGCAGTATAACACGACACAATGCTTAACTTCTTCCTGTTGCCCGGGTAATTCGCGCTACGTTCATCATGACTCCAGTTCAACTCGACAATTTTTCCACTTTACTGCTTTCCTGTATTACTATTGCCATTTTTGACAATCTTTCGTTGTGCAGACGGAGGAATTACCGTGAAGAACGGGAATGAATGGTGTAATGCCCTTTGGTTTATCATTATTGTGGCACGTTGTGTACACAATAATTTATTTCTTTTTTTATGAGACCTTACTGCTAACCGCAACAACGCTGCGAGCAAATCAAGTGCACTGTACTGTGCGCCATAAACATGCTAGTGCTGCGTCTCTCTTTCTAAACGGCTCTGTTCAATCGTGGTCGTGTTGGCTCGAAGACGTGAGTGATATTGTTTTAAAGGCACAATGTTATTTTTCTTCAACAAACAGTTAGGGCGGCCCGTCACCTGAAACCAGGTTACACTTAACCTTATAGTCGTTGACTGAGACAATTTTTTTCTTTTGCCTTTTCAGTAAACGAGAGAGAAGTGGCAAGCGATGCTAGTTGCCTTAACGTGGCTATCAGCAGTGGAGGGTTTTAAGTTTTTTTCGGCTATCCGGAACGTTTGTTACCTGACAAAGTAGCCCAATTCATAAAAGAAGGTTTTTGCCTATGGTGCGCTTCTGAATCAAATGCAAGCGATTTTTTTGATGCCGAATATGACGACAGATACTGACAGTTTGGGAAAGTGTGTCTGTTGATTTTGTGCGGGAAATTTCAGATAATTTGCACAGCGCAACCCGACGCCTCGAAGAGCTGTCGATAGCATTTTATGTTTCAAAAGTATAAAAACGAGCGCCTGTTCCGCCTGCCCTTTTAGATCCCACTCAGCACATCGGGCCGTAGGGACTTGAGCGTATTTCAGGTTTTTGCTGTATGTTACAACCATTTCGAGCGCCTCCATTAATTACCTGTAATATGTATATTAAACGCTTTTATAACATCACTTATTTTAAAAAGCGACACGGAATGATTTTAATATCATTTGGATAAAACGACGCCAGTAGCTTAGAATTGAAAACGTTTCAAGATAAGTCTCAACAGATTGACAAATCTCTCCTGGATTTCGGAAATGCCGTGAGAAATAACTCCGTATGCAATATGAAAAACAGTTTCACCTGCAGTATAAAAGGCTGCATGAATGAGGTTGTTCGCTTTTCTAGTCAGCGCTTGTCGCAAAGCTCTTTTTTCGCGTGAAGTGAAGGGAGCTTCATTTATATAATCAAGAACAGGTGCCGCAAAACCAAGCGCTTTCAGTAAAATAGAAACTACGGCGAGCAGAGCTTGAATAAACGTATTTATTTGCGTACACGCAGATTTTCTTTACATAGGCCAAGCATTACAGGTAGCGTGGACCATGCCCGGCACGGGAAGGTGTAGAACACTCTGCTCAGGTAGGAAGAAAAGTATTTTTAAACTGCCTTATACCTGTGAAAAAGTTACCACATACGCACTTGAACATACTAAGTGTAAAGGGTCTGAGCGCAACAAAGTAAC
Source organism: Amblyomma americanum (assembly GCF_052857255.1). NCBI lineage: Eukaryota > Metazoa > Arthropoda > Arachnida > Ixodida > Ixodidae > Amblyomma > Amblyomma americanum. The sequence goes on from NC_135505.1 coordinate 25,881,195, forward strand.
CAGCATCGTACTAATGCAGGCCACCCGCGTTTTGACTGTCAGTAGTTGGTCTTCCTTCTGTTTCAAAATATTGCTCGTTTTAATAGTAAAAGTAAAATGAATCGAGCACTTCTTGAAGCTCAGTGATTGCAATCTAGCTAAAATTTCAAGACTGGTTACTGAAAAAACGCTAGGGCACAAATTTGTTGAGCTGCACTTGCAACTGTAATGTCATCCCTGGCTCGCTTTGCCACCGCAATGTTGAAACAGCGAACAAGAGCGCACCAAGCAATGACTATTGCGAATGCATCTGTTGGCTTTTTGGTAGTGGCGTGTGTTTATAATGCGTAACAAGAGGCACGCGCACTGAGGACCGGGGATGCAGGGGCAAGAAAAGAAGATAGCTTCGTCCTTGGAGTGCAGGCTCTGCCGTTCACATGCGTCCTTTAAGTGCTAGTATTTTAAGTTTATCCCCATGCATTTTATTGGTTTCTCGTTTTCGTAATGACGTCGTGCGTGCTTTGGACCCACGCCAGGACTACGGTGCATTAACAGCTGGCTCCGAAGTACACAGCTTGGTTTGTTTTCGGAGGTGGCAGCCGATGGAGTAGTAGAAACGCTTTCCCTCCGGGCCATTGTAAATATTTTCCGGGGCCGCTTGCAAAATATCTATGATTAAAGTTGCGCAGCAGCCCAACGTGCAATATAGCCACCCCCAATCAGCACATACTCGAAATATCTGTGGCAGGTTCATTGTTCCTTTTGCCAGGCATCCGCGGCTGTGGACCCCCGAACTTGCGCTTCCATGATGACGCCGTTTGGACAGCACTGCCGAGTCCACAGCGGTGCACCCGTGGGCCGAAAAAGCCACGTCATGAGTGCGGACGTTCTGCAGTGGATGATAAGGGAGCAATATCTAGCAGAACAACCCAGCATCTCTCCCAAGTGGATGGAAAAAAATCTAATTTGCGCGGGTGCACGCACGAAAATTTTCTACACAGGTGTTCAGAAAAATTCCACGACAGCCACTTTGGGAAGCTTAATGAACTCTTCAATGTTCCGTCGAATGACGGTCTTTGTGGGGAAAACACTGAATAGCGCTTGTGCTACTTAGCGCCTCTACGTACACAAGACGGAACAAATCTGTGGTGTCTGTGTGGGTCCATGTAGCATCAAAAACTGGCTAATGTTTTAGCACTGCTAAGAACTGAATATTGTGCGAAAGCAGTCTTTAGCGGTGGACACTTCCGCACGTACCAAAAATCGCGATTGATGTGTCCACTGACTCAGGGAGGCAGTTATTCGCGCTTTAGAATTTTTCATCTTCAATGCCAATTCCCGTAATGTGCACCGGCGGCCTGCTCTCCAGTGCGGGGTTTCTGCGGGAATATTGTCAACAGAAACGCGCATTGCTCATGTGTCGTGTTTCTGCCCCAAAGTTGCCAACGCATGGCGCACGTCTGTCACCACCGCCATGTAGCTAAAAGCAAGAATATTAGTTTGATAGTAGCATTACTTGGTAGAAAGGAAGATGTGCAATGCGCCGCGCTAGAGACTGTTGCGGTTGAACACCAGGCGTGATCGGCTGCGGCAAAAGGGTAGAGATGTCCTGCAGTGGCCAGCGAAGTTGACCTGGTTTTTTCAGCAGCGCAGGGGACAAAGGACGTGACAAGTGCACATACACGGCGCTGAGAATTCCGTAGTCCTGTCTGCCGTCTGAGACCACCGCCGCCATTCAAGCGCACCATGAGCTCAAGATGTGCCGCTGTGTGCTCTCAGGAAGAGCCATTCTCTGTAGAGGCTACCTTGCCTGCGCCACTCTGATCGCAAGATCTTGCAGACTCTTATGCCGTGGTACTTCGGTGGTCGAAGTCCTCCGAAGAACGCTAAAACTTCCGGTGGCAGAACCTGAGGCAGAATGAAAGCTTGCGGGCGCGGCGAACCGCGACTGCGATCAACGAAATTAGATCGCTAGGGTTGACACTCAAACACGGAAAAGGCCCATTGTACTAGAAATGAATGCTGATACTGTAGAAGCTTGGGCAAGTTGGTGTGACATGGTTTTTTCAGTAGCGCAGGGGACAAAGGACGTGACAAGTGCACAGACACGGCGCTGAGAATTCCGTAGTCCTACGGAGTTCTCCGTAGTGCTACGGAATTCTCAGCGCCGTGTCCGTGCACTTGTCACGTCCTTTGTCCCCTGCGCTGCAGAAAAAACCATGACACACCAACTTGCCCAAGCTTCTACAGTACCAGAAGTTGACCTGTTCTCGCCGCAGTGGGTTCAAATCCCAGTCATGACAATACCTATTTATTTACAGTTCATACAAGGTCACCCTTAAGGTGAAGCTTCACACAAGGCAGTGAGCCAATTTTGACCTCGTTAAGTGTTGATTTCGCATTAAAAATCCTTCATACCGGGCAGCCTATGCGGTATGCCGGAGCGGCCCACACCCCTTGGTCCTGGTTTCTCCTTCGCGTTAAGCTGTCTGCGTCCCCGCCGCAGAACCAAGAAATATAGTTATGCATACGGGTTCTATAAAACGACGTCTGTCCAACCCCCTCTCGCGCATTCACGTGAAATTTGCGACCAGATGTTCTTTGTTATCGGTACGAGATTCTGGTGACATAGATGTCTGCTGCTCGAGGCAGGAAAATAGTAGCACCGAAAAACACACACAGAGCACACGAACGACGTAGGGCAAGCATTAACTTCACCTGTTTTTGCCTTCGGTGCTACTGTCTTCCTTCCTCGATTACAAAGAACCATCTTGCCCAAATAGAAGTTCTTCTAAAAAAAAGACTGCTACACTACCTTTCTATTCGTAGTCTGTATTACTGACACATTAAGTGAATTTTTCTCCAGTGTTAGCATGCTGTTTCTAATATCTTGCACTTCTGGATCGTATTTGCTTCGACAGTGCAATGATGCCTTGAATAACTCGTCCATGAAGAAAGCATTCCGCGTTGTCTAGCTTAGTGTTGTTCGTTGTCTTCCGCGTTGTCTGGGTTCCTCGTAGTAGGAATTTGGCGGGCTTTTGTTTCTTGTTTTTGAATAAAAAAGGCCCCACAAAGTGTACTACTTCGGAAGTACCTGACCCGGATCATTTTTATGGCATTAGACAACTAACTTTTCTATTCACGTCTTATTACTTAAGTCATGTTTAAATGCAAATTATGAATGCCTAATTATTAAATTAGGCGAAACAAAAAATATCACTTTCTTTACAGGTCCCCTAAGAGGATTCCTAAGATTTCTGTTTGACAGAAAGACTTGGGATTTTTTGTTTCATCTTCGCCCACCTTAACTGGGACACACTGTATAAAAAAAAAATACGAACACCGTCCAAGCAGAAGCAGAGCAGCAACTGAAATCAAGGAGACAGCCAACTGCTGACGCACTCTCATCGCATGTTGATAATTAAGCGCCCACGTAATTTTTGATTACCTCTCTTCAGTCCACACTTAGGGCGTTCTACAAATATTGTGATTCGAAACCGCAATCGAGGATTACGCCAGTTGAGTGATGCAGAGGATAGCACGCTGGTACAACCTACGAAGCATGGTCGCATGGCAGTGATAATGTGGTATAAAGTTAATGACCAGACTGAACTGGCGCTGAAACAATGTTTATTAGGCTAACTTACGCCCACAAACAACTGAATAAATCGAAGGTGAAGATAGCAACAAGGGTCCTTAGCGGTCCGCGAAAAACGCATCACCGCTGTTCAATGCTGCACTCAGTTTAAATCTGACGAACGTTTAGGAAACTCCTGAGAAACCACCTACTGAAATCTTTAATGGAGCAGCAGTTTGGCGCAGCTGCAGTAATTTCAGAAAAAAAAAACCGGTTTCATCTCCTCTCACAAAGTGAGTAAGGCGCCTGCTTCGCATCACTATTTACAAGGTATATGTTGATGGAAAAAGTGATCACAGCGTACTTTCTATTCGCTCTCTGTGAGACTATAAGTTTAGCATTAGGAAGAGCTAAAACAAAGAACTTGGCCTTTAGATATGCTTAGCGCCTTCCATATCGCGTAATATCCGATTAAAATTGAGCTGGTCGGTGGTGACTACGTAGGAATTTTTTTCGATGTAGTCGAGACATTTGACGGTCAGTGCCCAAAGCATGTGATGCAGATTAAGAGCAGATGTATAAGCTTCTTATTCGCCCTCATGCCCTTACTTGCTGGAGTCGATAAAAGCAGCTACGATTTAGTAATGAGGTTATTTTCGGTGGCTTAGCTCTGTGTTGTAAATCTCTGGTGTCGTGACAAACACCTCATTGAGGGTATTTGTGAGCGCTAGCAAAATACGGAAAGGAAATAACACACTGAGCGAAGCTATTCTAACAATTGTTTAATTTCTAAAAAAACATGATTATATACACATATCAACGTCATATCATGCACAAAAGAGAGAAAAGCACATCGGGCTAATAAGAGTGATAAGAAGGAAGGAAAAGACAAGACGGAAATGATCAACACAAGCGCTTACAACGCCCTAATATTACCGTTCCTCAGGAAATCTAATTACGTTGTCTCTAACATTAACGAAGCTCAATTGACGCACTGGTATTCTGGAGCAACATGCGCAGCGAAAGGTTCGATAATGTCGCGTTCTCCTCGGTTTCTAGCGTGGCCTATTACCTTGGTGTTTTTTTAGCAATGGGGGGCAGTTATGGTGTCTGCAATGAGGTGCCACATTCCTGGATTTTGCAACTTCTTCACGTACTCGTTCGTGTTCGCTAAGCCTTTTGTAGAGTCACCTGCCGTTTGCCCTACGTAGGTCAGCTGACAGCTAAACGGAATGTTGTAAATCACGTTTTCTTTACACTCTACTTAGCTGATTTCATGGTTGATGTTGCACCAAGGTATTTTTTTTTCTCTTCCTATTTGACATTTTTGCACGTCGCAATGAGCTTACTGGGAGCTGAAAAAATCACCTGCACTCCGTACTTGCCAGCTGCCTTTCTTGTTCTGTGGCAGCTGTTAAGAATCTACGGCATCACAACGGCGCGTCTTTCGTAGCTCGTTTCCATAGTCGTTTGGGACCGAGTAACTTCTCTTAGTAAGGATTCTGCAATGCCGACGAGTACCTGCTCCGGGCAGACCTAAATAACAGCAATCTTAGGCTGTTGTTAACGCACGTATTTACTGTTTTCGTTTTTTCTTTTTTCGTTTCGTTTCACTCTTGTTAGCGCGATGTGCTCTTGCCTCTCTTGTGCATGATATGACGTTGATATGTGCATACAGTGTTTCTTCAGACAGTACACAGTTGAGAGAAGCGCTTCGTTCTGTGTCGTCGTCCCTTTCCGTATTTTGCTAGACCTTACCAATACCCTCAATGACATATTTCCAACTAGCACCAGTAGTACCTCTTTTGATAAAATACCGATTTGGGTGTTTTTATTGTTTCGTGCAAGACAACCTCTTTCTTATGAATGCATTGTAAGTAAACTAAACATTTAAAATGAAGTAGATTTGGACAGAGCTGCACTTTTTGTTTCCAGAAGGCGGAGACAGGAACACGCTCACTCTATGCTCGTGATGTAGTTCATCATCGGTCGATCGAATTTTCAAGTTTCCATCAAGAAACTCCAAAAATACAGTTGAGTAATGCATTAGCGACGTCAAAAAAGTGTGCTTGTATTTTGCAGCTGTGCACACATCTGATAAAAAGCATGGAATCTCAAAACTGACACCTTCGGAGAGCTGTATTCAATGCATTATCTGGAAAACCGCGTGTCATCACTGTAAATAAAACTTACCCATAGCCACGCGGTCAACATGACATGCAATCAGATTCATTCAAAGAGGCATCATTTATTGCCCTTAAGCGAAGTTTAGCGCTGGTCAACCGAACGTTGCCTTCGGGTTTCCTGCGAGGATACTCCTGAGTGCGTCGTACAAGCGTGAGCGCATTTTCTTGAACGCGGAAATGAAAAGAAGAAAAGAAGTAGGTTCGATTGCACAAGATGGCATGCCTCAAATGTAATGCATTTTCATGCTGGCGGCGTTCTTTTACCCTCTAAGCTTTTTTGTGTACATTTCAGGTCTTTACTTTTGCGCTTTAATTATCGCCGGCGGCGCTTGGTGGCATGTTTCTTGTTAGGTTAGAAGGCGGGAAAGCACTCTCTAAAATTGATTATAACACACAGCTAATGCGTTATTCGAGATGATGAGGCGACTGTAATTGTAGCATGCTGCTCTGTAGAACGCTGACATTGGCCCAAGGCACGGGCAAAAGCGGCGGTGGTTCAGTTCTTCGCCGGACGCAAAGCGCGCTTGCGATATAGCTGCCGCGCAGTTCAATTGTTGGTGGTCGCAGAGTTTGAACGTCACAATGGTTCTCTTGCCTGTAGTCAACGGAGTTGTCAACACCAGGTGACCATATAATTACAACTTGCAAAGAAGAATAGACTGCTCAAACACTCTCCTACGTGGACACGACCGTTCCATTATACAGCATGTTGTTAACATTTTCAAGAGCACTGTGTATATTTCGAATTAAACCCCGTCCGAAGAATACATCAGACGAATATCTGAGATGTGTTGGCGATGTACAGGCCTGCAGAGCACCAGCGATAACATCTTGTTCCATTGTTGCCATTGCCCCTCCGCTATTTCCCAGAATAGTACTGCTTGTGTGATCCTTTCCCCATCTTGACCACGCCACTGCACGGCCCATGCAACGATGGCACTACTTGACTACTATATTCCTTATATTTGCAGCGCCACTTCATTACCCTTCCAACGATGACCCTATTTGTGTGCTTTTATCCTTATGTTAACAGTGCCACTCCATTACACCTCCAATAATGACCTTACTTAAAGCACCGTTTTCCCCGTAATGGAAATGTCACTCTGAGACCTCTATTAATGACCGTACTCGTGAGCACTGCACAATGTCAATCCTTGACATGCAACGGTGGCGGCAAAATTTACCATGCCCATTTTCCTCGAAAATTAGTTTAACTTTTACAGTTTTGTAAATTCTGATTCGCTGTCCTCTTTCTAGTCCAGCAATAATATACCGTGGAATATATGTGCATATAAAACATCTAAAGCTGCGCGCATACACGTGGACAGATTGAGAAATGAGCGAAATTGAGAATTCATGAACGCCAAAAATTCAAGTTCGGTATTTTTTTTTTGCCGCATGCTGCAGGATATAGTTGTTGCAGTGTTTGTGTGACTGCCAAGCCTAAGTGCTTGTGCCAAAAACACTAATGCAGTTATTGACCTTATATACTGATGAAATTTTGTCTATGGCAATGCTCTATATTGCCGCACATCTTTGTAGTTTCTTCGAACGAGCTTAAAGCCGCCGGAAGGCGGCGTTATCATTTCGTTTTTGGCGCGAGATGCGACTAAGAATATCTTCATCAATCGGTGCTACGAACAGCTGCTTCCACATAATAAACGGCACGTCTCCCGTTGTCAGCTGGCTGAGAGGCTTGGCGAAGCACTAGAATTTCTTGACAAATCATCGGTAATACGCGCACACTCCGAATTCTTGTCGGTCGTTCGCATTAACTACAATGTTGTCGCGTACTGGTGACGTCAGTCGAAGGACCGATGGAAACGAAAAAAAAGCTCTAAGTGAAAACTGTTTATTGGGATGACTTGCGCCCACAATGATGTGAATCACTCGGAGGCGGCGACGCGATAAGAGTGCCCGCTGCTGTCGGCCGTGCTTTGAAGAAACAATGCAAAGATTCGCGGCATTACTCCAATATCAAAGGAGCATCGACCCGATGCATTAAACCAAATAATGCGACTAGCAACAAATAAAACAGATCTTGCGAAAATAGTGTGGAAATGCAGCGTCCTTTAGCGCGCATAATAAGGCTTGAGACGGACGACATGTACAATTTCTTGTCGTACGCGGCGTCGCTGGGATGCAGTCATTGTGTCAGGGTTGATATCATAATCGAGATCTCCTAGCCGACGAAAAATCACGTACTGGCCGAAATAGCGGCGCAAAAGCTTTTCGCTCAATCCACGGCGGCGAATGGGCGTCCAAACCCAGACTTTATCTCCTCGTTTGTATTTCGCGTTGCGTCTTCGTAGGTTGTAGCGTCTGGTGTCGGTCCGCTGCTGATCTTTGATTCGTGATTGCGAAAACCTTCGAGCTTTTTTCTGCGCGTTGAAATTAGAAGCCGACGTTGACGTTCTCTTCTTCAGTAAAGTTGGGAAGCATGGCGTCTAGCGTAGTCATTGCCTCCTTACCATGGACGAGCATAAAAAGCGTCTTCTGTGTGGTTTCCTGCACTGCAGTGTTGAAGGCGAAGACGACGTAAGGAAGGATGACGTCCCAGGTTTTGTGTTCGGTATCGAGATACATGGCGAGCATATCGGCGATGGTTTTGTTCAGGCGCTCGGTAAGTCTGTTGGTCTGCGGATGCTATGCAGTTGTCCTCCGGTGGCTGGATTTGCTGTAACGCAGGATAGCTTGCGTTTGTTCCGCCACGATTGCTGTTCCTCTGTCCGTGATGAGCACTTTGGGGGCGTAGTGTCGAAGAAAAATGCATTCCTCGAAAAATTTGGCTACTTCTGCTGCTTTTTCGTTCGGCAGGGCTTTATCCTCGGCGTAGCGGGTCAGGTAGTTGGTCGCTATGATGATCCACTTATTTCCAGATGTTGACGTTGGAAATGGATCAAGCAAGTACATGCCAATCTGCTGAAAGGGCCTTGAGAGAGGTTCTGTGGGGTTTAGAAATCCTGCTGCTCGTGTGAGAGGGCTCTTTCGTCGCTAGCAATCTCTGCAGGTTTTCACGTAATGTGCAACAACAGCAGACAGTCGCGGCCAGAAAATAGTTGTTTTGAATGCGGCTGAGGGTCCGAGTAAACCCGAGATGTCCAGCTGTGGGCTCCTCTTCGCGGGAACCTCCTCGCGGGAACAAGCAGGTACAACAAAAAGGTAGCCTGTTTTGCTCGCTGCGAAGTTCTTCACAGGGACATCATTCTGTACACAGAAGGAAGACCCCCTCGCTTGAATGAAGCGGGGGGTGAAGAAACCTTGCCTTCCAAGTACTCGATGAGTTAGTTTAGGTCTGGGTCCGAGAGTTGCAGCTGAGCAAAAAGAGCCGGGGCTGATGAGCCCCAAGAAGGCGTCTTCATCGTCGTCCTGCGGCGGCGTATCTAAAGGGGCTCGTGAGAGGCAATCGGCGTCAGAGTGCTTGCGTCCGGACTTGTAAACGACGGTGACGTCAAACTCTTGGAGACGAAGCCTCCATCGAGCGAGGCGGCCAGAGGGGCCCTTCAAAATGACAAGCCAGCACAGCGCATGGCGATCACTGACCACATTGAACGGCCGTCCGTATAGGTAGGGTGGAATTTCCACGTAGCCCAGATGATGGCAAGGCACTCCTTCTCAGTTGTCAAATAGTTATCCTCGGCCTTGGAAACAGAACGGCTAGCGTATGCAACGACTTTCTTCCGCCCGTCGCTTCTTTCAGCGAGCATGGCGCCTAGCCCACGCTGGTTGCGTCGGTATTAACTTCAGTATTGACGGTTTAATCAAAATGCGCGAGGATCGGTGGGGCTGTACACGACGCTGAAGTTCTTTGAAGGCTTCTGCTTGCGGCACTTCTCATTTAAATGAGACGTCAGCCTTCATCAGTTGGGTCAGGTGCTCTGCGATGTGCGAAATGTTTTTCACAAATCGTCAGTAATATCCGCACAGTCCTAGGAATCTGCTCACTGCTTTCTTAACGGCCGGCGGAGGAAACCTCAATAGCAGCTGTTTCCTGCGGGTCTGGGCGGACTCCCTTCTTGATAACTATGTGGCCTACGTCGCTAGCAACAGCAGCTCTTCGTATCCAAAGTGGCACTTCTGTGCCTTCAAGGTTAGGCCAGACAACTTGACGGCGTCTAGTACTGCTCGAAACCTATTGAGATGCTCTTCAAACTTTAAGGCAAAGACAACGACGTCATATAAATATACAAGACAAATTTGCAATTTCAGGACTGCTAGCACTGTATCCATTACTCGCTGAAACGTCGCAGGTGCGGAACAGAGACCAAATGGCATCACCTTGAACTGAAAGAGCCCATCCGGAGTGATGAATGCTATCTTCTCGCGATCTCTTTTTTCGACCTCAATTTGCCAGCAGCCGCTCTTGAGGTCCATCGATGAGAAATACTTGGCGTTGAAGAGCCGGTCCAGTGGGTCGTCTATACAGGGGAGGGGGTAGACGTCCTTTTTTGTTATGTTGATCAAGCCGCGGTAATCAACGCAGAATCGAAGTTCGCCGTCATTCTTTCTCACTAGAGCACCCGGTGACGGCCATGGGCTGTTTGAAGCGTGGATGACGTCGTCACGAAGCATTTCTGCGTCTTGGTCCCGGATGACTTGCCGTTATCAGGGTGACACAAGGTAGGCGATTTCGCGACGAGGTCGCGAATGTTGGTCGGTTTTAATGCGATGCTTGGCAAGTGGCGTTTGTCGGACCTTCGGCGATGTCGAAAAACACTCGCTGTAGCTTTGAAGCAGATTGCGGATCTGGTCTTGTCTGTTCCGGGGCAGGGATTGGTTTAAGCTTAAAATGGGCGAGTTGTTTTTGTCAGGCGAATCCTGCGGATGGGTCGGAGATGGCGAAGGATTCCCGTACGTCGGATATTTCGGCGACGAAAGCAGTCGTCGTTCCTTTGTTAATGTGCCGGTTTTTATCGCTAAAGTAAGGACCTGTGCATCGGCCCAGCCATTGCGGAAATGTGCGATGCTGATTCTTCGGTCTAGAAGCAACTGCATGTTCCCCTCGATGATGGCTTCAGCACTGATGGTGTTCGTGGCGCCTACGGCCACGATAATGCTTGAGCGGGTTGCGACGCTCACTTCTTCCTCCAGGACACTCAGGGCAACGTGATTTTCCACTGTTTTCTTCGAAGGAATGGCCTCGTCCGTCGAAAGCGTGATAAGCTTGGTTTGCAGGTCGATGATCGCCTGATGCTCACTAAGGAAATCCATGCACAAGATCACTTTGCGGGAGCACTGCGTTAGCACAACGAAGGTACCATGATAGGTATGCCCTTTGACAGTCACTCGCGCTGTGCATCGTCCTGATGGCGTAATGAGGTGGCCCCCTGCGCTGCAAATTTGTGGGGCGTCGCAAGCCGTTCTGACTTTTCTGAGCTGCGCAGCGAATTTTCCATTCATCACCGAGTAATCGGCTCCTGTGTCGACTATAGCGGTAAATTTCCGGCCGAATATAGTCACTTATAAGTCGGATGTTCTGGCTCTTACATTGCACGTCGCCCTCGGCGTCGTGTCACGGTTTAGTCACGTATGCGAGTCGCGGTTGGGGCATGTGGTCGAAGCTTTTCTGGTTAGAGGCGTTGTTTTGAAGGCAGTTCGCGTCGTGGTCGTTGTTGTCATTTTTGCGTCGTCGATGCAGCGAGTGTGGCGTCTTCATGCGGCGTAGCGGGTGCAGTTTCATGGGCAATGGTCGGGGGAGGATCTTCGGCGTTTCGCTCGTGAGCAACCTCACCTCCAGAGGTTGCTGTCTTTAAATTCCCCTACTGGGGCTGGGAGACCTTCCTCGTACTGCGGCTGTGTAGCCGCGCCGTGGCGACGCAAACCGCGAGGTTGTCGGTAATGGTTACCGCTAAAGGCGGTTCGCCGTGTACTCCTCTCGATGCAGGTACTCATCGATTAGATATGCAGCGATGGTGTAGAGGTAGAACATCCGCCTCACGTGCAAGAGGACCGGGGTTCAAATCCTGGTGCCGCGCAACTCTCCACCGGGTTAAAAAAAAAATCCGCGTGTCGATGGAATTGCATAACCAGGCCTGGAGTGCGGCCTTATCTCGGTGACCAGTACCGACAACGCACTCTCTCACCAGAGCAGGATTTGGCCACCCTGGTGTAGTACTTGGCCACAACCTTCCATGATCGAACCAATTAACCCTCGGCCCTCAGTCCCCAGCGGCTGCAGAGCAACTGACCACGGCGGCGGTCAGACCTGTGACGCAGCGGAGGGTGCTAAGAATCTCTGGCTCCGGACAGGCCGCCATTGGAATCTGAACCTGGCAACGTTTAACGCTAGAACTTTAGCTAGTGAGGCTAGCCTAGCAGTGCTGTTTGAGGAACTAGCGGGAATTAAATGGGATGTGATAGGGCTTAGCGAAGTTAGGAGGACAGGTGAGGCGTATACAGTACTAAAGGACGGACACATACTGTGCTATCGCGGGTTAGAGGATAGACGAGAACTAGGTGTGGGTTTCCTCATTAATAAGGATATAGCTGGCAACGTAGAGGAGTTCTACAGTATTAACGAGAGGGTAGCAGCTATAGTAATTAGGCTGAATAGGAGGTACAAGCTGAAAGTGGTGCAGGCCTACGCACCCACATCCAGCCATGATGACCAGACCGTTGAAAGCTTCTATGAGGACGTAGAATTAGCAATGAATAAAGCAAAATCGCAGTACACTGTACTGATGGGCGACTTCAATGCGAAGGTGGGCAAGAAGCAGGCTGACGACCACGCGGTAGGTGACTATGGGATAGGCTCTAGAAATAGCATGGGAGAGTTATTAGTCGAATTCGCGGATAGAAATAATTTACGGATCATGAATACCTTCTTCCGCAAACGAGAAAACAGGAAGTGGACCTGGAAGAGCCCCAATGGTGAGATTAAAAATGAAATCGACTTCATACTATGCGCTAAACCTGGCATCATTCGGGATGCGGCCGTCCTCGGAACGGTGCGTTGCAGCGACCATAGAATGGTAAGGTCTAGAATTAGCTTAGACTTGAAGAGGGAACGGAAAAAGCTAGCGAAGAAGAAGACCATTAACGAGTTAGCCGTAAGAGGGAAAGCACAGGAGTTTAGGATAGCGCTACAAAACAGATATTCGGCTTTAACTGAGGAAGATGATCTTGATGTTCATTCAATGCACGATAACCTGACATCAATAATTACGGAGTGTGCAGTAGAAGTAGGCGGTAGGACCGTTCGAAAAGATACCGGGAAGCTATCTCAGGTGACGAAAGATCTGATTAAGAAGCGCCAAAACATGAAGGCATCTAACACTACCGATAGAATAGAACTAACGGAGCTATCAAAGTTAATAAATAAGCGCAAGGTAGCCGACATAAGGAAGTTTAATATGGAGAGAATCGAGCATGCTATAAAGAACGGAGGTAGCCTAAAAACAGTGAAGAGGAAACTAGGCATAGGTAAAAACCAGATGTAAGCATTAAGAGACAAGCAGGGCAATGTCATTAGCAATATGGATAAGATAGTTAACGTAGCCGAAGAGTTCTACACAGACCTGTACAGTAGCCAATGTAATCAGAGCGCTAATGAGAAAGACAGCAGGAGCAATGCGTCATCCCGCCAGTAACGAAAGATGAAGTAAAGAAAGCCTTAGAAGCAATGAAAAGGGGAAAAGCAGCTGGGGAGGATCAGGTAACAGCAGATCTGTTGAAGGATGGAGGGGACATCGTGCTAGAAAAACTAGCCACCCTGTATACGCAATGCCTTATGACCTCAACTGTACCAGAAGCTTGGAAGAATGCAAACATTATCTTAGTTCATAAGAAGGGAGACGCCAAGGACTTGAAAAATTACAGGCCGATCAGCTTACTATCCGTTGCCTACAAAGTATTTACTAAGGTAATCGCTAATAGAGTCAGGGCAACGTAAGACTTTAATCAACCAAATGATCAGGCAGGCTTTTGTAAAGGATATTCCACAATAGATCATATTCACACTATCAATCAGGTGATAGAGAAATGCGCAGAATATAACCAACCTCTATATATAGCTTTCATTGATTACGAGAAAGCATTCGACTCAGTGGAAACCTCAGCAGTCATAGAGGCATTGCGTAATCAGGGGGTAGAAGAGCCTTATGTCAAAATACTGGAAGATATATATAGCAACTGCACAGCTACTATAGTCCTCCATAATGTCAGCAATAAAATTCCAATAAGGAAGAACGTCAGGCAAGGAGACACGATCTCGCCAATGCTGTTCACCGCAGGTTTGCAGGAGGTATTTCGAAGCCTGAATTGGGAACAGTTGGGAATAAGAATAAATGAAGAATACCTAAATAATCTGCGATTTGCTGATGACATTGCCTTGCTGAGTCACTCAGGAGGTGAACTGCAAATCATGATCAACGAGTTAGACAGGCAGAGCAGATCGATGGGTCTAAAAATTAACATGCAGAAAACCAAGGTAATGTTCAACAGCCTAGCAAGGGAACAACAGTTCACAATTGGCAGCGAGAGCCTAGAAATTGTGCCGGAATACGTCTACTTAGGGCAGGTAGTGACAGCTGATCCAGATCATGAGAGGGAGATAACTAGAAGGATAAGAATGGGCTGGAGCGCATATGGCAAATTCTCGCAGATCATGAGTGGTAGTTTACCAATTTCCCTCAAGAGGAAAGTGTACAACAGCATAATCTTACCGGTACTCACCTACGGGGCACAAACGTGGAGGCTAACGAAAAGAGTTCAGCTTAGGTTAAGGACAACGCAGCGAGCCATGGAAAGAAAAATGATAGGTGTAACGTTAAGAGATCGGAAGCGGGCAGAGTGCGTGAGGGAACAAACACGGGTTAATGACATCCTAGTCTAAATCAAGAGAACGAAATGGGCTTGGGCAGGGCATGTAATGCGAAGGCAAGATAACCGCTGGTCCTTAAGGGTAACAGAGTGGGTTCCAAGAGAAAGTAAGCGTAGCAGGGGGCGGCAGAAGGTTAGGTGGGCGGATGAGATTAGGAAGTTTGCAGGCAAAGGTTGGATGCAGCTGGCAAAGGATAGGGTTAATTGGAGAGACATGGGAGAGGCCTTTGCCCTGCAGTGGGTGTAGTAAGGCTGATGATGATGATGATGATGATGATGATGATGATGACTCATCGATTTCCTGCGGACATTGGCCAAAGCGTGGTCGTGGGGCGTCAACGGCAAATCCTCGAAGACCGATACAATGGTACGGGCAGTGACGAAGAATATGCCCGGCATCACCGCAATGAAAGCACAATGGCCGTTTGTCGGAAGACCTCAAGGCGTCGCATTTTCTGGGGCTTGAGCGTCTGTCATAGGCTGGGCGGGTTGGGGCTGGGAGGCGGCGTTGTGGAACAAGTGTCTCATCGCGGGGAGGACGTACGGGTGGTCGTTCTGGCTGAGGAGTTTTTAGTGCACTTGCGCAGGTCATCGTCAGGGGTTCTGTGGTCGGCGGTGTGCCAAGTGCCTGTTGCGCTTCTTCCCGCACCAAGTCAATGAGAGTTGCCGCTTGCTGCTGCAGGGAGAATCGTAGTAATCGTCGTAGCTCCTCGCGGACAATTTTGCGGATCACTTCACGCAAGTTGTCGCTGATGGTGGCGTTTGTGTCCGGACACATTGCACTGGCAGAGGAAGGGCGGTTTTACTGCCGCGCCCGGACGTCGACGGTCTTTTCGATCGTGCAGACTTCGTGCCTGAATTCGTCAACTGCTTTTGGCGGCCGGCGGACGAGGCTGCCAAAGAGTTGTTCCTTTACGCCGTGCTTTAAAAACTGAACTTTCTTTTCCTCGGTCATCTGGGGGTCGGAGCGGCGAAAGAGGCGTTTCATCCCTTCCACGTAACCGTGGATGGGCTCATTCAAAAACTGGATCGTGGACTCGAGGAGTCGTTCGGCTCTTTTTTTCATCACTAAACTGGTGAATGCCTTCAGAAGTTCCTTCTTGAATAGCTCCCACGTCAATAGGGAAGACTCGTGATTTTCATACCACGTGCGTGCTGAGCCCTCCAGTGCGAAAAAATATGCTGGAGTCTCGGCGCGTCATCCCAATTGCTGAATGATGCCACGCGCTCATATTTGCCCAACCATTCTTCTTGGTCTTTGCCTAGGGACCCATTGAAAGTTGGCGGCGCCCTTGGCTGCTGCAGTATGATAGGGGTCGATATCTTTGACGAGGTAGTGGTGCTCGTAGCGGTGTCGGTTCGCTGTCTGGTGCGGTCCGGCAGGGTCCCGAATTCTGGCTGCTCTCCCTGAAGACGCCGGCTGGCTCGGTAAACTGCTGACTCATCCTCCGGTGGCAAGCGCAGGGGGCTGGCGTTCCGACTTGAAGGGGGACGTCCAGAGCACGGAAGGCTTCCCTGCATCTCCACCAGACGTCACGTAGTAGTGACGGCAGTCGAAGGAGCGATTAAGACGAAAAAATAGGTTCTAAAAGAAAACAGTTTATTGGGCTGACTTGCGCCCACAATGGAGTGAATCACTCAGTGGCGGCGAAGCGACAAGCGTGCTCGGCAGTCGTCGAAGAGGGCGCTGTCGGCCGTGCTCAATTTAAAGCTGATAGCGAACTTTCTAGGTAAAGCGTGAAAAGTTACTAGAACATTCTGGAACAATAGAATCAGCTCTGCCTGGCTGTGATCCATGGAGATAAATGTAGACGCGTCTTCCGTCGCAAACAAACCGATTAAGCGGTGTGGCGGCAGATTTGAAGAATGAAGAAACACTGCGAAGATTCGAGGCAATATCGACCGTTTCCGGTGGGTCTGTGCGTACTGCATCCTTGGATAAGATGGGGCCTAGAAAGAGCAGCTCATTATAGGCGATGTGGCACAGCTCTGATTTAAAGTTTAGCTCAGACCACTTGAACATAGCAGTGCCTACAGAGCATTTAAAGCCTTTCCAAGTGAACATCGAAGTTCGAGGCGAAAGAAACGTCGTCTAAGCACACGTGACAAATCTGCCACAACATTCCTGACGGTACTGTATCATTACCTGTTGGAAAGTTGCTGGCGCGAAACAGTCCGAATCGCAGCACCTTGAACTCGAAGATGCCATCTAGTGTGTTCAATGCGGTCTGCTCTCGCTCTCTTTAATAGACTCCTTTTGTCAGGGGCCGTTCTTGAGGTCCACCGACAAAGAGTACTCGTATTTCCAAACCCGGTAGGGTGTGTCGTCTATACGTGATAGGGAAGTCGCCATCCTTATTTTTAATGTTGTTCAAGTGGCGATAAACTAGGCAGATACGAAGTGTGCCGTCCTTTTTCTCACGAAATCAACCGGTGCTCCCAAAGGCCCTTCAACAGCCGGATGGCTTCATCGCGAAGGACGACTGCCGCTTGACTTCAGATACCTTGTCGTTCTCGCGGAGACACAGTAAGGGCATTCGCGATAAGGGCGAAGGTGCTCGTCGGCTGCAATGCGATGTTTGCAATGGGCGTTTCCGCACTTTCAATGACGACGAGAAGCAATCGCTTCAAATTTGATGACGGTTGCTTAATCTTGTTTGTTCTGGGGCAGTGCTGGGTCCCTTTTCAAAGTCCGTGTGTTCTCTTGGTTAGAAAAAAAATTATTCTGCGTTTCGGTCGAAAAGGGGGAACGCGTCCTTTACATCGGATATTTTATCGATGAAAGCATCCCTCGGCCCTCTGTTAACGTGCCGGCAAAATTCGCTAATGTTCTTCAGGAGTATTACAGCTTTTCTAGTACGGAAATGTGCGATGCATTTTGCGATGCCGATTCTTTGATCTAGAAGTAATTGAATGTTCTTCTACACGCTGGGTTCAATGCTATCGGCCTCAGTGGCGCCTACGGTTCTTGAGTGTGGTGGGACGCTCACTTATTGTTCCTCAACTCTCAGGGCAACGCACCCGCAGGGGTAGCTGCAGCGTGCAGATGTTGAAGCGTTGCGACAGCATGCATTCCCGAGCATATTTTTATGAACACTTGTCATTTTTGACGCGCTTGTGGCGGGATCTGCTGGAAAGATGTCTGTGTCGTAATGATTGGTGGTATAATATAAGGTCGTTTAAATTTTGCGCTTGTGGCTATGTGCACTTGCTGAGTTGTATGCATCCACAATACAACTACCGTACGACTGACAGCATCAATAAATAAATAAAATAAATAATCAGCATTGTTGTTCTCAAGTTCATATTTTGTATCAAGACTGTTTGCAGTTTAGCCGTTACGCAAACAACAAAATTCAAAATATACAGCAAGAGGAGACTCTAATGTACAAACTGCACGCGGGGCCTTTAGTTGCTTGCAAAACAAATTTTTTATTAGACTTGCTATGAAAAAGCAAATTCTTGCCATAATAAAAAAGCGTATGAGACGCCTGTGATGAAGATGGCTGAGATGTAAGAGGAATATGACCATTATAGCGCAGCAACCGTAAAGGCAATATTGGCATTGCATCAATGAGTGATGCTCTATCAGCTGGCTGAACATTGGTGGGGTTCTGGTGTGAACGTCGGGCAATTGTTGATCAGACAGGTTGAGTATCAGCCCAGTCTGATCATCAGGCCCTTTCCAGTTAGAGAGGCTTAGCATATGCACTACCCGAAGGTCGGGCCGTTGTCGATTAGACAGGCAAAACATAGGCCCATTCCTCGCGTGAAAGTCGGGCCATTGCTCTTGGCCGACCATGGCAGCCGCGTTTCGATGGAGACGAAACTCTAAGGCGCCCGTGTGCTGTGCCATGTCAGTGCACACTAGAGATCCCCAGGTGGTCGAAATTATTCTAGAGCCCTCCACTATGGCACCTCTTCATTCCTTTCTTCTTTCACTCCCTCCTTCATCCCTTTCTTACGGCACGGTTTGGGTGTCGACCGAGATAATTAAGGCCGTTACTGCGCCATTTATCTTTCTCAAAACCAGTTTTGAATTTTAAGTTTCAAACGCAAGAGGCGCCCATGTGCTGTCCGATATCAGCGCATGTTAAAGATCCCCAGGTGGCCGAAATTATTCCGGAGCCCACCAATATGGTACATCTTTCTCCCTTCTTTCGCTCCCAACTTTCCC
The DNA here is from genome assembly GCF_052857255.1 of Amblyomma americanum. Taxonomy (NCBI): domain Eukaryota; kingdom Metazoa; phylum Arthropoda; class Arachnida; order Ixodida; family Ixodidae; genus Amblyomma; species Amblyomma americanum. The sequence goes on from NC_135505.1 coordinate 25,899,934, forward strand.
TCTTTCCTTAAGGCGAGGTTCGGATGTCCTCTCAGCCTTCATCGGAACGCGGCCGCCGCGGTTGGGTACGAACCCGGGAAATCCACCTCAATAGCCGAGCGCCCTAACTACTCAGCCATCGCGGCAGGTAGCTGTTGTGGGGTTGTGTAGTGAGCGGTTTTTCGTTTCATTTATTTTTATTCTTAAATTTCAGTTTAGTAGGTGGCTGTTTCGTGATTTCTCGATGTCCTCTGCGTAGCTTTTTCGGTAATAATGTGCATATCATCCCAGTATCCCAGGTTAAGGCAGTCCCAGAAGCAGATTTGGCAGAGGCACATGGGCTCCCAGTGACAATCGTTTGTCCGAGATTGCACTTCTTCATACAACACATCCAACTCTTCCCTGCGATACGAGTAGGTTCATTTGAACCCGTATCTCGTTAATATTCCGTACCTAGCATGTTTTTTTTTTATGAGTACAAGGCCCGCGAATAATCCCTGAAGACGAAAATTGCGTTCGCACTTACTAGAACATATTTACTCTCATGTTGCCTTCACTCTGAGCGCCGGAAGTGGTGATTCCACTCCTGTAAGCAGGCCTAAGTGAAATGTAGGAGTTATCGCCTTTACAAAGCTATCGCTCGGATATTATACCTCTGCAGCGCACGCGCATAATGTTTCGGCATTTTGGGGTGTCCACCTTCACTAAAGCCCGTTGTCGTTTTCACCCTGTTATAGCTGACGGTCTACTGGACTTGATGGTTGCACGCCCAGTCGTCATATGTGTCGAGTGCTGACAAGACTTCTGGTCGCAAGAAACCCTCAATTCGCACTGGCGGGACACCCACGCAAGAGAAGCCAAGGAGCTAAGAGAAGATCCCAGGTCATAGGCATCCGAGGATTGGGTATTCAGCCCACTCACAGCACGACAATCTAGAAATGCAGAAGAAGCAATAATTCGACATATATACATAAATCAACAGCCACAACTCAAACAAACAAGATTGTGCTCAGTCGCAAGCGACGCGGGAACTGTTGCGAAAATAAATATGTCTCAAAGATTTAAAGAAATTAGAAGATATTAATCAGAAATATAAATAGCAATTTACGTAGACTAATAAGTAATTAAGCTACACCAGGTAAAACCCATCATGCCTTGCGTTTAGCACATGATTCTCCACATAGAGGTGTAAAAGTCATCGACACGTCAGGAACGGTTCAGTGAAGAGATTTTGTACCCTCATCTTGCACACTTTCTGCTCTCAAAATGAAAGAAACCTCTTAATATACTCTGCAGAGATGTGGTCATCGCAAAGCCCATTTCTTGTTGATGTGATAAACTCTAGAGATTACCTCGTAAATAAATCGTCATACAGATGTGAAATTCAAGGCTGTATTATTTGTCTGATTTTATACTATACGCTTTCTATAATTCCGTGCAGCATACTATCGTTGATTTTTCACCCGTATGTATTTCTGTTATAGAATGTTCACTACTGCTTTTTTTCGTTTATCCATAATGGTATGTTTGTCTTTTCTTTACTGTGTATAGTGCCATTTCTGTAGGGGGTACAGACAATTTGGCTTTTTATCTGTACTCCCGTCATCTGTACGTAAATAGATGCAAATAAACTTGAATTGAATTGAAAAACGCACATCCCAGAATTAAATGAACACATCTCTTCACAAAACAGGCTACTCTTGGAAGAAACATCAGCCTGTGAAGTACAGATACAACTCGCATCAGAGTAGGAATTTAGGCAGACAGGAATGCAAGTAATTTATCCTCACAAAAAACAGCAGCTGTTTTTTCCTCGCTCCAAAAAGGCGTGCAGAACGACCCCACCGTACATCTAAATGAAACCAACTGCCAAGTGAAGAAGGTAAATTTTTAAGCATAACACTCAATAAAGGACTCACAATCGTTACGCGCATAAAAACAATAAAAACAAAGCCTCCCAATGTCTAAATATACTCAAACTGCCCTCAAAGAAGCATTGCATTTCTGATTGAACATTCCATGTGCCAGCTATCACTCTTTAGTATGTTCCTCTCTAGATTATGGGTACATTGTGCACGGCTCATTAAGACCGTCCTACGCAAAAAAAAAAAAATTAGGTCTAGTACAGTTCTCGTGTGGTGCATGCAAAACATCCCCTATTGCCAGCCTCTATGTAGAACAAAATGAATCACAGCTTGAAAGTAGAAAAAGCGCTTTTACTTGGGCATAAATTCTTAAAATGTCGTTTTTACCAGGACACAGGTGATATACCAGAAATAACGAAGTGTCCTTCGAGAATATTCAACAACAAACCTCAAGCTACCAGCTCCCTGCTTGTGCGGTTTGAACGGATGTGCCAGAACCTTGTGCCTACTAGATACATTTCCAGGCATTGTGCAAAGCCGACATTCACTACCTCGATGGTACAACTTTCCTGCAATCATCAGTAAAAAAAACAAAACTCCGCCACAACAGATTGCACAAGAATTTCTAGCGCTAGAAGAAAAATGAGGTGCCTTCACTGCCTCTAAATTGGCGACATATACTTTTGGAACCGAAGTGGTACAAGGACATTAGTAGGAAAGAGTACTTCAGCAGTGTGCTTTGCCATCACTGGTGAAAGAATAGTAAAATAGGGCCTTGAAGATAGTAATATTTACACATAGTAAGCGTACTCACAGCTCTTCAATCGTTAAAGGCAATCACTCCGCTAATCGGTGACATCATATACAACATAACAGCCGCCAATCAAGGAGAAAGCATGATTGCTGGCTGCCATGTCATGATGATATAAAAGGCGATGAGAGCGCAGATTTGTGCACTGCTTAATCTCATGACAAGCAAATGGAAAGAAAATATACCCTTTAAATATTTCATGACCCTAGTGCAGCGTTAATTATAGAAAATATGCTAGTCCGCCTGGAACAACAGAATAAATAGCAAACAACATTGGGTAAAATCTGTTTTATGTGACTTGAAGTCATGCACACACCAGAAACGTTTCACAGAACTGATTACCTGCCATTTTCGAGTAGGGCACACATACCTTACGCATAACATCATAATGATTAACAAGACAATAAAGACAAGATAATTATTCTGATATGCGCTGGCAGTAACCCATGGTTTATTTTCATGCAAAAAGCTCGAAACGCAAAGGAGAAAGCATTTTTCTGTGTTTTACAATGGACACATACAGGGTGTGTCCGGGAGGTAAGGCAATTTCAGCTGTAGAAAAAACTATTCAGGATATCGTAACGAACATTTAATATTTTTTCGAAGTAGTTCTCTTGGCATATAAAAAAATTTGCCAGCCACTATGCCATGCACTGTGGGCCTCTCGGAAGGCATCGACAGGAACCTCGTTTACTCGCGACGTTTGGCATCATGCGATGTTGCCAAACGGGCTAATTTAAGGGCGCTCTTGCTCCTCGGGAAAACGAAAAATCTGCTGGAACCAGATCAGGACTTCCGGGGGCTGGGGTAGCGCCGCCAAGCTGTGCTTCGTCAGTAACTACCATACGCGCACAAAAGTGTGGCTGCAAGCGATGTCGTCGTTCAACTGCCAGGTATCGGCGATCTTTTGCGCGCTCGGAGATCCCTTCTTCTCACTCTCCAGCACGTCCACGTAGTAGACAGCATTGTCAGCGCTTAGCATAACAATTCTATGTGAACAAGACAAACTAGCATTGTTTTCACTTTCGACTTGCTCATTCTTGCCTTCTTGGGGCATGGGCACTCTCAAGTGTGCCATTGGGACCTTTGGCGCTCCGTCTCAGGGTCATACTCAAAGAGCCATGTTTTGTCGCTCGCAAAACTGTCCAAAATATAAAGTTCAATTTGCACGCGTTCTAAAGGTTTCCTCGCAAGCACTACTCAGTTGTCCTCGTGAAAAAAATTCAAAAATTGCTCTTCGAGGAAACGAAATGACGCACTAATTGTCTCACATTTAGGGGACAACCAAACCGCATCGTAATTGAAAGGAGGAGAGTGGGAGTGAAAGAAGAAAGAGGTGCCGCAGTACAGGGCTCCAGAATTATTTAGACTACCTGGGGATCTTAAACGTGCACTGACATCGCACAGTACAAGGAAGCCTTTGCGCTTCGCCTCCATCGAAACGCGGCCTCCGCGGCCGGGATCGAACCAAGAAACTCCGGCACAGCAGCCGAGCGCCATAACCACCCAGCCACCCCGTCGGGTGTTCTAGTGGTCGCCAATCAAACATTTTCGGGACCAGCTTGGTGCACACTATCCGCAGGTTGAAACAGTCGCTTACAATGGCATGCGCACTGGTTTCGTAGTGAAAACTAGATTGCGGTTGCATTTCAAGCCGTAAGCGTGGCGGCGCTGTCACCCTGTGGCTGTGCCACCGCGCTGTCACGTGGTTCGTACGTGGTTGGTCGAGTGACCAAGTTCCACTCGGCCAGCTGTAGCTATCACGTCACTCCAGGTTTGACCAAAGCTAAACCGCCGCCAATTTTTATGAATATGTATCTGATATCGTCCGCACACCCATTCAACGGTCAGTGTTCAAAAGATCACGAACAGGAGGCACATTTTTGTACGATTTGCTCGTTGATGACCGCCCAGACCTGGATTCATCATCAACGTCTTCCCGGACTGCCTTAAATGCCTTCAAGCATCTTGAAGCTCGAGAATATGACAAAGCACAATTGCCGTAGGCTTGGCTAATAATTTCGGAGGTGTCGGCAAGACTCTCATTACGTTTTGCACAGAACTTGATCGCGTACGCTTGTTCGCGTGTGGATACCATCGCACGTGGTGACACAGCACTGTCTGTAGTTACACGGAAAGAGCTATCTTGACACTCACGGAGCTGCGCAGCAGAATTTGGTAGAGAGTGACGAAAAGCGAGCCCCACCCCCCCCCCCCCCCCCCCTACTTAACGCAACAAATCCGAGAGCGGTACGACCGAGAGCAGCATCCAAAAACATTGCATTGCTTTCCGTACACACCCTGTACGACTACATCCTACACGGCTTTTAGGTTAAAAAGGTCTTGCAGATTTTTCCCATATTTTTAGTGTTTATAAGTAGCAATTCTGTTAAATAAATTATACAATGAAAAACAATGGTCAATTAAATGAACACTTTTAACCAGCTTTTTGGCGCTGATAGTCTCAGTTGCTTATGTGCAGCAAACTCCAGCTCAACACTCTTCATATTTCTAGCCTGTTACGTATTTCAAGAAAGAAGACATTAGAAACTAATTATGAGATAATAAATTATTCTTGTTCATTCTCTCAATATAAACACATAAACATTGCGTTTCGCACATCATCATCATCATCATCATAATCAGCCTTACTACACCCACTGCAGGGAAAAGGCCTCTCCCAAGTATCTCCAATTAACCCTGTCCTTTGCCAGCTGCATCCACCTTTTGCCTGCAAACTTCTTAATCTCATCCGCCCACCTAACCCTCTGCCGCCCCCTGCTACGATTACTTTCTCTTGGAATCCATTCCGTTACCCTTAAGGACCAGCGGTTATCTTGCATGCCCTGCCCAAGCCCATTTCTTTCTCTTGATTTCGACTAGGATGTCATTAACCCGTGTGTGTTCCCTCACCCACTCTGCCCGCTTCCGGTCTCTTAACGTTACACCTATCATTTTTCTTTCCATGGCTCGCTGGGTGGTCATTAACTTAAGCTAAACTCTTTTCGTTAGCCTCCACGTTTCTGCCCCGTAGGTGAGTACCTGTAAGATAAAGCTGTTGTACACTTTCCTCTTCAGGGCAATTGGTAAACTGCCACTCATGATCTGCGAGAATTTGCCATATTCGCTCCACCCCATTCTTATCCTTCTAGTTATCTCCCTCTCATGATCCGGATCAGCTGTCACTACCTGCCCTAAGTAGACGTATTACGTCACAACTTCTAGGCTCTCGCTGCCAATAATCAACTGTTGTTCCCTTGCCAAGCTGTTGAAGATTACCTTGGTTTTCGGCATGTTAATTTTTAGACCCATCAATCTGCTCTGCCCATTGATCATGATTTGCAGTTCACCTCCTGAGTGACTCAGCAAGGCAATGTCATCAGCGAATCGCTGATTTTTTAGGTACTCTCCATTAATTCTTATTCCCAACAGTTCCCAATTCAGGCCTCGAAATACCATCTGTAAACATGCGGCGAACAGCATTGGCGAGATCGTGTCTCCTTGCCTGACGCCCTTCCTTACTGGAATTTTATTGCTGACTTTATGGAGGACTATAGTAGCTGTACAGTTGCTATATATATCTTACAGTATTTTGATATAAGGCTCTTCTACCCCCTGCGTTTCGCACAAGATGATCTTAGATACGTATGTTACGTAAACACAACACAACATACAACATTACACAAAATTGCCGATGGTTTAGCTTTGGTTGAACCAGTAGTGACGCGATAGCTACAGTTGGCCGAGTGGAACTTGGTGACGTGACCAACCACGCGACGAACCACGTGATCAGCCATGGCGCCACGCCGCCGGAAGCTGCGCCAGACCACGTGACCAAACAAGTGACAGCGCGGCGGCGCAGCCATAGGGTGGTGGCGTCGCCACGCTGAAGGCTGGAAATGCTACAATAATGTAGCTATCGCTACAAAAAATTACCGGTGGTTTAGTCCTGGTTAAACCTGGAGTGAGGCGATAGCTGCAGCTGGCTCTATCGTTCTTCGTTTCGTTCTTTCGGCAGTCTTTCCACACGGCCAGCTGTAGCTATCATGTCACTCCAGATTTCACCAAAGCTAAACCACCGGCAATTTTGTAGCGAGAGCTACATTACGGTAGCTTTTCGAACCTTCAGCGTGGCGGCGCGGTAGCCGTAGCGGCGCCGCCGTCCTATGGCTGCGCCGCCGCGCTGCCACGCGGTTGGTCACGTGGTGCGGAGCAGTTGCCGGCGGCGCAACGCCGTGGCTGATCACGTAGTTGGTCATGTGACCAAGTTCCACTCGGCCAGCTGTAGCTATCGCGTCACTCCAGGTTTAACCAAAGCTAAATCACCGCCAAATTTTTTAACGCTGTTTTTGTTATCTTTTAGGCGCCTTTGGAAGGTACCAGTTCCGCTAATGTAGACGCAGTCGCCATCGGAGCAGGGAACGCTGTAAACCACGCGGGAATACTTTTCGTTTCGAAGAACGTCTTTATACATTGACCAAAGAGAGTTGCACTTTTCTGATCGTAACGTGGGCAATGTCAACATTGAAGGTGCGCAGAATTCGTGCCAACGCCTCGCTGATTCCAGGGGTGTAGGGAACAGCGGCATGTTTCAGAGGGGAACACACAGCAGTTTCACGTTCTGGTCGACACAGCTGCTTTGCAGCGATAGCTACATTACGATAGCATTTCGAGTCGTCAGCTTGGCGGTGGCGGCGCAGCTCTCACGTGGTTGGTCACGCTGTCACGTGGCTGGTCACGTGGTGCGGAGCCATTGCCGGCGCCGTGGTTGATCACGCCACGTGACCGGAAACGTGGTGCGGAGCAGGTCCTACTGCTGGCGGCGCGGCGCACCAACGATAGAGAGCTGCAACAGCTGTGCGCATGCACCGTGTAAAGTGGGACGAAAATGAAGAAGGAACGCCAAGCGAAACAGAGCGGTGAAAGACAGACTGCAATTCAACTAACCAAGTTCCACCAGGCCTGCTCTAGTTATCGCGTCACTCTAGGTTTAAAAAGAGCTAAACCACCGCCATTTATTTTTATGTGAGCTTTCACTAGAGCTGTAAACGCACTGAATCCAGCGCGTTCTCGTGACACATGTGGAAAATAAGCGCGCTTAAAACGACTACCATTTTTAATTGCACTTTATGTTAGCAGACGAGCGCAATAAAAGAATTTTCTCTCCTAAGACTGTAAAAAGCTTGAAATGAAGCAATGCCCCCCAACTTGAAGTTTCATATTTGCGTACGGAAACACATGTGAGTATTTGTAAATGGCGTATTAAAGTGCAATTTGATACTGCTTTTCTCACAGAAAATAATATACAGGGCAGGTGTTCAAGTGTCGCAACATACAATTGCGTTATGGAGAAAAAGAAATTTATTAGTGATATAGGATTCCTTGAAACGTTAATATATTGCCACGAATCTTTTCAGTGTTTGTTCATTCTTCAAATATGCCACCACGCCACTTTATCGCTTTGTTCGCGATGCAAGACGTTACCATATATATCTCGATCGATCGCAACCGGGCACAGCTGGTTCTACGTTGTTCCAGAATGTTCTAGTAACTTGGCACGCTTTATCTCGAAAGTTCGCTATCAGCTTGAAACTGAGCACGGCCGTCAGCGGCGAGCACTCTGCTCAACGACCGCCGGGCACTCTTGTTGCTACGCCGCCACCGAGTGATTCAGTCCATTGTGGGCGCAAGTCAAACAAAATAAAGAGTTATGTTTGCAACCAATTTCGCTGCCTTTCTGCTCTCCGGACTAGAGTCACCACTACGTGACATCTCGTGGAGGTGCCGTGTAGCCTTCCGTGATCCGGACGGCCCCTTCAAGTCGTGACACCAGCTCTCTGCGCTTCGCAGCGGCGGACAAGCCGGCAGACGTCTTCAGTGCCAGAAGCCTCAGTTCGGGACCCTGCTGGACCGTAGCGGACAAAGAAAAGACGCTGCTACGAGCAGCACAACCTCGCCAAAGATGTCTACACCGGTCATGCTGCAACAGCCGCGGGTGTCTCCAAATTTCAGTGGATCCTAAATCGAACACCCCGATGAATGGTCGGAGCAATTTTAGCGCGTTGCATCATTTAACGAGTGGAATGATGCGCCAAGAATGGGAGAAGTATTTTTCTCACTTTACGGCTCCGCTTCCATTTCGGTGAGGCTGGTCATATTCTTCGTCACTGCCCGTACCAACGTATCGGTCTTCTGCGATTTGCCGTTGACGCCCCACGGCCACGCTTCGGCCAACGGCCGCAGGAAATCGAGGAGTACCGACGTCGAGAGGAGTACACGCCGAACCGCCTTTCGCGCTCACCATCGCCGTCAACCTCGCGCTTTACGTTGCCACGCCTCAGCTACGCAGCCGCGGTACGAGGAAGGTCTCCAGTCCCCGTAGGAGAAAATAAAGGCAGCAACCTCTGGAGGTGAGGTTGCTCACGAGCGAAACGCCGAATATCCTCTACCGACCACGCCCCATGAAGACGCTGCATTCTCTACGCCGCATGAATAAGCCGCACTCGCTGCACCGACGCCGCGCGAAATGACAACCCGGACCACGACGCGAACTGCCTTCAAAATGACGCCGCCAACAATAAAAGCTTCGACGACGCGCCCCACCCGCGACTCGCATGAGGGACGAAGCCGTGACCCGACTCCGAGGGGGACGTGCATGCAAGAGCCAGGTCATCCGACTTAGGTGTGACTATCGACGGCAGGAATGTTACCGCAGTAGTCGACACAGGAGCCGATTACTCGGTGATGAATGGAGCATTCGCTGCTTACCCGAGGAAAGTCACGAACACTTGGGACGGCCCGAAAATTTGCACCACAGGGGGAGACCTGATTACGCCATCTGGGCGATACACAGCAAGACTGACTGTCAAAGGGCACACTTATCTTGCGGCCTTCGTCGTGATATGGCAATGTTCCCGCGAAGTAATCTTGGGGATGGATTTCTTTAATGAGCATCAGGCGATCATCGACTGCAATCCAACCTGATCACGCTTTCGACCGGCGAGGCCATCCCTTCGAAGAGAACTTTGGAAAAACACGTTGCCCTGAGTGTCCTGGAGGAAGAACTGAGCGTCAAACCCCGGTCAACCGTTATCCTGACCATAGGCGCCATGAAAGCCATTAACGCAGAAACCATCATCGAGGGGAACATGCACTTGCTTCTAGACTGAGGAATCAGTATCGCAAGAGGCATCGCACATTTGCTAATGGCCAGGCCGCACTACTGCTGACAAACTTCAGTGAAGAATACCGGCACATTAACAGAGGAACGACGGTTGCTTTACGCAATGGGGGAACCAGTGAAACGGACACAGGACAAGAGCAAGTACGAAGGCACACCACATATACTTGCTCTCGGCCTGCGCCATTTCGCTGGTTTCACCATTGCGCATTATGAAGCAACTACCCCAGCAATTTACTCAATTGAACGATTGCTTTCTACGACGAAATATCCAGCGTACGAGACCCCTTCGTCCTCTCCGACCCATCCGCAGAAGATTCGCCTGACCAAGAGAACTCGCCCACTTTCGACATCAACGTAGCCCTGCCCCGGTATAGACAGGACCAGATCCGCAATCTGCTTCGAAGCTTCTGATGTTTTTCGTCATCGCCAAAGGTCTGATAAACGCCGATTGCCAAGCATCGCATTATAACAGACCAGCACGCCCGACCTCTCCGCCAAAGCCCCTACCATGTGTCACCGCGAGAACGACAAGTCATGCGGGACAGAGTGGAAGAAATGCTTCGCGACGACGCCATTCAGCCTTCAAAAAGCCTGTGTACGGCACCGGTTGTTATAGTGAGAATGAAAGACGGCTCACTTCGATTCTGCGTTCAATACCGCCGCTTGAAGAATATAACAAGAAGGACGTCTACCCCCTCCACCGCATCGACGACACACTTGACCTGCTCTGCCACGCCAAATATTTCTCATCGATTGACCTCAAGAACCGCTACTGGCAAACAGAGGTCGAAAAAAAAGATCGCGAGAAGACGGCATTCATCACTCCGGATGGGCTCTTTGAGTTCAAATTGATGCCATTTGCTCTCTGTTCCGCACCAGCGACGTCTCAGCGAGTAATGGATACAGTGCTGGCAGGCCTGAAGTGGCTAATTTGTCTGGATATTCAGATGACGTCGTTGTCTTCGCCTCGAACTTTGAAGAGCACCTCAAAAGACATCGAACAGTACTAGACGCCATCAAGTCGTCTGAAGTAACCTTGAAAGCAGAGCAGTGCCACTTCGCCTATGAAGAGCTGCTATTTCTAGACCACATCGTTGGCAAGGAGGGAGTACGCTAGAGCCGCGGAAAACAGCTGCTATTGAACAGTTTCGATCGCCGACCGGTCAGAAAGCAGTGCGCAGATTCTTCGGACTGTGCGCATAATACCGACGATTAGTAAAAAACTTTTCGCGCATCGCAGATCCCTGACCAAATTGACGAAGGCAGACGCGCCATTTAAATGGGAAGCGCCGCAAGAAGCCTTCAAAGAACTTCAGCGTCGTTTAGAACCCTCGCAGATCCTCTCGCATTTTATGAAATCACAGATACTGAAGTTCACACCGATGCAAGGTAAAGGGCTGGAGAAAGTCATCATATATGCTAGCCGTTTCCTTTCCAAGGCCGAGGATGACTATTCGACAACTGAGAAGGAGTTCGGCACGATATCTAGGCGGGCAAGTTGGTGATACATGTTTTAAATAACAGCGCGGAAAACGGGGACTTCAAGGGTGGAAAACACTGGACAAGAGCTATTTTTTAAAAAATCAGAAGGAATGCCTTGCCATAATCTGGGCTACGGCTAAATGACGCCACTACCTGTACGGACGTCCGTTCAAGGTGATCAGCGATCACCACGCGCTGAGCTGGCTTGTCAATTTAAATTGCCCCTCTGGTCGCCTTGCTCGATGCAGTCTGCGCCTCCAGGAGTTTCACGTCACCGTCGTTTACTAGTCAGGACGCAAGCGCTCTGACGCCGATTGCCTCTAACGAGCCCCTGTAAATGCGCCGCCGCCGGACGACGATGAGGACGCCTTCCTGGGACCCATCAGCCCCAGCTCTTTTGCCCAGCAGCAACGCTCGGACCCCGACCTAAAACGCCTCATCGAGTACTTGGGAGGCAAGGTTTCTTCACCCACCACCTCATTCAAGCGAGGACTGTCTTCCTTCTGTGTACTGAATGATCTCCTCATGAAGAAATTCGCAGCGAACAAAACAGCCTACCTTCTTCTTGTACCTGCTTGCCTCCGAGTTCTACAGGCTTCGCACGACGATCTGGCAGCTGGACATCTCGGGTTTACTCGCACCCTCCACCGCATTCAAGAGAAGTATTACTAGCACCGACTCTCTCCCGTTGCCCGAAGCGACGAAAGACGCCCTCCTACCCGAACAGCAGGATGTCCGCACCCCATTTAGCCCTCTCCAAGACTTCAGCAGATCGGCATGAATATGCTTGGCCCTTTCCCAAACTGAAAGTCTTGAAATAAGTGAAATATCACAACGACCGACTACCTGACCAGCTACACCAAGGAAAAAGCCGTACCAAAAGGAACAGCAGCACAAGTCGCCAAATTTTCCCTGGAGTGCATTCTTCTGCGACACAGCGCCACCCGATGTGCTCATCACGGACAGAGGAACATTTTTCTAGGCGGAACTAACGCAAGCCATCTTGCGTTGCAGCCAAACTAGCCACTGGAGGACAACTACATACCATACGAAAACCAACGGACCGACCAAGCGCCTAAAAAAAAAAACACCGCAACATGCTTTCCATGTATGTCGATGCCGAAAACAAAACCTGGTATGTCATTCTGGCTTAGGACGGCTTCGCCTACAACACCTCGGTGCAGGACACCACCCATACGCCTACCTGTGTAAGGAACCATCATCACCCAGTGCTCAGGAGACGCCGTCAGCAGCGACTACTGCGCCCTTTGTCCAGGGGCGCTCTAGTCGATACTCAAATATTCGATACAGCAGTAACGCGGGCGAGGTTCTATAACCTCCATTTACTATCTGTTCGGCACAATAAGTATTGAGAGGCGATTACCGTCGGCGCTGTCGCCCAGCAAATTTTGGCTAATTCAAACACTTACGTGCACTGGAGAGGTTGCTCTACCTTCAAGCTTTTCGAAAGCACATGCATTTTGGCGCGTTGTGGGAACAATTTGCTGGGCCACAGCGCCGAGGGTGACCACGTTTCCGAAATTCTACGACAAAAACGTTGAAGCAATACGACGGCACGAGCGCTGAGTTTCAACAAGGTTTATTGGAAAGCATGTCAAAATGTATACATTGCGGCCTAAAAAAAGCCACGAATAAATGATGCCTTGCCACATTCACACAGGATGTGTTGAAAACAAAGCAAAAATATTGTGAAGCAAAGTTTGGGCTGTTATTTTACGCACCTTTATTTAGTGAGCGATAGAGAACGTGTACTAACAGAATGATTGTGATTTTTTGAAATATCCGCGGCCATGATTACCTTGGGCACCAACTTTTCCTTCCGCCTGTCTAGCACAATGCAGCTCGTGAATTCCAGCACAAAGCGTTCGGGATCTGGCAAACGATCGCAATCGTGACAGTGAAACATCAAATTCGGCCTCACAGCTTTGTCCACATAGTATTAGCGCTCTTTTAACCTCGAATTGGCGCGCCTTCCAGTTCAACCAATTTAGATAGGCACATTTGAAGCGGTTCGAGTAGACTATGCCCTGTGTGCAGCCCACGAAGCGATTGTGATGGTTGATTGAGCAACCTTAGTTCTCGTGCCGATCTCGGTTGACACGCTTACAAAGGCGCTGATGCTTCTGAGGTGCGGAGAAAACAACGCTAACGCAAACTGGAGTGCCTATTTGTTTTTAATCGGCGCTATAAATTGTGGATGTACGGAACAGGCGGAACCTTTTCTCTGGGAGTTCGAGTCTCGACGGTGGCACAGCACGTACTTAACTTGTACTTAAGGCACTTGGCACTAGACACCAAGAAAGGTTCTGGATATCCAGCGCTATACAAACAGCTTATTTGCTGGGAAAAACTCGATGTCATGGCATGCACACAGGTATTAATCAAGCCACTGTTGAAGCAATGGTTGCGGATAGCTCTTTTCACCAGCCTCGAGGGAGCCATAGAAGACGTCAAAATCGGCTTATTTGCCCTCGTTTCGTAAGCCACCCTGCAAGTGTGGTCACCCAGGAATTAGAGCCTTAGATCCAAAAAAGTAATGGCGTATTCTTTGGACTCTCAGTTTTGACTAAAAGCGGACTGAGGCGAGGCTTTGGCTGAACAGCTTTTACCTTAGACACTGCTTCGTGAGGATCGCAGACCAAACCATCACAGAGAGCGAGGTAGGCGCCCACGAATGTAAAACTTTTATAGGCACATGATCCTGCTAGTTCACCTGCTAAATTTAGATTTATTCTAGCCAGAAATAAAAGCACAGTTCCGCAGCTGCTTGCCATGTTTCGACGACGCGCCTTTTTGCGCGCCCGGAGCTGAGTGTGAAAGGTGTAGATAGATGGTGCACATAGAGGGTGTAGATGCGGTGTCGTGGTTTGAACCCGCTGTCAGGATCTTGCTCCCAGCAAAACTGTCTCGTTTTCAAGAGAGCGGGCCCTCTCGCTTTTAACTGCTGATAAAGATGGCGGTTTTCTGGACATGTCTGAAAGTGCCTTTCAGTGCAAGTCCATGCAGGTAGTTAGTTCACTGTTCAAGTATCAGACACCAGATTATTTGTGTGCCGCCGCGGTGGCTGAGTGGTTACGGCGCTCGGCTGCCGGCCCGAAAGACACTGGTTCGATCCCGGCCGCGGCGGTCGAATTTTGATGGAGGCGAAATTCTAGAGGCCCCTGTACTGTGCGATGTCAGTGCACTTTAAAGAACCCCAGGTGGTCGAAATATCCGGAGCCTTTCACTACGGCGTCTCTCATAGCCTGGGTCGCTTTGGGACGTTAAACCCCCATAAACCAAACCAAACCATAAACCAGATTATTTGTCAAAAGCAAAGCCCAAAGCCAAGAAAGAATCTGAGGACATGAATTTGAACCGTTTTGATAATTCTATCGGGACCAGGTTGAAAAACCGGACCAGGTTGAAAAACGAAAAAATTGGCGGTGGTTTAGCTCTGGTTAAACCCGGAGTGACGCGACAGCTACAGCTGGCTGAGTGGAACTTCGTCAAGTGACCAACCACGTGATCAGCCACGGCGTCGCGCCTCTGGCAGCTGCACCGCACTACGTGACCAACCACGTGACCGCCACCCTGTTGCTGCGCCGCCACGCTGAAGGCTCGAATTGCTACTGTAATGTAGCTATCGCTACAATAAAGATGACTGCCGCTTGAGATCATAGCTTTAGAAAAGCTAACCTGACAGAAACATATACATAGCCTATTTTGCAACAGAAACGTAAGTTACTAAGCATTGAGGACCCTTTTCACGTAAAACCTTCAGAGGAAGTAACGCCGTTCCTACATGATAACTCGTACCGGTTTCCTGGGGCGGGCTGTTGGCATTAAGGATGTATATTACATCATCCCTTCAGCAGAATCATAACATGTGTCTAACAGTACTTATACCTAAAAGGAGCAGTTGCATTCCAAAACGCCTCGGATGCTTCGGTGAGAAATTCTGTCGCACTGTTGACCTCATATCTGCAGTCAAGCTTTGATGTATTTTAATATAGCTTGGTTTTGCAAAAAAAACTGGGATTTCATTGGGTCATGTTTAGCGCTCATATTAAATATCTCATTTCTGGCCCGAAGAAATCGAATTTTAGAAAATGAACTAGCGGAATCATGTGCCAGTAAACATTTTAGATTCGGAGGTGACTACCTCGTTCTCTATGATGGGTTCGTCGGCGATCCTCGCGAAGCCGTGTCTAATACCCCTGTCACACGGCCAGTTTCAATCACCCTCGAGTCTAGGGTCTTCGAGATTCTCAATCGCCATCGAACTCGTCGCTGCTACATGGCAAATCTCAATGGCCATTGAAATGGTTCTCGTGTCTTACGCCACGGATGTGTGGCGCCACAATCGCTACTTTGGATTTTGCAAAAATATCAAAAATATTTGATAAATGTATACTAAATGCTGAAATACACGCATACGCGAAAGTCGTTCAAAACCCTTTTAATTGCACGTACGCGACGGACATGTGCAGACACTGCTGTAGCCACTCTAATACAAGACGAGCCAAAACCAAGACAGTCCAACTGCGTCGGAGCGCTGCTTCGTCAGGCTTAAGACCTGAGAAATCGCTATGATATCTGAAAAACAAGAGCTATTTGTCTCTTTAAACTTTATGCGAGGGTAAGAATGGGCAAATCGAAGGCGAATACAACAGCTTAGAACGCGATATTGCTTTGAGGTATTGGCGACGAAGCTGTTATCGCTGTGAAGCGGGCGGGCAGGGCGCCGCCATGTTGTCAACGTTAAGTACGCAAGCAACGCAAAGACTGGAACGCAAAATTAATGCGCTTAAAACCAGTCTAATATAATTTTAGAATAATTTTACAGACTGCTTGCATTAAATTTTATGCCAATAATGTATGTCCATGTTTTTGTACCGTGAATGTGTCGTGTACAAAAGTGCGCTTGGCGCCGCTCGAAGCAACGCTAGCAACCTTGGGCAGCGCTCGAAGGCCCTCGAAATCTCGATGGAGTTCCGTGCTGCTCCGTTGACTCAATAGGCTATTGACTCGATCGCCATTGAAACTGCCCGTGTAGCAGCGCTCGATCGCCTTTGAGTCAATAGACTATCGGTTCGAGGGCCCTCGAAATGCCCGTGTGACAGGGGTATAAGGTGATAGAGCTGTCCAGTCAAAACCTCAGTCCGGTTTTAATCTCCACTGACAGTCCACAGAATACGTCATTACGTTTTTTGAATCTCAGGCTCTAATTCCTGGGTGACCACACTTGCAGGATGGCTTACGAAACAAGGGAAAACAAGCCGATTTTGCCGTCTTCTCCTGCTCCCTCGAGGCTGCTGAAAAAAGCTGTCGGTAACCATTGCTTCAAAAATGCCTTGACGAAATACTGTGTGCATGGCATCACCTCCGGTTTTGCGCAGCAAATAAACCGATTGTATAGCGCTGGATATAGAGAACCTGTCTTGGTATCTGCTGCCGAGTGTCTTAAGCACAAGTTCAAACAGGCATATTGCGCCCCCGTCGAAAGTGGTGGCGAAGGCTGGGCCGAAAAGTGGTTTAGCGCGACTGCAGCACAACCAGAGGATGGGGGGCAAAACACTCATACAAAGAAATGATAAAACTACAAAATTGGAATGTAATCTGCCAATAGAAAAGAAAAAATATATTAGCACCTTGTTTTATGAAAGAGGTAAGTCATTTTATTAAAACCTGGCAAATTTTGTATTTTTGCAACACTCTTGACCTGCCCCCTATTCATGAGTGTGCGGTGCATTACAGCGCGTCTTTGCAGGCCTTGTTTCGATACCCGGCTAACCCGGCCACAGTGGCGGGAGATTACGAAGCGATTTCTTATCGCCAGCTGTCTGCGATGGCGCGCCTGGTAAAGCGTATAAATTTAGCTCGCCGTTCTCAAAATGCTCCTTTTGCGAAGTTTTCGTCGTCCTTGCACGTCGCTTCTTTGTCACCGTTCGGTAAGATTTGCACCCCGCTGCACCGCTGCGGCAGTTTTCTCGGTTTTGTCGTTTCCTTCGGCGTGCGGCCAGTGCGAAGTCTTTTTCCGTCTTTGCACGCTTCGCGCTCTTCTTTTGAAGCGCTTAGCGCTTCATTTCAAGATGAGCTTGCGGCATGTGAAGAAACGATGCTCCGTGGTACACCAAGGCGGTACACTGCGACAGCGTGGATAGTACCATTGGTGTCACGCTACACCGATTCCCGCTGGACTTTCACAGGTGTGTCGTCTGCTCTAGGTATGCGCGATAGCTTCCATATGGTTTCGCCGGGCTGTTCGCTCGTGTTTCATAGCCGTAACCCGTTCGTGCGTACTTGGCTTCATGTCTTTTTCAATGTATGGTATTTGCTCCTACGTTGAGCACGTTTGAGGGTGCTAAAGCTGGCTTTCACATTGCCTTGCAGATGTAAACGCACCTGCTATATTCTTTCAGCTGAAGAAATTAAATGTGAAGAATAATCCCAGTGTGCTCTATGGTCTGTGTTGATGCGCCTACTTATGTTTGCTTCAATTGAAGCTGTCGTAGCATTGTTTTCTATACTTTTCAATTTCCTAACTGACAACGTTCGTGGCACTTCAGGGCTTTTTCCTTCTGCACTGTGACTATTGAGATGATTAGCTAACTTAAACAATACTGCTTGTGCTTCCTGTGACATGTATTTTTTGTTTGTGTGCCAAGGGTGTGCTTTGTGACTGTATTTGTTTGGTTGCTGCAATAAACAATGAATATGAAACTATGAAAACCATACTTGCCGTACACTCTATTGCGAACTGTGCACTTGAGCCAGTGCTTTGTGCATCATACCTTGCATCATACCTTGCTGTACTCAAAAGCTCTCAAAAGTACTAGCACCAGTATTTGCACTGCGAATCATGCATGCTTCGCCAGTGTCTGGAAGTGTTGCTGCCTTTCTATGCTGCCCCTCCTTTACCAGTCACTTTCATTGCGTTCCCAATTGCACATTAACATGGCCATAACTAGCAGGAACTCGAGCACATTTGACTGGCAAAGGTTGGGGCGCGCTGAAAGGCAGCAACCTTCGAGAGGTACAGGCTCGAAAACGCGGATTCTACAGAAAGACCGCTTTATAATTCGCGCCAAAAGCATACGTATGCGTGACGTCATTCTACGTCACGTTTGCGTAGTTTGCCCCCCAAAATCCAGGGGGCGCTGGAGTGCCCACGAGCCGCCATTTTTTGGACCAATGGGCGTCTATGGAGCCTTCGCTACCAGTGTACATCTACCTTGTCGAAACTTGAACTCCCAGTGATAAGGTTGTGCCTGCTGCCAACATCCACAATTTATCTCTCCGATTAAAGAAAAAAGGCAGTCGAGTTGGCGTTGCTGTTGTTCTCTCCGCACCTCGGACGCTTCAGCGCCTTTGTAAGCGTGTCATCCGTGATCGGCAAAGCAACCAAGATAGCACAATCAACCATCAGAATCGCTTCGTGGATTGCGCACTAGGCATAGTCTACTCGATAACCTTAAAATGTGGCTATGTTTGCATTGGTCGAACTGGTAGATCTGCCAATGAGAGGATAAGAGAGCGCCATTAAGATGTGAACACAGCTGTAAGGGAAATTTGATGATTCACTGTCACGACTGCGATCGTTTCCCAGACCCCAAAGGCTGTGTGGGGAATTCACGTCCTGTATTGTTTAGCCGCGGATTATTAAAATCCCACAATCCCAATGTTAGCACCCATTCTGTATCGCTAACTAAAATAGAGTTCGTGCTGTTAAATGCTTCATAAACACAATTTTTGCTTTGCTGTGAACACATCCTGCGTGAATCTTACAAGGCGCCATTTGTTCGTTTGTATTTCCATTGCGCAATGTGCTTAATTTGATATGCTTTCCAATAAATCTTGTTGAAAGTTAGCGCTCCTGCCGTCGTGTTTCATCATCGTCCTTGTACTGTCTTTGCTGTTTTTTCACTATAATTTGACTGCCAGCTGCCGAGAAAATGGCGTATTTGATGCCTCGATAGCAATGAAACGACGATTTGGGAGCAAAATGCGACTGAAGCGCTTATTCAGTGGCTGCAGTTTGGCTCTTCCAAAAAAACTGGCACGCTTTACCCCAAGTGATCATTACTATCGTGAAATTGACTCGAGATATCTGCAATCCGCGGTTTTCCCAAGCCTTTAGAACGGTCGACAGATGGCTGGAACGCGCACCTCGAATGCGATTTTCTTTAGTTCGTGTTTTTTGCCACCTTAATTGACTACCCATACAGAAGTTTTAATTGGATATTTTAGTGCAATTTCACTTAAACTGGTACGCTGAGTTCAGAAAGATCTGAACCATAGAGCTATGCTATATTTCTGTAGCTCAATAAAACAATAAATTTTTTGTACAATAACGTCACTTAATTAAATTTAATAATTACGCTGCTTTGAAAAATTCAACATTTTTACCTCATGTACCTCAATAACATATAAATGGCATATCTAACCATGACAGGTATTTGGCTACAGCTGCATTCTAATCAGAGCCCAGAACATTTAAGGGAAAGTGTCTTAAGGACCGGTGAGAATTTACCTAATTAGACTTCAGTTCTTTTTCCATAATATGAAAACTGATTGACATATACTGAAACTAAATAATGTTTTTACCGAAGCAAGAAATACTTATGTACAGTACTCACGGATTGAAATAGGACATTCGGAGCGCTAACCTTGCAGTGCCACGCGGCATGTGGTAAACCACAGGCCGGCTCATTGGCTACTGGAAGGAACAATTCTGCTTTGTAGATGTTCTCCCTCTCGCGCCATACCACAATGCACCACCTTGGTTTCATGAGCGTCTACGGGCGGCACTCCATGAAGCGACGGCCACGCGCTCCGAATGTCCTATTTCAATCCGTGAGTACTGTACACCTAATTTCCTTACGTTGTCTCTTGTAATCAACATTTTCATTAAGACCCGCTTCTCCCCCTAAGTCTCGAGCAGAATGATTAACCAGCTTGCTAGACTGCATTGATCCTTGCTTTAAAAATTTGCATTCTTGAATGCCTTTTTTGTCATAGGTATTTCTTGAATATGGCACAGAGGTTACCAGGAAATCTTTAAGTACATGCAAAAGAGCTATGGTGGTATTCTGGGTTGCACGTTATATAAGCTCTAGTGAGTCCACTACAGATGGTTGCAGTGCTGGTGCAATGCTTTCAATACATTGCAGTACAGCATTAAATGAATTGTTCATTGTTCAGGCTTTAGGTAAACGTGATGCATGCTCACCGAAACGCAGGAAACACTCCTTCGTTCTACATAAGTAAAGGCACCACCTATCTTGTGGCCATTACCAGTTGCAAGCCCTGGTCCTCAGAGGATGGCATAGGTGAGGCGAACAAAACATTTCTCGTCTGTGCATTGAAATGTCTTGTGACACATTGCTTTCAATTCACTAGGCCTTGTACGGCATGTATGGTTTAACGTCCCGAAAGTGCACATGGGCTAAGAAAGATGTCATAGTGTACGGCCCCAAATGGAAGCGCCCCAGAATGGGGCTCCCGATATAGTTGCAATATAACTGGGATGTTAAAAGACGCCACTTCTTAATTATCCAATTATCCTCCAGCAAGAATTATTTTAATGTGTTTCGTGGAAGCTGAGTTATATGTAGACAAAATTTAAACTTCGGCGTTTTTGCCCCGAGTTCGAACCCGACCACGGCGGCTGCGTTTTTATGGAGGAAAAACGTTAAGGCGCCCGTGTGCTGTGCGATGTCAGTGCACGTTAAAGATCCCCAGGTGGTCGAAATTATTCCGGAGCCCTCCACTACGGCACCCCTTTCTTCCTTTCTTCTTTCACTCCCTCCCTTATCCCTTCCCTTACGGCGCGGTTCAGGTGTCCAAAGATATATGAGACAGATACTGCGCAATTTCCTTTCCCTCCAAAACTAATTATTATTATTAATTATTAATTTTGCTCCTTTCCGTCTCTCGCACGCCGAAGCGGCGGCGCTCCTTTGCCGGCCCCACCCACTTGGCCGCTACCCTACCTCCGCGGCTGCGGCGCGCGAGCAGTGGCAGCGGTAGCGCATGACGTCTGAAAAAATTTGGCACTGTGAAGCAATAACCTCCGGCTGCTGACATCATTTGCGCGATGTGAAGTCGTGTATCAAAACCCGACACCACGCGGCACCGCAAGGTGCGAAAGCGTGAATTTAAAAAAAAATGTAAATTCTAAATTTTCCGCTGGCTTTTGAGGTCTCGTACGCGGCATGGACGCTCGGTGGCCTGTACTCTACATAGTGCAAATATTTTAACGTCAAGCTCAAAAATCCTTTTCTGTGAGCCATTAATTTCAACTGTCTGGGATTCTTTAACACGCAGGCGCTGGCATAGCACACCATACGGGCCTTTTGCATATAGTGATGAAGAGCCAAGGGTCTGACCTGACTGATGTGTATTCTTATTATAACGTAATGTGGCCAAAGGACAGGCATGTAATTCTGCAGGAATTTGTATTTGCTGTGAGTGATTGATAACTTCAATCAAGCATAAGCGTGAGCATCAAGTTTAGTCCAGGCTAACAATGGGGTCAAGCGATCAACAGCGTCTATGATCTCTATGATGAATTAGAGCGGTTTAACTTTATTTACCGTATTATGTGCAGACACAGTTCGACTTTTCAAAATATTTTATCGTGACTAATAAATCTTGCGGCAAACAAGCGGCATGCTAAATATGTTTTGCTACCTTGTTGCAGGCACTGCACCTAGTTACATTCAGTGAGAAAATCAATGAGTTTTGATTAACAGCCCTGCTACTGCATTGTGACACCAGGGCTTCCCGGCTATGGTTGTAGAGCCATTCAGTTCACTTCAGTTCAGTTTATTTCCTTAAAGACCCCAATTCAGGGGTATTACATAAGGGGTGGGGCTACGGATATAACATGAGGTTCTAGTCTAACATCATCTGCGTTATCTCCTGGTGGAATCTTGATGGACAGGTAATGGCGGCGACTTGGTGGGGAACGCCGTTCCAGTCAGATGCTGCTCGGGCAAAAAACGAGGCCGAAAATGCAGTAGTACGGGAGCGTGGACGGACAACTTGGAGCGGATGACCAGTGCGCTGAGATATGTGCATGCGGCGTACGATGTAGGGTGCTTCGTGCAATGAACCGTTGAAGAATTTGTGAAAAAGGCAGAGGCTAGCAATGCGCCGCCGATGGGAAAGAAGCGACAAGTTAATTTGAGCTTTCAAAGACGATACACTGATGTCGTATGAGTATGCGTAATGAATGAATCTAACAGCGCGATTTTGAACTCTTTCGAGGTTAGCCTTCAGCTAGTTATGATGGGGATCCCAGATGGCTGATGCATATTCAAGTTTAGGCCTTATCAGTGACGTATATGCTAGTGATTTCAAGTCTTTTGGTGCATCACGGATGTGGCGTCTGAGGAAACCTTGTTTTTTGTTGGCCGATGAAATGATGTATACAATGGGCGCATTCCAGGATAGGTTAGTTGATAGTGTGATGCCTAGGTACTTAAATGTTAGCACAGATTCTATTGGTAGGTTGTCTATTGTGTAAGTAGAACGAAAAGGTCTAGGACTTCGGGTGAATGACATGAGCTTGCATTTGTTAGGGTTAAGAGTCATTAACCACTGATCGCACCATTCTTGTACACTGTTAAGGTCAGTCTGAAGAGCGTGTTGGTCTGGGATGTTAGTTACTGTACGATAAATGACACAGTCGTCAGCAAACAAGCGGATTGAGGAAGATACATGCAAGGGTAAATCGTTAATGTATATTAAGAAAAGAAGGGGACCCAGGACGGATCCTTGTGGAACGCCTGAGGTTACGGGTAGGGGGCTAGACGACTGGCTGTTTATGAGCACAGATTGAGTACGATTAGTAAGAAACTGTTCTAACCATCTTAAGACATGAGGGTGTAAATTTAGGAGGGAAAGTTTTAGCAGCAAGAGTCGGTGGGATACTTTATCGAATGCTTTAGCATAATCTAAAAATGCAGCGTCAGTCTGGATGTTACAGTCAAGGTTTGCATGCAGGTCATGTAGAAAAAGTGCCAACTGTGTTTCACATGAAAATCCTTTCCTAAATCCATGTTGTGAATGATGAAAGAAGTTCATGATTTGTGAGTATATGACATGTTGCATGATCTTGCACGGCACCCTGGTTAGTGAGATGGGACGATAATCCAAAGGGGAATTTTTATTACCTGATTTGTAGACGGGAACGACCTTTCCCACCTTCCAGTCGTGAGGCAAAATACCTGTAGACAATGACTGCAAAAATATGAGGCACAAAAATTTTGCAGAGGTATGTTTGACATTCTTTAACACTTTCGAGTTGATTTCGTCGATGCCGGCCGATGATGAGAGTTTAATATTTTCAATTTGGAAAACAATACCGCCAACAGAGAAGGTTATGGCCGGCATGTTATTCGTTATGTTTCTGGGAAGGGTAGACGCAGAAAGTATGCCGGTATCCTTAGTGAATACAGATGCAAATGCGCGATTGAATACGGCAGCACTGTCAGCATCTGCGATTATTTCATAACATTCGTTAGTGAGAATAACTTCACGGGGCTGTTGCGGGTGTATTATTTTCCAAAATTTTTCTGGGCTGTGACGTAGGATGTTAGGCAAATCATTTCGGAAAAAGGAGTGTTTTGCGTCGCGGGTGGCTGCTAGATAAGCTTTTTCGGCTGCGTAGTATTTATTCCATGCTGAAGTCCTCGGCCTATGCTTGGCTGCGCAGAAAAGTCTTTTTTTCTTATTTTCTATTCGTTTTATGGACCTTGTGAACCATGGTTTGTGGCAATTTTCACGAAAAGTGGTTTTCGGAATGAATTTGTTTGTTAGTTCGTGTACCTTAGTTTTAAAGATAAGCCAGTTGTCTTCAGGAGATCTGTTATGAAATGATGCTGCAAAGGATGGAAGAAAGGCAGTTAGTTCATTATCTATGGCCTCATAGTTCCCTTTGTCGTACAGAACAATAGTTTTTTTGTGAGTGACACGTGGTGTTGGAACAAAGGAAAATGTGGCATGGATAACCTTGTTATCATTGATCTCTGGTAGGAAGCAAATAGACGTTAGGCTTTCCGGATGGTTTGTTAGTATCAGATCTAAAATACTGGCGGAGTTTTTTTCTACACGTGTCGGTTCCGTAATGAGTTGCGTAAGGTTAAAATTAAGACACACGTCAAGAAAATAATTTTATTCAGTGTTCACAGCCGTTTGGGTACACCAATCAACGTTTGGAAAGTTAAAGTCACCGAATAATAGAATATGTGCGTTAGGGTGTGATGTAGAAACGTCACACAGTATTTTATTTAATTTTGTGCAGAAATCAAGATTGCTGTTTGGAGGGCGGTAGCAGATGCCAAGCAATACTGTTTGGGGCGAGGCTCGAATGAGAAGCCAAAGAATTTCCAGATCTGAGGCAAGGCTAATTGGCGTACATGACAACTGTTGGCTTGCTGCTATTAAAACCCCCCCCACCTCGTGTTTCCTTACGATCTTTGCGATAAATATCAAAACCAGGAAAGTCTGTCTGTATTTCATGGTCGCTAACATCGTTGGTCAACCAAGTTTCTGTTAGGATAAGCAGGTTGCTATCGGATGATGACATGAGGTTGAATACGGTATCGCGTTTCGGAAGAAAGCTACGAATGTTAGTAAAGATAACGGAAAATGAAAGCTTATGCTGAGGCGTGGAATGAGAACAGTTTCTTACTCTGGTATCACGAGATGATGGCTACGAGATTTCTTTGACTGTTTCTGATGATGCATCGTAGTAATAGCGCTTGGGGCCAATGAAGAGAGTTTTGAAGGGAAGGGTGAAAGCTACTTTTTTGGCTTTTGCAAACGCAACAAGGAGTTTGCGAGCAGTTCTAACAGGCCGTGAAAAATCTTCACCGATACTAACATTGGTGTAACAGTAGCTTGGTTTGGGCTAGTTGGTAACAGTTCTTAGAAAACATAGCGCAAAAAGGACACGGACGACACAGAAGTGGACAGGACAGGCGCTAACTTGCAACTTTATATTTCGAAAAGCCACCACGTCTAATATATAGGAGCCGATCACCACCATCAAGCGATGAGAATGCGCAAAGAAGAGCACAATCAGGATTGCAGCGTGTGAAAAATAAGCAAAAAATTACGATAAAATAACAAAATGAAAACACGGTGCCGGGGGAACACTGAAAGAAAAGAGACATCGTGTACCGAAACTTACTGCAAAAAGCGCTTTACAAGCTTGTCAATGTTAAGAACCAAACAGATAACGCGGCAAAAAGGGAGATAAACAGATCGACTAAAAGATGAGGGGGAGTGTACAAGGCTCCCCACTGAGACAAGCACGTGGTGAAGAAAGACAGAATGACAATGGGGAAACAACATTGATGGGTCATGGCAATGGAAGTAAAAGATAGCAGAAATTTAGGCCAAAAACAGATAAGGGCTGTGATACTATACATAATCAAATGAAAAAAAATATTGGAAAAGTTTGAAACTAGGAAACAATGAAAATATATGTATATGAAAAATACAGAAAGACCTAAACAGAAAAAGGATAAAACTAGAAGGATAAAAACACGAGTGTAGAGGGCTCCACGCTAAAACAACGAGGGGGGGGGGGGCAAATATGAGAAATGAAATAACAACTGAAGTAAAAGTCAATAATATGCCAAGGAATAGTAGCAGCAGGAAAAACCCAAAGGAAAAGCGGAACCGTTCCAGTTCACAACACCATGAATATTTTTGACACATGGTTCACACCTACAGATAGCCATCAAGGAATTCAACTTCACTGTCCAGTAATTGAATAGAAGGTGCGCTGACGCACTTTTTCCCAGCTTTTCTTATAAAATACGCCTCCATGACTTCACGCTCCGTTTTTTCTTTAGCTGATTTTAAGAATTCTGTTTTATCTATTTTTGGATCGCATCCACTCTTTTGCTCTGTGTCACATGCTTTGCAATGGTCGGCCAGGTTACTTCCTGATTTGTTGCGTACGCATAATCTATGTTCTCTGGCCCTGTCATTGAAGCATCTTCCTGTCTGCCCAATGTAATGACGCCCGCAACTGATAGGAATTCTGTACACAACGTTCGCTTTACATTCCGTAAACTTTGTTTGATGTTTCGTCGTGCAGTCATCTCGTTTTTCCATTTTCTTAGTGCAGACCTTGGAAAGCTTACATGGGGCAGAGAAAACTACTTGTACATTATAACGCGCTGCCAGCTTCTTGAAATTATGTGAAAACCTATGATAACATGGTATTACCTGGACAGGAGTCTTGCCTTTAATCTCTTCACTCCCCTGCTCACTACAAGAAACCTTGGGGGCTTTCAGCTTTTGCAGAAGGCTTTCACACACTGCCAGTAGAAGGACTACGGGGAATCCAGCCTCCTGCAGGCGCCTGAATTGCTCATGGATGCTGGCGGCCATACGGTGCGTGCAGGATTTTGTAGCTGCTCCGTGGAGACATGAAGACACGATACCCCGCTTAACAACTTTAGAGTGCGCGCTGTCAAAGCGTAACAGACGTTTTTTGGTTCGTGGATGGTACATCCAGCAGATATTACGGTTGGTGAAATCTAATTCAATATCTAAGAACTGAATGCGGCCATCTGTAGGTGATTCCCACGTAAAATTTAACCCGGCACCGTGCTCCGAAAAAATTCTCAACACTTCCTTGTCAACATCGCATTTTCTTCCATTACATTTTCTAAAAATGATAAGGAAATCATCAACGTATCTGAACACTTTTAAAACAGGAAGGTCAGAAAGATTAGCTTGAATGCATTTGTCAATCGCAGATAAAAATAGGTCACATAACACAGGCGCAACAGAGGAACCTATACAAATGCCTCTTTTTTGAATATAGAAATGTCCTTCTGAAAAGATAGCTGTGGACGCAAGGTAGAATTCCAGCAAAGACAGGAAAGAATCGCTGCTGGTTCCCGCGCCGTTCTGGAAGGCTATTTCCCCGCTTTCACATATTGTTTCTCGGAGCACTGAGAGCAACTCTCCATGAGGTACTGAATAATAAAGGTCTTCTATGTCTATTGAAAAACCATTCACGTCGCAAAAAGGACCCTGCTCGAGGTTGACGACCAATTCTTTAGAGCTTCGGATGAGGAACGGATCCTCAGTCTTCAAGGTGTTAAGGTGCCGTTGAAGGTAGGAGCTAACAAGCTTTTGCCAGGTGCCGTTCTCGGACACTATGGCCCTAAACGGACATGCAGGCTTGTGCGTTTTCGCAGTGTAAAATACATCTAAGCATCCATTTTTGGTCTTTTCCACTGCTTTACGAAGAGTGTCGAGACCTAGTTCTCCCAGAAGATGAATTCCAGAACGACGGCACCGCTTCGGGTCAAACTTGACTTGGTTAAAGTTCTTTTGGATGGCGGAGAGGGCTTTTTCTTTAAACATCGCTGCTGGTAAGATGGCAAAGCCACCTTCTTTGTCGCACTGCAAAGCAACCAGATTCTGTTGATGCAGATAAGCAGTCACTTTTTGAAACGGCGGTTTTTTGTTGATCAGGTGCCTTTCATTACTCTTGAGGCAGGCTATTCCATCTTCAATCTGGAAATCCCAAAAAACTAGCGGAATTTAAGAAGCTAGCAGCGCAGACGACTGAGTTCCTGTGGCAGCGAGCGCGTCTTGGCCTGCCACAAACAAGGAAGTCATTGAAAGGAACAGGTGAAGACGTCACCGTTCTGGGAGACGCTGTCATTTCCCCTGAAATAAGGAATATTTTAGAGAAAGGACCGAAGTTTGCGTACCAGCCCCCTGTGCAAAGGCAAGCATTAATCGCGTGTGTTCGTCAAACGGCGGCTAGAGCAACGGAAAAGGACAGAGAGCGTCTGATTGAAGATGGAATAGCCTGCCTCAAGAGTAATGAAAGGCACCTGATCAACAAAAAACCGCCGTTTCAAAAAGTGACTGCTTATCTGCATCAACAGAATCTGGTTGCTTTGCAGTGCGACAAAGAAGGTGGCTTTGCCATCTTACCAGCAGCGATGTTTAAAGAAAAAGCCCTCTCCGCCATCCAAAAGAACTTTAACCAAGTCAAGTTTGACCCGAAGCGGTGCCGTCGTTCTGGAATTCATCTTCTGGGAGAACTAGGTCTCGACACTCTTCGTAAAGCAGTGGAAAAGACCAAAAATGGATGCTTAGATGTATTTTACACTGCGAAAACGCACAAGCCTGCATGTCCGTTTAGGGCCATAGTGTCCGAGAACGGCACCTGGCAAAAGCTTGTTAGCTCCTACCTTCAACGGCACCTTAACACCTTGAAGACTGAGGATCCGTTCCTCATCCGAAGCTCTAAAGAATTGGTCGTCAACCTCGAGCAGGGTCCTTTTTGCGACGTGAATGGTTTTTCAATAGACATAGAAGACCTTTATTATTCAGTACCTCATGGAGAGTTGCTCTCAGTGCTCCGAGAAACAATATGTGAAAGCGGGGAAATAGCCTTCCAGAACGGCGCGGGAACCAGCAGCGATTCTTTCCTGTCTTTGCTGGAATTCTACCTTGCGTCCACAGCTATCTTTTCAGAAGGACATTTCTATATTCAAAAAAGAGGCATTTGTATAGGTTCCTCTGTTGCGCCTGTGTTATGTGACCTTTTTTTATCTGCGATTGACAAATGCATTCAAGCTAATCTTTCTGACCTTCCTGTTTTAAAAGTGTTCAGATACGTTGATGATTTCCTTATCATTTTTAGAAAATGTAATGGAAGAAAATGCGATGTTGACAAGGAAGTGTTGAGAATTTTTTCGGAGCACGGTGCCGGGTTAAATTTTACGTGGGAATCACCTACAGATGGCCGCATTCAGTTCTTAGATATTGAATTAGATTTCACCAACCGTAATATCTGCTGGATGTACCATCCACGAACCAAAAAACGTCTGTTACGCTTTGACAGCGCGCACTCTAAAGTTGTTAAGCGGGGTATCGTGTCTTCATGTCTCCACGGAGCAGCTACAAAATCCTGCACGCACCGTATGGCCGCCAGCATCCATGAGCAATTCAGGCGCCTGCAGGAGGCTGGATTCCCCGTAGTCCTTCTACTGGCAGTGTGTGAAAGCCTTCTGCAAAAGCTGAAAGCCCCCAAGGTTTCTTGTAGTGAGCAGGGGAGTGAAGAGATTAAAGGCAAGACTCCTGTCCAGGTAATACCATATTATCATAGGTTTTCACATAATTTCAAGAAGCTGGCAGCGCGTTATAATGTACAAGTAGTTTTCTCTGCCCCATGTAAGCTTTCCAAGGTCTGCACTAAGAAAATGGAAAAACGAGATGACTGCACGACGAAACATCAAACAAAGTTTACGGAATGTAAAGCGAACGTTGTGTACAGAATTCCTATCAGTTGCGGGCGTCATTACATTGGGCAGACAGGAAGATGCTTCAATGACAGGGCCAGAGAACATAGATTATGCGTACGCAACAAATCAGGAAGTAACCTGGCCGACCATTGCAAAGCATGTGACACAGAGCAAAAGAGTGGATGCTATCCAAAAATAGATAAAACAGAATTCCTAAAATCAGCTAAAGGAAAAACGGAGCGTGAAGTCATGGAGGCGTATTTTATAAGAAAAGCTGGGAAAAAGTGCGTCAGCGCACCTTCTATTCAATTACTGGACAGTGAAGTTGAATTCCTTGATGGCTATCTGTAGGTGTGAACCATGTGTCAAAAATATTCATGGTGTTGTGAACTGGAACGGTTCCGCTTTTCCTTTGGGTTTTTCCTGCTGCTACTATTCCTTGGCATATTATTGACTTTTACTTCAGTTGTTATTTCATTTCTCATATTTGCCCCCCCCCCCTCGTTGTTTTAGCGTGGAGCCCTCTACACTCGTGTTTTTATCCTTCTAGTTTTATCCTTTTTCTGTTTAGGTCTTTCTGTATTTTTCATATACATATATTTTCATTGTTTCCTAGTTTCAAACTTTTTCAATATTTTTTTTTCATTTGTATATGTATAGTATCACAGCCCTTATCTGTTTTTGGCCTAAATTTCTGCTATCTTTTACTTCCATTGCCATGACCCATCAATGTTGTTTCCCCATTGTCATTCTGTCTTTCTTCACCACGTGCTTGTCTCAGTGGGGAGCCTTGTACACTCCCCCTCATCTTTTAGTCGATCTGTTTATCTCCCTTTTTGCCGCGTTATCTGTTTGGTTCTTAACATTGACAAGCTTGTAAAGCGCTTTTTGCAGTAAGTTTCGGTACACGATGTCTCTTTTCTTTCAGTGTTCCCCCGGCACCGTGTTTTCATTTTGTTATTTTATCGTAATTTTTTGCTTATTTTTCACACGCTGCAATCCTGATTGTGCTCTTCTTTGCGCATGCTCATCGCTTGATGGTGGTGATCGGCTCCTATATATTAGACGTGGTGGCTTTTCGAAATATAAAGTTGCAAGTTAGCGCCTGTCCTGTCCACTTCTGTGTCGTCCGTGTCCTTTTTGCGCTATGTTTTCTAATAACATTGGTACCCTTCAACTTGCGTCCATTAGCCAGGATAAGCTTTTTGGTTTTGTGGTATGTGAGCTTTACGATGATTGGACGGTCTGTGCTGTCAGAGTGGCGGCCGATTCGATGAGCGCGTTCGATTTCTTTTGTGTCTAAATGTATGTTTAAAAGGCTACTGCATTGATCAATGATTAGTTGTTCCGATTGCGCCGAGGTTTCAGATGGGGTTGTATCGCGTATGCCGTAAAATATTAGGTTGTTTCGTCGGGATCTGTTTTCTAAATCATCAATACGGTTTTCTAAACTGCATATGAGCTGGGTAGTTTGAGCTGTATCACCTTTGACGCTGTGAATTTCTGTTTGCAGAGCCATTAGGTTTTCGTACTGACTTTCTACTTGAGCCATCCTTTGGCTCAGATCAAGTAGTTTCTTATCTGTAGCTATGAGTTGGTGCTTCAAATCTTGCATTTCCGCGATTAGAGTGTCCTGGCCGGCATTTAATTTCTGTAGTTCAATTAGTACGGCGGCATTGTCATTAGGGCCGGGGTTGATTTCAATATCCCCCGACAATAACAGCAATGAACGAATCACGGATACGCATTCAGTTATAATAGCAAGACAGATCTGAGGGCTCGGTAGCTGTATCAAAGCGTAATTGCTAGATTTTTTAGAAAAGGATTCCGTTTTACTAACCTGCATGGCGAAAACCATAGGGTTAGCTGGCAGTGTTGTGGCACAGCCACCGAGTCCACAGAGTGTTGCTGAAGGTCGCTGTTCTTTTATATGCTGCTGGTGGATTGCTGTTCCTGTCGCTTGGGCCGCCCAACGTCGGTCGAGTTCCCAGGCATCCACGGATGTTGCTTGCGCACGTGTTGCAGCGGCGATGACAGTCACGAAGTCGGTGTCCAATCTGCTTTTTTTCCACTCCGGCGCATGCCTCGACGGCACACTCCAGTGCGAAGTCAGCAGAGCAGGCAACACGCATGTGAATGCGGCGATGAGCACCTGCATGGCGAACACCATAGGGTTAGCTGGCAGTGTGTATTACCTGTCCATAAAGTCTGGTACTCATTCCAGCGAATGAAGCGCACGTGTGTTATCATGCATCTAAACTTTTCATTTGGTCTGTTTTGTCTGACCATGCAGGAATAGACCATGCAGAATAGATTTTTTTCAACGAATCTGGTACCCGTACTTTTTCGTGTACGTCTGTACATGTGAACATGCTTTGTATAAGCAAAACCAGTTAAATTATGAAATAGCACTGTATTTACAATACTTTTTTCTGGACAAATACGTTTCAGAGACTTTAGAGGTAAAAAAAAGGAAATGCACTTCAGATTTATGTATTTTCATGAGAACCTTGATTGTATCCTTTTCCATTTATAAAAAATGGAAGTGCTGCTGAAATAACAGGAAAGCACTCCGCGATTAAGTAGAAATTTTAGTGTAGTCCTGATATTAAAAGACAGCCGGACCAATTTCTGCCAAGCAAAACTTGTACTCTCGCGATATCATTTGGTTCGCTGCTGTTAGTGTTTATTGTTTTCAAGTGACGGCACCTATTTAATATTTATTACTTTATTCTTTTACAAATACTGCCATCCCAACTATTGGGACATTGCAGGAGTGGCACAGAAGGTTTCACATAAAACTAAATTACTATGAATGTGCATGATAACAAACATTAGTCCCATAACTTGCGCAGAAAACAGTACCGTATGAATAAGTAAATACATGACTAGGTAATTCTCGCACAAAGTGATCAACATACATCTGACATAATGTGGATCTAGATTGTTCCATATTTCGACTGTAAAAGAAAAAAATGAAAATTTAAAGCAGCCTAAAAACTGCATAAACGGCCGCATGGTAATTGGGTTTGTGCGGCGAGTGACACGTGCTGAGGAACTCGCGAAAGAAAAGAGGCGTCAACACAAATACGCTTGTTGATTGTCTTGTCAAGAAGGATACCGCGGTCACATAAGTGTGTCAAGTTATAAGGTGTGGGCGTGAACTGTGGGTGAGAAATGGCGGTCATAGCTCTTATATATAAATATTATTGCTTTTTTCAGTACATTTTCAAGTTTAGTGATGTGTAGCGAGCTTCGGTGACGACACCGCCGAAAAATATGCAAGCAGAGGCCTTGCTAAAAATATGTACGCCGTCAGCTTAGTTTTTGGTCGCATCTTTTTACGTACAATTTAAAAATCCGAGTTTGTTGAGTGCCTTGGAGCAAGTTAAATGTTCATGTTTAGAACAATTCATGTGTGAACAGAACGTTAAACCTAAGTACTTGAACACGTATATGCGTTAGTTGATGTAAGTTGTTAGTATCCGAAAAACAAAAAAGATTTTACTTGTGAGTGAAGGTCATCGACGCAGTTTTGCTAAAATTTATCTTCAACAGCCATGTGTCACACGAATCACAGAATGAAGGAAAGACAAAGTGAGCTGGTCGCATGCATTACTTATATTTAAATACAGAAAGCAGTCAACTGCATATAAACGGATTTTAACAGCTGTGTTATCAGTTTTCTGGACGACGTCATTAATTTAAATAGGAAATAAAAGTGGCTCTGGAACTGATCCCTGCGGGACGCCAGATGTTAAAGAGACAGACGGTCACTGAGTATGATCAAACGTGACAAACTGTGATCTTAATCGTAAGTATTCATTAATCCAGTCCTGTAGTCGGACACCGTTAGTTCCCTTGAAAAAGGCACCAAGTTCAGTAATGAGCTTACTATGACAAACCAAATCGAACGCTTCAGAGTAGTCGATGAAAATGGCGTCCATCTGACCGCGATGATTTAGGCCTGATGCAACGTCGTGTGTGAATTCTATTACCATAAGACACATAAAGCAAACGCAGATATAAAAATTAGAGAAGCTACGTCCTCCTCATGTCATTCACTTCTGCCGCTACTATGTTGGACACAGGGAACCACATGTCATCTACGCAGCAGCAGCTGTTCACTGTAAAAATTGAAAGGCATCACACACACACACACACACACACACACACACACACACACACACACACACACACACACACACACACACACACACACACACACACACACACACACACACACACACACACACGCACACGCACACGCACACGCACGCGCACGCACACGCACACACACACACACACACACACACACACACACACACACACACACACACACACACACACACACACACACACACACACACACACACACACACACACACGCACGCACGCACGCACAATAGAAGGCAACGGGACGGAGTGCCAATTACAACTGTGTGAGGGATGTGTGAGTGGTTCTGAGTTGTTCGTGACATTCGGTCTCGTTGTCTTCTCTTGGCTAGGTATGTTTTTTGGCGTCTTTAAATATTACAGTGAACGGCTACCAACTGGCTCAGCAAGAAATTCTCATAAGCAGCAGCAGTTAACAGGCTGAGAAAAATTACAGTGTGAGCAGCATGTTTTTCTTCTTCAAACCAGCACTGGTGTTGTCACCGCTACACCGTTATGGAGTGGCTGCTATACTCCATTTCATATATCAGGTGCAGCGCTGAGAAAGGTGCGCAAGTAGTCTGCATGAGAAAATATAGGGATGCGTGTTACTCCGGGCTTGTTTTGTGGCTGAATGTTCTAAGGCATGAAGTAAACGATAGCATGTCGTCAGAGATAAGAGTGCATTTAGTTGGTCTCATGATAAATGCGTTAAGAAGCCTGCAGGCAAAGCTTTTATGATTTTCACTCAACACGTGGAACGCAATACTTCTTGATCGCGGATGTCGGCAGCGCAAGCAAGCGCACTAGCTTTCACAGCGCTGCACGTGATGTATGAAACTTAGTATATAGTCGCTTCTTTTTATATTCACACTGATTTATATCTTTTATGAAATTAAATTATTTTTGCCAGCCCCATCTTGCAATTTTTTTCTTCACACAACACTGGCTTGAGCAAAAGTCATTTTATTTTCTTCATAAATATAAAATTATAAATTCCTTGTCACGGCGGTGCAGTGGATCTAGCATTTCGCTGCTGAGAGCATGGTCAAAGGCATGGTTCCTGGCCATTGCAGACAGACACTGAACTTCCCTAGGTGGTCACAAATGATCTGAAGCTTTCCACGATAGCATTTCACACATTCCAAGATAAATTAGGAACAGTAAGCCCCAAAAAAGCGCCATTGTGACTCAACTTATTCTTACATCTTATTAATGTTTACTCGGCTATACACATATTCCTTACGTTTAAGTTGTGTTAACATTCACAAATGAATAGGGTATTGCTCCATCTCTGCTAAAAGCTATTTTGTTTGAATTGCCAGCATAGATCAGTGTAACCCATATTTTTCAAAATGAAAAGCATAGACTTGCTCAGCAGTCTATCCTGCTAGACTCCTGCAGCCACCCTGCTAAGCTGGGAATCCCGCATACGCAGTGCGTCGCTACCTTCAGTGTATCAGAGTCTTGGAAGAACAGAAATATCGCCTTAACCCATAACGAAGAGGCCATCAAAGAATCGGTGAAGTGCTGACCAATCAGCTTGCTGTCTCCTGTTTACTAGGTATTTACTCAGGTGATCGCTAATTGCGGAAGCCGAAAGTCACCGAAACCAAGGAACATAGGGGATGTTTGTGTGGTTTTTTTATCTATGGCAGATCAAGAAAAGTAGGAGAAAAACAACCACATAGCCCCTGTGGAATGCGAACCCACGACCTGCGAATTTTGTATCCGGTGCACTTCCAACTGGGCTGCGGTAACGGCTGTGTAATCTTCCGCTTTCGGGGGTATGTATGCATAGTGTAAGCGAGCCTTAAGAGTGTTCACCAGCTCCACCCCCGTTGACAACGGCTTGTATTACTGCGAGTACCACGTAGGAACATGGCCGAACGGTGACGGTGGAACCTATGCGAGAACCCCTATATGTTACCTGTGGCATCCCCTATGCTCCTTGGTTTCGGTGACGGTTGGCTTCCGTCATTTGTCATAACGAGCACCTATTTCCATTCCATTTTCGTCTGATGTCATCTCTAATGAAATTAGATCAACCTTATACTTAAGTCGACCAAAATACAAGGCTGGCTTTTGTAGAGGGTTCTCTACAATGAACCAAATTCAGACCATTAATCAGATGATAGAGAATAGCGGAGAATACAACGAACTCCTATATTTAGTCAGTGAGAAAACGTTTGACTCAGTCGAAACGTCGGCTGTACTGCGGACATTACAGAACCACGGCGTAGAGAGGAATGTATGCATACTTGAAAATAATAACACTGGTTGCACAGCGAGCATACTCCCCCACAAGGAAAGTGACAAAATACCAATTAGTACTGTTTTAAGGGAAGAAGACACGATCTCTCCGGTACTATTCGCTGCATGTTTACAGATGATATTCAGAGACAAAGATTAGGGATAGCTTAGAATAGGAGTTAATGGAAAATATGTTAGCAATCTGCGATTCTCTGATGGCATTGTTTTACTAATTAAACTCAGGGGATAAATTGCCGAGCGTGATCAGTGACCTGGGCATACAAAAGAGAACGGTGGGTCTAACGATTAATTTGCAGAAAATTGGTAAGGATTGGAGTTGTAAGGAATGGACTTAGATACATAAAGAGGAGGAGGGAAAGGCAGGGATGCTAACCAGAAAGGGGTTCCGGTTGGCTACCCTGCACTGGGAAGAGGAATTAGGGGCCTAAAAGGAGGAAGAGAGAAGAGTAAAAAGGCATAACACACACACACGCACAACGCTGTCACAATTTGTCACTCAACCCTGTCGCTCTCAAGAAGGCAAAGAGTGCCTTGTATGCCTTGAGGGCAGTCGACTGCTGTGGCCACGGACTGAGGATCTCTTGCTCTGTTAATGGGCGAGGATCGAAGCGTTCCAGGGCACAACACAGTGTATGTCTTGCACTCGCAAATGCAGGGCACTCACAGAAAAGAATAGCGATGGTCTCCTCACAGCCACAGCTTTCACAGGCAGGGCTGTCGGCCATGTCCATTCGGAAAGCATAGTGGTTGGTAAATGCGACACCGATCCATAAACGGCATAACAATGTTGCTTCGCGACGTGCTAAGTTACGTGGAAGACGAAGGCGCAGTCCGGGGTACAGTGCTTTGAGGGGGAGGTTGCAAAACTCTCCCGTGTTCCACGCTGAAAGTGTGAGCTCCAGCGCCAAATGGCGAAGCCCACACGCAGCGTCAGGTCTTGATATTGGGATCCTCACTGGAAGTCCGTCGTTGTGAGAAAAAGGCGCAGCCGCATCGGCCTGGTAATTACCGTTAATACCACAGTGTGCTGGCAGCCATTGAAAAATGTGATGGCCTTTGGATACTGTGCCGTGGTACAGTAGACGGATCTCAGCAACAAGTTGCTCCTGCGACCCGCGGCGTAGCGCAGCTTGCAGGGCTGGACGGGCTGCTTAAGAGTCGGTGAAAACCGTCCAGTTATGTAGAGGTTATTGACTGATGAACTCAACCGCAGCCCGTAAGGCTGCGAGTTCCGCACCAGTTGAAGATGTTAGATAGGTCGTCTTCACTTTCATGAAGATGGATCTGGCCAGTATCACCACCAACCCCGCAGAACTGGTCGAGTGAACTGATCCAGCTGTTAAACATATATGCGGTGACTGTGGTAAGAATGCAGGTGATTCAATGTCAGTTGTTTGAGAGCGGGCAGTGATACACCAGCTTTCTTCTTAATGCCAGGAACATAGAGGTGAACTCGAGGTTCATAAAGTCTCCATAAGGGTGAGCACGGTCTTGACGCAGGTGTGAACTCCGATGGAAGATATGCGCGATGGGCTTCAGTGACTTTGGCGAATGCAGCACGCGGCCTAATTATTGAAAGTGTTGCGAGGTGATGACAGGGAACCCGTGTGAGGTGCCGAATATGTGTTCTGATGGTTTCAACCGCAATGTAAGTAGTAATATGATGTTCCCGGGCAACAAGAACAGTTGCTGCTGTTGATGCACATTTAGGCAGTCCAAGGCAGATACGGAAAGCTTGCGTTTGCACACTTTGAAGAGTCTTGATATTTGTCTTTCTAATGGAAGTGAATATCAGAATACTGTACCGCATGTGGCTCAGAAATAGGGAACGGTACAGTTGTATCATCGAGCGCACTGATGCGCCCCATGCCTTTCCCCCGAGGAAGAAGAGGACGTGGACAATCGCAATTAGTCTCTTTTTCATGTCGTAGATATGTGGACTCCACGAGAGGTCCCTGTCGATGACAACAACAAGTAAGCTGTGGCTTCTCTCATGTGGAATGGCTTCGCCATTGATGCGAATGGTGTAACGTGACATTATTTTGCGTGTGAACGCCACAAGTGAACACTTTTCGGTCGAAATATTAAGGCCCTGCAAGCGAAGATAAGCTGTCAATATCGATGCCGCCTTTTGAAGACTTGCATGAACTTGAGGACGGGTCACCTCTAAAGCCAAATACAGATATCATCTGCATATATAGAGATCTGAGCAGATTGTGGCAATACGTCGACCAGGCCAATGAGAGCAATGTTGAAGAGAACGGGGCTAATCACTCCACCCTGAGGGACTCCGCGCAAACTTCGGTGTAAGGACTTTGGTCCGTCCGCAGTCAGGACAAAAAAACGACCTATCTGATAAATAGCTGTGTATCCACCTGAACGTGCGGCCTCCGATCTCAGCAGCTTCCATTGCGTCTAAAATAGCCTGATGCGTTACGTTGTCGTACGCGTCCTTGATATCCAAAAACAACGCCACGGTCAATCTTTTCAAACTTTTGCTGTGTTGAACGACTTTACAAGGTCAACCACGTTGTCTACAGAAGAGCGGCCCCGTCGGAACCCAGATATGAAGGTTGGATAAATCTGATATCGCTCCAAGTACCATTCCACGTGTGTGAGCAGCATTCTTTCCATGACTTTGCCGACGCAGCTGGCGAGTGCAATTGGACGGTATGATGAAAGGTCGAGAGGTAATTTCCTCGGTTTAAGAAGTGGAACCGGACGACTGGTCTTCCAATCATGAGGAACTATGCAGCAGTCCATGGCTTGTGTCCAAAAGAGCCCATCGAGCTTCTTGGCCAAGGTTGGCAAGTGCGGAGTACGTCACACCATCGGGTCCTTGTGATGATGACCTTCTAGAACAAGCCAGCGCAGCATCAAGTTCTTCCATGGAGAATAGTACATCCATCCGAGAATCCCGTGAGGGTGAACCATTGTTGCAGTGCAGCGTTGCGCCTGGATTCGTAGGGCCTGTTATTCTTGCGCAGAAATCTTCGGCTACCTCAACTACACTGCTCCTTTGGTGGAGCGCGACGGATTTGAACGGGTAGCGCTGTTGAGGGTACGTGCGAAGGCCCCGAATTACACTCCAAACGCGTGACAAAGGCTTCCATGGATCAAGTGTTTGGCAAAATGACCTCCAGCGTTGTGTTTGCATTGCCTGAATTCTGCGCTGAATCTTCTTCTGTATGCGCCTAGCATCACTTAGGTCTAGGCGCGACTTTGTGCGCCGGTATCTGTGCTCTGCCCTGCGCCGTTTTGATCGCTGTCGCTGCAATTCGAAGTCAAAATCGGTGTAGTAAACGACAGGGTTAAAGGGGCAGGTGGCGTGTGTCATGGACTCCTTAGTGTTTTGTTCAAGACCGGTAGAGAAGCCCTCTGCGCAAGCAGTCTCCATAAGTAATTTAAAAACTCTCCAGTCAATGCGCTGCATACACGTGGCTGGGGAAAATGTGGAATAGCCGGTAATAATCAGATAGGTTGGGATATGGTCGCAGCCATGGGTTTCTACATCCGAAAACCACCGGACGCTGTTGGTAAGGCACTGTGAAACGAAAGTCAAGTCCAAGCAGCTGCTATAAGTCACCCCTCGAACACAGGTCGGGCTTCCGTCATTAAGGCACTGGAGGTCTTAGTCAGAGGCGAAGGACATAAGCTGTCTTCCCCTAACGTCCATCCTAACGCCTCCCCACATGGTGTGATGAGCATTGAAGTCACCTATAATGACTGACGGAGCACGCGTAGCTGCCATCAAACCACTCAACCTTCTGGCGTCGAAACGACTTGATGGCGCCAAGTACACCACCAGTAGTGTAAACGTCAGGTCTCGGCTCTTCACTGTCAGGCAAACGTACTGATTGTCTTCGTTCGTAGGAACTGAATGTTGCACATATGTAAGCTCCCGTCGAATGTAGACGATGACTTTGCCCTCTCTGTTTCGCGTGGGTGATGCAAATGCCTCGTAACCGGATATTCGCAAAATTGTTGGGATCTTCGGTTCACAAATCACAAGAATGGGGAAGTGGTTCTCGTAGACGTTGTGCTGTAAATCGAAAATCCGGGACTGGAGCCCACGAGCATTCCATCGGAAAATGAAAGCTTGCTTGACTTTCTTTTGAAAAGGCAGGTCCGAAGGATCCATGATGCCTTCTACTTTAGAGCCCCAAGAACTGGATGTAGCGCGTCCAGCACTTTAAGTGCTCTATTTGCGGCTGGCGTGCGTAGGCTGGAAAGCAGAGCACGCATGGCATTCATTAGTGACGTTAGCATTGCAATCACTTGCATATCTGGGCCATATGCAGCCTTGTTGGCTGGATCAGTCGTAGGCGCTGCACACTGCCCTGTGTGCGCCAACATCCCTGACCCAGTAGGCGTAGAAGGCTTTGGCAGTGGTGGCCAAGTTGAATATAAGGCAGCACGTCCAGCCTCACCAAGCGCCGGGCTCCCTTCATTTGGTACGGTATTTGGTGGAGGCGGAAAAGCTGCAGTTGTGTTCGGGGCATTCTTCTCAAATGTGACTGCTTTCTTTGGCGACCTTCGGCGGCGCGAACGACGTCGTCGCACCTTCACGACGGCTTCCTTGTGCGTTCAATGGTATCGCACCATTCTCTTCAGTACCGCCTGCTCGGTCGTTAGACGGGGGCAGTCTTTCGAGGAAGAGTCATGAGGGCCGTGGCAGTTGGCGCACTTCAATCTAGTCGCGCGGCAAACAAGGAATGCACTTACTTGGGACCGTAGTTATTGGACACCTGGTCTACGAGACAAATATAATTAGGAGAATAAGAATGGGGCGAAGTGCATTTGGCAGATATTCTGAGGTAATGAATGACAGTGCTCAAGTGTTTCTGAGCGAAATATATAGCAGTCATATCTGTACTCACATGTGAGGCACAAATGGGTCTAACAAAAAAGGTTGAACGTAAATTGAGGACAATTGCAACAAACATTGAAAGGAAAATGATAGCGGTGATGTTAGAAGACAGAAAGAAAGCAGAGTGGGTCAGGGTACAAACTCGAATAAATGATATTTAAATCTAAATAAAAAATAACCATGAACAGGACGTCTAATGGAAAGGCAAAATAGCCAACGTTTGTTAAGTGTAACCTTACAATGGCAAGCATAGTAGTTGAATTAGAGAAAACCTGGCCCCAAAACCATAGCGCTTGTGTCTCGTCGTCGTTCGTCCTTGTGGTTTGCATGGTTTTGGTGCTGGTTTGCTCTAATTCAAGTATGCACCAACTAGCCCATAAAGAGGTGTTAATGCAAGCATAGTAGGGGATGACAAAGTCAGGAGGGCGGAATAAACTAGGAAGTCTTCAGAGCTGAAGCTGCCGCAGATGACAATAGACGTGGAAATTTGAGAGATATGGAAGAGGGCTTGGTCCTGCACCTGACGTAGTTTGGCTGATGATGATGATGCACCATGGTGAATAGACTGACGATGAAAAATATGGTGCAGGGGTTTACTTGAATTTAAGTGCTATGCAATAAATACAATCTCATAATTTGTTCAGCTGCTGTAAGTGCTGGTGTAATTACCACTGCCCAACTTCTTTCGAAGCCTTATTGCATTTGAATGTTGTTTACAGAAGGGTTTTCCTCCTCCCCCCCCCACCATCACAGATGATTTCAGTCATTGACGATTATTAGAACTCCCTGTGTCATGAAACTCTTAACTGCTCTGAGCGCATCAAATCCACTTGAACAAGTAAATATCAGAGTATTGAGACTAATAACAACAGCAAAGTGCAAATTACCCTGAACACCAACTGCAAACCACATTAGGTCAGGGGCCAGTCGTGTAAGCAAGAAATGTCTGTCAGCACTCTGCACCTCTTCATGGGGTAGAAAGTTTCGTAGACTTGCTTGCGAAATTGAGTGCCTAAACGAAAGCTTAAGGCGCGGAT
The DNA here is from genome assembly GCF_052857255.1 of Amblyomma americanum. Lineage (NCBI taxonomy): Eukaryota > Metazoa > Arthropoda > Arachnida > Ixodida > Ixodidae > Amblyomma > Amblyomma americanum. Next base: position 25,941,895 of record NC_135505.1, read on the forward strand.
GTAAGCGTCTTTCTTAAGAACTGTGCGGAGGGCCTCTGAAGGGTGCAACAGAAAGGAAATCTCGTGGCTGCACAGAATAGCAGCCACCAGTCACGGCCATAGACTTCCATGACTGCGAGGAAGCAAAAAAATTATTCTTCTTGAAAGCCTGAAAGCTCGAGAGGAGCAAACCATTCCTCTGAAACAAGAACTCTTGATGCTTGCTTATGCAGCAATTCGAGTGGCTTTCAACACCGAGGGCAAGCGAGCTTGTGATGTACAAAATGAGTGCCCATTGCTTTCCAGGCAGCAGCGCTTCCTGGCCCATTTTAGAAAGCATGTATGCAACTGTATTGGAAAGCTGCATGTAAGTAAACATTTATGTTGTTTGAGGCTTCAGAAAAAATAATTGTCTCTTAGTACGTGTTAAAGTAATCCTGGTTGCAGTATGTGCACGGTAAGCAACGTATTTGATTAAGGAACTTTTAGTTCCGGGTTACATGTCAAAGTTTATCTTTCAACAAGGAGTGCAATAACAGTATAAATAATAACGAGCCCATGAAATACAGGCCAGTGAGCACTTGTCAGGTCTCAAAAGTAAATGAAATACAAAAATTCGTTGAACATTTTGTTCAATTTGAAACTCAGTATAACTATAGAAGCTTATATGTTCAGGAGTGAACTGAATCTGGCGCAGTTGCCTTTCTAACTCTGTCGTGTTTCCTTTTGACAGCCTTTTAACTTTGCCCTGCAATACAAAATCAACTAGTTTTGCAGTTCGTTTATTCTCGTTGTTGATACTATGTCACAGTAGGCCTAAGGTATCTTTGTGGTAATACATGTAATCATGTACCAAAGGTTTCAGGGAAGACCGCCTGTAATTTTTAAACACAGGCTGTTTCAATTATGAAGGCGGATCCTGCAGCATAGCAATAATACCTGTATTGGTGGTCATGAGAACACAGGTAAATATTTTTAACTAGTCAGCCACTTAACTAATTTCTCATAAATTAAAGTTTTATAGTTAGCACACCGTTGCAACTAAATATTGGTAGCTAGTCATTCGTAATAGTTATATCAGAGTTTAGAATTTTGGAAAGCGGATTAACCTTGTCGCTATGACTCGAAAATTTTAGCGATTTCAACTAGATAGGTACACTGGAAGGATTCCTTTGCCTGCATTGGTTTCAAAACTGCGTATATTTTGCACAATCGCGTTCTCAAATTTTTAAAAACTGATATAGCTATTAGAAATGGCCGGCTACAAATGTTTAATTGCAACCAGTTGCCTAACTGCGATAGCTATAAAAATAATTATCAGGAAAATTTTAACCGCGTTACTAATCCACTTTATTCACCTGTTGTAATGCCCGCTTACATTGGTATTATTTTGCATAGATGCAGTCTTCAACTAAAAAGCCCATTTTTAAAATGAGAAAACTAAGACGGCCGGGAGAATAGTGAAGGTTAGGAGTAAAATTTTATGTACAGTGGAGAGGGCATGCCCTGTAGGCGCCGATAAATTTTTTAGCAGTGGATCCTTAGTCTGAAAAGGTTATTCTTGTGCAGCCACATAGATTAGTTTTCACTCTCTCTTCTGTCTGTTTCCAGTGATATTAAGCAGTCTTTACAAAATGGCATTTGTCTGGGCCAGTTGGTATGAATCCATCTTTGGGCCAGCGTGAACTTTTGGACGCACCAACGTAGACAGATTCATTGAAACCCGGAACACAGAGCTGACTAACAACTTTAATGAAAAAGCGCGAAACGCGCGGAAAAGTGTACAGTGGGCAAAGGTGGAGAGAAGGATAGAGAAGGGGAAATGCGCGTGGCAAACCGGCCACAACAAAAGATTGCAGGTAATGGCAAAGAAAAAGTGAATTATTCAAGAATTAACATGGGTCACTATATTCTGATTTGACTTCATTATAAATGGATGTTGTTCTAAGAGCATTTTATTTTTCGCATTTTTCATTTCTGTAGGAAAAAATGTATTCTGAGACTGCTCCGCTACATTTTACAAGCGGATATTGCACGGAATACAGTCTAGCCTAGAAGGCTAAGAGCCCAGATGTTTCGCATGCGTTCTACTGACAGCATCCAGCGGAAAAAAATTTAAAAAATTGAATTGAGTCTTTCAGCAAACTTTTAGTTGTAAAACCTATATGTTTACCAAAATATAAAAGGCTGCGAACATTTCTTTTTGTAGTTCTGGTGTTGCAATTAGGTAGATGTTCATTATGCCCGTTCTTCTTCAGCACACTTTTTATCTATGTGTGCTCTCATGTTGAATACGAAGTTTCCTTATATTCACCTGCTTATGATAACAACTTCTTTAATCCACAGACGTCAACTTATGTTGCTGAATTGACTAGCGACCTCCAACACACCAATGGTGGTTGCAGTTCCCAAGATTTTCGTTATTCTCTGGGTGGTTTGAGCAGTAGTATAGCCTTCTAAATGCATTAAAATACTAAATATCATTGATAACAAAGAACTAGAGCGTGACAACTGAAGAAGGGGGTAGTTGTTAACTAACCTGTATGTCAAACTCAATGTAGCTTCAAGAATTAGATGGGACATTAGCCTGTTACCTCTAAGTGCTGACCCAGTGTTTTATGTGAGCTGGGCCGATATGACCAGCTATGGGAGAAAGACGCGGATACCTCATGTTCATATCATTATGCCAAACTTTTTAAGAGCGTTAGCTTTTATTGATCACATTTCGAGATTTCGTAGGGTCTGCTACCACCCTTAATCAAAGCGTCATCTGTGTCACCAACTGCTCATCACGTTTCGAGATTTCACGAGGTCTCCTACCGATGGATGAATGGATGGATGGATGGATGGATGGATGGATGGATGGATGGATGGATGGATGGATGGATGGATGGACGGACGGAAGGACGGACGGACGGAAGGATGTATGTATGTATGTATGTATGTATGTATGTATGTATGTATGTATGTATGTATGTATGTATGTATGTATGTATGTATGTATGTATGTATGTATGTATGTATGTATGTATGTATGTATGTATGTATGTATGTATGTATGTATGTATGTATGTATGTATGTATGTATGTATGTATGTATGTATGTATGTATGTATGTATGTATGTATGTATGTATGTATGTATGTATGTATGTATGTATGTATGTATGTATGTATGTATGTATGTATGTGGCTGAACCATTTAAACCGGGTGGTGGCCCAAGCCACCTAGCCATGACACAAAAATTTTACTCTTGTCATGGTTTCAGCCACCAGTCAGATAACCTTCGCTTGGTTACTTCTACCCGCTTAAAATCTACTTTCCCTTCACTGCCCTTAAACCCCAATGCCTTGGATAAATCAGCCCCGCTGCTTTCCTCTATAGAGTGAAGCCCTTTAACAGAAAAGTATCAAGTGTTCAGCCGTTTCCTCCTCCTCTCCGCACGCAACGCACAACGTGTCTATATCGTGGTACCTGGCTCTATATGTCTTAGTCCGAAAAACTCCCGTCCTGGCCGCAAACAAAAAAGAACTTCCCCTACCATTATCATTGATATTTTCTATGGCAATTTCCTGCTTACAAATCCTGTATGTTCCCAGTGTTGATTTGGTCAGCATTCCTGTTTCCACAGAGCTCTCTCTGTTTCTTTACCTTTTTTTAACTGATAATTGCTGATTTTACCCCTAACGGCTGTCCAGATATTTGCTTGTCAATTTGCTAGTTCGCTTTCTCCATTTCGTATCAACATTCCTTATGTACAGGTATCTGAAAACTTTCCTAGCCCACTGCTTTTCCCCATTTTTCTCAATCGCTTCTCTAAATGCTATCTTACTGCTAGCTTCTCTGCTCTCGAACGACGTCCATCAAATATCAGCCTGTACCCCCTGATTTGGTGTATTGCCATGTGCATAGCTTACCGCGTTGCATTCCCCCTGGCGGCATCAATGTGCAGAGGGATCACGCGCGGCCGAGGGAAAGCGCCGCGATCTTCACACCTCCCCATTGTAGCCACCCTAGCGCTGCCGTGGATGTGAAGAGCAGATCTATCTACTTATTGCTATCTGACATCTGAAAGGGTTAATGCGATACTTAAAGCAGCATTTTGAAGCTGGCGTGGCAAAGGTTTCTCCTTGTTTTTCGACTGCATCACGAAAGCACTGAACTATTCGTGCAATTTTTCCCCGCATCTTACGAAGTTTTAATCTGATGTAAAATGGTCGAATGCGCACAAGGAATAAAATCTTCGTTTTCCAAGGCTATCGATGCGCTTCGAAAAACTTATTGAGAAACATTTTGAATCAATATATATCTTACTTTACTAAAATGATAGCAGTACTGCGCATGTGGATACAGCGAAGACGCTTTAAACTTTATTCTGACGGCTAATTTTTTTCGGCGTTACGCAGGACGTGTTGTGCATCTGCAAATCCAAACGTGCATTTTAATTTGGTCATTTTAATAAAGATTTTAAATTGCACTGCCGAAGCAGAAGAAGCTTCTGAAGCAGCAAAGAGGGTGTCTCTGGTTTCGATCCTCTATTTTGATTTTCGGACACCTCGGCATATTTTGTGCTCCCGCTCGGAGCATGCTAGGATTTCCAATTGGAATAAGCCATAAAATGCAGAGCATTCTAGGAATTCCAATTGGAATAAGCCATAAAATGAACATTAAAAAGTTTCCACTTCTGATACGGCAGGAGGACATGACGGATGCAAGCACAGCAGCAATTGTTGAACTTCGTTCCATGGCTGTAGGGGCCTCAATTCGTTCACAGGGAAAAGCGGACATGCGTCCCGTGCTATGTTTTCTAAGCGCATAATTAAAAATTGAAGGTGGTGGACAATACACTGAAGACTCGTATTACTTTGTACAGTATGGCTTATCTCTACGTCAAGGCGTCTGTAAGTTCGGTCGACTAAAAATCCTACGCAGCCACTGCATGCTTAAGAATTCGATATTATTTTAAAGCACCCTGATACTTTTTCAGAAGATGCACCAGAACTTACAATTGTGAACTCAGTATATCGACCGGCATACAAAACGTATTTGCAAGTGAACAAATCGGGAAAGAGCTCGGCATTATAGCGTAGTCCCAGCGACCAGACCGTGTTGATTTGGTTTATGGAGTTTAACGTCCCTAAACAACTCAGCCTATGAGGGACGCCTCAGTGGAAGGTTCCGGAAAATTGCTACCACCTGGTGTTCTTTTATGTTCAAGTGACAACGCACACTACACGGACCCTATAGCATTTCGTCTACACCGAAAAGCAACCCCCAGGAACGGTATCGAACCCGCGTCTTTAACTGAAGGTCAGGAGCCGAGCGCCATGCTTAATCACAGAGCCACCGCGGCGGCCCAAATGATTGTGTTTTTGCCAGGTAGCACAGAAAGTAAAGGTAATTTTACATAAACGTGTCGTATTATTACGGTCGCGCTCTCGAGAATTCCTGTCTCATAGGTAATTGCTCCTTGTTTTTGTCCAACTTTTAGTGGTTTTAGATGCTAAAACATTATACGTACGATTGCAACAAATCCTGTTGTCTGCCATCTGTCACCGGCAAATGCTCAAAATTTCTCAGTGGTGCCACCATTTCTCGCCTATAGTGAGCAGTCGACCATAAGATAGCGACGTCTGCAGCAGAGAAGAAAAATAAATGTTCGTCCGATTACGCGAGGAATTGAAGCAAGTGCCTTCAGCTTTCGAAATGAGCGCGCAAGCAATGACCAACAAAACCGCGTTACTCTTCGGAGAATAAAGGTGAGCATAGTGCACGCGTTTTCCTTCAGACTTCATTCTAAATACTAGTTGCATAATTAGAAAGGATGAATTTATTAATGAACCTCGCTACAGATCATACAATGGGGCAGTTCTTTCGCATTCGAAGAACGCAAGCAGTCTTAAGTGCCCTCCATAATTTTTTGTTATGTTTAATTATTCAAGGTTGCACTGCATCATGCCAGCTTTCTGGGACATCTACTGCTTGCTCCATCTACCGGCAGTGGCGGCGACAGGGAGCGTAACTGAATAGGAAGGGTACAAAAAAATCGTAAAACGTGAACAAAAGCACCTACAAAAAATGCTTCAGGGATTTGTGTAATATACACTTAGCTGAGGAATGTGCCGAACTTTCAGTCCTATGCTATTAATACACGAGCTTCCCAGCGCGTTTGAATATTATACGATGCTGCCTACGCGAGGGGGCCAAAGTTTTGGCATTTTTCCAGACTTTGAAACTGTATAGCACCGTAACACGGATAGATATCGAAAATGCTTCCCGGTTTTTAGGTACCCAAATATATGGTGTTTAAAATGGTGTGCAACGATCTGGCATAGCTTTGATCAAGAAGCTTCGTGAGGCCTTTTAATTGAAACCTGATATTGCCTAAAATATGAAAGATGGCGCCCGGTAGGGAGCTACGCCTGCAGAAATGGTTCGGACTGCTGAAGTTGCGTCCATTTCGACGCTTGCCTTTTTATCGGGTGACTTTTGCCTTGCAGACAAGAACACATGTCAGAGCTCGAACCCAGTGTCTCGACCGAAGCTTTAAAAAAAGAAGGTTGTTATGATGACCATGCATTAACGCTGCTACATAAAGTATTCGCGGCTGCTCATAGATGCTTGTAGTGGAGCAACTTTGCAAATTTTCAGCCCTTTGCTATTATCTAAGAAGTTTATTGGGGCGTGTGATCATGATATATTAGGGTATGAGAGCTAGCTCGCCTGAATTTTAGCTATTCTTGTTACTTTTAAAGAGCGTAGCGGCATTCAAACAGCCGACATCAAAAAGTATTCGCGGATATAAATGTTTAAGTTTATTCTTTTAATACTTATTTTAAGAAAATTTGATATAGCTTTACCCAGAAACATTCTGAAGCTGTTCAGCTGTTGTCGGGCAGAACCCAGAATTTGGAGTCTGGAAGCAAATAGCGTCTAGATAGACGTTCAGGTTGTTACTGTCACGTTCACCTGTAATGCTTTCAAATTAGTGACTCTAGCGTTGTCCGAATAAGGTGACTCGAGTTTGCACTTAGAGTTCTAACCTGGGTTGAGAACCTTTTGTTTTGGTCGACTAATTTTAATAAATGTGCCTCGTTTCTATAGAAAATATATTAGTATGAATGTATGAATGAAAAATTTCACGCATGATCACTATTCATACTTTTATTGCTGCAGCTATTGGCGACTTTTTTTGCTGTTCTTTTCATTCTGACTTCTGTAATATGCATGCATGATGTATTGACGGGATCCATCCTGTGTAACACAACCGAAAAAATGAGGCCTTCGCTTTTGAGGTACGAAACTTCGCTTTTAAAGATACCGCAAGATACCGCCAACTTTTTTTTCATTTTGCAAACATATTGGTGAATTTAATTGTGTCCACTTCTGTGCTACGAAAAAGCGCTTTTACATGGACGTCATCAAGAAAGCAGTTCATAACGGTATATATAAAATGGTGCCAGTCGCTGCTACGCTGCTACGCTGCTACGGTGCCAGTCGCTGCTACGCTGCTTCGTCGGCCGATTGTCATGATATCGCAGTTGATTCTCCCGCACCTCCCAGAGTGACATCGCAAGGGGCCGACAGGTGCAAGAGGGTCAACCACGGATTAACGGGGTTAGTCGCGATGTCATATCAATCGTCTGAAGCGACTGTCTTGAGAGCCTCCTTTGAAGAACGTTTGCATCTGTCCGTTGAGGCTGGGCTGTAATCATTTTAAGCAATAAATTTTTCTATTTCGCCAGTATAATAGATAAGTTGCGTTATCGCAAGCAGCTTGCTTTTAAGACTCATGTTCTTGAAAATGCTATGAAAAGGTGTAAAAAATTGACCGCCAATAGCAAGATGAAAGGATGTCAAGGGGTATAAATTAAAGGGGGGAAGAAAAAATAAAAAACAACTAAGTGTCCTGCCCACGCCAGTACAAATACTACATTGAGGCTGTTAAGAGAATGAAAACTATAAGTGCCCCCCGTTAGGGCGGCCAATAAAAATCAGAGAAACACTCCCGCAAATACATTCAAAGAGAGAGAGAGAGAGGCGTGTGGGGGGGGGGGTGGCAAAGTCTTGCACAGGGTGCCGGGTGATGTAAGGCCGGCTCAGGACCCAGCCGCTATGCCAACATTTCAGCGTACGCGAAATGCAACAACGCTGCGGCTGTTTACCGCCGGGGGGTCGAATTAGTTCGAAGCGCTCCAGTGCGCTGTCCCTCAAAGCCCGTAATGGAACGAATTTGTTTTATTTCATTGTAGCTTTTCCCAGTTCCCAGGTTACTCTGCCTGCAGCAGCTTTGATTTCTGTGATCACGTGAAAAACTAATTATACTGCACTGAACAATACTATCGCTTACTTTGGAAGCAGCAGCGTTTGGTAAATCAAACCAAATAAAATTGTAATAGAGAGGTAGAGCGCAACAAAAATAACCAGACGCTAAAAAGGAATGTGTACCAATAAAATAAGTCACGAATTGCATTCTATGTTACAAAGTTAATGAGAATATCAAATAGGCGGGGATGTCATTACAGCAGGCGGGAATGTCATTATAGCACGTAGAGGAAAGCACAATGTCAGCAAATTACCATGAATGAAGGGGAAGCCTTCGTAACGATAACACTCATGGGAAGTGATCTGTTACGTTTACAATAATGTTCGAAGCACTGGAGGTTATATTTCGTTTCCTCCTTTGCACTTTTGGGAGGAAATCGAGCAAATGTAATAGGTCTATTTTCATGGCGTCGCTGTCAATAAACTTGCACTTGTCACACTATCTGATAGCTGGTGCGGAAGAGGTTATAACTTTACCGCAAAAAGGCAAGGACAAAAGCTATAGTGCCGACATAAAATATTTTATTATACACTTTTTTATACAACATTTGGAAACAAAATGTGTACAGTCAGAATCACATAGCGCCATTACCTTGTGTTCATGTTACATGTACAACCAGAACGATGCACTCCAAACGTAACGAATATGAATATAACTAAACACACTTCACAGCAACATGGCATACAAAAGAAGCAGTACTTTGCGAAAAGAATAAAGAACAAGGCAAACTTTTAATCGGTTGCCAAACAAAATGAGTCAGCAAAGAAGGACATACAAATTAACATAAATGATGGCATTGAATGTGCGTAGTACTGCTGTCGTCACTTTTCTCGAGCCTGTTTGTGCGCATTGTGCACTTGATGCCAGTATCATATGATCTACGCCCGATACGCCCAATCAGTTTTCTTAAATTGGCTGCAAAATTTTTTCCTGCTGCCCCGCAGAACTTAAAGGCGTGTGTGCATGTTCATTTTCAAAGCACCCCTCCCCCCCCCCCCCCCCAGATTACTTTTTCTAGCTGCACTGATTGCGTTATAAATCGGTTATCCATGGTTTGTTTACATAAAAGAATTTTCTTACGCAAAAGACAAGCCAAACGATCATTTTAAAAGTGACAACGGCAATACTTACAAAACACACATATCACATTTGTATTACACCAAAAAATTGCTCATGGCATATATGGCAGGTAAACAGTCACATAATACAAACACACTATCTTTAGTACACACCGAACACTCCTTTAGGGGCAGGTTACATAAGGAATCAGGAACAGTACTCTTCATCTTCAAGCAGTGATGCACTTTCTAAACTAGAGGTACAACACAGCACTATAAATATAGGAGGAAACACGCAAAACTAAAAGGCACATCTCACCACATAACTGTTATCTCCTCCTATGGCTACAATCATTGCTTTTCTCTTTCTTTCCTTACAAGGTTTGCGAAGTTTTTCTATTGATTTGACTTTCGTCGACATTCCCATAGCCCGAAGCTCCGTGCGCAATTCTCCTGCATCCATGTCGTCCACATTTTGTAGACAGTTTCCTTCGCTCACTTTTTCTTCTGCACAGCGTAGCCTCTTCGCCCGTGTCTCTTGAATAAGTCCCTCAAACCAATACTCTTGGTCCCGCTTTTTATATGCACGGCTTAGTCTGATATTCTCACTCACTTCAAGCCTTTTCGCCATCTTGAGAACGTCAGCGGCTGCATTCCACTTGTTAGACTTCCCATGGTGTAGATGCTTTAGCACGTCGTTTTTTTTTTCTCTAACCCTTGGCTTGAAAACCAACCAAGGCACTTGAACCTTTCGTGCTTTGCGGAAGCGTGGTGCGCGACATTATGAATGCACGGCGTAACTCTATCGCCACCATAGCCTTTGCAACCTTGGGCTCCTAATTATAAGAACGTGTGAAAGAATTCTGAGGTTTCTCTTTCTATGCTGCGACCTTAAACATCATTTTCCAGGTGGTACAAAATTTTCCGCATAAGCTTCCAAACGAGCAAAGTTTTTTCCTCTGTTTGAGGGTGCAATTTCCCGGCCAGTTTTTCAGGCAAAGCCTTCAGCAGGCGCTCACAATCGCCCCCCGATACCGACGTGAATGTTTTCCCTTGTTTCCTTCATTGGCTTCCCAGACGTGAAATTTAATCCCACAGTTATTTATGGCGTCAACGATGTCCTGAACGTGTATGGTCATACAACGTGGGTTGCGGACTTTTCACGGTAATCTCTGTCTTCTGCTTCTGAAAGCAAACCATCTACAGAACGGTTAACTATTCTTAACTTCAGGTGCAATACATCAGGAATTATTAAATCAGAGTCAAAGTTAAACAATGGCACGTTTTTCATCCCGTTCGCCTCTCCGCAGCAATCAGCTTTCATGTTCTCAAGAGTGAGGATCAAAGGAGGCTCATTGAAGCTCCTGTTACTTGTCAGAACTGAGCACCTTGTCTGTGGGTTTGCTTGACAAAATGGACAAAGATAGTGTGATGCCGCAGACTGCAGACTCTGAACAACAAGCAAAAATTTCAAATCTGACCCTAGACAGATGCGAATTGGAATCTCGTGGTCCCCTACAGATATGCTACCCCTTCGTGCGACAACATTAATTTCTTTTATCAAATCCCGAAAAGCCTCTCTTATTTCAAAATAACCCTCCATGATCTCCGCCACACTGAGAAGGCGATGAAGGTTATGGCTTTGTAGCTGCCGCGTTTTGCAAATGATGACGAATGATAATGTTGTCCAGGTCGTGCGTCTACTCACAGCGCAGCCATCACCCTCTATTTTCACAAGGTGTGCCTCGGTGGAGATCTCTGTCACACTTATGCCTACATCTTTAGCTAGCTCTTGCGCAGCTAACGCCAAGTCTTCCTCAAATGAAACCTCAGCGCCAGGTGAGGTACCTGGTGTCTTGAAGACAGTTATCCTGCTATCTAGGTGCTCTCTGTAAGAATTTATTAGCATTATGGTAGGCAGATTAGGGACGCTCGCGGAGAGGTGCTCCCAGAAAACGTTACTGACAAAATCTACGTCCAAGAGGGCCGCAACTTCTCGCAAGCTTTGTTTGTTTGGAGAAGAAAGGGCATTATAGTTAACTTGACCATTGCTGCAGAAACCTCTTTTTACACCGCAATTACAAATAATTTCTCCATTAATGTTACTTTATGCAGCAGGCCTTGTAAGTCAGTTACGAGAAGCTGGCATACATCTAAGCCGTAGCTCTCCAGTACAGCGTCAAGTGCTTGCGCGATGGAATATCCAGCGGCATTAAGCTTCCTTCGGTCTGTTTTTTGCACCCCTCGCCGACCATTATACCTTTGTTCAGTAACATTGTAGTTTTTTCGGATTTCAGCTTTTCATTCTCCTGCTCTAGGTTAAGAAGCTTAGCCTTATAGGCAGAGACGGTGTCTCTGAGCTCATTTATGGCCTTTTCTGAAACTGTTCCTACTCTTTCGAGTTCTTTTTGCAGAGCAGAAATTATCATTTTCTCTATGGATTCTCCGGTATTCGTTTCAGGTGGGCTAGATTGAGACTCGAAGTGAATATTTACAAACCTTTTATTTTTTAAGAAGGATGCTTTCGCACGGCCGGTCAAATTCCTGTAGCGCCTATCCGCAATATTGCACAGTGACGTAAACCGGTCTTCAAAATATTTACCCATAATGGGAAGCCTTACATTCGGGGGCAAAAAAGATTGCACAGTTTCAAAATATGTCTTTCTCGAAGAAGGTCCTTCTCGTGTCTTGTCTTTATAGCTGTCTCATTGGTCAGCGTGAATGTGACACTGCAACTGTCAAAGGTAGCAGACAAGATTATATGGTTATCTGGCGTGGCCATTTCGTAGAGCTATAAACAACAAACTAAATAAAAACTGGAAAATTTGACGAACAAGAAGTCATAGCTGTGGAATGGAGACAGTAACACTCAGTGAGCTAAACAAGTGACACGTTGTACAAAACAACCCAAAATAACGCGAATACAAAACAAATAGAACAAAAGTAGACCTCCATGGGAATAAACACTTATCACTGTATTACGATGCGCCAGCAATGATCTTTGTCACGATAAAAACCTGCAAGGTCTCGTGAGGAAATCTGCAAGGAAACATCTTGCAGGACTTTTAAAGTGTTACCCCACCCTTAATTCTTATTGGAAACTCATTCGCCACCGTGTTCCCAAGTTTCATTTCCCGTATCGACCATGCGGACGGAAGTTATAGCCTGGAGAAGTCTTGTTCCTCAGAGTAGCCATTTTTTTTTCTAATGGTTGGCCTTTCCCGTGAAAAGCCCATCGATAAATGTCCTGGTCAAGTTTCACCTTCAGGAGACCGCTTGATCGACGGCAGTTGGACAGCTTTTTTTGAATTTCGTACACGATCTCTTCAGAGGCAGACTGAAGGCGTCGATTCGATGGTTTCCTTGGGGATGTGAACTCGCGCAGACAGGCCTCGTTGAGATTCCTCTTAGGCTCCAGGGTACAATGCCATTTGGAGTACCCTTTCCAATGGATCAGGTATCCTTTGCGCTAAATGAAAGACAGATGGAGACATTTTGTCAATACTTTAGGAAACGATTTCATTTATCTGAAGATAGCGGGAGGGGGTGAAACCAAAAGTAGGGAAACTGAAACTGAGTCTCAGGATTTTATTTGTTGTGCTACTTATTAGGTTTATAAGATCCGCAAGCGCACGTGCACCTTATTGCGAGGAAAATTGGCATGTTATCTCTATGAAACAAAAAAAATGCTGCTGCTAATATGAAGGCGGCAGGGCGTCATCACGACAAACCCTAATAGAAATCGTCCTTGGCAATCGCGAGAAAGGTTAATACCTGTGCTACACGGGCGCGTTCGAATGACACCTGAGTCGAATGACATTCGCAACTTGGAATAGCATTCGGACTCGGCGGACTTCCGCGGCGCTACACGACACTTTCCAAACGCATTTCAAATTTCCTCAGCTCGTTTTCAGTGTACGATGACGACGGCGGCGGTGGTCACACTAGTGCGACAACGACACTATCACGGTCAACAGCAGCATATATGACTGTAGTGGGACAAGTTTTTGAGGCCAACGACACCGACGAATCCGACCGGCGGACTGTCAGCCTTCATGTCCTCGGCAGGCCGGCGGCTGAGCGAAAACACGCTGATGAGGCGACGGCGTGAATACATTCGCCCTTCTACCTTATTCATATTGTTAATAAGCGAAAGGAACAGGTATATTTCACATGTGCACACTCTAACACTCACCAGCTATTGGCGCTTGCCAAATTAATTTTAATCGACGGCGACTCCCATCCCTTCCGCGACGACTAGGCCTAGCGAGTCCGCAGGGTTACGTCTTCGAATTCGGCGGTTGAGAAGAGCGAACTCACAAGTTTGAGCGAACGCAAATGATCGACGAGTGTAGTTTTGACAACAGTGACCTCAAATCAACTATTGCTCACATCGGAGGGCGCGCATACGATGAACGGGAAGCGCCGGTGTGACCCAAACCGCCGAGCACTGCTTTACGACCAGCAGCTGTCGTCGCCGTTGCTATTTTGTGGATAACAAGTTATGCCTTTTCAATTACCGCGAATGGTCCCCAATCATACTTCTGAATAAAGCAGTTTAAAATAAACTACTGATCGCGTCGGACGAAGTCGGGACAATTAGCGACAAGCGCCGATCGTACACGATGTCAGTAGCCAAGCTGTCAAGTGTTTCTCAGGCGAGCGATCGTATCGGCGCTTCCTCCCACAGATTGTCGCACTGCCTTAACAAGCCACGGGTACAACCAGTACAAAAAATATGAGATTATTTAATAGAACTAAAGCGCAGATTGTGTTTTAAGTCGTGCAAACGAGCGCTAGCTGTTCGTACGCAGCGATGTAAACAATATTATATGCGCGCAGGCGTCCTCATCGGCACACTGCTGGAGAAATTTCATGCTCACGCGGTAAATGTTCTTTGGTGCACTGTTTTCTTCAAGCACTTACGTAGACAGAACACCAGCTATTTGCTAAGCAAAGAGCAGGGAAAAGCGAGCAGCAGGTATCAAAATGAGCAGCCACAGAGCCGAAAGCACTCGCGCGGCTGTGGGCGGGGCGAAGCGATGGCGGCGGCAACGCCTATTGGTCGTTTCGGGCTGCGTTCGCGTTTCGACGGCATTCCAGAATCTGGAATGTCTCCGCCGAGCTCCGTCGACTCGAATGTCATCCGAACCGAATGCCGTTGAGAAACCTCATATAGCAGCGTAAGTTAGGCAGTCGAGTCGAATGACATTAGGTTGCAAGGCATTCGAAGCGCCCGCGTAGCAGGGGTATAATACTAAATTCGGTATACTAAGGTCGGTGCGACTTACTAATATCAAATACTAAATTGAACAACTATTTGCCGGCACGCAATACTACGCGAAAATCTTGTGACCCATAACAGAAGCGCAACAAACATTTTTATAACAACATTACAGAAAACGATATGTACATGAACTTGTACATTTTTGTGAATGATGCGATGTTGTCTTGCTCGGGACTAGTCCGGTGCAAAGTGGCGCAAGTGCATTTGTATATGGGAATGCAGTTTGCACCTCGTTCCTAAACCGGGTGAAAGCAGTCACAACTATTAGACTAAATGATGCGTGAGCGGAGTAAATATAAGTGACCCTCAATGTTGTTTTATTCCCTACAATATGCATACTGTCCTTAACAAGTCTGTGTGTTCGGTGATAGATGAATCATCCACACTTAAAGCAGATAATCTAATACAATGCGTAATTATTTTTTGTTCTTGCGTTGCCGTTTTTTTAAATGGAGTGAGCTTTCCGGGGTACCTTTTTAACAGTCTCTGAAAGACCATTACTTAGGTTTCAAACTTAGTGCTGCAGATGGAATAAATGCACTATATTTTTCTGATGAAGTATATGGCTGCACATACCAAAATCAAACCACAGGTAATGACTATATGTACCCAGCAGTGCGTTACAAATGTAAAAAAAAAAGGTTTTAATGTTACAATATTCAAACAAAAAAGTTAAAAACTTACCGTTTTCGCGATGACTCTCTCGACGGAGTGGTACATCAGTTGCTTCTGGCAGAAAGGTGAGGCTGCAGTTGCTGGATGTGGACGAATGGTGTTCAGCATCTCGATGGTACTGTATTTATAGTACGCCAGGGAACAACCTAGCATAAAAACAGCGTCAAGGATTCGGGATCACGTGCAAGGCTCACGTGCTTTCCCTTTTGTCCCAAGACGCCTCCCGGAAACTAATCATCGCGAAAGAATTCCTTTTTTTTTAAATTTAGCTTTACCTACTGACGAAACGGGTTGTGTAAACCAAAGAATTGTCACTTTCTTTACAACTGGGAGAGACCTATCCCTGGGGTAAACAGCCTGACGTCAAAGGGGAAAGGCCCGATGAGCAGAATCGTCAAGTTTTTCTTCCAAACTGGCTTTGCACGTGACGAGCTCCTGCTACCCATCCATGTCAAAACGCGCATTCCAGCCGCCTGAGTCGAAGCGACAAAAGCGGCTACGGGAAAAGCCAAATACCTATGTGTCCCCCTCATTCGCAGCCCATGTTCCTTCAGCTGGTTGCCAACGCCATTTATTATTCGCCATTTATTTTTCTACTTTATTGCCGTGCTCCCTGTTTTCCTCTTTTTTTATTTTGGTGCGTCTCTGTCAGGAACTCTGTCAGGCGCGTCAGTCCTATACTAGTACTGTCGAATGTGGGCGAGTAATTCTCACTATCCAAACGGCTTTGCCTCCCCAAATCTCTCGCGGCGCACAGAAGAAGGCAGCTGGTCGGCCCGACGATTAAGTATCGCTGTTTAATTATTGCGGCGATCAACTCATCCCCATGGCATAAAGGGAAGATGTGCTACTACCGGCGCATTTCGCGAGCGACTTTGGGAATTGGATCCTTTTAAAGACTTTGTATCTATTAAAGAATTTTGAAGACTTGGTTAACTTTCGATGTTTACAGCCTTCAATTTATAGTTCATTAATAGTCTTTTAAATGAACTTTATCACGGACATGATGTCCGCCTTGGCGCACAATCCACCTGCACGGACCACGACGATGCATCTTTTACGGCTTTTAAAAGAAAAATCTGTATACGTTAGAAAAAAAGCACGCGCTATTTGCTGCAGCCAACACGATATTAATAAACGTCCGTCAAGTCTGCAGCTTGGCAGCGTTCATAACAACGTACAAAACAAAGAAAAAATTCAATATACACGCGAAAACTTTGAAAAGAGTATGATACAAGCAAGAACGCGAATTCAGCTTCTCATAACGAGATGAAGGGCAAATGCTTACCCATGTATTCTCTCTAGTGAGGCTATCTGTTTAGTTATTTTTTTGTTAAAAGATTTCAAGAGTGAGTTCAGAACGAATTCTTCTCACAAGCGAGACACTATTCTAAAATCGGGTCACAAACACCCACTGATAGCAGTGCATTGACAAGGAATCACCGTTTGAAGTCTTTGCTTTATTATTATGGTGTCGCCGGCGGCAACTAATACAGCAAACGGTTTCATCACTTTTGCAGGAGCATAATAGTATGAATGCAAGCATGCAAATACTCAGAGAGTAGTTCTACCATCCTTCCGTTCCGCAACGAAGCGTGTTAACGACTACGCTACTTCCTGCCAACGCATATGTAGTTCTGCTTGTCTAGGATTCTAGAGAGTGTTTGCAGAAGGGCGTCGAATAAGATGGATGCCTCCCAAATGCCCTGCAGTGTCTCCAGCCTTTAAGATTCACAAGCAGTTGTGTACTTAATTAACATCTTAACCCCACATCAGTGACACAAGCAGCTACACCGCGCTAAAGGCTTTCGCCTCACCGCACTTTAGTTCAACAAAGTGCCCCCTGAATTTTTTTTTCTGCTTCTAACGTAATAATTGTTTGCAGCCTGAGACTGCGATGCAAATGTTACATTTGTGCAGGTAAGAAGCGTATTACACTCCGCGTATTCTGTATAGCAACGTTGTGTCCATTTTCGGGAGGCTACGTTGCTGCATGTCCCAATTTTATCCACAGATTACCTTCTGAAACTATGCTGCAAATGTACAAACTGCATGCAGTGGGAGACCGAGACAGGCAACCATAGAGGGATATGAAGTCGGAACCCGACGCATGGCGTTGCAGCGCTTCTAATATTGTCGCAACGCTGAAGTCAGTGTTCTGAATAACTGTCCGGCCCGATTACGATGTACAAGAGCTGTAGTACACAAAACATGGTGAGGACGGTTAGTTTTTTCCTTTTGCTTCGGGCTAGTCTGGTTTGGTTTATTGGGTTTTAACGTCCCAAAGCGACTCAGGCTAAGAGGGACGCTGTAGTGAAGGACTCCGGAAATTTAGACCACCTGGGGTTCTTGAACGTGCACAGACATCACACAGTACACGGGCCTCAAGAAGTTCGCCTCCACCGAAATTCGACCGCCGCGGCCGGGATCGAACCCGCGTCTTTCGGGCCAGCAGCCGAGCGCCATAACCACTCAGCCAATGCGGCGACTCATGCAACGGTGGCTGTAAAATTTACGATGCCCATTTTCTTCAAATATTAGTTTAACTTTTACAGTTTTCCAAATTCTGATTGGCTGTCCTCTTTCTAGTCCAGCAATAATATACCGTAGAATATATGTGCATACAAAACATATAAAGCTGCGCGCATACACGTGGACAGATCCAGAAATGAGCGCAATTGAGAATTCATGAACGCAAAAAATTCAAGTTCGATGTTTTTTGCCGCATGCTGCAGGATATAGTTGTTTCAGTGTTTGTGCGACTGCCAAGCCTAAGTGCTTGTGCCAAAAACACTAATGCAGTTATTTACCTCGCATACTGATGAAATTTTGTCTATGGCAATGCTCTATATTGCCGCACATCTTTGTAGTTTCTTCGAACGAGCTTAAAGCCGCCGGCAGGCGGCGTTATCATTTCGTTTGTGGCGCGAGATGCGACTAAGAATATCTTCATCAATCGCTGCTACGAACAACTGCTTCCACATAATAAACGGCACGTCTCCCGTTGTCAGCTGGCTGAGAGGCTTGGCGAAGCACTAGAAGTTCTTGACAAATCATCGGTAATACGCGCACACTCCGAATTCTTGTCGGTCGTTCGCATTAACTACAATATTGTCGAGTAGTGGCGACGGCAGTCGAAGGAGCGATCAAAACGAAAAAAAAAGGTATTCTAAATAAAAATGTGTATTGGGCTAACTTGCGCCCACAATGAAGTGAATCACTCGGCTGCGGCGAAGCGATAAGAGTGCCCGCTGCTGTCGGCCGTGCTCAATATAGAGCTGATAGCGAAGTTTCCAGATAAAGCGCGCGAAGTTACTAGAACATTCTGGAACAACCTAGAATCAGCTCAGCGTGTGTGCCATCAATAGAGATAAATCTAGTTGCGTCTTGCGTCGCAAACAAAGAGATAAAGCGGCGTGGCGTTAGATTTCAAGAATGAACAAACAATGCTAAGATTCGCGGCATTACTTCTCTATCAAAGAAGCATCGACCCGATGCATTAAACCAAATAATGCGACTAGCAACAAATAAAACAGATCTTGCGAAAATAGTGTGGAAATCCAGCGTCCTTTAGCGCGCATAATAAGGCTTGAGACGGACGACATGGACAACTACTGGTCGTAGGCGGCGTCGCTGGGATGCAGTCATTGTGTCAGGGTTGATTTCATAATCCAGATCTCCTAGCCGACGAAAAATCACGTACGGGCCGAAATAGCGGCGCAAAAGCTTTTCGCTCAATCCATGGTGACGAATGGGCGTCCAAACCCAGACTTGATCTTCTGGCTTGTATTTCGCGTTGCGTCTTCGTAGGAATTGTGGCGTCTGGTGTCGGTCAGCTGCTGATCTTTGATCCGTAATCGCGCAAATCTTCGAGCTTTTTTCTGCGCGTTGAAATTAGAAGCCGACGTTGACCATCTTTCCTGTAATGTTGGGCACCATGGCGTCTAGTGTGGTCATTGCCTCCATGCCACGTACGAGCCTAAAAGGCGTCATCTGGGTGGTCTCCTGCACTGCGGTGTTGTAGGCGAAGAGGACGTAAGGAAGGATGACGTTCTAGGTTTTGTGTTCGGCATCGAGATACATGGCGAGCATATCGGCGATAGTTTTGTTCAGGCGCTCGGTAAGTCCGTTGGTCTGCGAATGCTAAGCAGTTGTCTTCCGGTGGCTGGATTGGCTGTAACACAGGATGGCTTGCGTTAGTTAAGCCGCGACTGCTGTTCCTCTGTTCGTGATGAGCAGATCGGGGGCGACGAGTCGCAGAAGAATGCATTCCACGAAAAATTTGGCTACTTCTGCTGCTTTTTCGTTCGGCAGGGCTTTATCCTCGGCGTAGCGGGTCAGGTAGTTGGTCGCTATGATAATCCACTTATTTCCAGATGATGACATTGGAAAAGGATCAAGCAAGTCCATGCCAATCTGCTGAAAGGGCCTTGAGAGAGGTTCAGTGGGGTTCAGAAATCCTGCTGATCGTGTGGGAGGGCACTTTCGTCGCTTACAATCTCGGCAGGTTTTCACGTAATGTGCAACAACGGCAGAGAGTCGCGACCAGAAAATAGTTGTTTTGAATGCGGCTGAGAGTGCCAGTGAACCCCGCGATGTCCAGCTGTGGGCTCCTCATGTGAAGCCTGTAGAACCTCTTCGCGGAGACAATAGGTACAACAAAAAGGTAGCCGGTTTGCTCGCTGCGAAGTTCTTCACAGGGACATCATTCTGTACACAGAAGGAAGACATACCTAGCTTGAATGGAAGGGGGGGTGAAGAAACCTTGCCTTCCAGGTACTCGATGAGGCGGTTTAGGTCGGGGTCCGAGCGTTGCTGCTGAGCAAAAGAGCTGGGGCCAATGGGACCCAGGAAGGCGTCTTCATCGTCGTCCGGCGGCAGTGTATATAATGGGGCTTGTGAGGGGCAATCGGCGTTAGAATGATTGCGTCCGGACTTGTAAACGACGGTGACGTCAAACTCTTGGAGACGCAGACTCCATCAAGCGAGGAGGCCAGAGGGGGCCTTCAATTTGGCATGCCAGCACAGCGCGTGGCGATCGCTGACCACATTGAACGGCCATCCGTACAGGTAGGGGTGGAATTTCGATGTAGCCCACATGATGGCAAGGCACTAATTCTCAGTTGTCGAATAGTTAGCCTCGGCCGTGGAAAGGAAACGGCTAGCGTATGCGACGAGATTCTCCCGCCCGTCGCTTCTTTCAGCGAGCATGGCGCCTAGCCCACGCTGGTTGCGTCGGTATGAACTTCAGTATCGGCGGATTCATCAAAATGCGCGAGGATCGGTGGGGACTGTAAACGACGCTGAAGTTCTTTGAAGGCTTCTGCTTGCGGCACTTCCCATTTAAATGACACGTCTGCCTTCATCACTTGGGTCAGGGGCTCGGCGATGTGCGAAAGGGCTTTCACAAATCGTCAGTAATATCCGCGCAGTCCGAGGAATCTGCGAACTGCTTTCTTACCGGCCGGCGGTGTAACTGTTCAATAGCAGCTGTTTTCTGTGGGTCTGGGCGTACTCCCTTCTTGCTAGCTATGGGGCCTATATCGTTATCAACAGCAGCTCTTCGTACGCAAACTGGCACTTCTCTGCATTCAAGGTTAGGCGAGACAACTTTACGGCGTCTAGTACTGTTCGAAGTCTTTTGTGGTGCTCTTCAAAGTTCAAGGCGAAAACAACGACGCCATATTAATATACAAGACAAAGTTGTAACTTCAGGACTGCCAGCACTGTATCCATTACTCGCTGAGATGTCGCTGGTGCGGAATGGAGACCAAATGGCATCACCTTGAACTGAAAGAGCCCATCCGAAGTGATGTATGCTGTCTTCTCGCGATCTCTTTCTTCGACCTCAATTTGCCAGCAGCCGCTCTTGAGGTTCATCGATGAGAAATACTTGGCGTTGCAGAGCCGGTCCAGTGTGTCGTCTATACAGAGGAGGGGGTAGACGTCCTTTTGTGTTATGTGGTTCAAGCGGCGGTAAACAACGCAGAATCGAAGTTCGCCGTCTTTCTTTCTCACTAGAGCACCCGGTGCCGGCCATGGGCTGTTTGAAGGCTGGATGACGTCGTCGCGAAGCATATCCGCAACTTGGTCCCCATTTTCTTGTTGTTATCACGGTTACACAAACTAGGCGCTTTCACGGAGAGGTCGCGTCTGTTGGTCGGTTATAATATGATGCTTGGCAATTGGCGTTTGTCGGACTTTCGGAGATCACGAAAAACACTCGCCGTAGCATCGAAGCAGATTACGGATCTGGTCTTGTCTGTTCCGGGGCAGGGCTGGGCTGAAGCCGAATATGGGCGAGTTGTTTTGGTCAGGCGAATCTTCTGAGGATGGTTCGGAGAGGGCGAAGGAGTCTCTTACGTCGTGAATTTCGGCGAAGAAAGCAATCGTCGTTCCTCCTTTAATGTGCCGGTATTCATCGCTAAAGATAGGCAGCAGTATTTCGGCCTGGCCATTGCGGAAATGTGCGATGCCTCTTGCGATGATGATTCCTCGGTATAGAAGCAACTGCATGTTTCCCTCGATGATGGCTTCAGCATTGATGGCGTTTGTGGCATCTACGGTCACGAAAACGCTCGAACGGGTTCCGACGCTTACTTCTTTATCCAGGACATTCAGGGCAACGTGATTTTCTAGTGTTCTTCGAAGGAATGGTCTCATTCGTCGAAAGCGTGATCAGCTTGGTTTGCAGGTCAATGATCGCCTGAAGCTCACTTAGGAAACCCATGCCCAAGATCACTTTGCGGGAGCATTGCATTAGCACAACAAAGGTAGCATTATAGGTATGCCCTTTGACAGTCACTCACGCTGTGCATCGTCCTGATGGCGTAATGAGGCGGCCCCTGCGCTGCTAATTTGTGGGGCGTCGCAAGCCGTTCTGACTTTTCTCAGCTGCTCAGCGAATGTTCCATTCATCATCGAGTAATCGGCTGCTGTGACGACTAGAGCGGTAACTTTCCGGCCGTCGATAGTCACCTCTAAATCGGATGTCCTTGCTCTTACATTTCATGTCGCCCTCGGCGTCGGGTCACGGTTTCGTCGCGTTTGCGAGTGACAGGTGGGGCGTGTAGTCGAAGCTTTTCTGGTTGGGAGCATCGTTTTGAACGTAGGTTGTGTCGTGGTGGGGTTGTCATTTTCTGCGGCTTCGGTGCAGCGAGTGTAGGTTCATCTTGCGACGTAGCGGGTGCAATGTCTTCATGGGGCGTGGTCGGGGATGATCTTCGGCGTTTCGCTCGTGAGCAACCTCCGCTCCAGAGGTTGCTGTCTTTTGTTGCCCCTACGGGGGCCGGAAGACCTTTCTCGTACCGCCGCGGCGTAGCGGCGCAGTGGCGACGCAAAGCACGAGGTTGTCGGTGATGGTGACCGCTAACGGCGGTTCGCCGTGTACTCCTCTCGACGCAGGTACTCATCGATTTCTTGCGAACATTGGCCAAAATGTGGTCTTGGGGCGTCAACGGCAAATCCTCGAAGACCGATACGATGGTACGGGCAGTGACGAAGAATATGCCCGGCATCACCGCAATGAAAGCACAATGGCCGTGTTTGGGAAGTCCTCCAGACGTCGCATTTTCTAGGGCTTGAGCGTCTTTCATAGGCTAGGCAGGCAGGGGCTGGGAGGCGGCGTTGTGGAACAAGTGCATCATCTCGAGGAGGACGTAGGAGTTGTCGTTCGGGCTGAGGAGTTCTTAGTGCAGTTGCGCAGGTCATTGCCTGAGGTTCTGTGGTCGTCGGTGTGCCAAGTGCCTGTTGCGCTTCTTCCCGTACCACATCAATGAGAGTCGCCGCTTGCGGCTGCAGGAAGGATGGCAGTAATCGTCGTAGCTCCTCGCGGACGATTTCGCGGATTACTTTCCGCAAGTTCTCGCTGGTGGTGGTATTTGTGTCCAGACACATTGCACAGACAGAGGAAGGGCGGTTGTACTGCCGCACACGGACGTCGACGGTCTTTTCGATCGTGCAGACTTCGTGCGTGAATTCGTCAACTGCTTTTGGCGGCAGGCGGAGGAGGCTGACAAAGAGTTGTTCCTTTACGCCGTGCTTGAAAAACTGAACTTTCTTTTCCTCGCTCACCTGGGGGTCGGAGCGGCAAAAGAGGCGTTTCATCTCTTCCAGATAAACGCGGATGGGCTCATTCAAAAGCTGGATCGTGGACGCGAGGAGTCGCTCGGCTCTTTCTTTCATTACGAACCTGGTGAAAGCCTTCAGAAGTTCCTTCTTGAATGGCTCCCACGTCAATAGGAAAGACTCGTGATTTACATACCACGTGCGTGCTGAGCCCTCCAGTGGGAAAAACGCGCCGGAGTTTCGCCGTATCATCCCAATTGTTGAATGATGCCAAGCGTCTATGTTGGTCCAACCATTCTTCTGGGTCTTCGCCTAGGGACCCATTAAATGTTGGCGGCGCCCGCGGCTGCTGCCGTATGATCAGGGTCGATATCTTTGGCGAGGTAGTGGTGCTCGTAGCGGTGTCGGTTCGCTGTCTGGTGCGGTCCGGCAGAGTCCCGAATTCTGGCTGCTCTCCCTGAAGACGCCGGCTGGCTCGGTAAACTGCTGACTCGTCCTCCGGTAG
Organism: Amblyomma americanum; assembly: GCF_052857255.1. Taxonomy (NCBI): domain Eukaryota; kingdom Metazoa; phylum Arthropoda; class Arachnida; order Ixodida; family Ixodidae; genus Amblyomma; species Amblyomma americanum. Next base: position 25,965,792 of record NC_135505.1, read on the forward strand.
CAAGCGCAGGGGGCTGGCGTCCCGGCTTGAAGGGGGCGTCCGGAACACGGTAGACTTCCCTGCATCACCACCAGGCGTCACGTAATAGTGACCGAAGTCGAAGAAGCGATGAAGACGAAAAAATATATTCTAAAAAAAACAATTTATGGGGCTGACTAGCGCCTACAATGGACTTAATCACTAAGCGGCGGAGAAGCGACAAGAGTTCTCGGCGGCCCTCGAAGAGAGCGCTGTCGGCCGTGCTCAATTTAGAGCTCATAGCGAACTTTCTAGATACAGCGTACAAGGTTACTAGAACATTATGGAACAACGTAGAATCAGCTCCGCCTGGATGTGATCAATCGAGATAAATGTAGTCGCGTCTTTCGTCGCCAGCAAACCGGTTAAGCGGTGTGGCGGCAGATTTGAAGAATGAACAAACACTGCGAAGATTCGAGGCAATATCGACCGCTTCCGGTGAGTCTGTGCGTACTGCATCCTTGGATAAGATGTGGCCTAGAAACAGAAGCTCATTAAAGGCGATGTGGCACAGCTCTGCTTTCAAGGTTAGCCCAGACTACTTAAACAGAGCTGTGCCTCCAGAACAGTTCAAGCCTTTCAATTGACCATCGAAGTTCGAGGGGAAAGAAACATCATCTAAGTACACGAGACAAATCTGCCACAACATGCCTGACAGCACTGTACCATTACCTGTTGGAAAGTCGCTGACGCGAAACAGAGTCTAAATTGAAGCAAATTGAACTCTAACATGCGATATAGTGTGAACAATGCTGTCGGCGCTCGCTCTCTCTCATAGACTGCTGCTGCCAGTAGCCGGTCTTGACCTGCACCGAAGAGTACTTGGAGTTCCAAGCTTAGTAGAGTGTGTCATCGGTACGTGGGAGGGAGTAACCATATTTATTTTTAATGTTGTTCTAGTGGCGATAATCGAGGCAGATTATATGAATATGCATGCGTAGTGTGGGACCCTTATACCAAAACTAACATTGACGCTCTCGAAAGAATACAGCGTAAGGCAGTCAGGTTTATTTTTTCGAAGTACCGTACAACTGATTCCCCGACAGCACTAATGAAACAACATGGAATACCGACACTGGAACTGAGAAGAAAAATTCAGCGCTTAAAATTTATGTTCCTTCTTAAAAACAACCTTCTTGCTCTGACTCCTAATCCGTACATAACACTACTTACGGCACGCCGAACACGACATCGACACGATGACTCTCTAACGCCATACAGCACCAGAACTAATGTTTTTAAATATTCTTTTTTTCCTCGCACGATAACAGATTGGAACAACTTACCTCTGCCTCTTCTAACCAGCGTTGATTCAATTGAAACCTTGAATTGCTCTTGAATATTTTTCTTGTCTGCTTTTTGGTTGCCCAAACTGATCGTGTTTTTGCCTTGCTGCAAGTTTGACATTTCATTTTTGCATATTTCATTCATTGGCTTACTTCTGTTTGTTTCTGTTTGACTTTCCCAAATGAAGAGCTCGGTTTGCATTTCGTTTAGTCCTTGTTTTGCTCATGTTCTATTGCCCATAGAACAAGTGTTTTGAAATTATTATTTGCTATCTTCGTTCTATACGCTGATGCCAAGTGTATGCCCCTCCTGCTTGGGCCGTAAAGGCCTGCAGTATTGAATAAATAAATAAATAAATAAATAAATAAATAAATAAATAAATAAATAAATAAATAAATAAAATAGGATCCGAAGAGTGCCGTCCTTCTTTCTCACCAAATCAACCGGTTCCCACAAATGCTCTTTTACAGATTGATACCTTCATCGCGAAGGACGATTTCCGCTTGATTTCAGATGCCTTGTCGTTTTCGCGGCAACACTGTAAGGGCTTTCGCGAAGAGGTCGGAGGTGCTCGTCGGTTGTAATGCGATGTTTGGCAATAAGCGTTTGCGCACTTTCGGTGATGACGAGAAGCAAACGCTTCAGATTTCATGACGGTTGCTTAATCCTGTTTGTTCTGAGCAGTGCTGGGTCAAGTTTCAAAGTCCGTGTGTTTTCGTGGTTAAAAATTTTTTTTTCTGCTTTTCGGTCGAAAAGGGGTAAGGCGTCTTTTACATCGGATATTTTATCGATGAAAGAAACCCTCGGCCCTCTGTTAACGTGTCGGCAAAATTCGCTTAAGTTCGTCAGGAGTATTACGGCTTTTCTTGAACGAAAATGTGCGATGCCTCTTGCGATGCCGATTCTTCAATCTAGAAGTATTTGAATGTTCTTCTACACGCTGGGTTCAATGCTATCGGCTTCAGTGGGGCCTACGGTGCTTGGGTGTGTGGTGAGACGTTCTCTTATTCCTCCTCGACACTCAGGGCAACGAACAAGCAGGGGTATCTGCAGCGTGCAGATGTTGGAGCGTGGCGACAGCACGCATTCCCGAGCATATTTTTATGAACACTCGTCATATTTGACGCACTTGTGGCTGGATCTATTCAAAAGATGTCTTTGTAGTAATGATTGGAGGTTTCATATAAGGTTGCATAAATTTTATGCTTGGAGCTATGTGTACTTGATGAGTTCTAAGCATCCACAATGTAACTACCTTACGACTGACAGTATCAATAAATAAGTAAAATAATCAGCATTGTTGTTCTGAAGATCATATTTTGTATCAAGTCTGTTTGCAAATTAGTCGTTACGAAAAAAAAACAAATTTTAAATTATACAGCAAGAGGTGACTCTAATGTACAAACTGAAGGCGGGGCTTTTAGTTACATGCAAAACAAATTTTTCACTATCCATCCAATGAAAAAGAAATGACTTGCCATAATAAAAAAGCTTATGAGATTCCTGCGATGAAAATGCCTGAGATGTAAGAGGTATATGACAATTATTGCGCAGCCACCGTGAAGGCCATATTGGCCTTGCATCAATGAATAATGCTCTATGAGCTGGCTGAACATTGCTGGGGGCCTGGCGTCAACGTCGGACAACTGTTGATCCGTCCGGTTGAGTATCAGCCCAGTCTGAACATAGGGCCACTTTCAGTTAGAGAGGCTTAGCATATGCACTGCCCGAACGTCGGGCCGTTGTCGATTAGACAGGCTAAACATAGTCCCATTCCTCGCGTGAAAGTCGGGCCATTGCTCTTGGCCGACCGCGGCGGCCGCGTTTCGATGGAGGCGAAACGCTAAGGCGCCCGTATGGTGTGCCATGCCAGTGCGCATTAAAGATCCCCTGGTGGTCGAAATTATTCTAGAACCCTCCACTATGGCGCCTCTTAATTCCTTTCTTCTTTCACTCCCTCCTTCATCCCTTCCTTACGGGTCGGTTCGGGTGTCGACCGAGATAAGTGAGGACGTTACTGCGCCATTTCTCTTTCTCAAAAACAGTTTTGAATTTTCAGTGTCAAATGCGAAAGGCGCCCAAGTGCTGTCCGATATCAGCGCATGTTCAAGATCCCCAGTTGGTCGAAATTATTCCGGCCCCCTCCACTACGACACCTCTTTCTTCCTTATTTAACTCCAACCTTTCCCTCTTTCCTTACGGCGAGGTTCGGATGTCCTCCCAGCCTTCATCGGAACATGGCCGCCGCGGTTGGGTACGAACCCGGGAGATCCACCTCAGTAGCCGAGCGCCCTAACTGAGCCATCGCGGCAGGTTGCTGTTGTGGGGTTGTGTAGTGAGTGGTTTTTCGTTTCTTTTATTTTTATTCTTAAATTTCAGTTTAGTACGTGGCTGTTTTTGTGATTTCTCGATGTCCTCTGCGTAGCTTTTTTGGCAATAATGTGCATATCATCCCAGTATCCCAGGTTACGGTGGTAACAGAAGCACATGGGCTCCCAGTGACAATCGTTTGTCCGAGTATGCACTTGTTTATGTAACATATCCAACTCTTCCCTGCCGATACGAGTTGGTTAATTTGAACCGCTCTCCCGTTAATATTCCGTGCCTGGAATGTTTTTTTATTAGAAGGCCCGCGAATAATCTCTGAAGACGAAAATTGCGTTTGCACTTACTAGAACCTATTTTAACTCAAGTTATATTCACTCAGAGAAGTGGATGTGGTCATTCCAATCCTGTAAGCAGGCCTCAGTAAAATGTAGGTGTTATCGCCTTTACAAAGCTATCGCTCGGAAATAATACGTCTTCAGCGCACGCACATACTGTTTTGACATTTTAGGGTGTCCACCTTCACTAAGGCCCGTTGTCTTTTTCGCCCTGTTATAGCTGATGGTCTACTGGACTTGATGGTTGCACGCCCAGTCGTCAGATGTGTCGAGTGCTGACAAGACTTCTGGTCGCAAGAAACCCTCAATTCGCACTGGCGGGATACCCACGCAACAGAAGCCAAGGAGCTAAGAGAAGATCTCAGGTCATAGGCGTCCGAGGATTGGGTATTCAGCCCACTCACAGCACTACAAGCATTCAAGGAGAGCAAGATGAAATAGTTTAAGAAGTGGCGGAGTCAGAACAAGGATTGAAGGCTGCACAAAATACAATTATGGCTATAGCGATGTGAGGTTATCAATTAAAAATTGCACTCTTTAATTAATACATTCGAAACGTTTGTACGGTAGCAACATTAAGTTTTGCAACGACTTAACCATTGACGTGCCGGCTGTCCGCAGAGTAGGGCGGCTCAAAAACTGATCGGGGGGCACTTCAATCCGCCCTATGGACATCACACGACACCGTTAATGAGCAAATGCTTATATATACGGAATTTGTCATCGTGCATTTTGCATTCATAGAAAGATAGAAATACGCATGCTACTCCTGGCGCAGAGGTGGAGAGGGTAAGCAATGTGCCACTGCCATGGGTGTGGCATCTTCAAACAAAGCCCGCGGTGAGGTTGTAAGACCCATCCGAGAAATCTCTCACGATCAATGCTTATACAGCCGAGCAAACTTATGACGGCCGCAGTTATAACGAACGCTCTCCAATTACGAACGAGGGAGGTGTCACCGCCAACATATGTATTACAACATCAATGGCATTGGGTCTCAGCTAAACTGAACCCCTGTGGCCGTACAACTTTGTACAGCGAACGAGGAGGCGCTGTAAACTCGGCTCTACTCTCGAAAACCTCCGATTCTTGCAGGAGTGGTCAGCGACGAAGGTCTCCCAGCCTAAATGTCACTCCTCCCATTTCCTACAGAACTGACCGGCTGACCCAAAAAAGCGAGACAATGAAAATAGATAACAAATACAGAGTACAGGATGTATGGAATGCCTGCAAGACTTTTTACCAGGTGCATGCTTCAAAAATGCAAGCCTTGAAAGGCGACGCCTAACGCTGGTAGTGAGCGCAGCATGCGCTTCGCGTTAGCGGCTTTCTGGGCACGTTCATGAATGGCAGCGACCTGTTGTCGTTTCTCATCACCAATACTCGCAAGGAGGAATGCTTTCAGAGCCACATTTCCGTATGCTACATTCGAAGCATAAAGGCGTGAATGAGGCGCACTCTATTTTTTATTCGATAAAAGTGCCACTAGGCATACGTAGAAGGAGTACAGAGTCGATCACACTTGTCTAGAGTGGCCCGAAGGACGCCCCGCACTGCGCCTCCCACGCCTAGCGACAATCACCGGGATCGAGATGTGTTGGCCGATAACGCCACGCGCCATGCGCGTGGATGTTGCGGCATTCGCGGGCGGCCAAGATACAAGTCCGCGTGATTTGCGGGTCGCGAGCACCGGCTTTTTATTACTTGACGAGCCCTGCCAGCTGGGCTGGGAACACTCCACGGCTAGAATGCTGGAGGTGCGCAACGCGTTCGAGCGATGCGATACCGCCGGAAACATGCTAAAGAAAAAGGAATGCGGTCACTGACCATGTCATGAAATTCAAAGACGTTTCGGAACCTCGTACGGGAGTGATCAAGGAACCCGTACGAGGTTCCGAAACGTCTTTGAATTTCATGACATGGTCAGTGACCGCATTCCTTTTTCTTTAACACAATGCCTGACCAGATGAACTTTCGTCGAACCATTGATTACGGAAACATGCTGCGTGCTCTGTCATGCTGGTTTGCATGAAAAACATCAATCGCGCTCGTGTCGTCTCTTGTTTCTTCCACTACGTCCTGTGATTCCTGCGATGTGCTAAGTATGATTTTAGCAGAGACAAAGTGGCTCCCGTAATTACATAGTGTTCCAGTTTTTGTAGCAGCATATTATGGTCAAGCAAGTCAAATGCTTTTGAAAAATCGACATAAATGCCAAGAACCAGGCATTTCTTCTCAAAGGCTTGATTTATTAGTTTTTTTTGTTTAATCAAAGCTATCTCGGTCGATTTTTTAGGTCTAAACCCAAACTGTTCGTCCGACAGGACAGCATGCTTACCTAAGAATGTAGTTATTCTGGAACACACAACTTTTTCTAAGCCCTTCAATAACACGGGCAGGATCGAGATGGGCCGGTAGTTTGAAAAATTTGACGTGCGCAGCCTTTATGAATGGCAATAACTTTTGCGCCTTGCCTTCCTCTCGTAAAGACCCCAGTAGCGAGAGCAACGTTGTAAATGTGAGTTAACAGAGCAGCAAGTAAGTCAATAATAAACTTGAAAGGTTTTATGTGGAATCCATCTTTTTCCTCTGCACTACCACATCTTAGGTTACTAAATACTGCTACGACTCCAGCTTCAGTTGTGGGGAATATGAATATAGACGCCGCAACAGTTGGTGTTCGCAAAGTGTAACCGGCAGTCGGTGCGGTGGAAGAGAGCATTGTTTTTGTGATGCTCGAAAAATGTTCATTAAATCCACTTGAGGGATCGTCTCCGCTAATGACTATGCCGTCTTTCATTACTGAGGTGACAGGAGGTTTGGGATTCCGGTTTAAAAGTTTATTAATTTGGCACAATTTTGCACTCGTAATTTTACCAGACATGGAGGAGAAAGCGCTGTTGTAGTAATTAAACTTCGCAGATTTCAGCTCTCGGTTCAAAGAATTCCGCTATTTCTTAAATTTCTGTAGCTTTGATGGGTCACGGAATTTAGTGAACTTTGCAAACAGCTTTTCTTTAACCTTCATTTTGCGCATTACGTCCTGCGTTATCCAGGGCTTTTTAGCTTTTTGTTGGCGACTACGGTGACCCAAGAAGCAGTTATCGTGCACAACCTTAATTTTATCATTTTGGATGCTGTATGCGTCATTCGCGTCTTCTGAGTGCATCACGTCATACCATCTAGCTGTGCACATATCAGCTCGGGAGCGTTCCAGGGTTATCATATCTATGCGCTGACAGCTATTGCAAGCTGTTGGCCGGGCAGAATTGGCCCTTGAAGCAAGAATGAAAGCGAAAGTTTGAATGTGCGCATGGTCAATCATGTCTGATAGAAATGCGCCAGCCTTTGCAATGGAAACTTCGATGTTAGTAACGATGATGTCTAGAGAGGAGGATGTAGAGCAGATTATGCGAGTGGGAGCATTGATAAGGTTCGAAAGCCCATGAGCATCAAACAGTGACATAATTTCTGTTTGTCGGGTCGCGGCGCTTTGCATGTCAACATTCATGTCGCCCGCTAACACCAGTGATTGTCGATTGGTGGACACATAATCAAAAAGACTTTCAAGCATATCAAGGCATTCCTCGAAACTACCGTCCGGGGGGCGGTACAATACAGTGTATACTTCGCGATCATGTTCAGCAGTTCGCACTCCATAGTCGGCAGTAGATAAAGTGAACTGTTTTACCTCTGCAACTGTGCGAGTACTTAAAACTTGGATAAAAACGCCGCCACCTTTGCGGTTTGGTCTATTCATAGCAAAATGCGTATTGCCGTCTAAAATTAAATAGTTCACGTCGTTGTGATACCAGTTTTCTGTAAACATTAAGACTTCAAAGGAATCTTCAGTACCTTGCTCTTTTCTATTTTCTGTGCGTAGATTTGACCTCCACGGACCCAAAGAAATTTCTATCCTGCCTAACTTTTCTTAGTGATTACCAGTGCTAGGAAACGCTTGCGATCAGCATAAATGCTCATTAATATATACCTCTGCCTTTCCTTGAAACCATGTTGTCTACAAGAAATGTTCCTATTGGTTCTCGATTTTAGAAGGACTGCATCACGTTTTTTGCGGAGGAAGAACAGGGCAACAATGTTAAATGCAGAAGTGTTTCCATACACTGGAATGCGATGGCATGCATCAAGGTCAGAGGCCGAGATTTGTTCGCCAATAACTCTACCAATTTCCCCTATGATTTCAGCTCTGTCCTCGTCCGGTCCTACATTGCATCAAGCGTGCCTCGAACGTCTTAGTTTGAGTTGTTTGCCAGTCACATCGGTCTTGTAATGTTTCATTCGTATTTTTCAGATGCTCATTTTCATCAAGTGATTTCCTAAGATCATCTTCCATTTCATCGTACTTCTCGCTTATGAAGTTTAGGCTGCTTTTAATGTCTCTAAGTTCAAAGCGGATGTCCCGCTAAAGGGAATCCTTGAAAGCTTTCAAGTCACCTTTAATTTCAATGTTATGATCTTAAAACGCGGTTAGCAAATCCTTATTTGGCATGATTGCGCGAGGAACGCGGTTTCAATGACAAAATTACATGCAAAAATGACAGCAGTGGCGTGGCAGCTTTAAAGTACAAAACGAGTGGTTGTGTCACAATTTTCAAAGCCCCAACCTGCAGACAAAGTAGAGCCGGGATAGCCAGGTAAGTGGGAGTGTCGTCCGTGCTGCTCACGCCACAGCTGCCTTGTGAAATGTCGTCCGGTCAGTCGTCACGTTTTATACATGAAAATGCGTTGACGTCACAGCTTACCGGTGCAAAGAGCTGCTGTTCAAATGTACCGTCCGCAAGCAGCAGTGGCGACACAAGAGCCAAAACACGAGAAAGGCTCCGTCCGAGAGGGCAGCGTCTGTGACGGCAGCGTCCGGATCCTCGAGCACACCTCGCGTGTCGAGAGTAAGTAAACACAGGGCGCCAGGGACGTCCTCCCGGAGTTTCAACAAGACGCCTTCAAGGACGGCATTCAGAACGAGCAGCTCCGATGCGAACCAGCAGTAGGGCACTGCATTCTTTTCGGCCTTGCCGCATGGCAGAAGCAATTCGACCTCGTATGCTTTCAACGCCGCCAAAAAACGTTGCACCGCAGACAGCCTCCTTTGTACGTTCAAGCATGGTCCCTCTTCGGCGTACTACTTCACCTAGCTCCGACTCTGGAATGTGGTAGGAGAGATCCATTCTGGGCCACGTTAGTGTAGTCCAAAGGTGAAGGTGTACCAATTTAAACAGAACAGTATTTTCAAAGAACACATGAGCACATATCGAAAAGAGCGACACTAGCGCACAGAATGCGTACACAATCACCATCTTTGCGAACAAACTGGTGTACTAGTTCTCAAGAATCCTTTCCCGTGGAGCGAAATTTTATAGATCCTCGCTTTAAACTCAGCAGCTTCCTGGGAAAAGCATTTCTACCCATTTTCTGAGAAAACACCCACCACAATGGAGTTCCTGACAATACCCCCAGGGTGGGGAGGGAGGTCGGCGCAGCACCGGGTACATATGACGTACAGGGCCAAAGTGCCAGACGAGCTAGCTGCGCCACCAACGGTAGCATCTTGCTCATCAATATTGTTGCGGGCTCACGGGCCCGTCCAGCAGAAATCAACCACGGATGCAGGAGCCACCACATAACCTGACCGGTGGCGGCGATCCTCTTAGATCTCTCTCACGTTCGCTCCATGCTTTGTCTTCTTCGGGCGCAGCGCTGTCTTTTTCAGCGTGCGGCGTAAGCCGTAACCTGAAAACCTGCAACATTTTTCCTACAACGGGGAAGGGGGAGTGAGGAAAGGCCATTGTAAGGCACACCGAGTTCGGGGAGGGAAGCAGTGGGCCCGGCCGCCTCAGATGATGCGTCCCAGAGCGATATCCGCAGGCTCGACTGCAGAAGGGCGTGAACTGTCCGTGGTCCTGTTACGGCATTGCATTTTGAGATGAAGGCATGGAGGTTTTCCAGGTCCATAAAGAGGCATCAACACGTAGTGACGTGAAAGTTCGGTTCGGCACCAAAATATCTAGGCAAAGTTCAGATGCAGACTGCACTGCCTTAACGGGTGGCCATCTACGGCATATCATCGGACAGTGTTCCGGAATCGCGGGCGCCGGAGGCATATCATTTGAGATGCGAAACATGCTCTGGGAAGATTGGGTGTTCGCCGACCTGGAGATGCTCAGGCAAGTCTTCGAGACGATATGTTGCTAGCGACGACACGATAAGGGCCCCGGTCTTGGCGGCACGTCCCGCAGCGCGGATGGTTCGGCGGACAAGGTCGAGCTCACGGGGTAGGAAAACCGGAGCAAGGCGAGAAGCCTGGGAGGAGACCTGTGTAGGCACATGAGTTGGCGGAGGTTGAGCCAGGAGTCCAGGCGAGCAAGACAATACCGGCGGGAAGATTCTACTGGGGAGTTAGTACTTTGCTCCGTACAAGTAACACGACAACTTCTGCGCTGCCCAAACTAAACACGCGCACTCTTTTTCGGAAGCGCTGCACGCTTCCTCTCTACTGGTCAGTTTGCGGCTGATGTACAGAACTGGGTGTTCTTCATGGTCGTAGCCAACTTGGCTTAAGACAGCACCCAGCCCTCTATCACTGGCATCACACTGGACTATGAACTCTTTCCCATAGTCAGGGGTCCTGAGCAAGGGTCGGGACACGAGTGCTTCCTTCAGGCTTTTGAAGGCGTTTTCTTTTTGGTTATCCCAACTTACGTTAGTAGGTGCTCCCTTTCGCAAGGCGTCAGTTAAGGGACTAGCCCGCTGTGAGTAGTTAGGAATATATCACTGGTAGTACCCAAGTAATCCCAAAAATGAGCGAATGGCCGTTTTCGTCCGTGGTTGCGGAAATGCTGCGATCGGGGCAATCTTTAACTCGGATGGGCTCCTAGTTCCCTGGCCTACAACGTGGCCCAAGTACGTCACCTGTGCGCAACCAAATCTACACTTTTCTGCCTTCAGTGTCAGTCCAGCTTGTCGTAAACTGGAAAACACGGTCTTTAGGTGTTCTAGATGCTTTTGCCTGGTTTCCGAAAAAATTGCCACATCTTCTAAATAAGGGAGTGCAAAGCACTGCATGTCCTTCAGTACGATGTCCATGAGTATCGAGAAGCTGTAGGGGGCATTCTTCAACCCAAAACTAAGCATTAAGGGTCGAAAGGTGCCCGCTGGGGAGATGAAAGCGGCATACTTGCTCGCGCTTTCTGTGAGGGGAACTTGCCAATAATCCCGTACGAGATCGAGGGTGGAAATGAATTTCGCGCCGCTCACCCTTTCTATCCTTTCCTCTATGTTGGGAATCGGGTATAGCTGATCCCTGGTAATTGCATTAAGCTTTCTATAATCCACGCAGGGACGAGGATCTTTCCCTGGGGCCTGAACAAGAATTAGCGGTGAGGTATAGTAACTTTCCGCTGGCTCTACAACCCTTAACTCCAACATGCGCTGAATTTCCGCGTCCATTATTTCTTTTTGCCGCGGTGATACCCTGTAGGGTTTCGACCGTACCGGCTCATCAGAGGTGAGCTCGATTTCGTGTGTCAGGAGGTGTGTCTTTCCCAGGCGACTGCTAAGTAGGTCAGCGAATTCGCTCAACAACTGCTTTAGCGTGTCGACCTGTGTCCCGCTTAGGAAATCTGCATTCACGGAGTGAGCCAGAATGTTTTCCACGTTGTCACTAGCGTCCGCACCTCCCTTCCAACCCTGACTCTCGCTGTTCAGCTCTTCTGGTTCATTTAGAGTCAGATTGACGATCCCGCTGCGTTCCACGAACGGCTTCATCAGATTGCAATGATAGATTCTCACCTGCTTTCCCCTGCCTGGAACCCTTAGCACGTAATTCGTCTCTGAAAGTTTTTGCAACACTTCTACTGGACCATCCCAGTGAACTTCCGGCTTGTTTTTTCTCGATGGCCGGAGGATCATCACGCGATCGCCCGCGGTGAAACCTCGAAGGGGAGCGTTTCTGTCATAATAGACCTTGGCGGCCTCCTGGGCAGCTTTCATATTTCGATTTACTAATTCCCTCGTGTTGTTAAGGCGGTCCAGTAGCTTAAGCACGTACTCAACCACTGTCTGGTTCTTTCCTGTCCCTTCCCACATTTCTCTCAGCATTCGGAGGGGAGAGCGGAGGGCTCGTCCGTACACGAGTTCTGCTGGCGTAAACCCCATAGCTTCGTGGGGGACTGTTCGTAAAGCGAAAAGTGTGGCCGGCAGACAATCCTCCCAGTCTGCCTTATGCTCATAACAAAGAGCGCGTAGCACCCGCTTCAGCACCGAATGCCATTTCTCTACACTGTTGGACTGCGGATGACACACCGAGCTGTGCAACAGTTTTATTCCGCATCTTTCTAGGAATGTGGTCGTCAAGGCGCTTGTAAAGACCGTCGCCTGATCGGCTTGGATTTCGGCCGGAAATCCTATTCTCGCGAACACTAACAAAAGGGCATCAACTATTTCTGTGGAGCTCAAGTCCTTCAACGGAATTGCTTCGGGAAATTTTGTGGCGGGACATAGCATAGTAAGAAAGTACTTATAGCCTGATTTCGTGTTAGGCAAAGGGCCTACTGTGTCTATTACAAGCCGGCGGAAAGGTTCCGAGATCAATGGAACAATTTTCAGTGGAGCCTTCCATGTCTCTCCCGGCTTGCCCACGCGCTGGCACGCATCGCATGATTTTACGTAGCGTTCTGCATCTTTGAAACAACCCGGCCAATAATATTCCTTTAATAGGCGCTCCTTTGTTTTATTGATTCCCAGATGTCCTGCCCAGCCATTTCCGTGGCAGGGACTCAGAATGTCCGCTCTGTATTTTTCGAGCACAACCAGCTGATCAAATGTTTTGCATTTTCTGTCCTGGTAGTGTAGGTATAGTAAGCCTCCCTTCTCATGCATCGTTATGTTGCGTCTCGCGATGCCCTCTTTAGCTGTAAGATGCAGTCTTTCCAAAGTGGGATCCTGCTTCTGTTCTTTTGTTAAGGACTCCCTGTTCGCCTGCAGAAGGCGATCAAAACTACGCGATGTTGGGGATAAAACGGATCCTTCAGCGTTTTCTGATTCCTCTACCGACTTAGTGGTTGAAGTCCCTCGTCGCTCATTTGCTCGGTCAGCTGTCTGGCTTTCATTCCTCGTTGGTTCACTTCCCTCCTCATTTGATTGCAACGATATGCTGGCTGGTGCGTCTCTGGCTACCTGAGGTTCGGGAATCTGACTTAGTTGAGAGGCGAGCTGACGAGTTTTCGATCTTGTCGAAGCTTGTATCACCCCGCTTCCGAGTTTCTGGCCTCTCTCGCGTAGCAATTGGTCTGATCGATTCGAGAAGAGGTAAGGATATTGAAGTGGCACGGCCTTCGAAACTGCGGCCTCAGTGATTAGCTCTCCAAAGGGTCCACAAATTATCACTCTAGCTATGGGAAGGCATACACTGTGTTCTTCTACTGCTTGTTTTATCCACGAGACTTCTCCCGTAAAATCGTCCACTGACACGTAAGACGGGTGGACAACGTCCATCGTCGCGGCGCTATCACGAAGCACCCTGCACGGTTTCCCGTTAACGTGCAGCTCGTGCAGGTATGGCTTAAGGAGCTTTAGATTCTCGTCGTTATCCTCGACGCACAAGAACACCAAACGTTGCCTTGTACACTTGGCTGCAAAGTGCCCGACACCATTGCAGTTGTAGCAACGAAATGGCCTACTAGCCTCAAACTCTTTTTTCGCGGCTTTGTCTGCTCCCTGTCTTTTCGCCTGTTCTTCACGCTTTCCTGGCGCTACCTTCGTTGCCTCTGATTGCTCCGAACTTCTAGCACCTCGCGTCTTTCTGCTAGGCCCTTTATCTCGCATCGCGTTTCGAGCGTGTGACGCACCCTCTTCAGTGCTCAACCTTCTGCGCGAAACGTACTCCTCTGCTAGCTCAGCGGCCCTTTCAACTGTGTCGACTTATTTCCTGTCTTGAACCCACATTTTCACCACTTGGGGAATGCTTCGGTAAAATTCCTCAAGGCAAAAACACTCAATGATTTTGTCACGGCTTTCATAAACCTCGGCCCCTTTTAGCCACTCTAGCAGATTCGTCTTTAGTCCATACGCGAAATCCGGGTAGCCCTCGCTATCGTTTTTCATTGCGTTCCTGAAGCGCTGTCGGAAAGCTTCGGCTGACAGCCGGTACCTTTATAGCAGGCTGGCTTTGACTTTTTCGTAGTCAGCTGCGTCTTGTGTGCTAAGTCTCGATATGACTTCAGCTACTTCACATGGCAAGAGTGTCAGAAGCCGTTGCGGCCATGTACTGCGAGCAAAGTTCTCCCTTTCGCAAGTTCTCTCAAAGTTTCCCAGGTACAATCCTATGTCCCTTCCACTTTCATAGGGCTGCATGAATCTGTTGATTCTATATGATTGTACATCGCTTGCTCTTTCAGGAGACCCGGCTCTCGAACTGTCGCCTTTTCTTCGATTTTCGCTTTCAAGCTGCAATCGCTTTAGATTTCTTTCTTCTTTTTCAGCTTCCCACTTTTGCCGTTCTTTCTCTTTTTCCCATTCCGCTTCCGTTTTTATTTTTTCTTCCTGTACCAAATTCCACGTATCTACCAGCTGATCGTCATCTACGTGCTTTTGAATTGTCTTGCATATTTCAAGTTTTGTAATTTTTCCCTGTACTTCTATTGACAGTTACTCGCATAACAACAGCAAGTCCGACTTTGACAATTTCATAAGGTCCATGACAATGCCTTCTCCGCTTTGGCAATGCTATCTTCAAAATGTCGTGAGATTACCCTTTCTCAATTGACATACACATCCCAGTGATTCTAGATTATTCTCTCAAAATCTGAAGCCTGGCGAATCCTATAGCAAAATGCCGAAACGCTTACCGCTTGAGAAATCACGATGTCGCACGGTCCATCCCACCGCTGCCACCAGTTGTTAGAGATGAGGGGTCGTTGAGTGAGCTGACTCTTTCAGCGCCGCAGGTCCCTTCTTCGAATGACGTTGTCGAACTTGGTTATGAAGGAAACTGTACAGGGGGTTTATTTCACATTATTTACAAGATTTTGGAACCCATTGGAGGGTGATGGGGGAAGGTCGGAGGATCTGAGAAGATCTGAGGATGATGGAGGATTCCTTCCTCACGGCACTCGTCGTCCGGTTTAAAAAGGGTCCGGTCCCTAGGATTCCCCAGGTTCGAGGCGGTCTTCGCCAGGTTGGGCGTGGCCTAACTTGCGTTGTCGTACACACACACCACTTCACATAGAGACACGCCCCCGTCACATGCCTCGCCGGAGAAAGAGGGTGCCGCTGGACAATCGCCCCCATCAGAGAGAGCGTTGTCTTCGCGTCCGAACGACAGTTCTCACGCTCAAGCCGGACCCGTCTTCAGGGAAGTTCGAATGGGCGAGGCGCCGGCGAGCAGGCACAGTTGAAGGGGTGAGTCACCCCCTGCTCGGTTCTGGCGGTCGCTAACTGCCTCCGGGCCGCACGATCTTCCGGGAACAAGGTTTACAAACGGCAGTGGAATCCTCCATCTCGAATTCAATAAACCACGCGAGGACCGGCCGTGGGAACCCAGATGCCTATCGCCGTGCAGTGACCCCGGTTGCAGGTGTCCTGGCCGAATACGCAGCTGAATCAGACCACCGGCTGTCGCCAGAAACCTTACAGCCGGTAGTATATCAGTCAGGGTACGGTTGACATGCCCCACGATTTCGTTGCAGTAGGGGTGATTGGCGGACGTGGTAGATATCCGAATGGCAAAAGAACAGAAGGATGTCGCAAAATCTCGCACGGTACGTGATAATGCGTCCAGGTACACTGTGCTGGAAAACGAGATGCCGCTCCACAAACACGACAGCCTGACAGCATGATGTGTCGCGGACGGGTATAGGGCTTCAACCCACTTAAATGGTCGATAGTAACCAAGACATACATGTTGCAGGCACGCGTCTTGCTTAACGGGCCAAAGTACTCTTGCCCGACCGGGTCGGAAGCCCAAGTTGGCTGAACAGGCTGATAGCCTCCGGTACTGGCACGTGGGGCCGGCGCCACTTGCTGTCGGACGTCACAACCCATATTAGGCCGCCAAGAGCACTCCGAGACACGCGCGAAAGTGTTGTCGCGACCAAGGTGGCCACCATAAGAGCTTCATGCAAGCCGCTCAAAACATGAGGCCACAGAGTTGCCCGGACCGCCAGCAAGCATATGGAGGGCCGACCACGGAGCCGTTTTACATGGTACAATCTTTGATTTTCGAGCACAGCTCTTAGACGTTCGTTCCCAGCTTCCGTGTAGGCATCGTCGTCGGCCTAACCGGCAGGTTGTCGCACAGCAACGAGCACGGCTAAAGCTAAAACTGCGAATAGAAGCCAAAAATGAACCGGGAGGTGAGGTTTAGGAGTGGGAGAGAGAAAGCCGGAGTCGTAAGAGGGAAAGTGGTGATGGTGGGCACCGCGGGTGCGGGCTACAGGGGTCGGGCTGAATGTCCGTTTTGATTTGACTTTCTAACTGTGTCTGCAGATAGCCGTCTTGCTTTAGAACATGCAACTCTACCACGTGCGCAAAAGCCAGTGCGGTGTGTATCGTCCTCGAGCGGGACGACAGGAATGGACAGCCAGTGTGTCTGGATAACAAAGAACGTGCTTGTTTATTCAGCGCTGATACTTATAGCTGAAGGTGGAAAGGGGTTAGTGAAAACAAAGGGCGAGGGATAAGCACGTGGTAAGGAAGCCTACAGAGATAGCTTGCGTGCTTTCATCTGATATGATACATCCTCCTTCTCAACAGCTGTTCACCGCCAAGCTCAACACCGCTGGCTTGTCTGCTGAAAGTGTTGGTCGTAACCCAGACGCTCTGGTGGTCGCATCTGTCGTGTTGTCCTTCGCAGTGGCTGAAGCGCTGACTGCTCAGCTGGCCCTGTTGTCGCCGAAATCTTTGTCGTCTGATGAGTCATCAGACCATTGTTCCTTCATTGCCAAAAGGTGTCGGCGGTTGCGGCGAAGAATGGTATTGTCCTCTGTGCGCACGTGAAAGGCCCGCGGACCGGCCGATCCAACCACTTTGGCTTTTCGTGACCATGACTTGCAGTTCACACGTACCAAGTCGTTGTTGCTCAGGCGTGGTAGAGCTCGCTCGTTGTGGCTTATCTGTCGGTGTTTTTTCACCCGTACAGTAGGCAGGGGATTGAAGTCCGGCACGGGTGTGCGCAGCCGCCTTCCTTGGAGCAGCTCGCCTGGAGACCGGCCATCTTCAGTAGGACTTGCCCTGTAATTCAACATGCCCAGCCAGAAACACTCGCTAGCAGCTTTCATTTTCTTTAGAATGCGCTTCACGATTTGTACACCCTTTTCCGCGAGCCCGTTAGATTGAGGATATTCCGGGCTTGATGTCACATGTTTGAAATCACAAAGCTGCGAAAAAATAGCGAACTCGTGGCTGCTGAACTGCGGGCCGTTATCTGTGCAAACCTCGGCAGGGATGCCGTACCTGGAAAATACTGCGCCTAGCTTATCGACAACCGAACGGGCTGTCAATGCGGGGCAGCAGCTCCACCTCTGGGAAATTGGACATCGAGTCGTAGGCGCACAGATAATGTCTTCCGGAGTATTCAATGAGGTCGACCCCGACACGGTGCCATGGTTGAGTCGGCGTTGCCCGAAGAATCAAAGGCTCTGATGGTTGCTTATAAGCATAAGTCTTGCACGTTGGACAACTTCGATCAGAGACTGAATGTCAGAGTTTATGCTCGGCCAATAGACCATCTGCCTAGCCCTAGCTTTGCACTTCACCTGACCAAGATGACCTGCGTGAATCCGCTTTAGCATATCTCTGCGCATGCTTGTCGGAATTACTACTTTCGATCCTTTCAGGAGTATACCGTGACCACGGAAAGTTCGGCAGCCACCGGTTTCAGTGGACCGTCCACAGTCTCTCCCCTCGCTAGCTTCCGCAGCACTACGCCAAGGTACGGATCGTTAGCAGTTTCTCGTGCAAGTTTCGCGGCTGTCTGTTCACTCACGAGTGCTGACACAACCGTCACCGCGTAAACTTCGACGTCGCACGTGTCTGCAGGTGCCTTGTGGTCAGGAGCAGGAGACCGGGACAGCATATCAGCCAGGGCCATCTGTTTGCCGGGAACAAAGGTGAGGGTGTAATCGTATTTGAGCAATCGAAGGAAAAAACGTTGCACCCTGGGCGGCATGTCGGCTATGCCTTTCTTTGATATGTTTATCAGCGGAGTGTGGTCACTCTCGAGGATGAGTGGGCGGCCATAAACAAAATGATTGAACTTTTCGCAACCGAACACCAAAGCCAATGCCTCTTTTTCAATCTGTGAATATCTTTGTTCCGATTCGGTCAGCGCTCTTGACGCGTACGCTTCCGGTTTCCAGCACTCCCCGTGACGTTGTAGGAGCGCCGAGCCAACGCCACTTTGAGAAGCATCTGCAGTCACTTTTGTCTGCAAGCATGGGTCAAATATGGCAAGCACTGGTGCTTCGCTCAACTCTTGGCATATAGCTTGCCACTCATTTTTGTGATTCGATGTCCAATCGAAAATGGAGTCTTGTTTGAGTAGAGAACGAAGCGTCGACGTGCGCTGTGAAAGTGACGGCAGATACTTGCCGAAGTAGTTAACGACCCCGAGCAACCTCTGTACCGCCAATTTATCTTGAGGCTTGGGCATTTTCAGAAGACCATCCACGAGATCGGGATTGGGCCTAATGCCCTTGTGGCTAATGATGTCTCCCAAGAACAAAACTTCTTGTATGCCGAACTTGCACTTGGATGCATTAAACGTTAGGCCCGCTTCTTTAGCTGCTTTAACTGCATTGCGCAGCCTCTGGTCGTGTTCCGCCCTTGTCGCACCCCAAATCAGCACATCATCCACGTACACGCGTACGCCTGGGAGGCCATCGAAAACCTCGTTGAGGGCTTTCTGAAACATCTCGCTAGCTGATGCCACGCCGAATGGAAGTCGAAGAAATCGATATCGGCCGAAGGGGGTAGCAAATGTGCAGAGCTTGGACGATTGCTCGTCTAGTGGGATTTCGTGAAATCCAGCATTTGCGTCGAGATGCGAGAAAAACTTCGCGCCTGCCAAGTCCGCTTCAATGTCCTCGCGGCGAGGCATTTGGTAGTGTTCTCTCTTCAAGCTTTCATTTATGCGTCTCGGGTCGATGCAAACTCTCAACTTGCAGTCTTTTTTTAACACAATGACAAGCGGGCTTACCCAGTCTGTAGGGCTGCTGACCTTCTGGATGATGCCTTCCTTTTCCATCCGGTCCAGTTCCGCACAGAGAGGCTCTCGCAGTGACAGGGGAACCCTTCGAGCTGGCTGGACGACTGGCAGGGCTTCCTTGTGCAGTACGATCTTGTATTCACGTGGGGCGCGTCCTATCGCGTGGAAAAGCCGTGGGAATTCCTTGACGATCGGTTCAGCTTGGCTCATCGTCACGTTTTCTACAGCGCGCTGGACGATCCTTAGCTTCTCGCTGGTTGCCAAGCCCAAGATAGCACTGTGGTCTTTCTTTACAACAAAAAATTCAGCCCACACCTTATGGTCGCCAAACGACACGGGTGCTGAAAACTTGCCGATATGTTTGATAACGTTACCCCCGTAGGATCTCAGAACGGCGCCGCTTGGCATCAGGGTAATGGCCTTAAGCTTGCGGAACATAGAGAGCGGCAAAACGTTCGCCTGCGACCCTGTATCAATCTTGAACCTCACGTTTTGGCATTGAATGCGTGCGTCCACTTGCCAGTCACGTTCTCTGTTAGCGCTGCCGACAGCGACGTCCAGCACCTCGAAGTCGTCGCTTTCATGCTGTACTTCGTAGACGTCATCTTGTTTCCTGCAGCAAGACGCGAAATGGTTTCTCCCATTACACGAGTAACAGGTTTTTCCGTAGGCTGGGCAGCATCTCGAAGCATGTCTGCGGTTGCACCGCGTACAATTTGGGTCGCGCCTGGACCCTGTCTGAGCCCTCTTCCTGGCCGTAACAGCGCTCATATCAAGTTCTTCATTTGCCTTCCCCCAGACTTCGTTTTGGCGAGCTGAAGTCTCTGCCGCCTTGCATAAGGTGACAGCTTTTCCCAAGGTCAGGTTTTTGTCCCTGAGCATCTTCTCTCGAAGCTTTGGCGAATTGGTTTCGAACACAACTTGGTCGCACACCATATCATCGGTCATGGCCCCGAGGTTGCAGTGCTGCGCTTGTCTCTTTAGGGCACGTACAAACTGCTCGAAAGGTTCCGAAATTCGAACTTCTGACGAAACAGCCTCCAGTTCCTTCCTCCATCGGCTGTCAAACGCAGCGGTTCGGGCGGCCTTAGGTGCTCCATGGCGTCAATCCTTACGTTCGGCTAGCCCCGGAAGCTGTCGTTTTAACTGGTCGCATTAACCCCACTTCTGACACCATGCATCGTCCTCGAGCGGGACGACAGGAATGGACAGCCAGTGTGTCTGGATAACAAAGAACGTGCTTGTTTATTCAGCGCTGATACTTATAGCCGAAGGTGGAAAGGGGTTAGTGAAAACAGAGGGCGAGGGATGAGCACGTGGTAAGGAAGCCTACAGAGATAGCTTGCGTGCTTTCATCTGATATGATACACGGTGGATGCGTTCCCGGGGAGATAGCCCCGAAACATCTGTTTCAGGCGGTGCACCCTGGAAGGTTTGTGAAATACGATGCACTTGCTGTATGGCAAAAAAATCGGCGCGTATTTGGAAAGCCAGTGCTGGGTCAAAGGACAATCGCTTGTACACGCTGCAGAAGGAACCGAGAAGCTTGGAGAACCCCTGATTTATTTATTTATTTCCTCAAGGGTCCAAAAAGGACATTACATGAGGTGTGGGCAAACAAAAGGGTTTTAAATGGATGAATACAGATGGTCTTCGATGGCGGATTTGAAGCGAACGGGATTGATGATGGTTGCCACTTCGGACGGAAGGTCATTCCAGTCTTTGGCTGTTCTAAGGAAAAAAGATTGATGATATGTTTCGGTGCGGGCTTGTTCAGGGTAGACGGCATTAGGATGACTGTGACGAGAAATCCGATGGGCGCGTGCGACAGGGGGAGGTTCGTGGTGGAAAGTGTGATAAAATTTATGAGATAAAGAAAGACGGGTGGTTTTACGGCGACAGGCCAGAGTAGGAAGATGGAGCTGTGATTTTAGTGCTGATACGCTAGTGTGATAAGAGTAGTCCGAGCAAATGAATCTGACAGCGCGGTTCTGGACCGCTTCGAGCGTGGTTATAAGGTTAGCATAGTGGGGATCATACGCGGCAGATGCGAACTCTAGTTTAGAACGTACAAATGTTAAGTAAGAAAGAAGTTTTATGGAACAGGGGGCTAAGGAAAGGTTACGACGTAAATACCCTAGAATTTGATTAGCTGAATTAGTGACGTTGTGAATGTGTAGAGACCAGGTTAAATCTTTACTTAAATGGATACCAAGGTACTTGTACGAGTCAACTGACGCAACAGGAATATTGTTAATAGTATAAGTGGTACCCTGGTGGTTTCGCCGGCGATGAAAAGATAGAAGGGACGTTTTAGTACTATTAAGCGACATCAGCCATGTACTGCACCATTCTTCGACGCGTACAAGATCTTCTTGAAGGGTGGTGATGTCAGATGGATTATTTATTGGGCGGTAGATGACACAATCATCTGCAAATAGGCGGACGTTAGACATTATGTTAAGGAGTAAATCATTTATGTAAATAAGAAATAGAAGAGGGCCTAAAACAGTACCCTGGGGAACGCCAGACAAGACAGGGGAGAGAGATGATGAGTGAGAGTTAGCATGAACGAATTGATAGCGATCAGTTAGGAAAGCCCGAATCCAGCCCAGAACTAAGGAATGCAGGTTTAGTCGTGATAGCTTAAGAATTTGGCGCGCGTGAGGGAATTTGTCAAATGCCTTTTCAAAATCTAGGAATATGGCATCAGTAAGAATGTTACGATCGAGGCATGCATGTATATCATGAAGAAAGAGAGTAAGTTGCGTTTCGCAGGAACGACCTTTACGGAAACCATGCTTACTAGGATGAAAAAAGTTGTGCGATGACAAAAACTGGGCAATGTGTGAATATATTATATGTTCCATAATTTTACAACAAACACTGGTTAATGAGATTGGCCTATAGTTACGTGGTGAAGATCGGTTACCTTTCTTGAAGACTGGAATGACCTTCCCAATCCGCCAGTCACAAGGTAATGAGCACGAAGAAAATGACTGCTGAAAGAGGAGAGAAAACATGACACTACAATGTTCCTTCGTGTTTTTTAAAATTTTAGCGTTGATGCCGTCAACACCGGCAGATGAAGAATTTTTTAAAGCGTCAATGATCTTGGCAATGCCGCGCGGCTCAAAGATAATGGTATCCATTGGTGCATGGAGAAAACAGGGGGCTTCAGGGAGGTTATTAAGCGGTTCGTGAGAAAATACAGAGCAAAATACGGAGAGCGTGAAACATTAAGCGTGCTGACTAAAAAATTCTCTTCGCTCTTAACTCCGGCGCCAGGTCGGAAAAAGCTACTCTAGTCGCCTGGAATTTGCCTCCCCGCCTAGCCAATGGCGTTATGCGAACGATGGGAGGGTCAGAAAGGCGTTTGTATTCTGGGCGCTCCATGTGTAAGCGTATCGGGAATGGCGCGAATTGAAAAACAGGTGCAGTACACCCAATATGAAGAAAATTTAGCGCCGTTGGTCAGTCCGTACCATAGTTCTAGATTCGTACCATAGTGGGTGTGGAGCGCAATAGGAGAAATGGCCTCAAGCTGGTCTCTGTTCTTTGTACAATTTCTGGGCGCCTTCCTGAAACCCGAGCAGTACGGCCATGCATCGACTCCGGCCTACGGGAACCTCGTTGAATACTTGTCCTTGGATCTATTCTTCAACAGTCCTGACGCATTAGCGTCAAATTCTTCGTTACCAAGTTGCGTCGTCTTTTTTATGAAGTAAGTGCACGCTGTCGGTTTGAATGAAGTGGTGGCGCTGGGCAACTTCGCTGCAAACAAAGCATCCGGAGGGACATCGACAACCTCGAGAGCGGCGCTGACGTCGGCAAGAAAACCGAGCATCTTGAGACCCATTGTCAGCGGGCGTGGAAGCATCGTAGGAGCAATGGCCTCACGCTGGTCTCTGTTGTGCATGTCAGTCACCTTCTTAATGAATGTTTTAAATCTGATGACCGGTGCCTGGTCGTGCTTTCATGACCAGAAGCAGTGCTGCAACCCTTCAGCGTTCTTTTGCTGGTATGTGGCGATGTTGAGAGCAACCCCGGTCCGCAGAATGCGTCGCTCCCTGATATTTGCAAAATCCTGGATAATACACGTCAAAGGTCCATTCGCATTAAAGCAGCCCAGGCTGCGATGTATAACGATTTATCCGAGTTGTAGCGAGACCAACAGGCGGCAACACGCGATATTGCCGACATTAAAAAGCGTCTAGAAGCTGTAGAGAACGTAGCGACTGGTTTTGAAACTTGCAGCGGGATCTTTGCGACACACGTAAAGCACTCGAACTTGTACGAGAGGAAACACATAATTTGCGTCCTTATTAGATGATACCGAGTACCGTTCATGGCGTGACAACCTGATCTTTTCTGGGTTTGATGATAGTTCTAATAAGACTAACGACCAATTCGAAGAAAGTTCTTACCCTTATCGCCGACACATTCTAACTTTCCTTAACGAGTGACTGCATTGCTCGTGCGTACAGAATTGGTAAGTTCGACGACAATAAAACCAGGACGTGTGACTAAAATTCGCCTTACATGATCCGGACTTCCCGGGTTCGAACCCGACCGCGGCGGCTGCGTTTTTATGAAAGAAAAAAGCTAGGGCGCCCGTGTGCTGTGCGATGTCTGGCAAGTTAAAGATCCCCAGGTGGTCGAAATTATTCCGGAGCCCTCCACTACGGCACCTAGTTCTTCCTTTCTTCTTTCACTCCCTTCCTTATCCCTTCCCATACGGCACGGTTCAGGTGTCCAACGATATATGAGACAGATACTGCGACATTTCCTTTCCCCCCAAAACCAATTATGAATTATTATGCAGTGCCGGTGCCGGTATCATAAAGTGCCGAGAGATGAGCCATGACGGACCAGTTGGTTGCATGCTATGCCGCTACGAAAAGTCAAAGGCAGAATATAGCGGTATCGCACATGTGTTCGCTGCATTCTCTTACCAAAGTCTACATGATAGATCCATCCATGAGTGAGTCTTTCTGGATTCCATAGAAGCGCCGCAAACTATCTCAAGGCGCGGTGCCGTCAATACTTCCGGCAACAAGTGGACAACACCCTCGCTGCAGAGCGACGCCAGCAGATTTGTGAGTATTAAACCGAAATTATTCCGGAGCCCTCCACTACGGCACCTAGTTCTTCCTTTCTTCTTTCACTCCCTCCCTTATCCCTTCCCATACGGCACGGTTCAGGTGTCCAACGATATATGAGACAGATACTGCACCATTTCCTTTCCCCAAAACCAATTACTAATTATTAAAACCAAGTTGCAAGTGCACTCAAAGTGATCGATGCTGAAGGAAAATGAAGTATCTGTGAGCGAAGATTTTTCTGCAGCGACACATAAGGAGAGAAATCGGCTAATTGACTATGCGAAGGAGTTTGATTTAAATGTCAATTTAAGACACAACAAACTAATTGCCAATGGCAAATGCTATGGTTATAATGCGGAAACTGACCAGGTGTTTGAAATTGGACCTGCTCTAAACAACGAGCACATTGAGTCTCCGCGCTCCCTTCGCTCTGGTCGTACTCTACCCGGTTCTGGAACGTTGGGACTTGTCAGGGGTGGTGGTGCTGCCACTGAGAACATTGGTCTGAGCGTGGTTTTTACCAACACACGAAGTCTTTTGACCAAAAGAGATGACTAGAGCGCTTTGATAAATGACAGTAGGGCTGATATTCTTGCGTTAACAGAAACATGTTTATCTGATAAGGTGTAAGACAGTGAACTGTTTGTTTGTGAAAAGACAACATATTTCGATGGGACAGATATGAAAGGCAAGGCGCTGGTGTTTTACTTGCTGTCAACGAACAAATTGAATGCTTTCGTGCTGCTGTAATGACTAGTTTAGAAATTGTTTGGAGCTGTATAACTTTCCGTTTTAAAAAAATTGTTATCGTGTGTGCTACCGACCACCGTCAAGCCCCATAAGTTTCGGTGAAAATTTGCACCACTGCCTCAATGCAATTTCTGTTCGCTTTCCGGATGTGACCATTTTTCTATCAGGCGATTTCAACTTCGCAGACATTGTGTGGAATCATGATAGCCGAGTCATTGTTTCTACGTGTTCCAATTCGAACCGCTTCCTTTTCCTATGTTGCGATTTCGGGTTATCGCAACTTATTGAGCTGCCCACACGTGTCACTCCCATTGTGTCATCCCTTCTTTATCTCGTCCTCACATCACATCAACACCAGACATCGTGTCCTCTACCACTCATTTGCCTTGGTTAAGCGATCACATGATAATCAACTTCATCCTCTCTCTACCTCTAGCACGCTCACGTAAGCGGTTCAAATGCATCATAGGCTACATACAGGCTGACTTCCAGGCTATTAATAATAATCTGTTCTTATTTTTAGACAAATTTATGAGTGCTTATGTCGACCGTAGTGTTTATCGCAACTGGAAAATCTTCAAAACTAGAGTTTCTGACCTTGTAAAGGAATGCATACCCATCAAAAAGGTATATAGCAACAGTGCTGCACCCAGGTACAGCAAGTATCTTAATCGAATTTCCAATAAGAAAAAAAAGACTTTTTCGTACAGCTCGCTTCATACACTCTTCTCTAGAAATACAGTCACTCCTATACTTTGTGATATCATACACAATATAGTAATAGCCACAGCTAAAGGACAAAACCTCAAACTCTGCTGGGTACCAAGTCATATCGGAATTAAAGGCAACGAGAGAGCAGACTGATGCGCTGCTCAAGAACGTGACAAGCAAATAAAGAAAGTAAATATTCCGTTAAAAGATTGCATTAAATTAATACATCGTCACATAAGACAGAAATGGCAGTCCGCGTGGCACAATGATGTAAAAACAAACTAAACAGTGTGAAACCAGTTATAAGTGAATGGAAGTCCTGTACCCATCAGGAACGTTTTAAGGAAGTGATTATCCGCTGTCTTCGTATACGACACACGCACCTCACGCACAATTTCCTACTGACAGAACAAGACCAACCTGTTTGCGAAGAATGCGGAGGCAAAGTTACGATTAACCAAATTTTATTATCTTGTGCAAAACTAGAAAAACTAAGGAAAAAGTTCTTTATTTTATACCGAATGATGCAGTCCTTTTCATCCTGCATTGCTTTTAGGAGATGATGCAATTATTGATATATCATGTGTTTTTAGCTTTCTCAAGGAAACTGAATTTCTCAAGAAACTCTAAAATCTTTACCCATTGGTCTGTTCGTATTTTAGTACACCTCAACCACTTTCTCATTCCGGAGAAAAGGGCTGAGGTTGTTTTATTTGGTTAGTTAGAGGCCTCCAGTCCTTGCCCAGCCAAAGACGGTTGATGAGATTGCCCGACCTCCTTTACAACTTTTAATGTTATCCATTTATAAATCTTGATTTTCTCTGAATACTGGGTAGAATTAAATAACTTTTCAAGCTTTCTACACAGCCATAAGATTTTATCTGTAAAAATGCGCAGAAAACAATTCCTGATACCTTGAGCTTGGCGCATTATAGCCTTGGTAGCTTATACGCCATTAAACCCAACACAACACAGTCATGCACTCTGCTGTCAAGTGGCCTGCGAATAAAGCCGCTGCAGTCGATTACTCCAAGGCATTAAAATCAACCAAATTTACCTTCTTTTATCAGACTCTCCCAGCAATGTTTAACAATAACCCGAAGCAATTTTGGAGCACAGTGAAAGACAAACGAAATATGGATGGCCTCAGTATTACTATCTTGAAAATACCGTAGCATAATCTTCCATTATACTGCAGTGCATCTTTTCAGAGCCTTTAAACCATCACACCCTTCGTAATGACTGGCTCATCGTCAAAGTAATCCCAGCGCACAAATCAGGGGAAACGCAAGATTCACGTAATTACCGTCCCATCTCACTTACTTCCGTCCCATGTAAAGTTCTCGACCACATCATATTCAGTCATCTTGTAAATTTCCTAGACACCAACTAGTTCTTTACTGCGAAACTGCATGGATTTCACAAATTCTTCTCGTGTGAAACGCAGTTAAAGGTTTTCACCAAAGACTTGCATGTTTCTTTAGACTCTGGACTCATTACAGATTGCTTATTTTAGATTTTTCAAAAGGCTTTGAAAAATCGATCATTTTTTTTAATTTTCAAGTAGAGCCAACTTAACATTGATCCTAATATACTCGATCGGATTCGTGCCTTCTTTCGTAACCGTACTCAATTCGTGTTCGCCAATTACCACAACTCATCACCAGCGCCAGTACATTCAGGTGTGCCGCAGGGGTCGGTCATTGGCCTGTTATTATTTTTAATATTGTTACGTGGTCCAGGCGGGAACGACGCGAGAACACCCGGGCACAGCACACAGGTCAAGAGCACAGGGCGGCCCGCACAGAGCACCAGGCACAGAGCACAGAATCCCAGAGCACGCGCGCCTCCGAGAGTCTTCATTAATCTCTTCTTCTATCCGTTGCATGGCCCCCTGTCGCAAAAAACACCGTCTCGGTGGAAATTAGGGCGGGGCAAGGGATTGCGACACGTAGGGCTTGAGGCGAGAGACGTAGACAACGTCACTCTGAGATGCACCGGAGGTGGTCTCCGGAAAGGCCGGGGCAATCTCGTAGGTGACGGCGGTGACCTGGCGGAGCACACGGTATGGGCCAACATAGCGGGACATTAGTTTCTCGCAAAGCCCGACACGGCGTGTGAGCGACCAAAGCAAGACGAGGGCTCCAGGGGAAAAAGTTACATGCGGTGGCGGCGGTTGTAGTAGTCCTGCTGTGAGGCCTGCGAGGCTTGTAGGCGGGAGCGAGCCAGCTGGCGGGCGTGGTCGGCGCGGCCAATAGCGTCGTGGGCATATTCAGAAGACGGGGAAGGGGATGTCGGAAGCAGCGTGTCCAAAAGTAATTGGGGTTCACGACCGTACAACAGATAGAACGGGGAGTAACCGGCAGTGTCATGACGAGAAGAATTGTAGGCGAAGGTTACGTATGGAAGGGCAATGTCCCAGTCCCGATGGTCCGGGGAAACGTACATTGCGAGCATATCCGTGAGAGTGCGGTTGAGGCGCTCTGTAAGACCGTTGGTTTGGGGATGATAGGCGGTGGTCAGTTTATGTTTTGTTGAGCAGGAACGGAGAATGTCGTCGACAACTTTAGAGAGAAAGCAACGGCCGCGGTCGGTGAGAAGTTGGCGGGGTGCACCATGACGGAGGATGAGGTCGTAGAGGAGAAAATCGGCCACGTCGGTAGCAGTACTGGTGAGGAGGGCCCGCGTGATGGCATAGCGAGTAGCATAATCTGTCGCAACGGCAATCTATTTGTTTCCGGAGATGGACTCCGGAAACGGGCCCAAAAGATCCAAGACAACACGATAGAATGGTTCAGGGGGCACATCAACAGGCTGGAGCAAACCCGCGGAGAGCGTGGCGGGACGTTTCCGGCGCTGGCACTGGTCGCAGGCACCAACATAGTGGCGGACGGACTGGTAGAGACGGGGCCAAAAGAAGCGACGACGCACGCGGGCGTAAGTACGCGAGACACCCAGATGTCCAGCAGTGGGGAGGTCATGGAGCTCATGGAGGACGTCGTTGCGCAGATGCTTCGGGACAACGAGCAGTAGGTCTGGGCCGGCGGGGTTCAGGCTTCTGCGATAGAGTGTGTCATGTTGAAGTACAAATCGGCGCAGGGCAGGGTCAGATGGAGAGGATCTGAGGCGGGAAATAATAGAGCGGACCTCGATATCTCGTCGCTGCTCATCGCCAAGGTGAGTAAGAGCAGAGAGCGAGAAGAGGTCAACGGCGGAGTCAATGCCAGAATGATCAGAAGAGTCAACGGGATATCCGGAGAGGCAATCAGCATCAGTGTGTAGCCTACCGGACTTATATACCACGGTATAGTCGTAGTCTAGGAGGTGTAAAGCCCAGCGACCTAGGCGGCCAGTAGGATCTTTCAGTGATGAGAGCCAGCAGAGCGCATGGTGGTCGGTGACAACCGTAAAAGGGCGGACGTACAAATATGGGCGGAATTTCCCAAGCGCCCAGACAAGGGCTAAGCACTCACGTTCGGTAATTGAGTAATTGCGCTCCGGGGCGGAGAGGAGGCGGCTGGCGTAGGCGATGACACGGTGCTGTTCGGATTGCCTCTGAGAGAGAACAGCGCCGATGCCATAGCCACTCGCGTCTGTGCGGACTTCAGTGGGAGCTGTCACATCGAAGTGGGCCAGAACTGGCGTGGTAGTAAGCTTCAATATCAAGGTGGAAAACGCGTGTGCTTGGTCGGGTCCCCAGATGAAGGTGGCGTCCTTTTTCAGGAGGTCGGTGAGGGGCGGGCGATGTCGGCGAAGCCTTCAACAAATCGACGAAAGTAGGAGCACAGCCGTAAGAAGGTGCGGACGTCGTTACAGGAACGTGGCTGAGGAAAGTCTTTAACGGCTCGGATCTTATCAGGGTCAGGGTGCACCCCCGTGTCGTCGACGACATGACCCAAGATGGCGAGTTGACGGCGCGCGAAACGGCACTTAGACGAGTTGAGCTGCAGGCCAGCATGACGAAAGAGGGAAAGGATCTGAGAAAGGTCAGTGAGGTGAGAGGAAAACGAGGGCGAAAAGACAATGACGTCATCAAGATAGCACAGGCAGGTGGACCACTTAAAGTCTTGCAAAAGAGCATCCATCATGCGTTCAAATGTGGCTGGTGCATTGCATAATCCAAAAGGCATAACTTTGAATTGATAAAGGCCATCAGGAGTCACAAAAGCGGTTTTCTCACGGTCCTGTTCATCTACAGCAATTTGCCAGTAGCCGGAGCGAAGATCTATGGACGAGAAGAATTTGGCACCATGGAGGCAGTCAAGCGCGTCATCGATACGCGGCAGGGGGTACACGTCCTTTTTAGTGATCTTATTCAGGTGGCGATAATCAATGCAAAAACGCCATGAGTCATCCTTTTTCCTGACAAGGACGACGGGTGAGGCCCAGGGACTGTGTGAGGGTTCGATAATGTTTTTTCTAGCATTTTAGTAACTTCCGCATTGATTACTTGACGCTCGGCGTGAGAGACCCGGTAAGGGCGGCGGCGGATGGGAGTGCATCGCCTGTTTCAATGCGGTGCCTGACGGCGAGAGTTTGACCCAACGCGGTGTTGTTCACGTCAAAAATATCCGAAAAAAATTCGAGAAGGGCACAAAGCTTGGCAGTTTGATCGGGATGGAGGTCGGTAGCCATCATGGCTGTGAAGGTGTCGGTCGACAGAAGAGACTGCTGGCGCGGTGCGGCGGTTTCTGGAACTGGGGTAGCGGGCAACGTAGCCAAGTGGCAAGGAGAGAGAGGGGATAGCGCAGCGACGCAGATGCCGGACGGTAGCACTTGAGAAGTGAGGCCGAAGTTGAGGAAAGGCAGAGAGAGGGCGTTGGCTTGGATGGTGGCAATGGTATGAGGTAGGGCAACGTTACGGGTCAGGAGGAAGTCAAGATTGGGAGTAACGAGATAGTCGCCATCGGGAACTGGGCGAGATGGGGTCAATGGAACAAAAGAGGCGGTTCGGGATGACAGGCGAGCATATGCGGTACCGAACAGTCGCAGTGATACATCAAGTGGGTCTGAATCCAGCGTTGGAAGGGCGAGGTGTAGAACACCCTCCGAGCATCAATGAGGGCGGAATGATCAGTCAAAAAATCTAAGCCGAGGATAAGGTCATGGGCACAGGTGGTCAGCACGGTGAACTGAACTGGTATACTCTGGCCGGCAATAGTAACGCGCGTGGTACACATACCGTCCACAGTAGGCGTGCCACCATCCGCGACACACACACAGGACGTTGCAGGCGTAGGACTGCGGAGGCGACGGCGGAGGGCAGCACTCATCACTGATACATGAGCGCCGGTGTCAATCAGGGCGCGCACAGGAACACGGTCGATAGTGACGTTCAGAAGATTAGGTCGAGTGGTCGAGAGGGGATTTGTAGTCCGGGTCGTTTATGCAGCGTCACCTCCGGGAGCTGCAGTACTTAGTTTTCCAATTGAGAGCGGCTGCGAGAAGGCGACTGAGGGGAACGAGAGCGGCGGCCCTGCGGGGACGGAGAGCGGGAGAATCGGCGTAGAGGGAGTACGGCTGGTGCAGACGGTTCGGACGGGGCGCGGGTCGAGAAGTTGTGGGATGAGGCGGGACTGTAGAAGGAGGGGAAGACGTTGCGGGGCGTTGAAGACCATGGACTGCGGCAATGACGGGCGATGTGGCCAATGCGAGAGCACCGGAAGCAAATGGGACGGTCGACCGCCGTGCGCCAGTCATTGGGATTGCGGGAACGGGGCAGAGAAGAATAGGTGCGACGAAAAGCACAGGGAGGGGGCTGAGGGGTGTCCGGGCTTCTGATGGCGCAAACTGCCGGAGCGAGGTTCAGATGAGCGAGTTCCTGCCGCACGACGGCCTGAATCAGCGACACAGCGGGCAGGGTTGTATCAGGGACGGAGGGCGGGGATATCACAGGTGCGAGGGCCTCCAGTTCACGTCGGACGATCCGGGTGACTGAATAGGTGACGGCAGGGGCGTCCGAGTGCGTGCGGGATGGTGATCGGTGGTCCTCACAGGAAGATGTCGCGGCCGTGTTGGGAAGGCGAGAAAACGACGGCGAAATGCGGCGGCCTTTGACTTGCTCAAATCGACGGCACTCGTTTATGATGGAGTCAATTGAGGTACAGTCTTTGCAAACAAGCAAGTGGAACGCATCGTCGGCAATGCCTTTGAGCACGTGGCCCACTTTATCGGTCTCACTCATTGCGGCGTCCACCTCGTGACAAAGCGCCAAGATGTCCTGAATGTAGGCCACGTAGCTCTCGGTAGAAGATTGTGCTCGAGTAGCCAGCTGTTTCTTGGCGGCGAGCTGGCGGTCATCAGGTCTACCGAATAGCGTCTTCAACTTTTCCTTAAAGGTGTCCCAACTTGTTAGCTCTTCCTCGTGGGTCTCGTACCATACGCGCGCCGTGCCATTGAGGTAAAAGATGACGTTCGCGAGGATTAGCGTAGGGTCCCACCTGTTGTAGTTGCTGACACGCTCGTAGATGTTAATCCAGTCTTCGACGTCCGAGCCATCTGTGCCGGAAAACGTGCCGGGGTCGCGAGGAGGAGCCATGATGACGAAAGGAGAGGTAGTGGGGGTAGTGGGGTTCATTGACCGGCCGGGTGGAGCCATGGTGGTAGTCCCGGCCTGACGAGTACTACGAAGCTGCGTGTTGGGCGCAGCGTAAAATCCGCACCTCCACCAAAGATGTTACGTGGTCCAGGCGGGAACGACGCGAGAACGCCCGGGCACAGCACACAGGTCAAGAGCACAGGGCGGCCCGCACAGAGCACCATGCACAGAGCACAGAATCCCAGAGCACGCGCGCCTCTGAGAGTCTTCATTCATCTCTTCTTCTATCCGTTGCAATATGCATAAATGACCTACCTTTAAAGATTTCATCCAACATGTGCTTGTTTACTGATGACTGTGTAAATTAAAGAGTAATTAATAGCACTGAAGATATTGTTCAGCTACAAGCAGACCTAAAATAAAACTTATGAATGGTACCAATCATGGAAAATGGAATTAAACATATCCAAATCCAAATGCATGCGTGTATCCCGAAACCAGCAAGCAAGCCCAGACTGTTTAATTAACAACACTAAGCTTAATCCAGTATCGTCCTACTAGTATCTTGGTCTTAATATGTGTTATAACATTTCTTGGAATGTTCATATCAAGTTCATCACTTCAAAGGCTAACCGCAGAAATCTTTCTTCCTCTCCACCTTCAATGAAAATGCTACTACACAACACTCATTCGTCCGCAGCTAGAGTGCGCGCATGTTCGATTTTGGACCTCGGCAACATCACATTAATAAAAGAACAAGAGGTCATGCATAATCAAACTGTCCGTTTCATCGTTAGAAACTGTCATCGCACCGCCAGTGTATCAGAATTGAAATCTAATCTTAAACTTCTCTTACTGTTCACTCGCTGTAAACTTTCACGCATTAGCCTTTTTCATAAAATTTACTACCAAAACCCTTGCCTGAAAGCCATCTGTGTAAAGGCACCATCCTTCATCTCACCTCGCATAGGCCACAATCAAAAAGTAGCTGTTCCGCACTGCAGCACAGTGACAGCTCTTATTTCTTTCTCCCTAAAACACGTCGTGACTGGAATAGTCTTTCACCCACTGCCACTTATATTACCTACCCTGCGTGTTTTAAAATTAAATTTCTCGCACTGTTAGAATAAGACCAATTGTGATATATTATTTACCAATATAAAGATTATAATTAAGGTGTTCTTTTTGTAGTCCTTTTATTTGGTTCTGTACATTTATTCTCATTGTTTTGGTTCTCTGTCTTTAGCATTTTTTATATTGTTCGTGTATATAGCGCTCTTTTTATCTATGTATAGTTTTTAACTGCCACACCCCCTCTGTAATGCTAAAACCCTGATGGTAAAACAAGCGAACGAACTAACGAACGAACGAACGGACGAACGAACGAACGAGCGAACGAACGAACGAACGAACGAACGAGCGAACGAGCGAACAAGCGAACGAGCGGACGAGCGAACAAGCGAACGAACGAACGAACGAACGAACGAACCGAATGAAAGAACGAACGAACGAACGAACGAACCAGCGAGCGAGCGAGCCAACGAACGAACGAGCGAACGAGCGAACGAACGAGCGAGCGAACGAACGAAAGAGCGAACGAACGAACGAACGGACGAACGAACGAACGAACGAACGAACGAACGAAAGAACGGACGGACGGACGGACGAACCAACGAACGAACGAGCCAACGAACTAACGAACGAACGAACGAACCGCTTCCCCAGCACTCACGGATCCACACCACTCGCCCAGCCAGGCCGGCAAGGCAAAACATCCCAGGCTTTGAGACGGCCTCAGCGTGACCGCCCGGTGGTCGGTCTGTCGCAGTGTCCGGTGAAAAAATTCTGTTCCCTTTTGTTGATCTCTCTTGTGTATTAGTGCGCTTCAGGAGCAAGCTCTCTCTTGCATTGTAGCCTTTCTTACAAGTTTACTTGCATGTGTTACATGGTCTCGGAGAACACTGAAAGTTTTGTTATGAATACTGTGTAAATCCTCTGTATCCTCTATCGTCTCTTTGCTGTATAAAATTTGATTTGCTGTGAACCTTTACTCCGACCCATACCGTGGCTTGCTGCCAGCGATAGCTGTTCAGCAAATTACCGCCCTCGTTTACCACTTTGTGGCTGATTTCTGGGTAACATTCCCACGCCGAGCCAAGAGCATCTCCTGAGAGACCGAGACAGCTGCCCCCTCACGCTTTAAAGGCGTCTTTAGGTGGATATCATGCGATCTGTGCGCATGTGACGGTTGCCCAAATACGGCGATTCCTTGTGAAAATATTGGGAGCCCCTTAATTGTCATACAGATGCGTCGCTGATTATGCTCGGATCACCATGAGAACTACAACAAAACTGCTAGCTGCAGCTTGAGTCAGCCACGAACCCGCAGCCGAACCCTGAACCAGGACATGGGTGGGTGTCTATGGGGGCCGTTTGTGGAGTGCCCGCCGTTTACCATGGGAACGGGCACGCGCTACTTTGCATGGGCGGACCACGCGTCTCGTGGCCCGCTCCAAACGAAGACACCATCCGTTATGGCGTCAGCGTTCCTCATCGAAGCAATCAGGCAAGCTTGTTGCAGCGCATCCTCTCACGATGTGGTAGTTTTTAGGAACGTAGCTGGCTGGGTAACTGTCTGCTTTCTTTATGAACACCGCAATCGCACTGTAATATAAGGCATAAATAAGTGGGGAAGTAAGAAACGAAAAAAGGTCCCGCAGTGACTTGCTCCGGAACAATTTCGAGCATTTAGAGATGCTTAAGGTGCACTGACATTGTACAGCACACGGGCCTCTTTTGCGTTTTGCAGCAAATGTTTGCAGCAAATGTTTGCAGCAAAGGGAGCAGCAAATGTGCGACAGGATGCCGTAACCGGGCAAGGGGGGCACAGCGAAGGAACGTCCGTTCAATGCTATAGTCTGAAGGCCTTGTCCGACAAAGCACCAATGCTGCGCATTGTACTCCGAAAGGTAGCTAAAGTATCGTCCGAGATTTCTGTCTCAGTACATCTCCAAATCATGGCGGCATGGAATTTGCATTAATAACTACGTAGTTCTTCCACCATTCTTTTCGCACTCTGAAGGACTGAGAAAAGCAGTATATGTCATCTGGTCATTTTACTTTACGATTTGCGTCTCAGGTTGTGGAATAATAAATTCTTACGATTGGTTTAAACAAGAGTATCTGAAGCTCTGACGCATAATAAACATGAGAAACCGCGCAACACGAGGCAATTTGAAGCACATACATTGTTTCGAGAACTTCCAAACATTACACAGTGT
This sequence comes from Amblyomma americanum, assembly GCF_052857255.1. Taxonomy (NCBI): domain Eukaryota; kingdom Metazoa; phylum Arthropoda; class Arachnida; order Ixodida; family Ixodidae; genus Amblyomma; species Amblyomma americanum. The sequence continues at coordinate 26,001,365 of NC_135505.1, forward strand.
GTTAGCGAGATGTGAGCAATTTCGGTAATTGAAGCGGAACTCATCGGTTTAGACAAAAGTTTATTTGTTACATACGTTTCATCTGGACATCAGATGGCAGAGACAGACTCACTTGCTAGGCGGATTCAAGAAGTGCCGACTAGATTGCACAAATGAGCAATGACATAACAAAGGTTCCGTTTAGGAACGTCATCACAGTGGTTGACAGATGCAAGCACAATATTATTGCGTTGATGCCCTAATAAGTGTGATTCCAGGTGTAGTTAATGTTACTAGTCGTATGTACAAGAACGACACTGTGCCAATGAATTGTTAAGAAGTTTTGTAGTGTGTCAGCATCACAAGCCTTACCTACAAGCCATTCGCTCAATGCACCTTACGGGGTAACGCGGCTTTAAAATCCCTCTAAACAGCCAAAATTCGATGTCTGGAACACTGTTTTCTCAGCACGTGTGCCTAGATTTTTATCCTCTCCTTACGGTTTCTTCTCCAGACGGAGGTGGGTGTAACAGTTCAATACAAGACAACACTTACTGGAAAGATCTGTAGCGGTTACGTTGTTCCGTCTGTCAGCTATCCGCGGCCGCAAGACGTCATTAGAAAGGAAGGTCCGTCATTAGGTCCGTCATTAGTCAGGTCCGTCATTAGAAAGGAAGGAATCTTGAATGAGCCTGGCAGCAGAGCTCACCCTTACACAGAGATTTCGCATCCAAAGCATGCAAGCAGTCTTAAAGGGACGCTGAGGAAAACTAGAAGTTGGCTTGTATCGATAGAATACCTGCCACTTATCACAAAAACGCCACTACTAATGAAAACAAACCTCTTGTAGGGAAGGAAAGAACAAGAACCAAAATACAGGTGTCGCCGCCAAAGGGCTAGCTCGCAACTGTAATCGTGATGACGTCCTAGGACAAGTGTCCACGAATCTCTGAGGCTGGCAAAAGAAGTTTGCATGGAAGAATACTGCAGTACGTTTTGTTTAGAAAAACAGTTCACTTTTATCACACAAGCAAGTCAGACAACAAACAACGTGAATGCCGGAAGCTAAGAAAATTAATACTTGGCGGCGCCACAGGCGGCCAGGCGAGTTTCGGTATATTATGGCAATTAACTTCTTTACGCTTTGTGTGCCCGCGTGGTTTCGATTTTGACATGCCTCAATTAACAAGCACGGAACAGCAGATGAACTCCAAGTGCTAGTTAACCTTTGAATGAGCCTGTTAAAGCTGGTCAGATGATCGCCACAGTCGATGAAAAACTATGCTTGCAAGACGGTCGGAGATAGTGCAATGTAGTTAGCAGTATAAAGAGCTCATGGAGTCTTCGTACTCTTGCCCGGAAAAACGTTCCTGGTTGTGCTTGTCAACTTGTAACTGCTTCTCGGAAATTGTTTACTAGGGACGGGAGTCAAGGTAAAAGGCAGTTATGAAAAAGAAATTTGGAAGCTGCCGAGACCCAGAGTCGGTGCGCTCCTCCAACTCGTTTGTCTGCGGCTCTATTAACTAGCTACTGCAGTGGGCGGAGCTGTTCATCCGTGATACCGGTCAATTTAACCCATTCAAAGTACGCATGTGAAGGCGCATGCAAGTGGGTCCCACGGCCATATCCAGTGGACCCCGTACCTCAGGGAACGCGCAGGGCGCACGCTTTCGTGTACACTGCTTTAATGAAAAGCGCGGAACCCGTTGAAGCGCCGTGCGTCGGCTTTACTTTCAAGCCGCCAACGCGAGCGCCCTTGAGCACCCATCCGTTTTCAGTATCTTGAGAACACGAAGCAGCACGAAAAAACGGCGACGAAAAAGACACACATGCGACAGGACGAATGCTGCATTCGTCCTGTCATATGTGTGTCTTTTTCGTCGCCGTTTTTTCGTGCTGCTTCGTGTTCTCAAGATGGATCATTACCAACTGGCCCAAACTTCGGTGCTTTTGCGTTTTCGGTAGCAACCTTTGCAACCGTAACAAACCTCCTCGATGCCGCATCCTGTGCCGCGCAGCGAGGCCTTTCAAGGAATCACCATCTATTGGCCACAAATGCCTCGGACAGCCATCGAAACGCACGACGCGCCGACCTCGTCCTGGCACCTCGCGACTCCCCGCACGGGGTTTACGATACTTAATTTTCAACGGCTGCTCATGGCGGAAAGGGGAAACGACCCGCGAGCGCCTAGCCTAACCGTGCTCCCTGGACAAAGCTGATGCATCGGCAACAATTTGTTGGCCTGTACCGCAGTTTACCCTGCGAAGGAGCAGTGCGCGCTACTTAGTGCATCCGGGTGCGCTGAGCTCACAGCCAGCGCTCGCAGCCGGAGAGTTCAGCGCCGTACTAGTTACACAGATGGGGGCTACTGCACAGTAAAGGATCACGCAATACAATGTCGCAGGCTATAGTAACAGCCGTGCCGAATCAGAGCACGGTAGTTGCAGTGCCACCCGCCGCGGTGGCTCAGTGGTTAGGGCGCTCTACTACTGATCCGGAGTTCCCGGGTTCGAACCCGACCGCGGCGGCTGCGTTTTTATGGAGGAAAAACGCTAAGGCGCCCGTGTGCTGTGCGATGTCAGTGCACGTTAAAAATACCCAGGTGGTCAAAATTATTCCGGAGCCCTCCACTACGGCACCCCTCTCTTCCTTTCTTCTTTCACTCCCTCCTTTGCACTTCCCTTAAGGCGCGGTTCAGGTGTCCAACGGTATATGAGACAGATACTGCGACATTTCCTTTCCCCCCAAAACCAATTATGAATTATTATGCAGTGCCGGTGCCGGTATCATAAAGTGCCGAGAGATGAGCCATGACGGACCAGTTGGTTGCATGCTATGCCGCTACGAAAAGTCAAAGGCAGAATATAGCGGTATCGCACATGTGTTCGCTGCATTCTCTTACCAAAGTCTACATGATAGATCCATCCATGAGTGAGTCTTTCTGGATTCCATAGAAGCGCCGCAAACTATCTCAAGGCGCGGTGCCGTCAATACTTCCGGCAACAAGTGGACAACACCCTCGCTGCAGAGCGACGCCAGCAGATTTGTGAGTATTAAACCGTAAGCCCTTTCTTGCTCACCAGTGGCGTGGACGGAAGTTGTACAGAAATGTTTGTGGACGGAGTTGTCCACACGAACTGTCAATCATAAGTTTTCTGGTAAATAAAACGAAAATATAAAAGTTCATTAATAAACAGTTCTTAAACAACACATATGTAACAGAATAAAAAACAGAAATGAAAACTAAGCATTAAAAATCAATATCATAAATATAAAATAAAGTAACAAAATAGCTGATAAAAAACAAAATAGAGCAAGTAAAATGAAAAAATGAAGGAAGAAAGAGGGGTCAGGGAAGGCTTTCGCCCAAAAATAAAATAACGAGCGTCAAAACACCAGCACTCTGATGACTTGACAGTCACAGGGCTCGCGTTCGTTGTATCCAAGTTCATTGTAAGTGGGATTCCCCAATCACTGCAAAAATGTAAACTCAAGCAAAAGTGGCATTTATATCTTGAAAATATCCGTTATGCACATCTGCTTCTGTTATGAAAACGCTTTTCAAGCTCTTCAGTGCTTGTCGTCGAAATTATTTATGCCAACGAGCTGCTTTAGGAACGTCCATAAATCAACCGCGTTTACATATAAAGAGTTCAGGGCTCGGTAAGTCTGCATAAGCATGCATGCAGAATATTATACATCATGTCGGAGCAATGGAAAACATAAAGCAATGAGAAACTTTTTTCAACATGGTAACGATGTCTAAAAGTCTCGGGTCATGTTTCTTGAGCTTTCTAGCGCACTCCTGGTGGCTGTTCAATTTAAGGAGAATGGCGACAGAGACCAAGCACTAACAAGCGATGGCACACCCAGGTGGCATGTAAAGACCACCAAAGTCAGACACGGTGCCACATTCGTCAATCCACAGAAGACGGCGCCAACATTTGGCAATTCTTAGCAATTAGCGCATTATAGTTAAGTCTATAATAAAGCTACCAGCAGTCTTCACCTTGTAAAATATGCACTATGCACTGTCTTGAATAAAGCAAAGGTGAGCATTTGGTGAAGAGTCCCTTTTATTTTGATTGGTTTCAATAGAAGCCTGCGGGGACCTTCCCCGCGGTCCCTTCTTCTTGGCTTTTCCACGATGCACCCTGCAGCAACAGCTTCGCGTCGATGCGAGGCGCGTCATGTGACTAGCCGTGCTTAACTTAACTGAGGTGGCTAGAGTGGGCAGGTGTGAAAACCGGCCGGGGAAGCATGGCCCCGCAGTGCGCCGATGCCGTGTGGAGGCACTAACGGCAGAGGCGCGGTAAGGCGCGCAGCCGAAAGCAGCGCATCGCGCAGGCTAAATGTTTACCACTGAGGCGAAAATGACCCCGTCCCGGTTATCGCGCGTTTTCTGCGAGTGTCAAAGAATGAATCTTTACCATAAAATAATGTTTCGTCAACTCGCATCGTTATTCCCGTGAAATATGCTGCTTCACAAGCCCAGTTTGTATTGCGTAGCTGGACAGAAACAAGTTTTGTGTGTGCACATTTCGCGACACTGCGCAGGATGGGAGCGACATTGTAGTGGAAGGTTTCGGAATTATTTCAACCACCTGGGATGTGCACTGACTCTGTGCGTTGCGCCGCCATCGAAACGCAGCCATTACGGGGAGAAGAGCAGGTTGTAATGCGCGTGCCGTAGGACCTGGCAACTGCAGTCGCATTGGCTGAAGGCGCCCCAACGCACAAACCAGTTTTTGTCGCCGCTTGCGAACCTGTAGCATGCATGCGGTCCTGTAAGCTATGTCCGACAGTTTTAGACAGTGAAGGAACACATCTGGCCATGAAATCGTTTATTTCCATGACCCCATTTCAGCAAACAGCAAACCAGAATTGGCTCCTGGTCCCAGGGGGGTGTTGGGGGGAGGGCGGGAACTTTTGTAGAATTTGATCTACAACACAGAAAGTTTCAGTGTTTTCCGTTTCTTCTCACTTTCCTCTTCACTTATACCCTTGAAGCAAAAAGTGAATCATTGTGAGGCAATAAAAATGTACACCTGATGCCTTCAGCGCAACAGAATGCACCGAACAACTAATTTTTGGCACATCACCAATTGACTGTAGAATGTCTGCTGCAGCTTCGGCATGCAAGAGCGTTCGGCTGAACGCAAGTTTTTTTTCCAGGACGTTGATAAGATTGTAAAATGATTCTGACGGATGTAAAAGGCAACCAAGGTCCCACTCATTAGTTGCTTCAGCTGGAAGTTTTTTGGGTATGTTATGTTGCCTTTATCACAGAGACATGCTGTTCTGTTGGGACTCCGGAAGTTTTTTAGAGTGGGGGGGGGGGGGTGAGCTAGGTCTTCGAGTTTTAGTTGTTTGTCTATTTATTCCATGTTTTATTGATTGAAATGATTCATTAACTTTATTTAGTTTTGTTATATTTTCATATTTCGCTGTTCAAAGGTGTATTTGTAATGCATATAAAACCTGAATTACAATGGACAACTTCATATATATACAAAGATGTAGAGATGAAGAGTGATCGACTGCATTAAAAAAGTTTGTTCATACTGTTTCAATGCTAGTAATCTACATCATGAACAGAGCTCAGTCAATTAACAATTTCTGCTGGGAAATGATTGATTTAGGTTACTGAAATTAAACGTTTTAAGGCTAGGTACGAAGCGAACGAGCTCAGCCTCACTGTGTTTACATTTATAACGTACTTAAATTGAAGCGTTTGTCAGAAATCTCATCTGAGTGCAAGAATTAAGTTGGAGACATGGGGGGTGGGGGGGGGGGGGTGTGCGCTGCCCCTTCTTGGAGAATGCTGGGGGGCAACCAACCCCCTTGCCCCCCTGTTCCGGTTTCCCTGGAGCCTCTGCAGGCTTCGCAATGAGTTGTCAAAACACTCTTCTTAGCCATATAACCTGCAATGTTATATATCAGCCGCGCGTCGCTGTGTCGCTCAGCATAGCTGTGATGGCCTACAGCCACTACCACTTTTTCAACAGCCACTTTTGCTGTTGACGGCATCTCGCCCTCGCATAAAAAAAACGCTGCTATAGACACTCCAATACATGCGACTAAACCAACTGAACTGACTAAAAATGCAACGACGTGTGCAAGGCCGACGCTGCTTAGCTTACCGCGCCCCTAGCAACAGCGCCGCATTCCCCCTGGCGGCATCGGTGTGTAGAGGGGTCACGGGCGGCTAAGGTGGCTAGAGTGGGCAGATGTAAAAACCAGCCGGGGGAGCATGGCCCCGCAGCGCGCCGATGACGTGTAGCGGCGCTGACGACAGAGGCGCTGTGAGGCGCGCAGCTGAAATGACCGCATCGCGTAGGCAAAATTTTTACCACTGAAGTGAAAATGAGCCCGTTTCGCTTATCGCGTGTTTTCTGTGACTGTCAAAGAATTAATCTTTGTTATAAAATATTGTTTGGTCAACTCACACCATTATTCCTGTGAAATGTACTGCTGCACACTGCCAGTTTGCATTGCATAGCTGGACTGAAGCGCGTTTTGTGCGTGCGCATTTCGGGACGCTGCCGAGGATGTGAGGGACGCCGTTAATGCCGTAGTGCAAAATTTCGGAGTAATTTCAATTAACTGGGTTTCTTTAACGTGCACTTACTCTCTGTGTTGCGCCGCCATCCAAATGCAGCCACTACAGCGAGAAAAACATCCAGGTTGTAATGCGTGCCGTAGGACCTCAAAACTGCAGTCGCAAATTGGCTGAAGGCGAAAATGAAAACTGGTTTTTGGGGAAAGGAAATGGCGCAGTATCTCTCTCACATCTCGGCGGACACCTGAACCGCGCCGTAACTAACGGAAGGGATAAAGGAGGGAGTGAAAGAAGAAAGAGGTGCCGCAGCGGAGGGCTCCGGAATAATTTCGACCACCTGGGGATCTTTAACGTTCATGGACATCGCACAGTACACAGGCGCCTTCTCCGTTTCGACTCCATCGAAACACTGCCGCCGTGGTCGAATTCGCACCCGAAAACTCCGGATCAGTAGCCGAGCGCCCTAACGACTGAGCCACCGCGACGGGTAGGTTGAAGGCGCCGCAACTCACAAACCAGTTTTTGTCGCCGCTTGCGAACCTGTAGCATGTTTGCCATCTTGAAGCTTATGTAAGCAATCTCCGATGATTCTATACAGTGAAGCAACAGATCTGGCCATGAAATCGTTTATTTACTAGTGAGGGGAAAACTTTTCAGAATTTGATGGACCACACACAAGGTTTCAGTGTTTTCCGTTTCTTCTCATTATCCTCCTGATTTATACCTTTAAGGAAAAAATTAATCCCTATGAGGCATTAAAAACGTACAACTGGTGCCGTCAGCGCAACAGAATGCTCAGAACAGCTAATTTTTGGAACATCGCCAATTGACTTTAGGACATTCTGCCGCAGCATTTGGCATGCAAGCGCGTTCGGCTGAACGCATGTGTACTTCCGTATTCAAGGACGTTGGCAAGATTGTAAAATGATACTAACGGCATTGTCGGCACTTGGGATCGATGAGACCATTTGGCAAATATTTCCGGGCAGGCAGTGCAGAGAGACATTTTTTGTTTTCCTGCATCCCGTGTTTTTCTGCATCCGGCGAAAAGCACCAACGCTCCGTCTTCTTTTTTGTTACTGAAGGCATCTCGCCCTCGGATGAGAAAACGCTGCTACAGACACTCCAATGTAGGCGCGTCTCCCGCCACCTTATGCAACCCCGCTACTGCCGACCCGCCTCCTCTCGCGTATCTCTTTAATCCCTTTCCTTCGCTCAGCCCCGTTGCGGTGGTCCCTACTTAAGAGACAGTTATAAGGCTGCGCACTTATACAAAGGCGACGAAACGAACTGAACTGACTAGAAACTGCTACGGGGTACGCAAGGCCGACGCAGCTGAGCGGCTGAGCTTACCGCACCGCTACTAGGAGCGCCGCATTCCTCCTGGCGGCATCGGTGCGCAGTGGGGTCACGCGCGGCCGACGGAAAGCGCCGCGGTCTTCACACCTTCCCATTCTAGCCACCCTAGCGCGGCCGAGGGAAAGCGCCGCGATCTTCACACCTCCCCAATCCACGGCTGGTCTCGAGGAGAGCGCGCGCTCTCTTACCCATTCCTCCTGGCGGCATCGGTGCACAGAGGGGTCACGCGCGCCCGACGGAAAGCGCCACGGTCTTCACACCTCCCCATTGTAGCCACCCTAGTGCGGCCGAGGGAAAGCGCCACGATCTTCACACCTCCCCATTCCACGGCCGGTCTCGAGCTGAGCGCGCCCTCTCACGCATTCCTCCTGGCGGCATCGGTGCGCAGAGGGTTCACGCGCGGCCGACGGAAAGCGCCGCGGTCTTCACACCTTCCCATTCTAGCCACCCTAGCGCGGCTGAGGGAAAGCGCCGCGATCTTTACACCTCCCCATTCCACGGCCGGTCTCGAGGAGAGCGCGCCCTCTTACCCATTCCTCCTGGCGGCATCGGTGCACAGAGGGGTCACGCGCGCCCGACGGAAAGCGCCACGGTCTTCGCACCTCCCCATTGTAGCCACCCTAGTGCGGCCGAGGGAAAGCGCCGCGATCTTCACACCTCCCCATTCCACGGCCGGTCTCGAGGAGAGCGCGCCCTCTCACGCATTCCTCCTGGCGGCATCGGTGCGCAGAGGGGTCACGCGCAGCCGACGGAAAGCGCCGCGATCTTCACACCTTCCCATTCCACGGCCGGTCTTGAGAAGAGCTCGCGCTCTCACGGCCTGTGCAATAGGGGCGGCTGCGACCTACCACCGCATCTCTCCAGCGGCGCAGCGAGCCAACCCTCTCCGCTCGAAGAGAGCCGCTGATATGTTTGCTGGAGGCAGCCTTGGCTCGCGCTGGTTCTGACATCTTGCACATGTTACTTTACGGCTGCTCCCAGCGTTGAACAAGAACCTGGCAACCGTGTACTACGCAGCCATCGCTATATATGCATGCAAAGGAGGGAAGAACTAGATGGATCTCAAAACATTGAAGTTGGCATGCAATGATGGCGCATAGCTCGGCTGGATTATTTAGGACTGGCACGAGTAAAAGTGAAGCAAGGTATTTCAGTAACAACCAGGGTTAGGAAACATTTATTTTAAACTCAAAGGCCGGCACAGTGTCTGTCGGTACTTCAAAATGTATTCTGACAATAACACCATTTGCCGCTCCAATGCGTTCAAACGCATCTGTTCAATCTGTTCGAACTGCACGAAACAAAATAGATAAGACAGATCATTTGCTCTTTGAAACTCTGACAACGTTTCTCATACTTAAAAGAACTAACAGCAATAACAAGAATTGCTTGTAATGAATTATACAACATTTTCGTGTGACTGTAAGTTCCGAGTGATGTCGTTTAGAGCCTGAAATGCATTCGCGTTGTATTGTGGATAAACCTAGACGGCTTGTCATTTTGGTCTGTAAATTTCTGCGCAGAAACTTTTCAGAGATCAGATGTGCTAAGCGTTTGGCTTGGCTCCTATCAACACCTTCCGGGCAGCATAGGAGGGGAGAATCTTCAAGATGTGGCTCAAAAATTAGTTGCAAGGTTTCAAGAATATTTGATCGTGGAAGATCCTTGAACGCCTTTCCAAAACACGTCGAAATAATTTCCAAGAGAGCTAGAAATTCTTGATTTGGATAGTGAAGTTCGCCATTCTCCTGGGCACGCAAAAGTTTCTAAGGGGGGCTGCTAGTCTTTTTCGTCGTCACAAGCATAACGCAAGCGTCACACCCAAGATTCCTGATAAGTTTGGCAATATAGCCGCCTACGTACACCAAGCCTGAATAAGCAACAGACGCAGGCGGAGCTGGAAGATGTGCTCGCAGAGCTTTCAATTCTTCAACTAAATCTTGGGGAACAGAGGCGGCCGCTTCTTCAGCGTCTTCACCTTGATTAGTGGCTTCTTTCAATGGCAGTGCTTTTTTCTTTACAATGTGATCCAGAGCTGCTGTAATGGCTCTTGCGTCCAGCGCGTCGTTCCCTCCGCACATAAAACGCAATTTTCCGAACAATGCCTCGACAGGATAACTGTTAAACTTTTTAGTATGAACGTAGTTGACGCCTCTTCTCAGTAGAAATTGAGTTACCTCCACTGTGCATTTCGTGGTGAAAAGTAGGGCACTGTACGTTTTCGCTGTGAAGTTCCCAACGCCAGTGGCGATGGAACAGTCTTGAATATTCTTCACGTAGCTGCAAAACTCAGTTTGCAGCCACAGTAGCCGGCCGTCGTCTTCCTTGGAGACCGGCATTTTGCAGTCACTTCCCTTGTATGTTGTGTCATGAATGTCGAACCATTTCTTCATAGCTTTCATGAACTGCATCGTAGATGTTGCGTCCTTGATTGAAAGCAAAGAGAATGGAGCTGACTCGCGAGTTCTGCTGGAGGTGCTCCATAGCCGCGGTGACTTGGGGCGAAAACACCTGCATAGCGTATAGCATATTCATTTTCTCAAGGTTTGACGGATACACATGCTTTCGTGTCATATTTCTGGCCAACTTTACCGTCATTTCCTTCTGGTTAACATTACTTTATTTGTTACGTACGTTTCATCTGGAGACCAGATGGCACAGACGAAGTCTCTTCATAGGCGGTTTGCAGTGGTGATGGCTAGTTTGTGCAAATGAGCAGTGACATGGTGAAGGTTCCGTTTAGGGAAGTCAGCACAGTGGTTGACAGATGCAAGCGCAACATTACTGCGTTGATGCGTTAATAAGTGTGATTCCAGGTGTAGTTAATGTTACTAGTCATATGCACAAGAACAACACTGTGATAATGAATTGTTAAGAAGGTCTGTAGTGTGTCGGCACTATAAACCTTCCGTATAAGCCATTCATTCAATGCACCTTTTGGGGTGACGCAGCTTTAATATACCCCTAAACAGCCAGTATTCGATGTCGGGAACATTGTTTTTTCAGCACGTGTGCCTCGTTTTTTATCTTGTCCTTACGTTTTTTTTCTCCAGACGGAGGTGGGTGTAACAGTTCAATACAAAACAATACTTACTGGAAAGATCTGTAGCGGTTACGTTCTTCCGTCTGCCAGCTATCCGCGGCTTCAGGCTAATATTTGGGTCCGTCATTGGAAAGGAAAGAATCTTCAATGAGCCTGGCAACAGAGCCCACCATTACACAGTGCTTTCGCATTCTAAGCATGTAAGCAGTCTTAAAGGAACACTGAGGAGAATTTGAAGTTGGCTGGTATCGATAGAATACGAGCTACTGGTCACAAAAATGCCACTCTTAGTGAAAACAAAAGCATTGTAAGGCAGGAAAGAGCAAGAACCAAAATACAGGTATCGCCACCAAAGGGCTATCTCGCAACTACAAGCGTGATGACGTCATAGAACAAGAGAGACCACGAATCTCTGAAGCTGGCAAAGGAAGGTTGCGCGGATGAATATTGAAGTAAATTTTGTTTTGAAAAAGAGTGCACTTTTATCACACAAGGAAGGCAGAAAAAGGACAACCTGAATGTTGGAAGCAAAGAAAATTGATCCTTGGCAGCGCCACAAGTGGCCAGGCGAGTTGCGGTATATTATGGCAATTAACTTCTTAACGCTTTGTGTGCCCGCGTGGTTTCATTTTTGATATGCCTCCATTTACAAGCATGGAACAGCAGATGAACTCCAAGTGCTATTTAACCTTTGAATGAGCCTGTTGAAGCTGGTCAGATGATCGCCACAGTCGATGAAAAACTATAATTGTACGACAGTGGTTGATCGCACAAGGTAGTTAGCAGTATAAAGAGCACCTTGAGTCATCGTACGCTCGCTCGGCGAAACGTTTCCAGTTGTGCCAGTCAATTTCTAACTACTTCACGGAAATCGTTTACTTGAGACGAGAGTCAAGATAAACGGCAGTTAAGAAAAAGAGATTTGGAAGGTGCCGAAACCGAGACTCGGCGCGCTCCTCCAACTCGTTTGTTTGCGGCTCCATTCAGTTCCTTCTGCAGTTGGGCGGAGCTTTTCTATTCCTGATTCCGGTCAATTTAATCCATACACAATGCACATGTGAAGGTACATGCAAATGGGTGCAAGAGCCAGATCCCGTGGATCCCATACCTCACGGAACGCGCAGTACGCACAATTTCGTGTACGTTGCTTTATAATAAGCGTGGAACCCGTTGAAGCGCCCTGCGCCGACTTTACGTTCAAGCTGCCAACTTTAACAGCGAACGCCGTTGAGAACCCAATCGTTTTTTGTGGAAACCATTGCAATTGTGGGAAACCTTATCGACGCCGCATCCTGGACCGCGCAGCGGCGCTGTTTAAGGAATCACAATCCATTGGCCCAAAATGTCTCGGTCAGCCTCCGAATCGCGCGACGCGCCGACCTCATCCTCGCCCCTCGCGACTCCCCGCACGGGGTTTACGGTACTTAATTTGCAATGGCTGCTGACGGCGGAAGGGAGAAACGACCCGCGAGCGCCTAGCCTAACCGTACTCCTCGAACAAAGCTGATCCCTCGGCAGCAATTTGTTGGCCTGTACCAGAGTTTACCCTGCGGCGGAGCAGTGCGCTCTACTTAGTGCATCCGCGTGCGCTGAGCTCACAGCCAGCGCTCGCAGCCAGACAGTTCAGCGCCGTACCAGTGACACAGATGAGGGCTGCTGCACAGTAAAAGATTCTGCAATGCAATGTCGAAGGCTGTACTAGCAGCCGTGCTGAATCACAGCACGGTAGTAGCAGTGCCAGTCGGGTGGTGTACCATAAATTGCCGAGAGATGAGCCATGGCGGACCACATGGTTGCGTGCTATGCCGATACGAAAGGTGAAAGGCAGAGTATAGCTGCGTCGCACATGTGTTCGCTGCATTCTCTTACCAAAGTCTACATGACAGATTCCTCCTGGGATGAGTCTTTCTGGGTTCCATGGAAGCGCCGCAAACTATGTCAAGGCGCGGTTCCGTCAATACTTATGGCAACAAGTGGGCAACACCCTCGCTGCAGAGCGACGCCAGCAGATCTGTGAGTATTAAAGCGTCAGCCTTTCTTGGCTCATCTGTGGCGTGGACGGAAGTTGTAGACGAAAATTTGTGGAAAAGTCCGCACGAACTGTCAATCATATGTTGCCTGGTCGCAAACTATGTCAAGGCGCGGTTCCGTCAATACTTATGGCAACAAGTGGGCAACAACCTCGCTGCAGAGCGACGCCAGCAGATCTGTGAGTATTAAAGCGCCAGCCTTTCTTGGCTCATCTGTGGCGTGGACGGAAGTTGTAGACGAAAATTTGTGGAAAAGTCCGCACGAACTGTCAATCATATGTTGCCTGGTCGCAAACTATGTCAAGGCGCGGTTCCGTCAATACTTATGGCAACAAGTGGGCAACAACCTCGCTGCAGAGCGACGCCAGCAGATCTGTGAGTATTAAAGCGTCAGCCTTTCTTGGCTCATCTGTGGCGTGGACGGAAGTTGTAGACGAAAATTTGTGGAAAAGTCCGCACGAACTGTCAATCATATGTTGCCTGGTCGCAAACTATGTCAAGGCGCGGTTCCGTCAATACTTATGGCAACAAGTGGGCAACAACCTCGCTGCAGAGCGACGCCAGCAGATCTGTGAGTATTAAAGCGCCAGCCTTTCTTGGCTCATCTGTGGCGTGGACGGAAGTTGTAGACGAAAATTTGTGGAAAAGTCCGCACGAACTATCAATCATATGTTGCCTGGTCGCAAACTATGTCAAGGCGCGGTTCCGTCAATACTTATGGCAACAAGTGGGCAACAACCTCGCTGCAGAGCGACGCCAGCAGATCTGTGAGTATTAAAGCGTCAGCCTTTCTTGGCTCATCTGTGGCGTGGACGGAAGCTGTAGACGAAAATTTGTGGAAAAAGGTCCGCACGAACTGTCAATCATATGTTGCCTGGTCGCAAACTATGTCAAGGCGCGGTTCCGTCAATACTTATGGCAACAAGTGGGCAACAACCTTGCTGCAGAGCGACGCCAGCAGATCTGTGAGTATTAAAGCGTCAGCCTTTCTTGGCTCATCTGTGGCGTGGACGGAAGTTGTAGACGAAAATTTTTGGAAAAGGTCCGCACGAACTGTCAATCATATGTTGCCTGGTCGCAAACTATGTCAAGGCGCGGTTCCGTCAATACTTATGGCAACAACTGGGCAGCACCCTCGCTGCAGAGCGACGCCAGCAGATCTGTGAGTATTAAAGCGTCAGCCTTTCTTGGCTCATCTGTGGCGAGGACGGAAGTTGTAGACGAAAATTTGTGGAAAAGTCCGCACGAACTGTCAATCATATGTTGCCTGGTAAATAAAACGAAAATGTAAAAGTTGATTAAACAACAGTTCATGAGCGACATATATGTAAAATGATAAAAAGGAGAAAAGAAAATTACTAATAAAAATCAAGGAAATAAAATAGCAAATATAAACAAAATAAATGAAATAAAATAAAAAATGCAGGGAAAAAGATGGGACAGGAAGTCTCGCATTTCAGCTCTTGAGCAGACTGTAGACTTAAGTGCAATCCTGTAACTTTTCTCCACTTCTCTGCCCAAAAATAACACAACGAGCGTCAAAACACCAGCACTCTGATGAGTTGACTTACCGGCTACGTTTCCTCTAGCTGCCATATACAGTCAAGCCCACTAATAACTGATTGTCGCAGGGCTCGCGTTCGTTGTATCCAAGTTCATAGTAATCGGGATTCCCCAATTAAAACGAAAAATGCAAACTCGGCTAAGGTGGCGTTTATTTCTTGAAAATGTCTGTTATGCGCACCTGCTTCTCTTAGGAAAGCGCTTTCCAAGCTCTTCAGAGTGATAAAGTGCTAGTTGTCGCAATTATTTCTGCCAACGAGCTGATTAAGGACCGCCCCTAAATCAACCGCATTTACATATGAAGACTTGAGGGCTTGGTGAGTCTGCATAAGCATACATGCAGAATATTATCCACCATGTCAGAGCAGTGGAAAACATAAAGCAAAAAGAAAATTTTTTCAACAAGGTAACGATGTAAAAGTCTCGGGTCATATTTCTTGAGCTTTCTAGCGCACTCCTGGTGGCTCTTCACTTTAAGCAGAACAGCGACCGAGACCAAGCAGTAACAAGCGATGACACACCATGTGACATGCAAAAACTGCAAAAGTCAGGCACGATGCCACATTCGTCAATCCAGAGAAGGCGGCGCCAACACTTGGCAAGTCGCTGCAATTGGCGCATTATAGTCCTGTGTAGCTTGTGGTAGTATGTCCATAGGAACCAACCGTTGCTACAGTAGTTCAAAATCTTTAATAAATCTACGAGCAGCCGTCACCTTGAAAAAATACACAATTCACTGCTTTGATTAGCAAAGGTGAGCATCTGGTAAAGAGTCTCAAACTTTGATTGGTTGCAAAGAAAGACTGTAGGGACCTGCCCCGCGGTCCCTTTTTCCTAGCTTTCCCGCTATGCCCCCTGGAGCAACAGCTTCGACTCGATGCGGGGTGCGTCACGTGACTCTTCCAGGTTAACAAGAGAGGGCGCTAGCGTCGCAGCGGGAGAGGCCGCGCGCGCTGACCACAGCCCACAGCATCACTGTTGTCGGCGCGAGCGAACGTGTCGCCCGTGGCTCCGCTGCCTTTTTTTTTTTTTCACAGCGCGACTGCGGATGCGCCCATCCCCTGGCGGCGGTGCCGCGAAACATATTAGAAGTGTCACGGCAGGGCTCGACTAGCTGCGGCGGTGCGCGCTTTGAAATTCACATTCAAATTCTTTATTTATCCATAAAAACACAATAGAAGTGTGTCCAGACTGGCCTGCGCGCTGGGGGTGTTTCCTGTCTGCCTCCACTGCGCGATCGTGGCACTGCGACTCTACCGCTCCTCAGCCGGCGGACTAGCCGCTCGCATGCAAAATGCTGCGGTGCATGCGCGCTCTCTCTCGCTGATAGCGCTTTTGAAGAGCTGCAAACTATTGTGAATCTATCCAAGCTAGTATATACTCAATCCGCAGGCCTGCACATGTCTTGCGCATTGATGTATTCGAGTTGCATATTGTTTGGGACCAAATGTAGTACAAATTTGCACCGTATAGTAATATTTGCTGCATATCTCGACTGTACTCCTTTTTCACATCGCAACAGATCATTATCACTATCCACAACGGCTTTACACTGCCCGTTCAACTACTAATTGAAGCTAGCTGGCAGAGTGAGATGCAACCATGAACACGACTCAAACAAGAAAATTAGCTCAGTTATCATACAGTTATATTGGCTAAGAGACTTCGAGATTAAACAAATACGCCTTCCCAGATGTTATAACTTCGCCTGCATTTGAACGACCTTAGTTTAAAACTAACCGTTTATTTCACTTTACTTAAACTTAACTCCTAGGAATGCACTCCTACTTAATTCCAACTTAAATTACTAATTAAACTACTGCCATCTGGTTTTTTGAAAAACATCAAAAACCTCAATAAACTATTAGTGTTAGAGAAAAAGACAATAACGCACGTAGTAGCTGGAATCAGTTTCAAAGCCCACACCTGCCCTTTCTTTCTTGAATATAAAATTATGTTAACATTATGCCCGAGTATCCATCTCCAACCTTCTCGAACGAAAATTTTTAGTATTGTGAAAATGTAAGGTACTAATTTATGGAAATATTGAAAGTAAGGAAATATTGAAGGCGCTGTTTAACAAATTTCGAGAAAGTACGGAAATATAGAGTGCGGTTGTATAGTCTCATCAGCATTTAGAAAAAAATGTTATCAGTATCGCGTTTAGGTAATCGCCGATTTAACCGAACAGGCTTAAAATGGACTGCAAACTGAATATACTAGCAGAAGAAATAAAATTCAAGGTCGGTTAAATCCTTGGTGATTTAAGCACGCTACGTAAATTTTACGTGCCAGTCTCACCTGCGCCACATATGCAATTTGAATTCATTGCTTACTACTGCATTCATTGTTAATAGCTTCTGACGAAGTATACATTTTGTGAAAGGTCGTACATGTGATTGAGCTGGAGAGGAACCTAAAATGGGAGAGGTGCGTTTTCAGATTCAGCGCAGAGGATCATGGGAAAGTCGTCTGCTACCGCTAGTTCCGGTTCCAAATTTCTCCCCATGCTCGCTTGCTTCAAAGCAGTCGCTGTGTTAATATCGCTTCTTACGCTAATTTATTGGCACTGCAACACCACTGATTGCATTGCATCATCGCAAGACCAACGCGGCATCGACTGTGCTATGCTTCGTAGTGTATTTTCGCACGAATTGAACCAAAAGGCTTTCTATGCATATGAAGTGCGATGTGTTGAGACGCACTGTTCGCACAGTGGCATGTATGGACCGCTTGCTAGCCCACTTCTGAGGAAAATGCATCTATCTTCTGCTAAACTGCGCACTTTTCAGCCTTTCGTTGCCTTCGTAGTGCGGCGAAAAACCAAATATGTAATGAAAAACTAGTTCAACCGACTGCTGAGCATACGCAGAACAGCCAGCTTATACGCAGGCATGTTATAACCACGACAGAACACTCCTACCTTTCGTTATCGTCATTTTATTCGCTCAGGACGCGTTCATACGCTGCACGCGCAGATCTTACGATGATAGTGTGCAATATGTCAGTCATCATATGTCAGTCACAATATGTCAGTCATCGGAAACGAAAAAAAACAAATCATGGAGGTGTACCATATTAGGTTGCAAGGCAACGAGACATACGTCCGTGCACAGTCTTTTTATCTCACTAACAAGGAATTTAATTTCATAAGCAAAATTGTGTGCGTCCAAGTTTGAGAGGCAAAGTATGTGTCTTTTGTTGTTTGCCAGATATGGAGCGATTATCCATTCCTTGGTGAATAGCCACTTATATATTAGTTTTTTAGTGTGTCTGATACGTATCGTCTTCTGGTGTCCTAGGGTGGCCGTTTCTCGAATAAACTTCAGTTGTAAGTCCAGCGTTACCCTGTGTTCTTCTCCTGGTGTCGCATTCTTTCGCTGATGAAGTTATGTCTTACGGACGAGGTACTCTGGGTATATTCAGATGCCGTCTACCACGAAATGTTTTATTCATGGGCAGGAAGGCCTCGGATGTCACCGCGGCACCCATACCTCGTTCCGATGCTTTTTGCCTTCTCCATCAAGAAGGCCAAACGAGCAAGTGCTGTGAGGCGCTTTCAACGCGCGATGGAGGGGACAACGAAAAATAAGCTGCAAGAGCTAGGTGCGTTATGCGTGCGTTCGCATCATATCCATGAAGAACTGTGCGTGGTATCGCCGGCATGCCTTAATGTGCGCCTCTCGCGCTGGTCTTAATGGACGCGCATGCTTGTTTAACCTATGCAGCGGTGTGCTGCGAGAAAACTAAGTGAAATGCTAGCAGATCTTCTTTGTTAAGAGTATGCTTGTGCTTTTATAGCTCGTGCAGCTAATTGGCAGCGCTTGAGCAAAAAGATTGCTTGAGAAAACTGTTGCTACTTGCAAGAAAACTTCGCATCGCTTGCCACACCTTGGGCACGCCTGCACATATCGCAAGCATGACAGCCAATGCACCTACTCGTGCAGCCCGTTGTGCTCGCCTGTCCCTTTGTATTTATGGCATGCGCATCCGTTCCTCTGCAAGCGCGGCGGCCACGCATCGACGCGTGCCATCGATTAGGCGCTGAGTAGAATCGTTTTGTTGTAAACTTGTGCATATATGCCACGCATGTCCGGGTAATGTAGTCGAGATAGCATTAAAAAAACTGTTAGAATAATGCTGTGGGCATTTTTCGTTAATCATTACCGCGCTCTCACTCAAAACTTATTTCATCAGTTGTTAAGTACTAAGATTGTCCCATTAAAGCTGTCTTGGACAGTTTACTGCTGCGTAAACATGTCCAAAAAATTGCATGACGCGTTGTGTGCCGACTGTCTTCTACGCTCGGTTGATTAGACTTAAGCATGGGCATTATGCGGTCGCATTTACTAGTTGGTATCACAGCACTAGTGCTGCAGTAGGATGCATTTGCTGCATGCGTTTCTCGGGGCTTCACGCTTCTGCCGATACTTCTTTATTCTTTCACTGCTGTGTCCCCTCATAGAACTTTCAATATTATCGATGCAGGCCTTCATTCTTATCTTGAGGTAGCACACCTACTGGCATTCTTGCTTCTGAAATACAGGGCGGTGGTGGTAAGGTTACTTGTATCAGCTTTGCAGCTGTGTTAAGCTCAGTATTCTTCATTACTTGTTATTTCTCCAGATGGCATGGACATCGATGGTGGCAGTGAGGGAGACTTGCATTGTTTGGGCTCTTTAACCAAATTGATATTTCCGGGTTGACAGCTTTATTAACAAGTTGGGTTTTGCTTTCTGAGCCAACAGTCTTCTGATTATGCTGCATCCGGCGCTTTTTCAAACAGAGGTTAGTGGTTTATAATTTGTAAAGAGTGCAGTGGTTTGCTTTCCGTAGTTCATATAAGCTGCATTTGGTGAAGTACTGCTTGCAGGCCAAAATGAGTGTGATGCTGTGCATGGCCTGCTGCTTCTGCAGACGGCATGAGCAGAGACAAGCGACATCAATGAAATACAGGCGTCGGAAGAAAGGTGCCCTCAAAGTAGTGCAAAACTACTTCAAGAAAACCTAGCTCTTAAAAAGCAAGTACAAAAATGGAAAGTTAAATGTAAAAAACTGGAAAGGCGAATACTCTCTGTTGATAACATTGAACCAACTTCATTCAAGTTCTATATTCGGCTTGTAAATAGAGGACTGTTTGATGCCTTGTACAATCATGTTCTGAATAATGCAAACATAATTCAGTACTGGGACTGTGCAGAAAAAAGTGAAGGAAGTGGTAGTGAACATAGAGTCAAACATTTGACAAAAAAGGAGCTTTTTGTAGTCTTATACCGACTGCGCATGGGAACATGTGCAAAAGATATCGCCAGAAACTTTGGAGTTTCTGTCTCCACAGTAAGAAGGACGTTTTGCACATGTTTTAACTTTCTAGTCAAAGAACTGACCTCACTGAACAGCTTTCCCAGACGGGAGCAGGTAGAACAAAACATGCCAGAGGCCTTCAGGTCGTTTCCTGAAACCAGGATTGTGCTGGATTGCACTGGATTCAGAATTCAGAAGACGTCTCGCCTCGGTGCTGAAGAGCAAACTTTTTCTTCTTACTAGCCCTATAACACATTTAAGGCACTAATAGGAGTTACGCCAGCCGGCAATGTATCATTCATCCCTGACCTCTGGGGAGCTCACGTAAGCGACACAGGAAGTGTTGTTTCAAGTGGTTTGCTCGAACTCTTGCAGCCAGGAGGTGGTGTGATGGCTGACAAGGGCTTTGTCTTAGATAGCAGTCTTCCTGCACTTTACATGCCCCCTTCAAAAGAGCACGTCAATTTTCTGTTGAAGAGGTGAGAACAACAAGAAAGGTTGCGAGTGTCCGAATTCATGTGGAAAGGGTTATAAGGCGAAATAGTTTCATTTCTTTGATAAGCCCATCCCGATAAACATGCTGGATATAGCAAGCAGTTTCTTTTGGGTTAGTGCATTCCTGTGTAATTTACAGCCACCTATTATGGAAGTGCGCCAATAAGTATTACTTCCTTCAAGTCACATTTGGCACGTGGGCAACCCCACTATACACATAGGGCTCTTAAATCTATGGTAAAACCTACTTTGTACCTGAAAATGCCTTTTAGAGAATGTACGTTTCCCAGTGCGCAAAGCTGAAGACAGCAGAAAATATTTGATGGGTTACGCTTATTGCAAAGGAAAATTTTAGTTGTTTGGTAAGTTATAAACCTCTCTTAAACACTTACTGTTTTTGACAAAGCTTAATTTAAGGACAAAATAAGCCGAGGTTTAATGTTCCAAAGCAGCACATCAGTTATTAGTAACGCTGGTGGGGGTCCTTTAAGGAGTGCTGGCATTGCACGCACAGCGCGAGTGTTTTAATACTTCGCGTCCATCGAAATACAGCCGCCATTTTTTACAAATTAGCCCGAAAAGTGCTGTGCTTGCCAATCATCCTTTGTAAGCTTTTTTATGGTAAGCAGTTTGGGACACCTTGCCTTGTGCAGTGGCTGCATAACTTGGTGTGTTTTTTTCACTTTTGTAGTCTGTGAAAGTCATGTAATGTGTTGGAAATCTCTGAATCTAAGAGGCTGCATTTGAAACAATGTGAGCTATTCAACAATGTCTCAACAATGACACTGCTTGCTTTCTCTACAGAACTGCCCTGTTGCTCTACGTTCCACAGCTATTAAAAGCATGGTATTATGCCATTTTTGCTGCATAATGCCCTACTACAATTGTTGTACCCAGTTGTATTGAACAGGCTTCTTATTTTCCCCTTTTGTATGGTAGTAAACTCTCTAGAGAATATCAAACTTTCTGCCACTAATAGCAGACTCTATGAATTGCATTGTGTATTATGTTTTCACTTCTTAAGTGCTTTCATTCGTCCCTGCAATAGTAATATCCACAACAGTACACCTGACAAATCTTCCCTGTTAATGTTGCGGGCATGTGTTGTGTGAACTGTATTATGTGCTACACCTATAGATGTTGCGTATTATGCTGTCATTTCTTGCACGTTTTCATTCGAACCTACAGCGTAAGAGTATC
Source organism: Amblyomma americanum (assembly GCF_052857255.1). Taxonomy (NCBI): domain Eukaryota; kingdom Metazoa; phylum Arthropoda; class Arachnida; order Ixodida; family Ixodidae; genus Amblyomma; species Amblyomma americanum. The sequence goes on from NC_135505.1 coordinate 26,022,901, forward strand.
TGTGATAACATTGTATAATGAACATTCCCTTTTAACATTGTTTTAAAAGCCGTTGGAACTGCCCAGGTGATGGGTGTTGCTGCATTATATGAAGGACACTGTTATACTGTGAATTGGTATTGCAAAAAAGCTTTATCACACTGCAGTATTCAATTTCGGAATTGTGAAAGGGCGCCATGTTTAACTAAGTGATGCAGGCTAAGGGAGGATCTAAAAGTTTCGATACCGAAACCACGCTTTGCTAGAGAGATGACCTCAACAAAGGGTATTGAGAGATTACTGTCGGATGTTTCATCTTTCCTTGTATATTGCTATTGCTTGTGCACACTCACACCTGCATCGAGGAGTAGTCATAACAGCGCCTCTGAGAGATGTCATGTGCTTGTTTAATACAACAAAAGTGTGTAATGGTTCAGTCGCTTTACCTTGACAATGTATGATTCGCTAAAGCAAGCAGTTAATCCACATTCAATTAAGTGCATTCACTTTGCAGTGCAGGGTACAGATCCTTGATAAACAACTTTTGCGCTGCCTGCAGGAACTAATTAAATTCTGCGGCATCATATTTTATGGTTACAGTTGCTAGTTCGTCTTTGTTGCAGCAAGCATTTAAGTCGAGCTCGGCAATATTCAGAATACTAGTTGTGAGGTTTATCTAAGATTGGTATATCAACTTTTGCTTCTTTTCATTCAAGTCTTTGAAGGAATTTTTCACTTGCAATGGGCACTTCACTTCGACTGCTCGATCAGTACCGGTAGAGAATTCACAGTCAAACGTGGCTACACCATCAGGTGATGCCTCCAAAATAGGCACTTCCCTGAATATGAGAAGTCCCACATCTGCAACAGAGGCAGCATGCCACTTTTCTTAAGGTTAGAAATATAAAAGCTTTGGCCTCCGCTTCTTTGCGAAGTTCCTCGTTCATGGCAGAGCTCTTAAATACTGGTGACTGTAGGACCAGGTTGACTAATCCACGTAAGTTGTGAGGCCGTGGTTCCTTGTCCAAGCTTCGTGTACACGTTAGGCATGCACCGGCTCTACTCGCAGTGACGATGCCTTGCCTGTAGGCATTCACTGTGATGAAAAGACTGCAGTTTTGTTTTTCCTCCATTTGAGCAATGTCCTCCCCTGTGTAGGCTTGCTAAAGGTAAGCAAGAAATTCGGGCACTGTAAGTTGGCGGTGCTCGTTAATTAGGTCCATGAGGGCTGCGACATCCTGGTGTTCTGCAGCAAAGAGAAACAAACAAGAGCTGATGCAAAATGTGCACTGTACAGCAGCACAAATATATGCATATTCTATGCGTACAAACACACTGCTATTGTAAGCAGAGCTTATGTACAGCCTTTCTTAAATGTAAAGACCCCCAGGGGTTTTCTTTTAGGACATGTAAACGGATGGTTCAAGCTTCGCAGGAACTCCAAAGTACTGAAAGTGCGAGGACAAAACTCTTGTCGGCTTCAAGAGATTTGGAACCTTGGCAATACATGACGAGCCATACAGCATGGCTCACAAGCCATTCCCTTGGGCTGCTTCCTTATGACAGAGGCTTCCCATTAGGGCATTACTAGCAAAATGATGCGTTACTGCCGATAATATTATCTGCTACTTGCTGCCGCAGTGGTTTTTAAAATTTTGCATGAACAGTTAATGAGGCTAGCATCTGCATGAGACTATACACTTCAGTTGCTTACTCAATGCTATATGTGATACTGCAACCAGACCTAGCTCCCACTGCAAAGCGAAAGCCAGAAAAGTGCAAGTCTGCCATACTATTGATTCATGGAATCCAGACAGCTGCATTTAGCATTTTCACCTCACTTTTGGGAGGCGGAGATAAAGGTAGTGTTGCATTAAAATAATATACTGAAAACTTCCCTCTCACATAGCTAATATATCACAAGAAGTTTAGTGAGGAGATATGGGAAGGGAAATGAAGGGCTTTTTATGGTAGCTATATGAAGGAAGCCAGCCGTCGCTGAAACGAAGGAGAGCACACCGAAATATTCCCACATATATTTCAATTTCTGTTGTCACAAGAGGTTATACTGAAGTGGCATGATATTTGTGTATAACTGTGCACAGAATAAAACTGTCAACATGTCTGGATGTCACATTTTTTCTTCCATTGTCAGTGACCCTACATGCCTGGTTTGCTGGGCTACCAATCACCACATGTGGATATAAACGATCGTGATGTGACCTCTGCAGTGGGCTGCTCAGTTTCATTTGCTTCGATGGAAACTGAAGGCTTAAACAAATATCGCCACAAATAAGGAACCCCGCTTTCTTATAGGAAAAAACTAAACAGTCATGCAAATAATAGATGTTCCGCTCTACCAGCCATGAAAATGAATTTCACTGCTGAGTCAATAATCAGCTACATCAGACTGTTAAAAGCTGTTCATGAAACACTTCACCACATGACACGTTGCAGCTTTAAGTGATGATCTGCACGAGTATTTGCGAAACCATAGGAAAGCATACCTGTTCGATTGCTGTTTTGTTCTATCGATGCCACAGTGCACCAGCAAAAGCATTTTGCAGCTTCTTTCTGAAGCAGCCAGTATCAGATGGCATTCCATTGTGGCAAGGGTCATATGACCGCTTGCGCTTGAAGCCTTGCCTTCCATTAGAATCGGCTGTCTTGAAATTGATGTCGCTGAAGGGCTTGGCCACTTCCACCTTTCTGGGTACAAGAAAATGGTATGATCAGCACACTTTTGTTGCACTCTGGTGACTTCATTGACTGGTTACCTGGAGACGGCACAATGCAAGCACAGGGCAAATGTGTGCAGGTGGGCTCTGGCTCATCAGCAGTGCCAACTACAGCCAGCAGCAAACCTACTACATGCTGGTAAGTTCCGCTTAAGCTGAGAATACAATCAGGCAGCACATTAGTCTCGAAAAGGCTGCTTCAGCACAAATATAATTTATGGCTACACCAAGCACTTTTATCGATACCATTCTTGACTGCACGAGTACACTATTCCAAAAACTTAAATGTTTGGTTTATGAGGTGCAGTGTACCTGTAAGGGCGTTAATATGCTCTTTAAAGTATCCACGAAACAGCAGACACTAGCATGAGTGAAAGAAATTTCAATTTAAGGATGAATAGTATGGTCGATGAAAGTAACAAGATTCTGCAAACGTGTGGTCGTCGAGCATTTTTCCTCTGTAATGAACTCTAAATGCCTCGGGACACGTTCAGAGGCATCTACCAGAAGCCATCTTTTGTTGCATGCATACAAACCACACACTCAAAAACATGCCTTTATGCATTCAATGCCCAGCCAGAGCTGCAAGTAATGGCACTGATGGCTATAGTGTGAGGCATAACTTATCTAGCCACATGTATGAATCATACGAAGATGCAGTAGAGGCAGCAGCCACTTGTGGCGGTCAGCTGGAATGGGCTGTCGGCTACTTTAATGTCGGGAAGTTCACCTGCGAAGCCCTGTAGCAACCACAGCGTTTGCTTGGCATCCAGGTCAAAGCTCTTGAAAATGACGAGCACGTAGTGAACACTACTGCTTTGGTGTACAAAAATTTGGTGGCATGATCACAAAATCTTTGATATTTGAGCTGATGACTAAATGTTTCGCGCCAACCGCTATCACCCTTTTCTCTTTCTTTTTTGGTTCTCCCACTGTCATCAATGAAGAAGACTTTTTTTTTTCATAGTTGATTCTCGCCCCTTGTGGTTCTTCCTGCAGCGATACGGCAAAAAAAATGTTTTTCGTAGTTCATGCATCATCCAACTTGCTTATCGGTGTCTCAACTCTGTTCCTTGTTTGTGCGTCCTGCTTTCCTGCTGCGAATACATCGCTTACCTGCGCTCACTCGCCGTGGTGGCTTTGACGTCCAGTCGCTGATCTCAAGATATCGGTTTCGATGCAGACCACGACAGCCGCATTTCTGTCAGGCGAAATACAAAATCACTAGTGTGCAGTGTATGACAATGCACGTGAAATAATTCCAGGTCGCATATATTGATACAGAGCCCTCCACTGCAGCGTCCCACAAAGACAATGTGTCAGACATTTAAGTCCACGTATCGATACCATGGCGTGCGCTCATTGCAGGCAACTGTTTTCCAGAAACAAGCAAACGTGCACTGCGGCGGTACGCGAGCTATATTACTACGCATCACACGCTTCCAGTTCGTTACCAAAAATGGGTTTAGGGTTTTATTCCGGTAGTGGAAGCACTGAATCCGGCATATTTAAGTTATGTCCAAAAGTTTTGCAGTGCCCATATCTGTACGGATCCGTCCGGATGGGCGGACGGTTGAACGAAAAAAAAATAGTGGACACTTGAGGAAAAAATGTAGTCATTTCATCAGTTCCTATATAAAAACACTGAAAAGTGAAATCGCACAACAGCAAGCACATAGGAGGCTGCACATTCAGTAACGCGACGACTGTATGTAAATCGCCCTCCATGCAACTAGCCTGCGGCACGATTTGACAAAGCTAAACAGCATTGCCTACCGCAAACAAATGAGAAATGATGCTAATATTGTATAATGTAATTTAAGCGAAAGCAAATTCCTAGTCGTCAATGACCACACAATACCAAGAAAATTCAATTACCCGGCCGGGCAATGGCAGTGAGCCTCGGTGATGTTCCCAGTCGTTTTCTTTGCTACGGCGTGCACGATGTAGTATCTACCTTTCATGGGTGAGAAGCATATACAGCAGAAAACGCCAACCTCACTGATAGGGGATATTTCATTGAGCATTATGTTCCGAATGTAGCCTTCATCTTTGAAGCGGCGGCCCTTGCTCAGCTGGCGATCGCATAGCATGCCGGATGATCAGAGATACTGAAGAATTTGTTCTTAGGTGGGCACAGCAGCCTGCCTCGGACTTCGCACCCAGCCATCAGTCAGCACTAGAAATCCTCGAGTTAACAGGTGCTGCCCAGGAGACGTCATCGTCGACAGTCTTCAACAAAACGTACTCCGCAGCGGCACTCAGTATGGCCGGGTTGTGTCCACAGTACCCTTCCAGTGAGCTTCCACATTGTACGCGAGGTGGCAGCACAGGAAAATGAAAAAGGCGGAGTGAAGTGGAGGGGAGACTAGATCCCGTATCTCTTGCCGTCCGGCTTCGGAGTATCCCTTCCCTAGCGTGGGCGAACATTCGCTCGTAACCCTGCTGGTGAGTCGGACGATCTTGATTCCTTAGCGTATTTTGTTGCTACTTGGCATTATTGTTGCTGTACCAATCAATGACTGTTTGTGTAAGCCAGTGTGTCGTTCCTCTGTTCCCTCAGAGCAAGGGCCGCCGTGGTGTGAGTGCGCTCGGTAACGTACGCGATCACGGGATGGGGTCTGCCGGTTTTGAACAGTGTCAGCCGCGGTTAAATGGGGGAAAACGTATTTATCTCCCAATTAAAACCCCACAAGACATGAGCATTCATGACTCGTTCACGAGCTTTGTTCTGTCCCACAATGCAGAACTACTCAGGCTCTAGTTTCTGCAACTGTGGAAAAAAGCACGTCAAATCAATAACCGAAAGGTCAATGCCTTTTTCTATTGTACGGCATGCATAGGACTCTGAAATAAAAGTCATCGAGCTGTAGTTTTCATGTTTTTGTGCTTTTGTATCCTATCTTTAGAGATGCCATGGAACACATTGAACTGGGAGTAGGACCAGCGTGCGCAAAAAAATGTACAGTCGAGGCCATCCAAGGCAGGCCAGGTATAAGCCCACAAAGTGCGCTTTGCAAAGGCATGAAATGGCTGCAGCACTAAAATAGCTGTGGGAAAAAGAATTGGAAAGACATTAACTCCTCTCCAGTCTCCCGTGGAACGAAACGGCGCAAGATATACCTATTCCAAATCATTTATTGTGTTCTCGCTACCGCAAATCATTCCACAAAAAATGAAGCATTTTGCATACCATCGATTTATCTTGTGCATTAATCGTGATTTTTGCGGAAACCTATGTTTGCTGATATTATAAGGTAATGTAAGTGAGGTGTCTTTATTAAAATTTATACTTTATTTTCATCCTGTAAGCTTCTCTGGCAATTTTGTGTTTATTATTCGCATGCCATTGCCTTACTCTCTGTCCAAGTGGCCCGATATTAAATAAGAAAACCCGCTCTATATCCGTCAATTGCTGAGGTAAGAAACACCGCTCTGGTTTTGTGACCAACTACCAAAGTGAACACCTTGGAAGCAACGGAAAGTAAGCTCATGAGTCTACAATGTTTTACTTTGTTAGCATTCCTGAATGAAACATTTTTTAATCAATGTTACCTTCTTTGTCTATTCTTCTGCTATCTTGCTTATTCTGTCAATAGTAAAGTATAAGGCAAATCAACGTTTCATACCTCGCCACATGGCGCATGATTGCCTTAGTCGCTTATGCTCCATTAAATTCAACTCAACTCAACATACCTCGCCACACTACCGATTACTTTAAAAAAACTTGACGCAGTGCAGAAAGTCTTAACTGAAACATATTTGTTGTGCCCATTAGTGTTACTAACTGCGCATTTTCCAGCAAATAATAATAAAAAACCAATCAATTGGCCAACTGGCCAGCTGGTAAATGAAGGCTACCTGGAAAAGGCACTTGTAACAGTGGGCATGCACAGCACTTTTTGAAGCCGGTTTATTTGACAAGGCTTGCTGTGTAAGCAACAAAGGGGCTGTAGTTTAGCCCTGGCATGATGTATTATCGAAGTGCGCTGACAACTTACTCAGCCTGAAAGTAGCAACAAGCACACAGCCTTTAGTGTCTTTCGAAACAATTCAAGGAGGTGCTTAGACAATTCTAGAGCGCTTGAAACTATATTTTCCTCATAACAGTAAGATCACACAGCGCCACATATCAACAGTCATGCCAGCGCACTGACAAACACCCACGCCTTTCGTCATCCTTTCCAATTTCATTCGCCACACTGTTCATTTTGTTTCTGTACATTTTGATTATTTTAAGAGGTTGCGGGCATTTTTTTTATCCGTATGGAAACAATCTGGCTTGTATTTTACAAGTGAAATGCCTGCTTTTTACAGTTTTAGACCTGAACATTAAGTTTTGTACCAATTGATTGTGTTGATGTTATGCTATGTGCTCAAAGAAAAGGTCTTCTGTCCTTCCACTCCTCAAATTTAAAATAAGTGAAAAAACATTCATTCACTTTGCCTTGAATCTCCGTTCAGGAAGCCATGCAATCACAAGATGCAGTTAAGCTTTGAAAACCAATTCGACAGGCTGGCTATAGCTGAATTCCCTCATTCACTTGTGAAAGGGATCGCCAAAAGACTCATGTAGAAAATGAAGACAAAAGCAGTGAGATCTGGGCCAGACGTCCACCGAGAAGAGGTGCTGTATGTGCGCAAGCTGGCTCAGAATTTGAAGAACTTTGCAAGCAAGCATGGCCTACTGCTCGTCTTTTCAGCCCGTAGGAAGCTCGCAGGCCTTTGCTCTTAGTTCTGAAAAGGAGGAAAAAGAAAATGGGGATACAGAACCAAGCATGGGTGACGTTTCATCAGGTGCACCATAGGGCTAATATTTGAAATCGCCCTCTCAAGCGGTTTGTTTCTATTGAAGAAAAAGGCGGGCCCTGTCTCAATGAGCAAACATCAGGGAACAAGCACAAAACATTGAACAAATTAAAGAGGGCTTGAATTTAACAAAGCACATCAGAACTTGCCTTTCACACTCTTGTGAGCCATGCTTTGCTGACATGCGATATCGCGTCAGAAGTACGAATACAGTAGACAGGGACATGATTGAAGCATTCTACATCAGAAAGAACTCTTTCTCGATCTAGAAATGTTCTTTTGCGCAAATAAAACGACACACGAGAAAGGCGACACACACACACAAGCGCAAACTGTCAACTGGCTTTATTGGCGGAAGGCCACACCTTATAAAGGCCGAAGGGTGGGGTGATATACCATGAAAAAAGAAAAAAGAAGGAAAGAATGAGCTAACAAAACAAGGTGCGAAAAAGCCACTAAAGCAGAACGCATGCGCGGGCAGACATGCGTAAGACATGAAAAGAAAGATTTGTGAAAAATTAACAGTTAGCCGCTTTAAAAAAGGCGATCTCAGCCGCGAACAGAGATAAAGAAGGTTCGCTGATGCACTCGCCACCAAGTTTCTTTATATGATAGGCTTCTAGGCTAATCCGTGCCGTCTTATCTCTACTCTTGCCAAGAACCTTCGTCTCTTCAAACCGGGCCGCACATTCTTCACAGTTACTAACGTGCGCAACCGAATGCACGTATTTGTCCTCTCGTTTTTTTAAATTTAGGGCGTGTTCCCCCAGACGGTCATTCAGACAACGTCCAGTTTGGCCGACCTAAAACTTTCCACAAGACATAGGAATGGAGTAAACCACTCCAGTGGAACACCGAACGAACGGTTTCTGGTGCTTCTTCAGACACCCACGTTTTTTTGCGTCACAAATGCGTGGGCAGAGCTTTCCCAATTTGTTGGGAGCCGAGAACACGACAGGTACACCGTGTCTGCTTGCAACTTTTTTGAGGTTGTGCGAAATTTTGTGGATATACGGCACGACCTCAGGCCTAGGGGCCTTTTGTTGAGTTTCAGCAATTTTTGGCCCTACTCCACGTTTGGACTTCTGAAGAATGGCCTCGGAAACGGCAGTCAGAACCGACCAGGGGAACCCTGCAGCCAAAAGCCGGCTTATCTGATGATTAAAACTGTCAAACATTTTATGTGGACACGATTTTTGGAGAGAAGATTCCATACAAAGCGAAGCTATTCCTCGTTTTATAGTCTTGGAGTGCGCCGAGTCATACGGCAACAACTCCTTTTTTGCGCGTGGATAATAGCCCCAGCAGACGTGTCCTTCAGAGAACGTTAATCTGAGGTCTAAGAACTGTAAATCCGAAACGTCGGGCAGTTCATGGGTAAAAGTCAAACCAAGACCATGTCCGTTAAAAGTATCTAAAACTTCACCTACTGTAGAGGGGTAGGTGAAGGTCTTCTGCTTTTTTAAAAGTACTAAAAAATCGTCTACATACCTAAAAACCTTTAAAACTTTCCCGCTCTCCTTAAAAGTCTGCTCCAGCCGCTTATCTACCTTAGCTAAAAAAATATCGCACAAAATAGGAGCCACGCAAGACCCTATACAGATGCCATTTCGCTGCAAGAAAGGCTGGTCGTTAAAAACAATAAAAGTAGCATTCAAGTAAAACTGCAAAAGAGCTAAAAAATTATCTACAGACAAGCCTGTTGAGTTCTGGAACGACACGTCGCCGTTTTCTTCAATGCATTCCTTAACAGACAGTAGAATTTGATCTTTAGGCACGGAATATAAAAGGTCTTGTATGTGTATGGAAAAACCAAAGCCAATGTCTTCATTAGACTTAACAAACTGTGCTACATCGACTGACTTTTTGGTAAGAAAGGGATCGTCCAAGACAAGGCATTTTAGCTTCTTTAGCAAGAACTGGCTGACGTTTACCTGCCACGATCCCTGTTCACTAACAATTGTCCTGAACGGAATCTCCGGTTTGTGGGTCTTAGCTGTGAAAAAAGGGTTTAGGCTGTTTCCCCTGCTATTAGTAATGTCCCTGGCGAGTGCATTCAGATTTAACCTCTTACAAAGTTCGGTGAACTTCGTCTTAATTCTCACTTCCCTTTTTTTTGACAGGGACAAAGTTCTTATGTACTGCTACCTGCGCTTTCTTATTGTAATGTCCCTGCGCTAAAACAACAAACCCGCCCTCCTTATCCGCTTGTACAAGCATCAGGTTCTTGCTCTTAAAGAAAGACACCACGCCACTAAAGACATTGTCACTGCGCAAGTCCGGATCTTTTGGAGGAAACTTCCGCAAGCAGTCCACACCTTCAAGAAGGCAGCGGTCGCGGTCCTCATCTTTCGCCTTCAGTGCCACTTTTCGGTTGAGTGCAATCAGTTCATGCGCTGGAACATCGTGTTGCAATCCGAATTTGGGACCCTTCTGCAGAAGATGCAATATATTCTCGGGAATAGACACATCCCCCAGGACTACTACATTTCTTTTCTCTTGTGTCATTTTCTTCTGTCCCAAGCACAAAAGCAACTGGTTCAAAATCCACTTCCACGTGCCCTCCGTGAGTCGTGCAGCTTGCCGCCTAAGAGATGTTAACTTCCTCATTGCGAGCCATTCTGGGTGATCTTTTAGACAAACCAAGCGCAGCCAGTCTTGAAAAAGACGAACTTGCCGCCAGAGTTCTGAGCGCAGTAACCTGCACAGTCGTTTAACATGCCCCCACGAAGGTTTCACGTGTCGTTTTATTTGCGCAAAAGAACATTTCTAGATCGAGATGAACAACCAACTCGCCCAACAGGAAGTTTTAATAAAGAACTCTTTCATCAGTGAAAATTTTAAAACATTCTATAATGCCAAGAAAAAGTTTTCTGAGCATTGTTTATCACGCGAAACCAATTGCTGGGATATTTGGTACATGCTGAGTAAAAGAAAAGTTCTACAGCTCTAAAAAAGACTAGAACACAGACGACAGGACAGGCACCGACTCCAACTAGTTTTATTTTTCGAAACAGGAACCACGGAGAGTTTCTGCACATGCGTCAAAATTGGCAATGTAATCACCATCACACACCACAGGCAAGCATCTAACCCACACTTTAGATCACCCCTATCTAATCAAACCTTGTAGGCGACTTTCGCCACTAAAAAGGGACACCGAGGTGTAACTGATGCAAGCCGAAACCAGTCTTTGATAAAAAAGAGCTTCGAGTAATTTACGCGCGAGTAGGTCCTTGCTCCTGCCTGAAATTTTTCTGTCAATTTTGGCTCACACTCTGGATTGAAAACGCAATATCGGCAGTGGGCGGGTATATTTAAATTCAGATTGTTCCGTATAGAGCACTTGTGCTCTACTGCCCAATCGTTCACACATCGGCTGGTTTGACCGACGTTGACCTTCCCACATGTTAAGGGAATCTCATAAATGACCCCCGTGGCACAATCGACGTACGACTTAACACGCTTCTTAGAGCAGCCGTTGGTGTTCTTTCTTGAATCGCTCATCACTCGACTGCACATCGCTCGTCACTCGACTTCATGAACTTCTGGCCATCAACAGGCGGGTGGCGAAGACGGATTCTTAAAACAAGGACAGATGCCTCGTGGAAGGCGTTGACAGCTTGCAGAAAACGGCTCCCAATGGTGTTATTTGAACACCAAAAGTGCCTACCGGGAAGATTGTTTCCTATTTCGAATACAATGACTTAACCTTTTTGCAAGCTGAAAAGGAGGGAAGTTTTGTGATCATGCCTAAGGAACTTTTCAATCAAAAGGCCATCCAAGCTGTGGAAAAGAACTTTGTGTCAAACCTCGAGCCGACCGCGTTAAAAGCAGCGCCGTTGATTTGTGCACGTCTTTGAAGCAAGTGAATTTGGTGAGATCCATCAATGATTCCAAATCCAGCACTCTGAAGGTCATCTTTGCCGCTAAGACAGCTGCAATTCAAATACTGCTTGGCCGTGCATGACACCAAAGCAGCAGAGCTGGTAGCACGTAATTTTTCTGAGCGCAGCATAAATTACTGCTGATAACTTTCAAAAGTGCTAATCTAGTTCCATATTAAGGCGGAAGTTTTTAATGACTCATGCTCGAGGCCACCCATCGTGTCTGTCTGTCCGGGACGCTTCCTTTCGTGGGAACTAATAAAGATAGAAAAAAAGGAATCGCTGCTTAAGATATAGAAGGAAAATGTTACCCAAGGAACAAAATTTGATGACAGGTGTAATTAGCTAATTAATATTAGCCAAACATTTCAAAATTGCGTCGAAATAGCGCGTACGTTGATATTACCACTGGAACGGTGGGACGTCATATCCAACGGAAGTCGTCGCAGCATAGCAAAATAACTCTAGGACTAGTAAAGATACAAAAAAAGCATGGTTGCTTCAGATAGAGAAGAAAACCGTAAACTTATAAACCACGTTTTTTAACTGTAAAATAGTTAGTTAATTAATTATAGTGGAAAATGTAACAAAATTGCGTCGAAAAAACGGTGTGACGTCCCATGCACCGAAAGATGTCACATTAGAGTGAAAAGATCTCAGAATGGACGGAAAAAACGCTGGATTTACTATTTAGTAATTAATGGGTTAAATCAATTAGAAAATATGTATTATGTATTTAATAAGTAATTAATAATGATAATTCACGGAGGCAGCAATTGTAGCAGCCACAGTCGTGCGGAAAGATTAGATCGTCAAAGTGCCCTCCCCCCCAATTTTTTGTGTTCAAGCCATATTTTCCTAACGTTTGTACTCCACAGATATTTTATTTCTTGCACTTTTTAGTATCCTGTCCTATCCAATGTGCCTAGTTTCTAGGACTAGAGAGCTCAATGTCACGTGACCTCGGAGGACGAAGCTTGTTGTTATCGGAATGACTTGTTAACATACACGTGTAGCCTTTTCGCACAAATTCAGTTTTATGATTCCAGATATGCCCTCAAGAGAGGCCAGATATTTTTCTCGTTATTAAAGTATAAGCGCAACACTTGCTCTAATGTCACGTGTTAATGGCGTTATTAATCTGATTGACAGGAAGGCGTGACACCCTTCTGGCTCCGAAGCTGTCAACGTGCCCCGTCACCAAAAGGGCGGTTACAATTACGGCTAGTTTGGACCGCTCCTGGCATTGCAACAACATCTCGGCTTCCGTTCACAGCGGCCTGTGTTTCACCTGCTACGTTACTTTGCAGGCCAAGATGGGATCCAAAGATTTATTGCGTCTTTACTTTCTGCTGTATGAATTCAAGCCTGAGGAACTGATGTCTATCGATGCGCCGTACGTGTGGCCGCTCCCACTACTGCGAGACATGCATCCAAGAGGCGTCCCATTGGCAATATACAGATTTCTGAGGGACGTACTGACGGAAGGCGAACGGCTACAGTGCATAGCGCTCATTCGCTGCCTGCTGTTGCCTATGCAGGCTATTCGTGGGTGGAAATTTTACCGCCTCAATGAACCGCTGTCCATAGCTGACTGCATCAATTTGGTAGAACAAATGGCGTTGTACCCTATGCTGTCGAACAGAGACGGCAGTCAAGCCCTGAATACTTGGAAGATTGGGGACACTGCCGTCTATGCCTGCCTGTTGACCGAAGCATCAGCCGACCTCTCCTGGGGGCGCGATGTCGTGTATTTGGTAATGTGGACCACACAACCTCTAATAGCTACGCACACGTCGAGGAAAATCATTCAAGAGAGGCTGGACCAGGCTGTTAGCTTTGCATTCCAAGGCAGTGCCGAATGGCTCCATAGAATTTCAAATGGCGATCTCAAAGCAGCCTTCCACGACGCTGTTTGCTCTCAGATCGATGGTTCTGCGCTCGAAAGACGCCAGCAACAGCCTCAAGAGCGTAAGTCAACGGGTTCCACGGAAACAGGTGAGTGCCATCTTCAATGGAACAGTTATTAGGAATATTTTAGCCAGGCTCTCGGGTACATGTTGAAAGAAGCGCGAAAGAACAGGGCCAGAAGTATGACATACACAAGTGCTTAACTTCTTTCTGTTGTCCTGGTCTTTCTCGTTACATTCATCATGACTCCAATTCAAGTCGACCATTTTTCCACCTTACACCATTCCTGTGCTATGATGGCCATGTGCAACAATGGTTCCTTGTGGGCCGGAGGAAATCGTCTGATTAATGGAATGAATGCTGTATTGCCATTTGGGTTATCATAATTACTGTGACACGTTGTGTGCAGAATAATTTCTATTTTTATGAGACCTTACTGCTAACCGAAGCACCGCTGCAAGCAAATCAGGTGCCCTGTACTATGCGACATGAACGTGCAGGAGCTATGTCGCTCTTTTAAAACTTCTCTATACAGTGGTGGTTGTGTTGGCTTGCAGATGTGAGTGGTATTGTTCTAAGAGGGTCGAAGTTATTTTTGTGTAGCGCCCATTTAAAAATATAAAAGATATAAAATACCTTAGGAGTAGTCAGAAGAACATTGAATCAAAGTTAGCTGGCATGTGCAAGAGGCTTGATGAACCCGAGGAAAAGGCTAAGAAATTCGACAACATGGATCAAGAGCTTTCATCTTTAAAGAAATCTGTAGAAGACCAACGTATTCGCAATGATTTGCTGAAGTCTCGTCTTGATGAAGCAGAAGATAGATCGCGACGGGAAAATTTAATATTTAGGGGTGTACCCGATGCGGAAGAGAATTGGGCAGATACTGAATCTAAACTCCTGGAAGCCTTGACTAAGGTTGTCGAAGTATGCCCCTCAAGTTCAATTCAACATCGCCTGGGCGTTTTTTAAGATGAGAAGTGTGGACCGATCATAGCTGAATTGTCTTTCATTTTTGTGTCAGAAAAGATATTAACCCTCCGTAACCAATTTAAAACAGATACCATCAATATCAGTGAACATTTTAGGCCTGTAGCAAAATGGTGGTTTGAGCTAGTTGGTACATATTCACAATTTCACCAGCGCTGCGACTAGGAACAAGAACAGAGAAAGAAGACAAGGACAAGCGCTACTAACAACTGAAAGTTTATTTGAAAAAAACACAGATTATATGCACACAACTGACAACCCAAAGCGCCTGCGCTTCCCCCACCAGGCACGCAAAAGAGAGTTAAAAATCTAGATACAAAATTTCAAACTCATGTAAGTTTACAGATGGTGTGCTAACGCACGTGTCGATGTTCTTGTGAATGTGATAGGCTTCACACAACTCCCTAGTTAACTGATCTGGATGTCTGAATTTAATCTTAGCCCTGTTAAGCAGAGGAAAGCATGCTTTTTTGTTAGACACACCGGGTTTGTTTAGAAGACAATCTCTGTAATGAAGGGACAGATTTGATGAAGGAGCACCATTCAAAGAGGTTCTATGCTGACGTAAGCGTGTATTTATGCATTTACCGGTTTGCCCAATGTATCTCTTGCCGCATTTAAAAGGTATGTCATAAACCACTCCCTCTGCACATGGCACAAAGGTTGACTCATGATCCACCTGGCATGCATTTTTTCTTTTGCCTCTTATTTGCTTCTGTTCCCGGGCTCTTTTGTCAACAATAGCACAAACCTTGCCTAGTTTATTAGGGACCGAAAAGAGCACTTTTACCCCATATCTAGTGCCAACCTGCTTAAGCCTATGGGATAACTGATGAATGTAGGGTATTACCACATGCTTCGTTCTGTCATTGCCGGAATTTTCCTGTGCTTCATGTCTATCAAACGACTTCATCTTCTTCAGGATCTTGTTGCTAGCAAGCGCTATCACATCTTTGGGGAAGCCCGCTGACCTTAGCCTTTGAACTTGCTTATCGAAACTGCTGCCTAAAGTATGAATACATGACTTAGTAAGTGCAGATCCTAAACAAGACACTGCTATGCCACATTTAACTATTTTCGAGTGCCCAGACTGATAATTTAGCAAGGGCTTTTCCGACCGCTGTAGGAAGGACCAACAAACATGATTCACCTTTTTCTCCAATCTAATATCCAAGAATTGCAGCTGATTATCTTCCGGTAATTCAAAGGTAAATTTCAGACCAAACCCGCAGTTTTCAAAAGTCTTTAAAATGTCATCCACATGTGCCTTGAAGTCATGGGATTCAACAAAAACAAGATAATCGTCTACATACCGGAAGATTTGTTTTACACGGTTGTCTAAGTTAACTTTAATGCTCCTATCTGCATAGGAAAGAAAGATATTACTAAGTACCGGAGCCACTTTTGAGCCAATGCACACTCCTGTTTTTTGAACATATAGCCTGCCTTCCCAATCAACAAATGTGGATTTGAGATAAAATGACACAAGCTCCAAAAACGAGCCCACAGACACGCCACACTTTGAAATGAATGCTTCTTCATCATTATCCTCTACTATACATTTCTTAACACACTGGAGGAGCCTATCATGTGGCAATGAATAGAATAAATCCTGCACATCAATACTAAACATATCACACCCACCAGGATTATTTAGTTTCAGATATTGCACAACCGCCTCGGAATTAGATACAAGAAACGGGTCTTCTACTGTCAGTGAACACAATTTACTTTGCAAAAAACTTGAAACGGCATGTTGCCAAGTTCCCCGTTCAGTAACAATGCAACGGAAGGGGATGTCAGTTTTATGAGTTTTGGCAGCAAAAAACACTTCTAAAAAGTTGCCTTTCGCCTTCTTAATGGATGCTTGCAGGCCAACTAAATTCATATCACCTACCAGCCTTAACGCCTCGCTTTTTTGTTTAAGGGCACTGGAACGCACAGGCTTAAAGTTTTTGGCAACTGAATTCCTAGCCTTCTCACGGAAAAGTTTCTCTGGCAGCGTAACGAAATAACCTTCTTTATCCGAGACAACCACGCGAAGTTTTTCGGACGTCAAGAAATTGGTCAAGTGCGCAAAGTCCCACCTTTTGGCCGGCCCTCCGCCACTCTTCTTGAGGGCCTCAACACATTCCACAACGCACCTAGGCTGCTCCTCTTTCCGTGCTTGGCGCGCGATTGACCTTCCAAGAGCCAACTTTTCTTCTTTTCCCAAAGAAGGCTGGACACCGAATTTTGGACCCAACTTTAGAATCTTCTGGAACTTCTCTGGCACCGGCTGATCACCCAGGACCAAGAGCTTTCCTTCGGAGCACAGAGACGCTGTACTGGAGGGAAACCACGGGCGGGCGGTGTACCAAAGGAACTCGGTGTGTTTTTTCGCTTGTTCGCACCACTCATGGAAGTGCCGCACACGATTTTTGTCCTTCCCACACACCACCCAAAGGCAATCCTTGTAGTATCGATGTTGACGCCACCACTCTGAAGATGCAATCCGGCAAATCCAGCGGCTGTGCCCTTTAGATGGGAGGAGGCCACCGCACATAACTTGGACCTCAACTGGGCAAAGAGCACGTCTGGCATGCCACGAAGCTACCCTTGCTTTGAAGGCACAAACTGCAATTAGGGAAGCCAAGGCTGCCTGGTTGTCAAAAGGAGCGGGATTAGGACATAGAAAAGAGCTCAATGTACTAGAAATGAACTGTAGCAAAATGGTGGTTTGAGCTAGTTGGTACATATTCACAATTTCACCAGCGCTGCGACTAGGAACAAGAACAGAGAAAGAAGACAAGGACAAGCGCTACTAACAACTGAAAGTTTATTTGAAAAAAACACAGATTATATGCACACAACTGACAACCCAAAGCGCCTGCGCTTCCCCCACCAGGCACGCAAAAGAGAGTTAAAAATCTAGATACAAAATTTCACACTCATGTAAGTTTACAGATGGTGTGCTAACGCACGTGTCGATGTTCTTGTGAATGTGATAGGCTTCACACAACTTCAAACCACCATTTTGCTACAGTTCATTTCTAGTACATTGAGCTCTTTTCTATGTCCTAATCCCGCTCCTTTTGACAACCAGGCAGCCTTGGCTTCCCTAATTGCAGTTTGTGCCTTCAAAGCAAGGGTAGCTTCGTGGCATGCCAGACGTGCTCTTTGCCCAGTTGAGGTCCAAGTTATGTGCGGTGGCCTCCTCCCATCTAAAGGGCACAGCCGCAGGATTTGCCGGATTGCATCTTCAGAGTGGTGGCGTCAACATCGATACTACAAGGATTGCCTTTGGGTGGTGTGTGGGAAGGACAAAAATCGTGTGCGGCACTTCCATGAGTGCTGCGAACAAGCGAAAAAACACACCGAGTTCCTTTGGTACACCGCCCGCCCGTGGTTTCCCTCCAGTACAGCGTCTCCGTGCTCCGAAGGAAAGCTCTTGGTCCTGGGTGATCAGCCGGTGCCAGAGAAGTTCCAGAAGATTCTAAAGTTGGGTCCAAAATTCGGTGTCCAGCCTTCTTTGGGAAAAGAAGAAAAGTTGGCTCTTGGAAGGTCAATCGCGCGCCAAGCACGGAAAGAGGAGCAGCCTAGGTGCGTTGTGGAATGTGTTGAGGCCCTCAAGAAGAGTGGCGGAGGGCCGGCCAAAAGGTGGGACTTTGCGCACTTGACCGATTTCTTGACGTCCGAAAAACTTCGCGTGGTTGTCTCGGATAAAGAAGGTTATTTCGTTACGCTGCCAGAGAAACTTTTCCGTGAGAAGGCTAGGAATTCAGTTGCCAAAAACTTTAAGCCTGTGCGTTCCAGTGCCCTTAAACAAAAAAGCGAGGCGTTAAGGCTGGTAGGTGATATGAATTTAGTTGGCCTGCAAGCATCCATTAAGAAGGCGAAAGGCAACTTTTTAGAAGTGTTTTTTGCTGCCAAAACTCATAAAACTGACATCCCCTTCCGTTGCATTGTTACTGAACGGGGAACTTGGCAACATGCCGTTTCAAGTTTTTTGCAAAGTAATTTGTGTTCACTGACAGTAGAAGACCCGTTTCTTGTATCTAATTCCGAGGCGGTTGTGCAATATCT
Organism: Amblyomma americanum; assembly: GCF_052857255.1. Classification (NCBI taxonomy): domain Eukaryota; kingdom Metazoa; phylum Arthropoda; class Arachnida; order Ixodida; family Ixodidae; genus Amblyomma; species Amblyomma americanum. The sequence goes on from NC_135505.1 coordinate 26,041,280, forward strand.
GAAACTAAATAATCCTGGTGGGTGTGATATGTTTAGTATTGATGTGCAGGATTTATTCTATTCATTGCCACATGATAGGCTCCTCCAGTGTGTTAAGAAATGTATAGTAGAGGATAATGATGAAGAAGCATTCATTTCAAAGTGTGGCGTTTCTGTGGGCTCGTTTTTGGAGCTTGTGTCATTTTATCTCAAATCCACATTTGTTGATTGGGAAGGCAGGCTATATGTTCAAAAAACAGGAGTGTGCATTGGCTCAAAAGTGGCTCCGGTACTTAGTAATATCTTTCTTTCCTATGCAGATAGGAGCAATAAAGTTAACTTAGACAACCGTGTAAAACAAATCTTCCGGTATGTAGACGATTATCTTGTTTTTGTTGAATCCCATGACTTCAAGGCACATGTGGATGACATTTTAAAGACTTTTGAAAACTGCGGGTTTGGTCTGAAATTTACCTTTGAATTACCGGAAGATAATCAGCTGCAATTCTTGGATATTAGATTGGAGAAAAAGGTGAATCATGTTTGTTGGTCCTTCCTACAGCGGTCGGAAAAGCCCTTGCTAAATTATCAGTCTGGGCACTCGAAAATAGTTAAATGTGGCATAGCAGTGTCTTGTTTAGGATCTGCACTTACTAAGTCATGTATTCATACTTTAGGCAGCAGTTTCGATAAGCAAGTTCAAAGGCTAAGGTCAGCGGGCTTCCCCAAAGATGTGATAGCGCTTGCTAGCAACAAGATCCTGAAGAAGATGAAGTCGTTTGATAGACATGAAGCACAGGAAAATTCCGGCAATGACAGAACGAAGCATGCGGTAATACCCTACATTCATCAGTTATCCCATAGGCTTAAGCAGGTTGGCACTAGATATGGGGTAAAAGTGCTCTTTTCGGTCCCTAATAAACTAGGCAAGGTTTGTGCTATTGTTGACAAAAGAGCCCGGGAACAGAAGCAAATAAGAGGCAAAAGAAAAAATGCATGCCAGGTGGATCATGAGTCAACCTTTGTGCCATGTGCAGAGGGAGTGGTTTATGACATACCTTTTAAATGCGGCAAGAGTTACATTGGGCAAACCGGTAAATGCATAAATACACGCTTACGTCAGCATAGAACCTCTTTGAATGGTGCTCCTTCATCAAATCTGTCCCTTCATTACAGAGATTGTCTTCTAAACAAACCCGGTGTGTCTAACAAAAAAGCATGCTTTCCTCTGCTTAACAGGGCTAAGATTAAATTCAGACATCCAGATCAGTTAACTAGGGAGTTGTGTGAAGCCTATCACATTCACAAGAACATCGACACGTGCGTTAGCACACCATCTGTAAACTTACATGAGTGTGAAATTTTGTATCTAGATTTTTAACTCTCTTTTGCGTGCCTGGTGGGGGAAGCGCAGGCGCTTTGGGTTGTCAGTTGTGTGCATATAATCTGTGTTTTTTTCAAATAAACTTTCAGTTGTTAGTAGCGCTTGTCCTTGTCTTCTTTCTCTGTTCTTGTTCCTAGTCGCAGCGCTGGTGAAATTGTGAATTTTAGGCCTGCTACGCGCCAGGCTCGAAAAAACTTTTTGAATTCGGATATGATCACGCTGGCCCTCGCTCTTTTGAGATACGAAATAACAAGCTGGACATCAATAAAAAATGCTTCATGTATAACCCAACCACGGACACTGTTGAAAAAATCGTGGCACGTGGCGAATCGTCTGCACTGGAATCGTCTGCCTTGGATTCCGTAGCTGGATCTTCCGCTGTACCGTAGGGAATCGCGAGGGGAAGTGGACGGCTGTCATCATCGATCTCAGTTCTTTATACTAACGTCAGGAGCCTACTTAACAAGCATACTTCTTTATCTTCTGCTATAGACACATGCTCAGCTGACATTATAGCGCTAACGGCAACGTGGCTCTCAACGCATGTGTCAGATTCCGAAATCTTCCGCAACACTCATTGCTATTCGGTATATCGTTGTGATAGAACAGCTAAACGTGGCGCCGGTGCTTTACTTGCCCTTTCCAGAGACATTCCATCTTCATGTATCGAAGTCTTCAGCGAATTAGAATTAATTTTTGCGTCAATAGTGATAGGTCATCTAAAATTGGTTATTGGCGTCAGTCTACATTCACTAACAAACTTCACGACGCTATAAATCTTGTTCCTCATAAATCTTGTACATCACCGCTTTTTCTACTTGGGAACTTTTTTTCCGGACTTTTTTATGGACTGCTCAGCCGCCTTCTTTATCTCCCCCTTCGCATCAAGCTAAAGAATTCTTAGAACTTTGCAGGACAATTTCGCTAACTCAGTTAGTTACAAAAGCCAATAGGACGCTAAATAACGCTTTGAACACTCTTGATCTAATTCTAGCAACTAATCCAGTGATAGCTACTTACATAGCATATCTTCCAGGCATCAAGGATCACGTGATGCCGAATTTTTGCATTAATATACCACATCCAAAAGTGAATAAAGTAAAAAAATCATTCTAGATTAGAAACGCGCCAACTTTACTGGCATTAACAATGAACTGGGAACATTTGTTGATTACTTTATTGCAAACTCAGACTACTATCTGTTGAGGATAACTGGATATCATTCAAAACGAAGGTTCACGAACTAACTGATAAGTATATCCCTAAGCGCATCGTCACCTTTAATCCACAAGCACCATGGCACAACTCTCACATCAGACCATTATCTAACAAAGTGAAACGTCTATACCGCCGCGCGAAGCTTGCACCATCTAATGCGCGATGGGTGAAGTACAAATCTGCTTCCGACGGTTACGTCAACGCGATTAAACTTGCAAAGAATAACCATTTGTCGGCCGCATTACCAACTATTTTGAAAACGAGTGTTAAAAAATTTTGGCGCGTTATACGACCTGCGAACGACCCACTTATTAGACTACAAGACGCCTCCGGTAAACTTATCCCCAATGATATTAGTGCTTCCGTGCTGAATGACACAATCGTTGAAGGCTTTTCCTTCAATTTAAGCGTTAATCTTCCATTCAAACCACACCGCAGGTTCCCGACAATGTCACCTATAACTGTCGATCAATCTGGTGTAGCCAAATTATTTCAATTTTTAAAAAGGATTCTTCACCTGGTTCCGATGCGATTAGCGCTAAATTCCTAAAAAATACTGGTACTTATAGTTCAGTTATACTGACGAACCTTTTCAACAGTCACTCGACACAGCAAGCCTTCCTAGCGACTGGAAAATTGGGAAGGTGGTTCCACTTCACAAGTCCGGTGGTAAGCACTGCCCTCAAAACTTTCGTCCCATTTTGCTCACCAGCAGATGCTGCAAATTACTAGAACATATCATTTTCAAGAATGTCGCTGCCTTTCTCGATGAGAATTCATTTCTCAAGAGTGCGGGACATGGTTTTCGTCGAATATAGTCCTATGAAACGCAATTGCTAGCCTTTACTGATAAGCTATACCGCATACTTGACATCTCATCTTGCGCTGATTGCATTTTCTTATTTTTGCAAAGCCTTTGAAAACGTTTGCCATAAATTGCTGCTATTTAATCTGATCCATCTTAACCTCGACCATAACGTCTTACAATGGATTAAATCTTTCCTTCTTAACTGTTGGCAATTTGTGCTTGCTAGCAACACTAATTCACCGATTGGTAACGTGCTATCTGGTGTCCCACAGGGATCGGTCCTTGGACCAGTCCTGTTCTTAATCTATATTAATGACCTTCCTTCTGCCATATCTTCTAACATTCGCCTTTTGACTGACGATTGTGTAATATTTCGGGAAATAAATAACGTCAATGATACTGACACTCTCTAGTAAGAACTTAATTTCATGTCAATCTGGTGCACTAAGTGGAATATGAAATTAAACACTAATAAATGTAAAGCTTTGCGTGTTTCCCGGACATCTAAGGCTCTTCCTTCATATTATCTTAATGGCACTCGTCTTAATTGGGTAAAAACGTACAAGTCCCTAGGAATTTATATCACTCAAAACTTAACATGGTCTGTTCATATTGACTACGTGATTAATAATGCTATCCGCATGTTAGGATACTTACGTCGCAATTTCTCTGCCGCTCCCTCATCCCTTAAACTTATACTCTATAAAACACTTATACGTCCTTACCTAGAATACGCAAAATCAATATGAGACCCTACTCATGAAAACTTCGTATATTTCTTGGAATTAGTCCAAAATAATTCCGTTCGCTTCATTCTTTCAAGTTACAACCGTACGGCAAGCATCACAGCCATGAAATCTAACGTCTATCTCCCACCGTTACAATCTCGCCGCAAAATTGGTCCCCTAACTCTATTTCACAAGTTATATCATCATATTGTGCGTCACGACAATCTCATGTCACCCCCTAATACATTTCACGTCGCATCGATCACCGGCACAGGGTTGGCATCCCAACATGCCACACGAAATCTTCTTTTGAGTCACATCTTCCCCGCACATCTGTGGAATGGAACCGCCTTACCCCCGATATTGCAGCCATTCCTGATAATAAAATTTTACACGACACTGTAGCTAATATTGTTTATTCTGAATAAAGTTGATTGGGCGTTATATCTGCTTCCACAGTATTGTATACATTGTTTTTATACTATTTACGTTTTCTGGGTGGTGTTGTTGGTTTTATTCTGGAGAAAATTTATTTTTAATATCTATTTTCACTGTATTATATTCATTGTTGTTTATCCTAATGAACCCACTTCCCTCTGTAATGTCTCTGGCCCTGAGGGTACAATAAGTAAATAAATAAATAAATTTAGCACTGGCCCTCACTTGTACCACTCAACACTTATTCCTATCGCTGTTGACTAAGAAAATTTTTCTTCTGTTTTTTCAGTAAACGAGAGACAAGCGGCAGGCGATGGTAGATGACTTCACGCGGCTATCAGCAGTGAACTATTTCAAGTTTTTAGCGCCTATCTGGATGATTTATTAACTGAGGAAGTAGCCCCAATCACAAAGGTTTATATCTGTGGTGCGCTTTTGAAACAATTATAAACGATTGTTTTATACTGGGTGTGGCTACAGATGCCGGCTTATTGGGAATGTGTTTGTGTTTGTTGCGGGGGCAATTTTGAGATAATTTACACAACTCATCCGGATGCCTCGAAGGGGCTGTCGATAGTATATTAAATGCGCCAAAAGTACAAAAACCAGCGCCCGTTCCGGCTGCCTTTTTCGTCTCTCGTATTCAACTTCTAAGGATGTAGGGTCTTTAGCGTATTTTACCACTTTGCTGTATTTCTGATGATGATGATGATGATGATGATGAATTTTTATGCCGCAAGGCCAGCTTTGGCCAACAAGCGCCATGGCACAAGGTGTTGTCGTCTACCCAAGGTAGGGTCAAAGACCCATTATGCAAGCATTTCACCCTAAAGAAGCCGAGCACTGGGCAGGAGAAAGCTTGTACCTATTGTATCACCGGAGGGGGGAAGGGGGTACCCGGGGGCCTTGGGGATCGAACTCGCCCCTCCCGCATGGAGGCGGATGCTCAAACCACTAGGCCATCGCTGCGGTCACTTTGCTGTATTTCTATTACCCTTTGCACTGCGCCATTAACTCACTACAATATATTATGCGCTTTCTAAACATCACGTATAGTTAAAAGCCGCACGGGATGTTTATCATCTCTTGAATGCAACGATCCCTTTGGCTTAGATTTCACAGCACTCCAAGCTAATCAAATTAGTGACAAAGCTCTCCGGGCTACACCTGCTGTCTAAAAGATTACATGATGGTGGTAGCTGGCTTTTGCAGTCAGCGCTGGTCGCTGAAGGCCTCCTTCGTTTGGAATAAAGACAGCTTCTTTTATATCAAGAGCAGGTGGCGCAAAAACATCAGTGGTGAGATGTCTGCAAATGCCTTGAATGAAATATAAAATACTGCCAATAGAGTTAAAATAAACGCATTCATTTGCAAAGAGGTAATTAAATCCCTTTAACATAGACGAAACATTTCAGGTAGCGTGGATGGTGTCATCCACGGCCAGGAGTGCATAAAAATCTTCTGATACGCACAGAAAGGTAGGTTTTTAAACTGAATTGTACCTGTGAAAAAATTGGCGGACACACCTGAACGTATTTACAGGAAATGTTGGAAGCGCAGGCGCGTAACCTGCATCGTACGAAAGTAGGTCACCTGTGTTTTCAATATGAACATTTGGCCTTCCTTCAGTTTCAGAATGTTACTGTCTTCAAAGTTAAAAGTAAACTGACCCGAGAAATTCTGGAAACTCTGAAAGCTCCTGGTCTTGTTATAAATTCTAGTTTGGTTCTTAAAAAAACACTCGGCACACATCGGTCGTGCTGTATTTGCAAGGCTAAAATCAAATCCAGATCATCATTCCTGGCTCGCTTTAGCACTGCGCTGATGAGGCAAAAAACAAGAGCGCATCACGCAGCGATTGACACAAATGCCTCTAATAGCGTTCCGGTAGTGACAGAACGCCCCCGCCGCGGTGGCTCAGTGGTTAGGGCGCTCGACTACTGATCCGGAGTTCCCGGGTTCGAACCCGACCGCGGCGGCTGCGTTTTTATGGAGGAAAAACGCTAAGGCGCCCGTGTGCTGTACGATGTCAGTGCACGTTAAAGATCCCCAGGTGGTCGAAATTATTCCGGAGCCCTCCACTACGGCACCTATTTTTCCTTTCTTCTTTCACTCCCTCCTTTATCCCTTCCCTTACGGCGCGGTTCAGGTGTCCAAAGATATGAGACAGATACTGCACCATTTCCTTTCCCCCCAAAAAACAATTATATAGTGACAGAACGTAGCAAGAGGCACGTGCAATGTGGTCAGGGGGTGCAGATGAAAACAAAAAAAAAACATAGCTTGTGACGGTAGGCTCTGCCCTTCACATGCTTCCTTTCTGTAGTTGTACTGTAGGCTGACCCACGTCCATTTTATTAGTTGTTCCTTTTCATAATGACGTCCTGCGTTGATTGGACGCACCCCGGGGATACGATGCATTGCCTGCTGGCTCCTAAGTTATGAAGCTTGGTTTGTTTTCGAAGGTATCAACTGATTAAGTAGTCAATATGCTTCCCCTTTTGATGTGTGTTAAGATAGCAACAAACCTTCTCGGTTGTCGGGAAAGAGCCGATCACCGTTGCTCGAGGCTGTCTTCAATTTAAAGCTTACGAACATTTGGGATAACGTGCACAACTCACCTACCGGAACCTGGAATATCATAGCAGTTTTGCGCGGGAGCGAATATTCTAGAAAAATCTGATTGCATCTGGTGACACAAAGTGAGGAATCCGCATGCTCCACAGTAGTATCTGCAAGGAACATGTTGATGTAAAAAGTCCTCATAGTGTTTTTTAGAACCATTCTCTGTAACGAGGTTTAGCGATAGAAAGAAAGAGCTCAAAGAAGGAAGTTAGTCTTTAAATATGCTTAGTGCCTCCACGTAACATGTGCTTAAAATTGAGCTGGTTGATGATGGCTACGTGGCTATATTTTTTGAGGTTGTGGAGGCCTCGCCAAGGGTGTGACATTCCCGTAGAGCCAATGGGGACGATTTTGAAATGCGACGGTGGCGGTGCCTGGGAGTTGGCGGTAAAGGCATAAATTGCTCAAAACTTTTTGAAACAAGCTCAGCCAAGCCAATCCAGAAAAATCCAATATGGCGGCGTTTGTTTACCCGGCTGGTTGCGGGCGGTTGCTCGCGCGTTCGTGGTGCTGGCTGCCGCTAGCTCGATGCAAGCTTCGTAAATACTGGTGACTTGCTGCTCCCGCGCTGCATTCCCGCTTGATTTCCTAAGTACTTACGACATCTGCTTACCCGCTTTTGCATTTCGATGTGTCTGTTGAGGCAGCACGGTGCATGGTGGCGAGCGGCGCGGCCAGCGCGGCTGATTAGCAGCTGCTTAGGGCGCTCGCTCGAGTACCAAAAACGTAAATAGTTTTCTCCAAAGAACAGTTTATTAAAGGAAACATCAGTAGTGGCAATCGATGTACAAAAGTGATTTTAGGCATCTTGGGCATTGCAATATCAGTGACAATCGTTCTAAAAATCAAAATTAATAAATTCCATTATGGAAACCTAGAACACATGAGCGAGTGCACAGAGAATATATACAGGGTACAAAGAGGTAAGGTACTATCAAGGTAGGTCCGGTACATATAAGCATGTGCTACATTCATGTAGCATATGCTTTTGTGCAGGTTCAGATGAACAGCAGTGAAGTACAACATCCGAGATGTATTGAAATGTATCTGTCTGTGGCTATGCATACACACATACAGAGAAGGGCAGCGAAAAGTTTCAGCCTTTCACTCGTTGCATCAGACTAAGGACAACATAATATGCTGCAGTGCTATAACTTAGTAAACAGATGCCATGAAAAGAACTTAGGTAACCTTGGGCACGTTTAGCTCTTGGCAGATGAGTTACAGGCTTGCATGCTTTAGGACACAGCTCGTCTGCCATGCCCTATTTTGGTTTCTTTGTTTTGTAGATACCAAGGGGAGGAAGATGCAACCAGGGCAGGCCGAGAATTGTGTGGAGAAGCGACTTTATGAAAATTCTCTGAACAGTTGTGGCCGTGGCTGGTGACGAACAGTAATTGGAGGTCATTAATTCAGCTTGCGATGACACATTGGGGTGTAACAAAATATGCGTGCGTATAAATAACTCATCTGAGAAATGAAAACGCACAGGGTTCGTAACAGGCCAGTAATGTTTCTCTATGTGGCGTTATACTGCATCTACCACAATGTCCAGTTATTATATTACTGAATGGTAAATTGCAAGTGGTCCGTGTACTGTACAGTATCTGCAAACGCTTATGGACGCCACACAGTTCAGCGTAATGCGCCGGCCGCTGCTATTGTGCCCCTCATGACCCATGTGTTGCTCCAAAAGGTGAAACCCCCAAACGCTACAACTTCCAGAAGGAAAAAAAAAGCAACTACAAATAGCACCGCAGCATATTTCGAGCACGCTTGTATTGGACACCAGCAAACATGTCAAACATTTTTCATCTTATGCGTACACCCCTCTTAAATGTTACAGAGCCGAGCACCTGAGCCAGTCCGCGTTTGCTGCCTGTGGGTTCTGCTCTCTGTTTCATACATCAGGTGCAATGCTGTCAAAGCTAGCGCTCTTGTTTGCGCTGCCTGCATCCATGACCAAAAAGTAGTGCGTTCCTTGTGGTGAGCGAAACATGGTGAATGCTTTGCCTACAGGCTTACTACATGACGCATTTGTCATGAGCTTGATTAAATGCACTGTTATTGCTGACGACACGCTGTTGCTTTGTCAGTCCTCAGACCACTCGGCCACAAAACAAGCACGGAATAACATACCTCCCTTCATTTTTTCTTGCTGATTACTTTCGTACATTTCACTGTGTTGTACCTTATGTATGAAATGAACTGTAGCTATCACCAATTTTCCCAGCAGCATAACAGAGGGCAAGCCATGACCAGAGGTTGCCAAGTTATATACCACAAGAACTCCTGGGTTCCGCAGAGCACTTTTTGGTTTTTGCGAGCACCTGAATCGATGTATGCTTCAACATTATGGTGTGCTTCACAAATTTACTTTTTGCACAAATGGCACTGTTACTGATCATAAGAACTATGGTTAGCATACAGCCAGTCATTAACTGAATTCTGGCATTCCTTGAAGGGCACTGAGCCTGTATACTTGTCACGCAGGAAGAAAGAGAAGCCAAAACAAAACGGTTTCCCTAGCACCTCTTGTAAGTTGTTAGCATTCAGCAATATTAATTTGAGAACCAATGGTCATAGCAATGCTCATACTAACAAGGCACACAAGGCTTCTAGAAGGCAAACTTGTACTTTGTAAAAGAAGTAACGCAGCAGGAGCAAAAGCAGTCAGTACAGTATATGTGCAATCGGAGCAGAATTACGGATAAACAGGTACATAAATACTTATATACATAAAAAATAAATAGTACAACAAAAAGTTAAAGAGAGAGCACATGTGTAGTAAGTAGGCAGCATTAAAAATCCAAATACAATAATATCCTAACACAGTGCCTCATGAATTTAGCCGGCTAATTTGCGCCTCTTTCTGGCGGGAGCACTCTGTTTTGTTTTTGACGTCATGCTCCTGTTTAAAAAGGAAAGGTGCCAATGCAGCCTTGTGCGGCAGAATAATTTAAGGAATTTAATTTTGCAGCCTAATGAACAGAAAACAGCTTGCTGGTTAGGCATCCTCTCAACAAGATTCCTGGACACATTGGACAAATGAGCACAGCAAGAGATTTCTTTTCTGAAGGCCGAATCCAATTTCTTTATATAATTTAGACATGCCTCAGAAGTTGCGGCAATTGACTGGAAAAGGTGCTCGGGAACACCATTCTCCTTGAGTAGTGCAAAGAATTGGTGTCGTCCATGGAGAGAGCCACCGTCTGCTGCAAGGAGTGTTCCCTCACATGTGCATTCTGTGGTTCTCTGGTCAAGAAAGCTCTTCACAAGAGTGCCAGCAACATGGTACACAACATTTTCGTATACTATGTCAGGGGCATCTTGTGAAGACGCCTGCAAGTCAGATGAACCTGAGCCTTGCTGCCTGCTGTGGCTTGTGCTTGGAGTGCTGCTTGGTGACAATACTGCAGAAACACTCTCCAAGTTGGTGAGGAACGCATGTGTTGTCACTTCGCAGTTTCCTTGCGAAAGTTTGAAAAGTTGGCCAATCCAAATATGTTTTACAGCAGCCACGAATTGGTACACATTAGGTGTCTCATTGCAGCCATGTTTTTGACGAACTATTGCAAAAAAATTTTCCAACGGATCCTGCTGCAACCGACGAGTGAAAAGATGAGTGTAATCGAAATCGGCCTTTAGATCTGTCCACAGCAGAAGTAAGGCTTTGATTGTAATCTGCCAACCTTTGATGGTGTGTGGTTGCTTGTCCAGAGGACCACCAAAATGCCATTGGGCGATCCAATCTATGCACGACTCAAGGAAGACATGATGTTCCGAGCCTTCTGTCATTGCGTACCGCAACTTGTCGTCCTGCTTTTTCAGGGCCGAACTGTTCAGGCAGTCAAAAAGCTTATCCATCCTTTCCGTGAACTCTGCTGTAAATTTTGCATCAACAGGAAGCTCTTGAATGGCAATGAGAGTGAGGAGTGCCACAGATACGGATTCGCTGAACACTTGTGTGGCGTACTTCACTCTCATGTCAGCAAAGGGCATCCTGTAGATGTGTTGCTCTTTTAGTTTTTTTGCCAATCTGCTTTTGAGATGCTCAACTGGTGTTTTGGAGGCCCGATCAATGTGACGAGTTTTTTTGTAAAGGGTTTCGATGTGTGTCCAGTCAACAACCTCAGAGCCAATGGTGAGCTTATGTCGTCGCAAATTATTTCTTGTGCATTTGATTAGGTGTGGGGTGTCAAACATGAAGTATATTTTGCGGTTGTTGACAACAAAATATGGTTCATGGATAGAATGGATGAGCATTCTTGACAGACTCACATTGTTCGACCCTTGATCACAAATGACCGCTTTCACCAGAAGACCTTTGGTTTGAAGCTGCTGAATTAAATCTAATAGCAGCTTGCGCATTGCAAGAACTGAAGTTGCATTGTGGGACGCTGCAAAGGCTACTGGCTGCATCCAACTTCTTGATATGCCAGACACCGCCATAACAAGGGCTATGTTTGCCACACGAGAAGTCCTAGTATTCCCATCATCTGTGAAGCCAATTACAATATCTTTTGATTGATCATACATCAAATTTTTTTTCAAGGATATTTCATCGAATAAAAGACAGCATGCTTTGTCTTGTAGTGGCCAATCTTTTGTAATTGATTCTATTGCATCCATGGCACCTGGAATGATACCAGGTGTCATTGGGATGTCTGCCAGCCAGCGCCTTAGCGTCCTCACATGTGGCAAATGGAGCTTTTCTCTGAGGAAGCGATAAGCTTTTGGAGAGTGAAAGAACAAATTGAGAGCGAATTGTTTAATTTGTTTTGACCAGTGCTTTTTGGATTTCGGAAATGAGCAGAGCCTGATTTGAGCTTTAACCAATTCAAAAAGGTCTTGTGGCAAATGCGGTTCAAGCTTGTTGAGAGCCTCCTGCTGCGTTACTCGCCTTGTGTCGTGCCTTTTCCTAATCCGACTCAGTGCCTTTCGGTACCTGTCGCTTCGAGAATGCAACTTCTCGAAGCGCTTTTTGGTGCGAGGGGTGTACACAACTGCGCCCTTCCTCCGCCGACTCTTGGGCGTTCCTGATGCTGGTGTCATCACTGGCTGTCTGACACTCTCTTTGGCACCGCTGAGGCCACTAGGACCAGCTTCAGCTGCAAAAAATATATAAAAAAAGCATATTTATGTTTGCCTCAGAGCGAGACCTACATCTACATCCCTCACAAAATCAAGATTAGGGTGCAGTCACAGGGCTACAGGTTGCCAAACTTGCAGGGCAATGTTTTTGTGTGAAATGATGAATACAGTCGTGCCCCGTTAATATGATCCTCGCTGATAGGGACAGTTTTTTCTGGCGACCAACTTTACGCCTCGCTTAAATGGAAACTAGTTGCTCGTAATACAGACAGGGTAATAGTTAATGGATCTCATTGTTATCCATGTGTTTTGCCTGCTTAATATTCAGAGCAATTTTTCATGACAAGCTTGAGTTAAGCAAATGGAAAAAACCAGAAATATTTATGTGCAGTAAAGCGATACCTACACGCTGTTACGGGCCTGCCGATACCCATCATGAATATATCAAGGTTACCGATGCATACTTTTTCATTGAAGTGGAAGGTTGTAGTTTGCAATAAATTCTAATGTTTTCTTGAGTACTTACCATAATCAGGTGAGTCCCATGATGCTGATGCAATCACTCTGATGGGTGTGCTTTGGGCAGCACCTGTCAAATAAATAAACACACTGTGGGAGGCTTCAACCAAGTATTTTAATTCTCAGGTGCACATTTTTAGCCTGGCTACGCAGCGTGTATGTGAATGGTAAGCAACAGGCTAGTGAAGCAATTTTAAGAACAAGTACCTGAGAAGGCTATCCAATGTTTTCATTGAGCTGAATGAAAAATTACCTGTAAATATAATTCTGTACAGATAGCACAGGGGTCCACCACGTAAACAATGCATTCATACATATGCACACAGAAAAATATATGAAATACTAGTTGGTGAGCATAAAGTTAACACTTGTTTCTTCTCTTCTGAAACAAATGTCTGGCATCCGAAGTAGTGGTACAGTAAGATGTGCCGACGTGCACCTAATTATTGCACACCACGACATAATTGCACACTGCTGCTATTGCAGAGGGTTAATTTATTACGTGCAAATCTGCAGCAATAGTGCTGCAGTCTATTGTTGAATTTTCATAGATTATCACTGCACTATTAGTGCATTGCACCTACCTTCTTCGTCAGCTGGGGGAGGGGGCGTAGTCTGCACATCAGTGAGCTGCGGGGCACGTGAAGAGTGTGGGTCGTCTGCAATTAAACGACCGCTTAGACACTCCCAATCTAAAGAAATCAGCCAGCAAAGTAATTACATATGTTTATTTTTTTGTGCTATGACAGAGCCCTCAGCATAAGTAATACTGCATTACAGGGTTAGCCTGAACCAAATGAAAAGTTCTTCATTTCAAGCTGTAATGTAAAACAGATCCTGACTTAGTGCACCTACCTGTGTCATGGACAGCAGAATCTGCACCAGCAATTGTGCCTAGCCCAAGTGTTGATGGCAACGGCAAGTAGTCTGAAATATAGGTACCACTTAGTTACTCCCAAGGAAAACAAACCAACTGGTGTAGTGAGACATTAGGAATGTTTTCCTATGCAAGATTGCAGGAAGACTTACCGTGACCAAGCATGACTTCCACTGGTGCAGCAGTGGACTGTAGTGGTGAAGCGGATTCAATGCCTATGCGAACAAGGAAAAAAAGATAGCCAATCAAGCTCTGCATAGCAGCACCTTCTGCTCAGTGCACAGTATGGCCTTGATGTTCTATTTGGAACGGTTTCTCTTGCTGGGAGTTAGTGTGATCTTAAATTGGGCTTAAATCGTTTTTGTGAGTTTGTAGGCAGTTACGATTAAAAAGGAAAAATTTGTGCGATAAATATACCGCGACATACAAAATAGCACAGCAGCACACAGGAAGAAGAATGAAAACACACAAACGAACACTTTACTGTGAACCACGAGGCCATAAATTCACTTGATGTGCATTGTAGGAAATACAAATCAAACTGCAAACCTATCTATGAAGCGTGCAATGTCACCACTATTAATGCTTGCAAACTTATTCCCGAAATCATTCAGGAAGAAATCAGATAGCCTAAGTGACATGTGCATCGCTAAATATCCTGGCGGGTTGCTCCTCAAAGAACCATTTTTACCTTAGAAACCGGTAAAATGTTTACCCTCCATGCTTGCACAATATGCGGCCACTTCATGTATAATTACCGCCTCGTGTGTCACAATAAGCTGCTGGCAGTTTGTGCGTGTGTGTGTTCTTTCTTGACCCTGTGTGCTATTTTGGAGTGAATTCGCGCAGTCTGCTCTCTATTCACCGCAGCGAACAGTAAGTAATAATGACAAGAATACTAAACATAGAGTTGTAAAAATTATTTTCCTCACTGCTGCTGGAGTGCACTATCCAGCATCTGATTGTTAATATGGTTAAGAGAAATTTAAGCTACAACATGGTACACAACTGCAGTCTGATGCAACTGAAACAATGGCCACATGACATTGAAGCAGGAAAGTTTTGTGCCCGGGAAGTGATGTTTGCAGTTAGCCTCTATGAATGCAATTGTTCCCTTTGGTCTTACATTTACAGGATGGGTTTTTCTGAAAATAGTGCCCTCACCTTGTGCCGCACCTCCTTCATAGAAATCTGCAACAAAAAAGCCACAGGATACACTGAGGGATCAAGCTTGGGAAGAATTTACTGGGAGAGGAATTTTGCTTACCCGGGTGCACCAAGGCTCTCAGACGAGGCTCATGCACCTTCACGGAAGGGACTGCTTCATGCGTGAGCCTTGTGCAGGCATCACTAGTGAAGCAATCCCTCGTGAAGTGCTTTGAGCAGAGCCTGTATGTTTTGTAGACCTTTTCCCTTGGTGTCTCCAGGAGTTCAAGCCTATTGGCATATTTCAGCCAAATGGAGAATCTGAAAAACAGCCAAATAACATGATTTCATACATTTTAAAGGTTTGCATACCTCACTTCAGGAATGCTTATTAGCATCTCCTTACACAGCAAAGGGGTACGAACATTATATAACATATATGCGTGAAAACAACTGTGGCAGGATGCAAGCAAAATAAGACAGCAGTTTGTAACAATGTGCCACAGCCTGCTAGTCTATTGCTATGCTGGCCAATCGAAACGATGAATGAAATCACCTTTTTAATGTCTGGCTATGATCGACAAGCCAGAACCTTTAAAATTCTTGAGCTTATGTTTTCTTTTGTGATCTGCTTTTGGTTTAGGTAACAATAACTAGTTCTTTGTTCCAAATGCTTTTTGGGTGCGGCATAATTTTGTGCAGCAGATAGAAATGGGGACAGAGCTTCACTGCAGACTTAAGCTCTATCTGATCATAGCAATTATTCCACTCACACTTTTCTCTAGGTAACTGCATACTAACCACCACCCATGATTCGTTCTTTTCTAATTCCTCCATTAAACACAAGTGCCAATGTAGCTATGCTATGGCAGACAGCTGCTTGCCCACAAATTTGAAGTCTGGATTAAGAACAGCAGGTAAATGAACCAGTAGGCACAGTTTTTCATCTTTTGCTTTCACTGTGATCAAATGGGAAGTGTGAAAGGGATGTGAGCAGAACATCAACAGGAAACACTGCTCTTTCAAGAAACTGAAGGTGCAGGCAAATAGCATGGGTCCAGAAGAAGGGGAAAAAAGTGCTTAAGCAAGGGAAATGTCCCAAAAAAGACACAGACAAGAAGAAAGCGACCTTCGCCTTCCCCTCACCCACCCGCCGGAAACGAGCGTTTCCGGCGTACTAGGCGAAACTATTTGCGAGCTTCCCAAAAGCTGTCAAGGACAAGGCGCGAGATAAGAGACATATGTGAGGAGATGGGAATAATGCGGAGAGTTCAGAGCCCTCCAAGGTCAGTCGTGCGCCCCGCGAGCGAGCAGCGTAGAGGACAGCCGGGGTGGAGTGTGGAGCGAAATTTACAATGCTGGAGCGGCAGCACTACGGTAGGCAATAGTTTCGAGAAACGCTTCCACGGAGTACATGGGTGGTTGAGCGCGGATATCGCGAGGAACAGCTCCGGTAAAAGTAAGAAAAACAAGACCGGCGGACTTTCTATATGCGGCTCACGGCGTGCAATGGACTTTCAGCGCGGTGTCCAACACTAGTGGTGTTAGTCTGAACAGCTCGATAATTTATGTGACGTGCATCACTGCTGCAGAAACCATGCACGAACACGCAAGAAATAATATTCAAGCGCGCTGAACTCCGTAAAGAAACAGCCAAACTGAGCATTACAATTACTCCGCTGACGACGCTATAGGCACAGAAGTTAGAATATTCATATTTAAAATACACTCTGAGGGCACCGGAATCTGCGGGGAATAAGCTTTTAAAGGCAGCGAGAAAAGTCAGTGAGTCAGACACACACACACACACATGCGAACAAGCAAGCAAGGTAACTAACGGTCCCACGCTTACGAGAGGCAACGGCTGTTGGGCCATCTCAAACTGCAGCACCTTCCCTTAATTTTGCTTTAATGTCCTTAAACGTACTTATCAAACTCATCTCGCAAAACCAAAGCCACTGCAGTAAACAGCGCCAGGTAAAACTAGTTCTATTCCGTCGGCAATTTCAAATGGTAACGACCAAGGGCGGTCAAAACAAAGGCACAACGGTCGCCAACGGCTATGCAAAGAGGGATACGATAGTCAGTGAATTCATAAATACCTGTGGTCAGAAGGAAATCTGAAGAGATGTTCTCCACTCCTGCCGGATGTGCTGCACCACTTCGCGCAACAATACATATGCGACATGACGCTGAGGACGGTAATCACGCTGGTCCAGTGCGCACGTCGCGTCGGCAGTCGCTCGCGTAGTTTCGCTATGCTTGCGCCGGTCGCTGTCGTCTGCTGCCACTGCGCTGCAGCGTTGCCCGCGGCGGCACTGGCGGCGCAGACGCGTTGTGTCATTTTCGCAATTTATTTCTTTGATATACTATTTTTAATGCTTACGACTGGTTATATTTTCATTCATAAGCATGTTTGTGTTGTCTACTATGGTCGAGAAATTTTACTTTTTATTAGGCTTGACTCCAGCCGCGTTTGCTGCCAGATACCAGGATCGCTGCAATCGTTCCGACCGTGGCGACACTTACGGCGCGGACGCGCAACTTGCAACATGCCACAGCACTGGCCTCGCTCACTGCCAAAGACACGTTACGTAGATTTAGAGTAGATGTCCAGGTTGTTTTCTGCGCTCTCTCGCCCTGAGCAGCTGAAATCGCTAAAAGAGGCTAATTAACATAAAGGTTATTTTACATGACTTGGCTCCTTGTGTAACTATTTGTGTAGTGCCGTGGTGATAATTCTCTGCAGAGCTTCTCTGGGCGATAGGCTCGAGTGTCACTTAGTCGTAAAGAAGAGCGTTCACGCCCACATCACACCTATTTGGGCGTGTTTATTGGTCTGTGGAAGGCATCCTCGTCCTTATGAATGCATAAGATTTATCTACACTTGCCGCTAATAAACTGAAAATTTCAAAGAAAGAATGTGAGTGCACAGCTTCACTTTTTTTCATTTTCGGAGGGCGGAGACCGGAACAGGCCTACAACATGCTGATGATGTAATTCTTGATCGCTAAAACGGATTTTAAAGTTTCCATCAAGACACTTCAGAATGCCGAATAGGGAAATGGCGATGTCATGAATGCGTGCTTCCATTCTCCAGCTGTACATACTTCTGATAAAAATCATAGAAACTTTATCTTGGCGCATTTGTTGGCAGCACTCTTGCATTTCGCGTGCAATCACTGTTAATAAAACTTACTAATAGCCACGTGGTCAACATAGCTTTTAACCAGATTGATTAGAAGACGCGTCATTTATTGGTTTTCAGCAAAAATTAGCGCATGGCCTACAGAACGGTGATCGTGCTTTGCTGCGAGGTACTCTTCAGTGCATCGAACAAGCGTAGCCGTGTTTTCTTTATCGTGGAAATAGAGCTAATGATCTAGGTTCGATTGCACTGGACGGCATGCATAAAATTTATGTCATCGCCATGTTGGCATCATTTTTTCACCACAAAGCCTTATTACTTTGTATTTCAGACCTTTAGCCTTTAGCCGCCGCGGTGGCTCAGTGGTTATGGCGCTCGAATGCCTATCCGAAAGACGTGGGTTCTATCCCGGCCGCGGCGGTCGAATTTCGATGGAGGCGAAATTCTAGAGGCCCGTGTACTGTGCGATGTCAGTGCACGTTAAAGGACCCCAGGTGGCCGAAATTCCCGTAGCCCTTCACTATTTATTTGAAATTCCTTACAGGTCCATTGGGAATTGTGTAAGGGGGGCGAAAAAAAGATATAATACAGTGCATTAATAACCAAAGGAAACAAAAGGAAACGTACGCGACGCAAAACAATTCACTACAATACAGGATAATGTGCTCACCGAACGTGGAAACAAAGCGCGATTAAGGCAAACACGGAAACATGGCAAGCAAACATAAGTACGAAAACATCCGAATGGCACGAGTGTAGCAGCAAAGCAAAGAACAATAATAGACTTGAACGTAGGTGTGCTAAATGACGGTTTCAGTGAAATATGTGATGAGTTTAGAATGGAAAGATTCTAGATTAGACGCGGAAGCGATGTTGTCTGGCAGATCATTCCATAATCTGATGGCTCGTGGTAATGCAGATGAGTTAAACGCCAATGTGTCACCATATATTCTTGCGAAACTAAACTGATTATAGAATCTTTTCGACGTGCGGGATGAGACATCGAGTTGAAATGAGGTAGTTCTATTGAAGTGCGGATATTTGTGAAATAGTGTGAGGAGAGCGATGTCACGCCGCGTGCTTAATGATTGTAGAGAAAGATCTGTTTTAATCTGAGTGACGCTTGAGCGGCAAAGTTTCGTGAAATGAATCGTGCTGCCCTGTTTTGGATAGATTCTAACGCGACGATCATGTTCTTATGATAGGGAGACCAAATGGGAGAAGCAAATTCAAGTTGTGGACGAACAAAAGTGAGGTATGCTAGTTTTCGAATATTAGATGGTGAATTTCGGAGATTACGGCGTAGCTATCTTGATGACTTTGAGGCGACGGCACATATGGATGAGATATGGTATGACCATGAAAGATCTGAAGAAAAGTTAACGCCGAGGTATTTGTAATGTGATACGTGAGAGAGTAGATCATTTTGAATACGGTATGTATAGCTAGATTTGTTATTTTTACGGGTGAAAGAGATGACTTTGCACTTGGATACATTAAGAGTCATTAACCATGAGTTGCACCAGTCATTAATAGTAAGGAGGTCTGATTGGAGCGCCAGGTGGTCATTAGTAGATCTAATAGGGTGGTATATAATGCAATCATCCGCGAAAATTCGCATACTAGAAGTTTTATTATTAGGTAAATCATTGATATAAATAAGGAATAATAAGGGACCAAGCACACTGCCCTGCGGTACACCGGAGTTAACTAGGGAAAGGTTAGAGGACAGATTATTAACAAATACGAACTGTTGGCGATGCGAGAGGAAGTTACGAAGCCATGTTAAAGTTAGCGAGTCTAGACGGAGTGA
The DNA here is from genome assembly GCF_052857255.1 of Amblyomma americanum. Taxonomy (NCBI): domain Eukaryota; kingdom Metazoa; phylum Arthropoda; class Arachnida; order Ixodida; family Ixodidae; genus Amblyomma; species Amblyomma americanum. The sequence continues at coordinate 26,061,057 of NC_135505.1, forward strand.
TGATAATTTCGAAATCAAGCGGCAGTGAGCTACGCGGTCGAACGCTTTGGCAAACTCAAGGAATATACAGTCAGTTTGAAGGTTATTGTTGATATTAAAATTCAAATCAGTAGTTAGTTCGAATAACTGTGTTTCGCAGGAGTGACCCTTTCTAAACCCGTGTTGATTAGTGTAAAAAAAGTTATTCTGCTCAAGATGACTAAAGACATGCGATGAAATTATATGTTCAAGCATTTTGCAGCAGATGCACGTGAGAGATATAGGACGGTAATTTTCAGCGGAGTTTTTGTTTCCAGATTTAAAAATTGGCACTATTTTAGCTATCTTCCAGTCTGAGGGTAGTATTCCTGTAGTTAATGATTGCTGAAAAATATGAAATAAAATTTTGCTTGCCACTGGAACTGTATTTTTTAAAATTTTTGAATTAATGCCATGAACACCAGCCGAAGTAGATACCTTAAGAGAATTTATGAGACACGTGATGCCTTCTTCAGTTATCTGAATAGGTGTCATGTAGCGGTAATTAAGATCCGGAACTTCCGGAAGGGTGGAATGATCTTCAGAAGAGAACACAGATGAAAAGAAGGTGTTAAATATTGAGGGGCACTCGCTGTCTGAGATGGGGGTGTTGTTACTTTGTAGAGAGATGGAACTATCATCACGCTCAGGGCATACTTGTTTCCAAAACTTTTTGGGGTTAGTTTTCAAAAGGGCTGGAAGATCATGTGAAAAATATGTCTTTTGCAGCAGATAAGGCGGAGCAATAGAGTTTTAGTGCATCACTGTACTTGTTCCGCGCAGAAATGGCACAGGCACGCTTAGCAGTCCGGTATAGCCGCTTTTTCTTGTTCCTTAGTTGTTTAAGCCTTCTAGTAAACCAGGGATTAGATTTATCTTTAGTTATTTTGATCACAGGGACAAACCGGTTGATAAAATATGAAATCTTATCTCTAAAAAGTATCCAGTTTTCCTCAACGCATCGGTTGTTAATTGAAGGTAGAAATGTGTGATAAAAGAAGGTTTCTAGTTCTGTGTTGATAGCTGTGAAATTAGCCTTATTATAATCGTGAATCTTTTTTCTTACATAGCCCATAAACTGAACCGGGATGTCAATACTTAGCTGAAGTAAATGATGATCGCTGAATCCCTTTAAATGAGTTACTGATCCTATCGTTTCCGGTGCTGTAGTCAGTATCAGATCTAGTATGTTAGTGTCGCGTGTAGGTTGGTTTACAACCTGGAATAGGTAGAAATCGAGCATCAGGTTACAAAATTCTGTGGAAATATGACAAGGTAATGATAGTTGAGCCCAGTTGATTAAAGGAAAATTAAAATCTCCGATGAGATAGATGCTATGAGCAGGACATAACTCTGTTGCTTTAGTAATACTGATACGCAATTCATTAACGAAAGAATGACTAGAATCTGGCGGGCGGTAACAAGCGCCTATCAGAATCCTAGTGCAAGATAGTAGGCAGGTGGCCCAGACAATTTCCAGATTTGAATCGGTGGTAATTACGTATGATGTTATTGTTTTCTTTATGCCTAAAAGGACGCCACCGCCTCTCTTTTCAATGCGATCATGCCTGTATATGTTGTATGAATGTGCACCGCGAATGATTTCGTTGTTTGTAATGTTAGGATTCAACCAAGTTTCTGTAAGAATGATGATGTGCGATTCACTATCGTCTAGGAAAGAAGAAAGCAGATCGCGTTTTGGCACTAGGCTTCGGATGTTGGCATATGACAAAGATAGTGATTGAATGTTACGTGCACTCGACTCATGGGTATCATTCGGGCATTTACTATTGTTTAGCTATCTGTTGGACGGCACAACACTGTCTGTAGTGGTGTTATATATGTACGTCTTGGGTCCCATGTGCAGTTTGTCAAAAGATAGTTTGAAAGGCTTGTTCAACGCCTTGGCAAATTTATAAAGCTTCTTCCTTGCCTGTCTCGTTGTGAGCGAGAAATCTTCGCCTATGGAAAACGAAGTTCCCTTCAGTTTACGTGCACATGAAAGAATGTGCACTTTATCCTTGATAAACATCATTTTTGCTATAATTGGCCTCCGCTTATCATCGTTATGTTTGCCTAGTCTGTGAACGCGTTCGAATTGTGTACCGGTTGTTTCGATTCCTAGTTTATCTGAACAAAACTGAATTATTTTTTGTTCAGAAGCAGCCCAATCCTCTTCAGGATCGTCTTCCAATCCAAAGAAAAGGAGGTTGCATCGTCGCAAACGATATTCTGCATCATCGCACCTAGACGTAATGAGCGACAATTGTTGCGAGACGCAGCTATCCGCCTGTTCAGATGTGCTACGGCGTCTCTCATAGCCTGAGTCACTTTGGGATGTGAAACCCTCATAAACTAAACGTATATTCAGACCTTTACTTTTGCGCTTTGATTATCGCCAGCGGCGCTTGGTGGTATCACTTTTTTTCTTACGCTAGTAGGCGGTAAAGCAGTATCGAAAAGTGATAACAGCACACGGCTGTGAAGACGTTCTTCGAGATGACTGCAGTCCTTCAATGATGATTATCTAGAACGCTGACAACGGCCCAAGGAACGGTCCAATGTGGTGGGGGTTCTATTCTTCGCCGGCCGCCGTGCATGCTTGTGCTATTCCTGCCGCACACTTTAATTCTTTCTGGTAGCAGAGTTTGAACGCGGCGATGGTCCACTCGTCCGTTGTCAACGGCGTTCTCAACGCCATGTGGCCATATAATTACAACTGCAAAAAAATGCAGAGGCCATCCTGAGGGGTCCATTGCTCAAACACGCTCGTACGTGGACACGAGGGTTCCTTCTTAAAGAGCTTCATTTTTTCATTTCATTTCGTTTTATAACCTTAAAGACCCACGAGAGGTATTACATAAGGTGTAGGTACATATATTTTTGTGAGAAAGTGTTAACACAACGAAACATGACTGGTAGCATTATTGGCGAAGTTGGATGAGCACGTGATCGCTGCGATGTCGTTGGGTAGGTCGTTCCAGTCTGCTGCTGTACGGGAAAAAAAATGATGCGGAAAAGGTGGTCGTACTGGCACGGGGTCGGGAAACTTGAAAAGGATGACGAGTGCGACGAGATATGCGGGCTGGAGGGACGATGTATAGGGTGCGCGGCCTAATGAACTATGGAAAAATTTATGAAACAAGAAAAGGCTGGCAATGTGGCGACGAAGTGATAAGGGCAATAAGTCGGATTAAGCTTTCAATGCTGACACACTGATGTCGTAAGAATATGATGAATGGATGAATATGGCTGCTCTGTTTTGGACTGATTCGAGGGCTTTGATAGGGTAAGCTTGGTGCGGGTTTCAAATCGGTGAGATATATTCTATTTTTGGTCTGATAAGGTATTTTTATGCTAATAACTTCACATGTTTAGGGGCTTGGAGGAGACTATGTCTTAAAATTCGAAGTGTTTTATTAGCGGGTGAAATGATGTTCGTTACGTGTGTGCTCCAGGACAAGTCGCTACCCAAGGTAATGCCTAAGTACTTGTATGACAGAACCGGATGTACAGGGACGTTAGCTATGACGTATGGGAATTGAAGTGGGTTACGGCGATGCGTCAAGGACATGATTTTACATTTTAAAGAGTTAAGTTCTATTAACCGATTGGCAAACCTTTCCTGAATGCGGTTAAGGTGATCTTGAAGACATGTTTGGTCAGAAGCGTTATTAACCTTGCAATATTTTACACAATCATCGGTGAACATGCGAATATTACTACATACTTGCGTTGGTAAACCGTTAATATGGATTAAAAACAGAAGCAGACCGAGGACAGACCCTTGCGGCACACCTGACGTTGCTGCGATAGGATTGTATTTGTGGTTGTTAACGGTGACGTACTGTTAGCAGTTAGTCAAGAATTCTTATATCCATTTAAAGATATTAGAGGGGCGGTTAAAATATGAATGTTTTAGTACCAAGCGTATGTGGGGAACCTTGTAGAACGCTTTTGCATAGTCTAGAAAAATAGCATTGGTCTGTAGGCTAGAGTCAAGATTATCATGCAAATCGTGAACAAAAATTGCCAGCTGTGTTCGCGTGAGATGCATTTTCGAAATCCGTGTTGCTCAGGATGAAAAAAGTTGTGACAGTCGAGAAAGCTTATGACATTGGAGTAGATGACGTGTTCCCTTAGTTTGCAGGGTACGCTGGTAAGGGAAATGGGACGGTAGTTAAAAGGTGAACTCTTTTTGCCCGATTTGAAGACTAGACCGTCCTTACCGCTTTTCAAATCGTGTGGTAGTTGACCTGACAACAGTGATTGTAAAAAGTAAGCATAAAAATTGAGCACAACTATCCTTGTTATTTTTCAAAACCTTTAAGTTAATATTGTCAATACAGTAGAAAGATGAGTTTCATGGTTTCAATTAGGGACGAAATGCCAGATGACGTGAAGACAGTTGGTGGCATAGCATAATTTATCAATGATGGAGGTGCTGAAAATGATAAACATAGTAGCATACTCAGCATCAGTGAAAACTGTGCCTGACTCCTCTGTGAGGGTTATTTCTGGTGCGTTATGCGGATTGATAACTTGCCAGAACTTTCTAGGCTTACCAGTGAGCATATTCGGCAAGTCCACGTGAAAAAAGGTATGCTTGGCGTTAGAATTAAATAGCGGCGAAATAAGATTTTTCAGCTTCGCGATGCGTCTCCTGAGACTTGTCTGAACCGTAAAGGCGCTTCTTTTTGTTCTCCAAACGTTTCGTTAGTAAACCACGGCTTTTGTGAATTTGAGCGAGAACTGTTTTGGGGCTAAATCTATTGGTTAGACTTTCTAGTTTGGCTTTGAAAAGTAACCACTTTTTTTTAACATTGCAGGAACGAAAACGTGACGATAAGACTTGAAAAAACGCATTAAGTTCATTATTTATGGCGTTATAGTTCCTTTTGTCATAACGACGGATGGTTTTATGAAATTTTCGGCGCCAGTTTGGCGTAAGGAGAAGGTTAGCGTGAATTATTTAGTGATCGGTTATTTGAGGCAGGTATGTAGTGGGCTGAACGTTGTCTGGGTGACTCGTTAATAAGAGATCTAAAATATTTCCACAGTTCTGCGTTGCGCGGGTAGGTTCAAGTATTACCTGAGTAAGGCTGAGGTTGTTGCAAAAATCTAGGAATTTCCTTGTTTCTACACTGTTAGCTAAAGGTGCGGGTTGGTTATGTCGGTCAATGTTCGGAAAATTAAAATCGCCGAAGAGAAGGATATGTGAATTGAGATGCTTTGTGGAAGTTGATTTGGTACGTTATTAAACAGACGGGAAAAATTCTGGCTACTATGTGGCGGCCTTTAACAAACGCCGAGTAAAACTGTGTTATCTGCTGCATGCTGCGTTGACTATTGCAAGAATACTGCGTATATTGTGAATACATCGGCCCAACTTTTGAAATCTGTTTGCAATGTACGGGCCTACAGAGGACCGGGGCTAACATCTTGTCCCAATGTTGGCAGATCCACTCTGCGACATCCCACAACAGTCCTCCTAGCGCTCTTGTGCCCTTATTGGTCATTCCCCCCCTCCACGACCCCTCTAGCGATGGTCCTATTTGCGCGCTCTTTCCCCCCATGTTCACAAAAGCAATTCATTACACCTCCAACAATGGCCCTTATTTGCCACATGCTGCAGGATACAGTTGTTTCAGTGTTTGTGCGAATGCCAAGCTTGATTACTTGTGCAAAATATTTCTGCAGTTACTGATGCCGCATCACGACGAAGTTTGGTCTATGGCAATGCTACAAATTGCCGCATATCTTTGTTGTTTTTCGTACGCGCTCAAAGCCGCCGGCAGGCGACATTAGCATTTTGCACGTGACGCGAGACGCGACCAGACTTCTTTCGATTGATCGTGGCCAGGAACAACTGCTTCCGCAAAGTAAATGGCAAGTCCGCCTTTTTTAGTTGGTGAGAAGCTCGGCAATGCGGGAAATATCTTTTACAAATCGTTGATAATACGCCCACAGTCCAAGAAATCTGCGCACAGCTTTCTTGTTGTCCGCTCGCTGAAACTGAGTGATATCGGCGGTTTTCTGTGGGCCTGGGTGCACTGTATTCTTCGTTGCTATGCTGCTTATAAACAGCATATCTTTATCGGCGAAGTGCCACTGCTCTCCTAGCAACGTTAGCCCGGACGATCTGATTGCCTCTAGCTGAGTTCGAAGCCTTTTCAATGGGTTATCAAAGCTCGAGGCAAAGACAACAACGTGATCTAAGCACACGAGACAAAAATGCCAATAGAGGCCTGTCAGTGCTGTGTCATTACCTGATGGAAAGTTGCTGGCGCGGAACAGAGTCCAAATGGCATCACCTTGAACTCGATGAGGCCATCCGGAGTGATGAACGGGGCTTCTCGGTCCCTTTCATCGACTTCTGTTTGCCAGTAGCCGCTCTTGAGTTCCATCGAAGAGAAGAATTTAGAGTTCCAATCCCAGTCGAGTGTGTCGTTGGTACGTGGGAGGGAGTAGCTATCCTTCTTTGTAATGTTTTTCAAGCAGGGGTAATCGAGGCATATCCGAAGTGTGCCGTCCTTCTTTCTCACCAAAACAACAGGTGCCCCCCAAAGGCTCTTTGACAGCTGGACGGCGTCATCGCGAAGCACGTCTTTCACTTGGTTCCGGATGGCTTGTCGTTGTCGCGGCAACACAGAGTAAGGGCTTTGGCGAAGAGGTCGGAGGAGCTTATTGGTAGCAATGCGATGTTTGGCAGTAGGCGTTTGCGGACTTTTTATGACGACGAGAAGCAATCGGAGAGGCAATCGCCGTCAGAGTGCTTGCGTTCGGACTTGTAAACGACAGTGTAGTCAAACTCCTGGAAGCGCAGATTCCATCGAGCGAGGCGGCCAGATGGGTCCTTGAAATTATCAATACAGCACAGCGTGTGGTTATCGCTGACCACCTTGAACGGTCGTCCGTACAGGTGGGGGCGGTATTTTGACGTAGCTCAGATGATGGCAAGGCACTCCTTCTCAGTTGTCGAATAGTTGGCCTCGGCCTTAGAAAGGGACCGGCTAGCGTAAGTGATGACATTCTCCAGCCCGTAGATTTTTTTGAACGAGGATAGCGCCGAGGTCCACACTACTTGTGTCGGTATGAACTGCAGTATCGGCGTTTGAATTGAAATGCGCGAGGATCGGAGGGGACTGTAAACGAGGCTGAAGTTCTTTGATGGCTTCTGCTTGCGGCGCTTCCCATACAAACGACACGTCTTTCTTCGTCTGTTGGGTCAGCGGCTCCGCGATACGCCAAATTTTTTTTTCACAAATTGTGGGCAATATGCGCACAGTTCAAAAAATCTGCGAACTTTCTTAATAGCCGGTGGTGTAAACTTTTCAATAGCAGTTCTTTCCTGCGGGCCTTGGCGTGCTCCCTCCTTGCCAAAGATGTGGCCTAGAAACAGCAGTTCTTCAAATGCAAAGTGGCACTTCTCTGCTTTCAACGTTAGGCCAGACGACTTGTTGACGTCTAATACTGTTTTTAAGGTGCTCTTCACATTTCGAGGCGAAGACAACGACGTCAGCTAAATATGCGAGACAAATTTTCCACTTCAGGCCTACCAGCACTGTATCCATTACTCACTGAAACGGCGCTGGTGCGAAACAGAGACCAAATGGCATCACCTTGAACTCTAAGAGCCGATCTGGAGTGCTGAATGTGGTCTTATCGCGCTCTCTTTCATCGGCCTCAATTTCCCAGTAGATGCTCTTGAGGTGCATCGATGAGAAATACTTGGCGTTGCAGAGCCGGTCCAGTGTGTCGTCGATGCGGGGGAAGGGGTAGACATCCTTCTTTGTTAAGTTCTTCAAGAAGCGGTAATCAACGAAGAATCGAAGTGCGCCGTCTTTCTTTCTCACTAGAACAACCGGTGCCGCCCATGGGCTGTTTGAAGGCGCGATTACGTCGTCGCGAAGCATTTCTTCCTCTTCGTCCCGGATGGCTTGTCGTTCTCGCAGCCACACATCGTAGGGGCTACGACGGAGAGGTCGGGCGTGCTGGTCGGTTATAATGCGATGCTTGGCAATTGGCGTTTGTCGGAGCTTCGACGATGACGAAAAACACTCGCTGTAGCTTTGAAACAGTTTGCGGATCTTGTCTTGTCTGTTCCGGGGCAGGGCTGGGTTGATGTCGAAAGTCGGCAAGTTCTCTTGGTCAGGCGAATCTTCTGCTGACGGGTCGGATAGGGCGAAGGATTCTCGTGCGTCGGATATATTCTCGAAGAAAGCAATCGTCGTTTATCTCCTCATGTGCCGGTATTCTTCGCTAAAGTTAGTCAGCAGTACTTTGGCCTGGCCACTGCGGAAATGTGCGATGCTTCTTGCGATGCTTATTTCTCGGTCTAGAAGCAACTCCATGTTCCACTCGATGAAGGCTTCAGTGTTAATGGCTTTTGTTGCGCCTACTGTCGTGACAACGCTTGAACGGGGTAGGAAGCTCACTTCTTACTCCTGGACACTCACGGCAACGTGATTTTCTAGGGTTCTCAGCGAAGAAATGGCCTGGTCTGTCGAATGTGTGAGCAGCTTAGATCGCAGGTTGATGATTGCCTGATGCTCATTACGGAAATCTACGCCCAAGATAACTTCGCGGGAACATTGCCGTAGAACAACGAAGGTCGCAGGGTAGGTATGTCCTTTTACAGTCACTCGCGCTGTGCATCGATGGCATAATGAGGTGGCCACCTGCGGTGCTGATTTTTGTGCCATCCCAAGTGATCGTGACTTCCCTCAGCTGCGCAGCGAATGTTCCATTCATCACCGAGTAAACGGCTGCCGTGTCCACCAGAGTAACTTTCCGGCCGTTGATAACTACTTCTAAGTCGGAAGTCCTGGCTCGCTTTGCACTTCTTCCTGGGCGTGTCTCGTCAGGTATGAAAACAGTGGCTAGAACGGCTCGTCCAAGCTTTCCTCGGTAGCGGAGTCGTTTTGAAAATCGGTTCCCGTCGTGGTCGAAGTTTTCATTGTATGAGGCGTCGGCGTGTTGGGGGCGGCGTCTTCGTACAGCATGGTCGGTGGAGGATCTTCGGTGTTTCGCTCGGGAGCAACCACACCTCCAGAGGTTGTTGGCTTTAGTTCCCCCGCGTGGGCTGGGAGACCTTCTTCGTACCGCGGCTGCGTAGCTGCGGCGTGGAGACGCAAAACGCGAGGCTGACGGTGATGGTGAGCGCGAAAGGTGGTTCGACGAGTACTCCTTTCGACGCAGGTACACGTCAATTTCGTGCGGGCGTTGGCCGAAGCGTGGAGCGTCAACGGCAAATCCTCGAAGACCGATATGTCGGTACGGGCAGTGACGAATAATATGGCCGGCCTCACCGCAATGGAAGCACAACGGCCGGTTGTCGGAAGTCCTCCAGGCGTCGCATTTCCTGGGGCTTGAGCGTCGCTCATATGCTGGGCGGGCGGGGGCTGGGAGGCGGCGTTGGGGCTGGGCGGGGAGGACGTAGGTGTCGCTGGGGCTGAGGAGTGCGCACTGCAGTGGCGTAGTTATGGTCTGGGGCTCTGGGGCCGCCGGGGTGCCAAGTTGCCGTTGCACTTCTTCCCGCACCACTTCTATGAGAGTGGCTTGTGGCTTTGGGAAGGATGGCAGTAGTCGTCTTAGCTCCTCTCGGACGGTTTTTCGGATAACTTCCCGCAAGTTGTCGCTGGTGGTGGTCGTCCTGTCCGAGGCTCTGGGGCCGCCAGGGTGCCAAGTTGCCGTTGCACTTCTTCCCGCACCACTTCCATGAGAGTGGCTTGTGGCTGTGCGAAGGATGGCAGTAGTCGTCGTAGCTCCTCTCGGACGGTTTTTCGGATAACTTCCCGCAAGTTGTCGGTGGTGGTGGTCGTCCTGTCCGAGGATCTGGGGCCGCCGGGGTGCCAAGTTGCCGTTGCACTTCTTCCCGCACCACTTCCATGAGAGTGGCTTGTGGCTGTGCGAAGGATGGCAGTAGCCGTCGTAGCTCCTCTCGGACGGTTTTTCGGATAACTTCCCGCAAGTTGTCGCTGGTGGTGGTCGTCGTGTCCGAACTGATTGCACAGACAGAGGAAGGGCGATTGTACTGCCCAGCTGAGATGTCGAGGGTCTTCTCGATCGTGCTGGCTTATTGCATGAATTCATCGACTTTTTTCGGCGGATGGCGGACGAGGCTGACAAAGAATTGTTCCTTTGCACTGCGCAATAAAATTGAACTTTCTTTTCCTCGGTCATATCGGGGTCAGCGCGGCGAAAGAGGCGCTTCATCTCTTCGAAGTAATCGTTTACGCGCTCATTCGGAAGTTGGATCCTGGACTCTAGGAGTCATTCGGCTCTTTCTTTCCTCACGGCACTGATGAATACCGTCAACAGTTCCTTCTTGAATAGCTCTCATGTCCTTAGGGACGACTCGTGGTTTTCGCATCACGTACGTGCTGAGCCCTGCATTGAGAAAAAGGTGCTCAATTTTTGCCCATCATCCCATTTGTTGAATGATGCCACGCGCTCAAATTGGTCAAACCATTCTTCGCCTAGGGATCCATTGAAAGTTGGCGGCACCGCTGCTGTTGCAGTATGATGGGTGTCTTCTTTGTGTGGTGCGGTCCGTCACGGTCCCGAACTCAGCCTTCTCTCCCTGAAGACGTCTCCTGGCTCGTCCTCCGGTGCGAAGCGCGAAGGGCTGGTTTCACGACTTGAAGGGGGCATCCAGAACATGGAAGGCTACCCCGCACCTCCGCAATATGTCACGAAGTGATGGCTACAGTCTGAGGAGCGGTGCAACAGGGAAAGTTGTGTCTAAACAAAGCTTTATTTCGGCTGACTTACGCCCACAGTGGAATGAATCACTCGGCGGCGGCGTTGCAACGAGCGTGCTCGGGGGTCGTCGAACAGAATGCCCGCTGTTGTCGGGCGTGCTTAATATAAAAATGACAGCGAACTTTCGAGATAAAGCGCGCAAAGTTAATAGAACACTCTGCAACGTAGAATCAGCTCTGCCTGGATGCGATCAATCGAGATAAATCTGGCCGAGTCTTCCATCGTAAACAAAGGGATAAAGCGGTGTCTCGGCCGCTTTGAAGATTGAACAAACACTGCAAAGATTCGCGGCAATATATATCTTTGAGACACCTGTCAAGGAGATTGCTGTTTTTTGCCTGTCTTAATGACAGCAGCTGGGATGACAGCTTCTCTGTCGTTCCCACTCGCCCGTGTCCTTCTGTCCGCTTTACATAAAACGTGGTTCCCCTATGAAGCCAGACACATACCTTTTTGAGAGATCCGCTACGTTGCACCACTATCGAGTGTGGCAGCAAGAAAGCGTGTCTTGGAAACTATAACAGACGAATCCGAGGAACCGAGAAAGGCGGTCTGTAGCTCTGAGTCTCCTTTATTAAGAAGGGTTTTGAGGCGGGCTAGTTGGTGGATTTCGTTCATGATTGAACTGCGCGAAAGAAACGGGGACCAAGAAGAAACACGTACACACACACGGCGCAGTTCGGAAAAGTGGTGAGCATGCGACGCAAACGAGGTGGTTATTAGGAGATGATTTTTTGTTTCTTTGTGAATACGTCGCGTATGATGGCCTTTTTTCATGTTACCGCTAAATTCGTCATGCAATAAAGCCACCTATCAACTGCCGATCAGCAAGACGTCGTTGCATTGCACCGTCAATCTACGTGAGGAGCACCATCTAGAGGGAAACAGTCGTCTGCATATATTTGTCGCGGAATAAGCCATTAAGGGCAGCAATTGAGAAAATGTGACCATTTGCCTTCAGACGTGTCCTCAGGTTTACACACGAGAGAAGTGCGAGGACGGACCGTTTGGAAGAGAAATTCGTCATTACTTCGTAGAATTCTACCCATAAGCGTCCATAGGCGTCCCAGAGATTGTTATAAAGGGTGTGTTAACTGCGCAAAAAATAGTTATATTCAGCAGGTCATCCTCCGCGCTGTGGCATATGCGAAATATCTGGGGCATTATGAGCAGTGGGTAACTTCGAACAACAAATGCGTCGCAATTCTACGGATGTCGTCGACCCTGATATTCTAAATTATGTCTGCGAAGGCAGACAAAATAACTGCGGTCATTTTATATTGCAGCTGCAGTAACGGGGAAGACACCAGTGCGTCATAAAATTGGGATTTCCGTGTAGTCGGAGTGAAAACTCCATGCCTGAAGCACACTTAAAAGTGACATACCATTACTGCCACGAGCGAAGCAGCTATACACTGGCTATTCACAGTTCAGTCGCATTACCGGAGTCACTCCGCATCCCCACAGAAATCATGGCGAAAGCATATCGCTCAGTTCGCGATCAGCGCTTGGGACCCAACATGTGCCGCTGCGAGGAGTAAACGGTGGTGCGGGGTGGTAGAAAGCGTGTGCTTACCCTGTAATCGGATATGAGCGGACATCTAGGCACTCAATGTCGAGGTAGGACGCAGCGGCACCAAAAGGCGGAGCGCAAAACTCTCATGAATACAGACAGAGATCCACATGGTTGGCCTGTTTTTGCTGTATGAAGCTCATGTGCTGTGCGATGCCAGTGCCGGCTAACAACAGCAAATTGGCCCAAAGAATTCCGCATTTCCTTTGCTGAGTGTCTCATCGAGGAACGCATTCTTATGGCATGGAAAATCAAGCGGTTATAATGCGTCTCATTCCAGCTAGTGTACGTTATCACAAAAACCGTCGACATAGCACTAGACTGTTCTTCGGTCGATAGTATAACCCTGTCTGGCAAAAAATAAAGTTCTTCATCGTAAAGAATCAATGACCAGAGCCAGCCTGTTTAGGAGAAAGAAAAAGCAACGAGATCAAAAAATACGAAGTCCCTTTAATTCTTTTTTCAGTTATTTGCATGATTACAAGTGAATCCTCTGGAACATAGTGAGTGCAAAATGCTTAATAGGGCGATTTCTTTGAAAACATAATTTAATAACGGCTGCTCTGAATGAGCGCTTGTCTTGCCGGAAATATACTTGTGTGTTACAGTTCTTACCAAGAATACGCAAGAATGATAGGACGCCAAGCTTGCAACCTTCTTGTTATTTTTATATTGTTTGAGGGCTAGTGTGCTTTCTTAAGCAAGCGGAATTCGTGGTTTAAATGAAGACAGGCTGTGCTTCTTTTTAAAGGTGACGTGTAAGAAGCAGTTCGAATACGTTTCCCAATATCCATGTTTACACGCTCGAGCTCAAAGAATCTTTCTGCATTGAATAAAAATTTCTAATACAAAATTCTCAATCATTTAGTCGGTGGAAATTTTTAAAATTTTCATACGGGGAAGGTGGCTCTTGCAGTGGGTGTTTGTATAATTTAATTCTGCCTCGTTGAGAGGCATCATCCTTCACCCACAAACTTAGTTTTCCTACGGTGACTTTTTGTGGGTGCACAGCACAAGCTGCTGGGCGAGTTTGCTGGTTTTGTAGCGACAGCTACATTACGGTAGCATTTCGAGCCTTCCGCGCGGCGGCACCGCCACGCTGTCACGTGGTGCGGAGTAGCTGCCGGCGGCACGGCTGATCACGTGGTTTGTCACGTGACCCACTTCCACTCGGCCAGCTGTAGCTAGCGCGTCACTCCAGGTTTAACCAGAGCTAAACCACCGCCAATTTTTGCGAAGGTAGAAGTCAGGATCGCTTTCAATCTTCGTCGTTGTCATCGTCCTGAGGTTTTTAATTTACCAGGCACTTTGCTGCGAAGTTCGATGCTTTCGTGTCATACTTAATGCTGAATTCGAGTCATCGTGCAGGATTCCTCACTAGCAATTAAAACTTCGGCTCCAGCATAACAAACAGTAAAACCGAGCTAGGGTGGCAGCCCGTGTCCAAAGGAGAAAATTCGTAAGATTGAAATTTTTCACATCTGTATATAAAGGTGACACCGGAATAGATGAAGGTGTTTTCTTGGAGGCCCCACACTGTCCTATAGAATTAATCACCCGAAAAAAATTAGATAGATTGCTTGCCGCCCATTCATTTTTCTCTTTCACGATAAACGACTGGAATCGTCTGTCTGAAAAAGTTGGCAATGTTCTTTTTATGGTGTTTTACTCAGACCTGCTTGAGGCATTTTTTCAATGATTTTCGTTATATTAGTTATACTATTTGGTATTATTTGCTCTTGTTGTTTGGTATTCTTTTTATTTCTGCTTGACTTCTCTATATTGCTATGTTAGTAATCCCCCATCAATAATGCCCCATGGGAAATGTAGGTATATGCATAAAAATAAAAATAAATATGCATCCGTAAAAATGAACAAAATAATAATAAATTTATTTCTACATCAAAGATGCACGGACACAGGAGCTGCAGAAAAAGCTACACAAAACAGCTTCACAAGGCCGCAGCTCCATTTTAGAGGGCAAGAGCCTCAGACAAGCAATGACCCAGCTTCTAAAATCGTACAAACGAAACAAAACGAAAAGAAGATAATGTAATGCATCGCAAGATCATCTCAGGCGTACTGAGCAAAGACCGCAAAAAAAATGTTCTTTTTTTATAAACGTATGACGCTTTCGCACATCAAAGTATAAGACACAGCTACAGAGGCAGTGCTACTATGAATGCTGCTGTTTGTTTATCAAATGAACCGATACCTCCGCGCGTTGTTTTGTACCCTCAGAGAATACCCCAGAGGGGATGGCTTGCAAGCGTCAAAAATAGATAATAAACTCAGGGATGTAAAGAAAAAATTAAACAAAACGAACAATATAATAGGAGAGGCAAGGAAGCCCTACTGATTAAAGCCTAAGGTATTAATTTGGATCGATGAGAATATCAAGGGCAGGGAGTGGAATCGGGGATTCTAGCATCTGCTAACTATCCAGTTGCTGAACTCCAGCTGAGTAGAGCCAAACTAAAGAGAATTTGTAACTCTCATGGATAGACTCCTTTTTTTAAGGAATTTCCGGTAAAAGTTTTCGGTGGGTGGCGAAACTGTAACGGTCAGGGAGAACTGATTTAACGTTTCAGGCTGATTGCAGAATCGGCACGTTGTTGAGGGAGATGAGCCTGATCTATGGATATCCCGTGTGGTGCGCCGATCTTGAAACTTACTCATTTCAACATAACAATTGCTTAAGCTGAATTTAGATATCTTCTTAACGTAAAGTTGTATATAGACAGCGCAAGAAGCGATATTTATATGGAAAAAACAGTAATAGGGAACTGAAATATGACCGCGCTGCTTAGTCTTCAATGGGGTGTTCAGGTACCAGGGATATCGTTTGGAATCATTCTTGTTTGTGAAATATTTCACCGCTGGTAAATGTGTTTCACACAAAGTTTATTTAGAAGAACTAACGTGACGCTTGGTTGTACCCCTCCGTGTGATTAGAGAGAAAAAAAGTTTTTTCTACACAGTCCAAGATAGAGAGTTGCGCCAGCCGACGGTGAAAGCAAAGCTCACGCAGCTTCTACATTCCTTTCCTACCTACTAGCATATGCCGGCCAGGTGAAAGGCTGCTAATATTTTTTGGTGAAGTGCTAAATGCCGGAGCCAGTGCCAAAATAGTAGGACTTTCTTGCTGGCACAAGAAGGCTTCGGAAGGTTAGAACAAATCACGGTAAACAGACATTGACCGACCAAACAATCGGTATTTTAAGTAAACGCGACGGCATAATAAAGTAGACAGATAGCCCTGCTAACTTAGAAAGAATGCACAGAATTTTTCTCGTGACAACCGCATGCATTACGTACATTGTTTTTATTATAATATGAGCATTTTCTTTGTGATTTAATGTTTTTGTTTTTATGCGCGTGTGTACTGCTGCATCAGTGATCACTAAATTCCTGTAACGCGTTGAAATTCTTACGAAGTTTGTCTGGGCAAATGATTTTGTCAAATCTGTATATGTGTAGTATTGCTCGTTTTCTGTTCCTGGTATATTAAGTTATTTTTGTTGGATGTCGAATGGAAAACCGAAATTTCAGCGTCAAGTGCATTTTTCGCTGCGCTGTACGAACAAAACGGGGGCAGAGACCTCGTCAGGCTGTATACGCCTTTAGTCCGTCTCCGCAAGGCATGCGCTGAAAATACAAAGTTCTTGGTTTTGATTTTTTATTTTTAAAATGAAATCCTGGTGGCCTCTACATTTAGTGATTATAGCAGAATTGACATCCGAGCTAGTTGGTTTTTCATTTTCAAAAATTATATAAAGCGCACTTAGGACAACAGACAAGGGAGACCAAACAACACAAGCGCTTACTCGCAACTGCGCGTTTATTCGAGAAACACACAAAAGGAAGAATAATCACAAACAAAACAAAAGCCATCGCGCAGGCGTGACAGGAAAAGTGCTCATACAGGTGCGTCAAGATAACAAAACTCTCTTTCATGCAAAACCACCATAGGGTCGGCCACGCACGTGTGCTGATTCTTACGGATGTGATAGGCCTCTGAAATCTCTCTGGTTAGCTGATTAGGGTGTCGGAACAAGATTTTAGTTTGGTCAAGCAAAGGCTTGCAGCCGCTGCATTTCGAACAGTGCTTAGCGAGATTAGATGAAGGCGACTTATTCAATGACAAAAAATGCTCTTGCAAGCGCACATTAAGGCAGTGGCCCGTTTGACCGATATAGGTCCGGCCACAAGAAAAGGGAATGTGATACACCACTCCTTTTGAACATCTGACATAGCGGTTCCTGTGATTCACAGTGCAGCACCGCTTTCGTTTATCACATACACCGCTGCTAGAGCGCGCAGCAACCTTCGCACAAACACTACTAACTCTCTGAGGGGCAGAGAAGAGGACATTAACACCATATCTGTTACCCACGTTTTTTAGTTGATGAGAAAACCGATGAACATAAGGTATGACTGCAATATTTTTTATTTCTCTTCTGAACGTAAAAGCGCAAAAAACACAAGGACACAGACTAAGGCAGGCAACACGAGCGCTTACTTCCAACTGATTTTATTTCATGCAAGAAGCGAAATTTATACTCTTGATAAGTGTCTGCACATGCTTACAGGGCAATTACCGCAGAGTTATGACTGATACCAGTTATCATGTAACACATATGAAAGATGTCAGATATGCCATCTCTTTTTGTGACAGCAGAATTGATGGAGCACTTATGCAATCATCCCCAGCTCGCGCTATCTCCAAAGCTTCCACAATTTCTCGAGTAATTTGGCATTTGTGCACGTAAAGGACTTTGCTCTTGTGAAAGAGAGGACGACAACCCTCTTTACTTTTACTTTTGCACTTTAAACAATGAATGCTCATGTGCCCCCCTTTTTTGTTGTTCACAACGTAGTCATGCTCGCTCAACCGCTCGTTCAGGCATCGTCCCGTTTGGCCTATATAGTATTTTCCACATGATAAGGGCACTTTATAAACAACACCTTCACTGCATCTCACAAACGGCTTTTGATGCCTGATTTTGCAACCAGTTTTTCTTTGGTTTCCTGAAGTACTTTGCTTACATAATGACATCAGCTTATTTGGGGCAGAGAACACCACGTCAACGTTTGCCCTGTTACCAATTTTTTTGAGATTGTGTGAAATCTTATGTTTATAAGGAATGACTGCAAATTTCTTATTGGCTTTTGTCTCTTCCGGCTCGTCCTGGCACTTGGCTTCCCATTTTTTCTTTTTGACAAGTCCTTCCGCCACAGAAACCAGCAGGTGTAACGGATAACCCACATCTTGCAATTTGTTGGACTGCAGGAGAAGGCTTTCTTCGATTGCATGTTCACAAGACTTCTTTGTACAGTTAAGAAACCCTAAACGAGCTATGTTTCTTTTTATAAGCTTTGAGTGCGCGGAACTGAAGGGTAAGGGCATTTTTCCATCCCTGGGATGATAAATCCAGCAAGTGTGGTCTTCTAGAAAAGTTAACCTGATATCGAGAAAGCGTATGCTACTGTTCTCTGGCATTTCATGCGTGACTACAAGAGGAGATAGGCTACACTTGAAATGATCTAAAACATTTTCTACCGCCTCATTGAGGGTGATTGCAGTGGTGTCTAAGAAGATTAAAAAATTGTCGACAAAACGAAAAACTTTTAACACCCCTACGTCTTCAAGGCAGGCTAAAAGCCTTCTGTCACATTCAGCTAAAACAGGTCACTTAACAAAGGAGCTACGCTGGACCCAATACATATTCCTTGCTTCTGCAAAAACAGATCGTCGGCCCACTTTACAAACGTAGAATTGAGATATGTACTTAATAGCTCCAAAAAACCCCCAACACTCACTCCCACTGAATTCTGGAAAGCAATGGGGCCAGCGTTCTCAATACATCTTTCAACGCACTGCAATAATCCGTTGTTCGGCAAAGAATAGTAAAGGTCTTTGACATCGACCGAGAAGGCAAACATGTTCTTTCCATCGCTTTGCTTTAGAAAATCAATTACATTTCCTGAATTTTTTATCATGAAAGGGTCATCAACAACTAGCTGTTTTAGACATTTCTGTAGGAAGTCAGAGACTGGTTTTTGCCAGGTGCGCGCTTCCGAAACGATAATTCTTAAGGGACATTCCATTTTGTGTGTTTTAGCGGAAAAGAACATGTTAAGACTTAGATCACTGGCCTTTTCTACGGACTGAGCTAAGCGGGTTAAATTCAAGGAGATGCACAACTTTTTTGCTTTCAATCTTACTTTTGACAAATTTATACCTTTTTGCCTGTCAAACACTTTCTCAACAGCATGACTGACTTTTTCATGAAAAAGGACCTTAGGCATCACAGCAAAACCACCTTCCTTATCACAAGGAAGAAGACATAAATCGCCTTGCTTCAGGAATTTCAAAACACTTGAAGGGGAAACTTGAGGCTTTGTCTTCGGACACTTCTTTAGAACGTCGACACCCTGCGAGACGCAGCTCCCTTGATCACTCGTAGGTGCATGTTTGGAGACTGTTCGGACCATGGCCAAGAGTTCCGGTTTTGATTTCTTTTGCTCCACAGCGAACTTGGGCCCCAGCTGAAGTGTACGGCGTACCTCTTCGGGAAGTGTTACCTCCCCAAACGTACGGACGTGGTTTTGCGACCTAGACAGCCGTGGAGGGACCAGTTTGCGAAGCCCGGGCAGGACAGTACTCCATAAAAACTCAGAAACCTGGTCGAGCGTTCGATTGAATTGTTTCCATTTTCTTTTGGCGCTCGGCAGGCTCTCACCTGTGAAAAGCCTTGCTTGCAAGCAATCCTTGTACAGTCTTGCTTGCCTTCTCCACTCCGCTCGAAGTATCTTGAGAATCCTTCTGCCATGGCTGACCGAAGGTGGAAGGGATCCAAACAGGGCTAAGATAGTCGGGGGCAGCACGTTGCAGCGAATACAGAAGGAGAGAGCACGAGCTTGGCGGATGGCGTTTGCGGTGAGGGAAACCAGAAGATGCGAATACTTGTTCACACATGAAAAAGAGCCCATTGTACTAGAAATGTAATTCAATAATGGCTGCATTTGGGCGAGTTGGTTTTCCATTCTGAACGTAAAATCGCAAAAAACACAAGGACACAGACTAAGGCAGACAACACGAGCGCTTACTTCCAACTGATTTTATTTCATGCAAGAAGCGAAATTTATACTCTTGATTTGAAATTCCTGAAGCAAGGCGATTTATGTCTTCTTCCTTGTGATAAGGAAGGTGGTTTTGCTGTGATGCCTAAGGTCCTTTTTCATGAAAAAGTCAGTCATGCTGTTGAGAAAGTGTTTGACAGGCAAAAAGGTATAAATTTGTCAAAAGTAAGATTGAAAGCAAAAAAGTTGTGCATCTCCTTGAATTTAACCCGCTTAGCTCAGTCCGTAGAAAAGGCCAGTGATCTAAGTCTTAACATGTTTTTTTCCGCTAAAACACACAAAATGGAATGTCCCTTAAGAATTATCGTTTCGGAAGCGCGCACCTGGCAAAAACCAGTCTCTGACTTCCTCCCGGAATGTCTAAAACAGCTAGTTGTTGATGACCCTTTCATGATAAAAAATTCAGGAAATGTAATTGATTTTCTAAAGCAAAGCGATGGAAAGAACATGTTTGCCTTCTCGGTCGATGTCAAAGACCTTTACTATTCTTTGCCGAAAAACGGATTATTGCAGTGCGTTGAAAGATGTATTGAGAACGCTGGCCCCATTGCTTTCCAGAATTCAGTGGGAGTGAGTGTTGGGGGTTTTTTGGAGCTATTAAGTACATATCTCAATTCTACGTTTGTAAAGTGGGCCGACGATCTGTTTTTGCAGAAGCAAGGAATATGTATTGGGTCCAGCGTAGCTCCTTTGTTAAGTGACCTGTTTTTAGCTGAATGTGACAGAAGGCTTTTAGCCTGCCTTGAAGACGTAGGGGTGTTAAAAGTTTTTCGTTTTGTCGACGATTTTTTAATCTTCTTAGACACCACTGCAATCACCCTCAATGAGGCGGTAGAAAAGGTTTTAGATCATTTCAAGTGTAGCCTATCTCCTCTTGTAGTCACGCATGAAATGCCAGAGAACAGTAGCATACGCTTTCTCGATATCAGGTTAACTTTTCTAGAAGACCACACTTGCTGGATTTATCATCCCAGGGATGGAAAAATGCCCTTACCCTTCAGTTCCGCGCACTCAAAGCTTATAAAAAGAAACATAGCTCGTTTAGGGTTTCTTAACTGTACAAAGAAGTCTTGTGAACATGCAATCGAAGAAAGCCTTCTCCTGCAGTCCAACAAATTGCAAGATGTGGGTTATCCGTTACACCTGCTGGTTTCTGTGGCGGAAGGACTTGTCAAAAAGAAAAAATGGGAAGCCAAGTGCCAGGACGAGCCGGAAGAGACAAAAGCCAATAAGAAATTTGCAGTCATTCCTTATAAACATAAGATTTCACACAATCTCAAAAAAATTGGTAACAGGGCAAACGTTGACGTGGTGTTCTCTGCCCCAAATAAGCTGATGTCATTATGTAAGCAAAGTACTTCAGGAAACCAAAGAAAAACTGGTTGCAAAATCAGGCATCAAAAGCCGTTTGTGAGATGCAGTGAAGGTGTTGTTTATAAAGTGCCCTTATCATGTGGAAAATACTATATAGGCCAAACGGGACGATGCCTGAACGAGCGGTTGAGCGAGCATGACTACGTTGTGAACAACAAAAAAGGGGGGCACATGAGCATTCATTGTTTAAAGTGCAAAAGTAAAAGTAAAGAGGGTTGTCGTCCTCTCTTTCACAAGAGCAAAGTCCTTTACGTGCACAAATGCCAAATTACCCGAGAAATTGTGGAAGCTTTGGAGATAGCGCGAGCTGGGGATGATTGCATAAGTGCTCCATCAATTCTGCTGTCACAAAAAGAGATGGCATATCTGACATCTTTCATATGTGTTACATTATAACTGGTATCAGTCATAACTCTGCGGTAATTGCCCTGTAAGCATGTGCAGACACTTATCAAGAGTATAAATTTCGCTTCTTGCATGAAATAAAATCAGTTGGAAGTAAGCGCTCGTGTTGTCTGCCTTAGTCTGTGTCCTTGTGTTTTTTGCGCTTTTACGTTCAGAATGGAAAACCAACTCGCCCAAATGCAGCCATTATTTTATTTCTCCTCAGAACCCTTCCAAAGTGACCTATTGAACTCTTTTACTTTTTTGAGCACCTTGCTAGAAGCTAGAAACAGCACGTCCTCTGGAAATACAGCCAATCTTACTCTGTTCACTTGCTCGCAGAAACTATCCTTCATTTCGTGAGGGCACGACTTGAGCAAAGACGATCCTAGGCAGGAGACAGCAATGCCGCACTTCACAATTTTTGAGTGATTTGATTGATAATTTAAGAGTGGTTTATCAGACCTCGGAGAATACATCCAGCATACATGATCCTGCACGAAATGAAGTTTTGTGTCAAGGAACTGCAGGCAATCGTTTGTAGGAGTTTCAAAGGTGAACTGTAATCTACGCCCATATTCTTTAAAAATCTTAATAATGTCCACCGCCCTTCTTGTAAATTCATGTCGGTCACAAACACCAGATAATCATCGACATACCTGAAAATCTTTTTTGCAAGGCCACTCTGATTCTTTTCAATATAAAAGTCAACTCGAGACAGGAAGATATCACTGAGGCTAATTATGCTTTCTTTCTTGAGGCTAATTATGCTTCTATAACCATCAATTTGGCTTTATTCAACGGAGAGGAAATCAGCTTGCTTTAAAGTTTGTGATCAATTAAATACTACACTTGAAAACATAAAATTTGCATGCTGTTTGTTTTTACATGTCTCCAAAGCGTTCGACAGCATTAATTACAGTACAATGCGTCAGGAGTTGTACTATTATGGCTTTCGTGGTCCTTTCCTTTCTCTTTTATTGAATTACCTTACAAATCGATCAGAGATCGTAACGTTAGCAGAACTGAAAGTGATTCGATTGTCCTTACAAAAGGAGTACCTCAAGGTTCTATCTTAACACCTTCATTATTAACCTTTAGGTAAATTACCTTAGTGCTATCACACACCCCAGTACGGCTTTCCAATATGCAGATGATGCCCTACTAATTCATAATCATCATCAGCCTGACTACACGCACTGCAGGGCGAAGGCCTCTCCCATATCTCTCCAATTAACCCGGTCCTTTCCAGCTGCGCTCATCTTATGCCTGCGAACTTCTTAATCTCATCCGCCCACCTAACTTTCTGCCGCCCCCTTTCTACGCTTACCTTCTCTTGGAATCCACTCCGTTACCCTTAAAGATCAGCGGTTGTCTTGCCTTCGCATTACATGCCCTGCCAAGGCGATTTCTTCCTCATGATTTGGTCTAGGATGTAATTAACCCGCGTTTGTTCCCTCACCCACTCTGCCCGCTTCCGGTCTCTTAACGTTACACCTATCATATTCCTTTCCATGGCTCACTGCGTTGTCCTTAGCTTAAACTGAACGCTTTTTTTTAGCTCCCACGTTTTTGCCCCGTAGGTGAGTACCGGTAAGATGGAGCTTTTCTACACTTTTCTCTTGAGAGATATTGGTAAACTGCTATTCATGATCATAGTGAACCTGCCATATAAGCTCCACCCCATTCTTATCCTTCTAGTTATTTCCCTCTCATGTTCTGGATCAGCTGTCATTACCTGCCCTAAGTAGACGTATCCCTTTACCACTTCCAGCCCCTCGGTTCCATTTGCGAACTGCTGTTCCTTTGCTAGGCTGTTGAACATTACTTTGGTTTTCTGGATGTTAAATTTTAGACCTACCGTGTTGCTCTGCCCTACAAGCCTTACTAATCACTGACCATCAAAACTTTGATTTGACAATTTCAAATCTCCAACATGGCATACAGCAAGTCATGATATGTTTCCGTGAAAACTTAAGGTTTATAGCGCGAAACCTAAGCTTGTCTGTTTTCATAGCCCTTATAAGCAAATACCTGTTATTACCCCTCTGTTCGTACACTTATCTAGGTGGGATGTTTCACTTGTAACTCATTGAATATGTATCTTCTGTCAAATACCTTTGAATACATCTCGATGCTGATATGTCCTTGAGCACACATTTAGCTCTTGTATGGACCGAGCTGCGCAAGGTATCATGTTTATTACTTTGTATTAAATTTCCTTGCCCTTTGGTTATCCGTAAACATATATTCGATGTTTTTTTTTCATTGATCAGTTTTTGGCGTGATAAAACAAATAGTGTTCTGAAAAGTTTACTCAAATCCGTCTGCTATGGTATATTTTGCCTTCGTATACGGAATTCTTCGCGCACCTCCATCGTCCTAGTTTTGATCTTCTGTATAAATTGACCGTTGTTCTGAAATATGTTCGTCCTAAAGAATTTTCTCATTTGTATCTTGGAGCGCGAGAACTTCGCCCATGAAAGCATTTTCTTTTGCCCCGTACGCGGAACAGGTACGGAGAAAGTGTACGTACTATGTACCTTCGGCGTTGAACAGCTTTCCTGACGATGCCTTTGTTTTAACAAGCCGGAGATTTGTAAAGCAAACTGTTCTTCAGCAATAGTCCACGATCTGTCTTTTTCTCCCTCTTGTGTTTTTATTCTTTTTTATGTTTATATGCATGGTTTGTCGGCGCCAACTGCAAGGCACTGCCCCTCAAGCCTTCTTTGGTTTAGGCAGGCCTGAATCTGTACTGTGCTGTTTGGAAATAAACAAACTATTATTATTTTATTATTGCGCAAGCTGTGTTCACAATTCAATTACCTAAAAACTAATTCTTAATTATTCACAAGAAAAACAGACGTAAAAAGTCAAATGCAAACCGGCTGTTAGACTGCGAGCATTGCGCTTGATGTCAAACTGTCCGGCTGGATACATAATTCATATGTTCAAACTAAGACCTGAAATACATTCACGAACTTGAAAAAGGTAAAAAGATTGAGGGAAGCTCAGTTTAGAAGAGTTTAGAAAGTATTGCACCGAAAAATCGTTACTTAAACACACCTAGCTGAAAAATTGCAATAAGCTTCGAGAATGAGCTCCGCTGTGAAAGCGTATCATCACTATCTCCGAGGCTCCAGCAGACAAAACATTTTTCGCATTCGTGCACTTGTATATATTACATAGTAATTTCTTCAACTCAGAACATTTTACGCCAAATGAAAATCGGGTATGTACAAAGTCTTGCCGTGAAATCGCGGCTAGTCATGTTTTATTGAAACCTTACGGGTGTATACAGAGACCAATTTTTACATCTTGGACAATGCTTCCATCTTGCGCACTGAATATATGTCTAGCGTAAGGACGCTGGAGAGTGTTTGCGAAAAGGCTAATTTAGTTTAGTTTATCGGGGTTTAACGTCCCAAAGCGACTCAGGCTATGAGAGACGTCGTAGTAAAGGGCTCCGGAAATTTCGACCACCTGGAGTTCTTTAACGTGCACTGACACCGCACAATACACGGGCCTCTAGAATTTCGCCTCCATCGAAACTCGACCACCGCGGCGGGGATCGAACCCGCGTCTTTCGGGCCAGCAGCCGAGCGCCATAACCACTGAGCCACCGTGGCGGCTCTATTTCTTGCGGAAAGGCATCGAATCAGACGGATGCCTCCCAAACGCCCTGCAGCGTCTCCGGCATTTAAGATTCACAAACAATTATGTATTTAATCAACATCTTAACCACACATCAGTGACACAAGCATCAACACCGCGCTAAATGCTTTCACCTCAGCGCACTTTAGGTCAACAAAGTGCTTCCCGGAATTTTTTTTTCTAAGAAAGAAACGCCAGTTACCTTGGAGTGCATATTTCTTACTGTGAAACGAATCCACTTACTACGAACCTCGGATACAACGGGTGAAAGACGCACTTCCGTCAGGTTCAGCATAACTTTAATGAAATCTAATCCTAATCTACGTAATCTACAGAATAGCCGAAGAGCCTTCCGCCTACACGTTTTTGTTTTTTAATTTTCATCGTCCTACAGTAGCAAAAGATTAAATCTCGCCGCCAGCTTGCGTATCTCGCCGCGACCACCATTACAAAGTAGCTTTCCCGGCAGGATACACTAACTCAACCTAATGTCATTTGTTGCCAAGACATCATGTAGTCGGAGCAACATTTCGTTATCGACCGTAAGCACTGCTAATATAAATATCTTTCTTTTCACTATATTTAACAAACCTGAACTTGCTAGGTTTGTATAGATGTTTGTTTCATCACCGGTAATTATGCCGATAGTGAATTTTTGTTCTAGTACTGTTTTAATCTATTCCCCTTTATAATGTTTAGGCACTGAGGGTATATGTAACTAAATAAATAAGTGCGCTCGACTTTAAGTATAGCCACAGAAAGGTGCATGTCGGCTTTTTGGTAGCTCAGGGTGAGGCGGAGTGTACCGTTTGCTACTGTCCTTTATGTGCTCCAGTAGTGCGCCGTACCGTTGGGGTACAGGCTCCGGTAGCTACCACTCAGCCCCTACTTGTTAAGCGTGGCCTCGACGATGGCGTCAGCCGCGCGGTTCGCAGAGAGAGAGCCGGCTGTCTTGGTTTCCATTTTATCTGTTTGATTCCGGGGCTTGCACCCCCATGTTCATGATGGAGTCACATGACCGGCTTGCCTGCTCGTTACCTGAGGCTTGCCTAAACGAACTTCAACCTGTAGGCATGCTGCGAGTCGATGATGATAGCCAGAGACGCTCCCCATGCGTTGCCGATGGCTAGCGCTAGAGCCACAGCGACCTCTTCAGCCTCGGCAGGTTTGCAGCCTCTGATGGTGAAGCTGGTTTTGCTTTGTTTCGTTTTATAGGGTTTAATGCCCTAAAGCAACTAAGGCCATGGAAGGACGCCGTAGTAGAAGGCTCCGAAAATTTCGACCACCTCGGATTTTTTAATATGCAATGAAATCGTACATTCACGGGCCTCTACCATTTCTCGTCGACTGAAATGTCGCCGCCGCGGACGGCATCGAGCCCGCATCTTTCGGATCAACAGACGAACAACATAACCATTGAGCCCCCGCGGCGGCGTGCTGCCACTGGTGATTTCTCTGTACACAAACCACTGCCATAGGAACAGCCGCTGATCTTGTAGCATACCAAGCAGCGTCCACATATACGAAGTCTCCTCTACAAAGCAGCCATTTTAGAGCAGCAGCTCTGCTCAAAGCAAAAGTCGCTCACGATTCCGTGCCGGATTTGACCTTGGTTTAACCTTGAGAAGCACAGCATAGCAAATGACTCTCTTCGATAGACTGACAGATTGATCTTAACCGGTTTGAATCAAAATCGATCTCCAACCATTATTGAGCATACCCGACACAATGGCCACCTCTAAATTTGGCCCGGCCCACCTCTAACATTTAACTTTGGCCGGCTTGGACAAAAATCGACGTCCAACAATTAATGAGTGTGCCCGACAAAATGGTGACCTCCAAATTCGACCCATTACATTGCCAAAATTTGGGCCGGGCCATCCCCGAAATTACACTGGCCGATTTGTACCAAAGGTCACCTACAACCACAATTCTGCGCGCCTGACACGATGACGACTTACAAATTTGACCCCTGGGCATTGCAAAAATACGAGTTATCCTTGATCATTAACAATTGATAATCAGTATCAGAATCATGTTTATTTAACATCATGTCGATGTTGGGTGCATCGACAAAAAGCCAGTGAAAGGATTGATGAGGCCGACACACCCCACAGGTGCATTGCAGTGGTACACAACATCAGAGCACTTTCAAAGAACAAAAAAAGAAAAAAATAACAGATTCGGTATTAGCTGTACATCAGTTCGGACTCCTTATTTAATTGATGCGGGAGAGTGTAGCCGAGCATTTGATAGCAGTAATTTGTTCGCATCCTGGGTACATACCATTTGGGTGTCACTCGTGTAGAGTATTTCGGCTCTTTGCATTGTAAACCTGACATCTTTAGCATAGGGCAATAATTTTTATTAACACTGGGTTTATAACGCCGTAGAAGTGAAGTTTCATACATTGGTAAGCGGGTGATTCGAAGTTCATTGAAAATCGGTTCAGTGTGTCCTAGCCGAGAATCATTCATAACATTTCGTGCAGCTTTCTTTTCAAAGAGATACAAGCGCATAATATTTGTAAAATACGTGGTACCAAACACCAAAAAGCAATAATCTGCATCAGAAGAAAGCAGCGCACTATACAAACTCTATGTAATACTCCTCGGCATGAAGTATCTCAATGGACACAAAATACCGACAACCTTTGACAGCTTGTTGATCGCCATGTCGACATGATCATTCCAGCTCAAATTCTCATTAACAATAATACCTAAACTTTTAACCGCTGGGACCGTTTCGATAAGTGATATACCGAACCCTAAACTGAGCGGTGGGAGTTTTTTCAACTTGTTACGAGGCCTGAAAAGCACAGCTTTCGTTTTGGCAGTTTTTATGTTTAAAATTGTTTTGAGACCATTCTAAGTGACTGTGAACATTTTGTGGCTTGTTTCTCGAGATGTGGCAACTGTGCAGCTCTAAAGAATGAAGCGGCGTCGTCCGCGTAAATGACAAATGTTGAAATGTTACTAACACAGACGATGTCGTTAACATAAAGTAGAAACAGAAATGTCTCCAAAATACTAACTTGCGGAACTCCTTAAATGATACGCCTAATATCAGATAAATCATTATCTATTTTTACTTGCTGCGATCAAGAACTCAAATAAGACTGAATTATGCCAAGAGACTGTCCGCGCCGACCATAGTGCTCGAGCTTAGTCAACATTATTTTGTGGTTTATGCAGTCCAACGCTTTTGAAAAATCGATGAATATACCAAGAGTAAAAATTTTCTTCTCGAAGGACTCTGGAATTAGCTCTTTTTGTGTTAGCAGCGCTTCCTAAAGCCATAATGACTGGGCGTTGTTATGTTATATTTGTCACAAGAACTAGATATCTGCTTGAACAAAATATTTTCAATACACTTCGAAAAAACAGGTAGAACAGATATCGGACGATAACTTGGCACACTGTTTTTGTCTCCACCTTTTTGAATAACTGTGACTTTCGCAAGCTGCATTCTGTTAGGGAACGCTGCGTGCTCAATACAGCTATTGAAAAAAATTTTAACACTGGATTAATTACATCAGTCACGTGATTTATTGGCGAAATTTTGAGGTCATCAATTTCAGACGACTTGCTGTTACGGAAAGCTAGGAGACAGTTTTTGTTTTCCTTAGCATCAGTAGGAGACAAGAAAGCTCTAGGAAAAACCCGCGAGTCAACACACTTAATATTCAAAAAATTGTAACTCGTGTCTGCCTGAGACAGAAAATAATTATTTAAATCGTCTGCTAGTCGTTCCCCACTCAGTGTTTCATTGTTGATCAATATTTAAAATTATTTATTTAAAATTCTGTTAACATTTTGCCACACAAGATCGCTCCTTTTTAATAAGTCTTGGTCGAACAGCTCTTCCATGTACATACTGTTTTTCTTCTGCCGAAAGAAAGATGTAACTGTGTTCTAGCATGTTTTGATGATGATGATTTTTTAAGGCGTAAGGAGTGTTTTGGCCGAATAGCGCCATGGCACAAGGTATTTCCCACTTCTCAAGGTGGGGTCAAAGACCGATTTCCCCAGCATTTCACCCTAAAGAAGCCAAGCAACAGGCAGGGGAAAGCTTGTGCCCATTGTATCACCGGTGGGTACCTGGCTGCACTGGGGATCGAACTGCGCACCTCCCGCATGCGAGTCGATGCTCAAACCACTCGGCCACCGCTGCGGCCGTTCCGGTATGTTTTAAATTGTTTAAGGCCATCTAGTGACTTGGTTCCGATGAAACGGTTGTAAGAATCTTTTATCATTTTGAGGCATTCGGCGGTTATCGATCGTTTGCGGGCTTTCGGCGTTTCTTGGAAGTTACGAGAGAAAAGCGTTGTTCATATATTGATTTAATTACGGTAATAAAGGCATTGTAAGCATTTTCTGGGTTCTTTTCGTTTTGCACAGCACTCGAGTCTAAATTTGATAGGGCTGCCCTAAAGTGATTCAATGTGTCATCATTAATGCGCCGATGCGCAGTGCTTAGAAATATTCTATTTTTAGGAGAGGGGGCTCTTTCAACAATCTGGTATATTGGTAGATGGTCACTTATGTGGCCATAAATTTCTCCAAAATTCAGATGATTTGGTGAGGAGTTAATAAAAAAGACATCAATTGCTGTCGCTGCTTGTAATCCTGTGGGGACATTTATAACGTTAACAAATCTATTGCATTGCAATATATACTAACTTCTAATTTATTAGCTAAAAGTGAAAGAAAATCTATGTTTATGTCTCCCCCTAAAGCAAGGTATAGGTTGCACTGTTGTGATCCATTGGAGGTATTCATCAAGGAAACAGTAAAAATTCGAGAAGTTGCTTTTGAGTGATCGGTAGAGCACAGAAAATGCATTTCTATCACTTGGTAAGGAGAGTATTTCATAGTCATCATTAGTTAGAGTAAAATCGGCAAGAAGGTTGCAATTAAATTTGTTTTATATTGCTATCATTACGCCCCCACCACGTTTACTAATACGATTTTGAACATACTTGAAGTTTGGCAACTGTACGGCTTCACCGCTGTTTTGGGACAGTTTCAGTAGCCATAATTGCGTTGAAATGAAAGTTAAGTGCAGAAAGAAAACATTTGAAGTCGGCACCTTTGCTACGCAGGGACTGTGCGCTTAGAGCAGATGGCAGGAAGTACTGAGACTTTGTTTAGTTTAAACAGGGGATCCAGGTTCATTATGGGTGCGAAAGGTGCATTTCCTAGCAAGGGCCTAGCCCCTGGAGCATTGCACCAAGTGTGCTTTCCTTTGAAATGACTATCGCTGACATGCCATCAGATTTACTCACAAACACTTTCCCATTTGTCTGCCAAAAATATTGCCGTTGATTGCCACCACCTGCATTGGTAAAGATATGTGGACCTTTTACAAAGTACAGAATGATGCAGCAGTTGCTAAGCCACGTGTTGAAAGTTAATCGGCAGTTCTTAAGCATAATGGAAATGCTCCACGACAGTCCTCCACTCAGTAGTGGGTATTAAAGTGTTGAAGACTTTAAAACTGTTTTGAAACCGGTAACATCAAAAGACAAATGCTTTTAAATGTTTGGCTCAATTCACAGAACTAAAGGACCAATGTACACAATGTCACAACCTACTTAAAATTTCACGGGCACAAATTCGATGTCTTAGAATGTACCGAAAATACATTCGCAAACAGTGCAGATACAGTTCACACGTACAGTGATACTCTGAACTTTGTATACATAAAGAGAATAAGGAAGCGCCGGTGTATCATTTTATTTTCGCCATGGTGTGCCTCATGTTTTTCTGGCGAAGTATTCTGTGGTCTACAACGATTTTGAGATTCTGGTCGTTGATTCGTGTGGAATTACAGTGATTCTGGAGTATCGGTATTCTCGGGCGATTTAAGTAGCTTCATAATATTTATTGGTAATATATTGAACACCTGGTGGTAATGAGCAAGTTTAATGTTCAACTAGGAGATTTTAATACTGATGTACAAAATATAAGCATTGCTGCTAGAAACTTAGCAGATTTGATGCGTACTTAAATTGTAGAAATGTTAATATTGTACCCACCTGGGTGACTTCAAGCCCCCAGACCACTAGTGATTTGTGTTTCACAGCCTTTCCAAATCAAGAAGTGTGATCTGGCGTATTTGCTTGTCATTGCAGTGATTATATTGCCACGCTGCTGACTTTCTGCCGGCGCCACCTGGAGGTCGAACTGTGTTCCCGAGCGCGTGGCCGAACGTCTTCTTTGTCCAGAACGAGCGCGGCGGTGTTGGCAAACCTCGCCCGAGTGAACAGCTTTGTTCTCTGTATTTTCGCCGGTGACATTTTTGGTGGAGGTGCTGGGTATCATCCCATGTACGCTGACCGGGACGATAGCCCTGACGCTTCTCCCCGACGAGCAGACGCCACACCTGTCCACAAAGCGAGCCGTCGCCTGCGAGGCCTGCAACCCGAATTTGAGCCACTCACGATTCCTGCTCGGGCCATGACTTCCGCCACTGGCAGCCAGACAGGTCAGTCATTCGGCAGTGCCCCGCCGTTCGTCTTTCTTGCACCTCGGCGCCACCATCCTTCCACGGCGACCGGTTCGAGGATGTAGAAGATTGGTTGGCCGGTTTTGACCGTGTGGCCGCGTTCAACCAATGGGACGACGAGCGAAAGCTGCTGAACGTGTACTTCGCACTACAAGACTCGGCGAAAACGTGGTTCGAGAACCACGAGGCGTCCTTCTCTAACTGGGCAGCTTTTCGCCGCGAGGTGCTCGCCACGTTCAGTTCGAGCGAGCGAAAGGAGAATGCCGAACTTGCCCTTCGCTCCAGGTCACAGCAGTCCAACGAGAGCGTGGCCATGTTTATTGAGGACATGACCCGCCTCTTCAATCGGGCCGACCCAGCCATGCCCGAAGTTACAAAGGTGAGGCACCTTATGCGTGGGGTAAAGGAGCAGCTGTTCGCTGGCCTCATGCGCGACCCTCCGAGAACTGTCGCCGCCTTTGCCAAGGAAGCGACGACCATAGAACGTTCCTTGCAGGAACGGAGTGCCCAATACGGCCGTCAGGCAAATGTAGCGGCCGCTCAGTACTGCACGTCCTTGCCAGGCCCCGGGGATGAGGCGCTGCGAGCGCTTGTGCGGAGCATTGTCCGCGAAGAACTGCGACACCTCCACTTGAGTGCTCCGTCAGAAAGCGTACCTTCGACAGCCGATGTTCTCCGTGACGAAATCCGGCGAGCGGTGCAGCCACCCCCAGCACCCCTTTCGGAGCCGCACGTAATGTCCTACAGCGATGCCCTGCGCCGACCTGCCTCGGCGCCGCAAGCGTTTCGCCCCGTTGCCGAACACCCACCACCCCATCGTTACGTGCGTCCCATCGAGCAGCAGCAGGACCCGTGCCGCCCTCCATTCCGCAAAGCGTACGTGTGGCGAACGTCCAACGATCGTCCGCTCTGCTACCACTGCGGGGAGCCCGGCCATGTTCTGCGGAATTGCCCGTACCGGCGGATGGGTCTGAGAGGATTCCCACCGGACGCGCCTCGACCGCGCTATGGTGAAAGACCGCGGGAC
The DNA here is from genome assembly GCF_052857255.1 of Amblyomma americanum. NCBI lineage: Eukaryota > Metazoa > Arthropoda > Arachnida > Ixodida > Ixodidae > Amblyomma > Amblyomma americanum. The sequence goes on from NC_135505.1 coordinate 26,093,510, forward strand.
ATAGAGGAGTACCTGAACTCTCAAGTGCCGCCCCCGACCTCACAGCGGCGACAGTCGCGATCGCCATCCCCGAGGCGCTTTGCTACGCCCAGTCGGCCCTCAACCTCCGGTCAGTTCGGAGGCACGTCCCCTCGGCGGGAAAACTGAAGACGGCGTCCTCCGGGTGTAGGGCCGCCGCCGCTGCACGAAGTCAACAGCCTCCACCCGACGATTGGACGCGACGGCCCGAGCGTCAGCGACCCGATCCGACGACCTCACCGACGTGCTGCGAACGATTAGTTTCCGCTGAAATTTTAGTAACCGTCGACAGTTATGAACTGACCGCACTCGTCGATACCGGCGCTGATTTTTCTGTGATGAGCAGGGAGCTAGCCATGACACTCCGTAAGGTTCTGACGCCTTGGTGTGGACCCGTGATCCGCACTGCCGGTGGCCATGTCGTGACACCAATCGGCGTCTGCACTTGCCGCATCCAAATCCGTGGTCTTACTTTCACTGGCTCCTTTGCCGTGTTAGCTGACTGTTCAAAGGACATCATACTGGGCATGGATTTCCTTCACGAGTATGGTGCGATCATAAACCTTCAGGAACTCATCGTATCTTTTTCCGCCCAGCGAGCCGTTAACACAACCACCGAGCCCTGTAAAGTAATGTTGCGCATATGTGACGACCACATAACAATCCCTCCGCGAGCCAGCAAGTTCGTCACAGTCGAGTGTACTGACAGCACCGGCGCTCTTGGCATTGCTGAAGCGAACATGTCCCTGCTACTCGCTCGGCAAGTTTGTGTCGCCCGAGGCCTAGTAGACCTTGCCAATGGTCGTACCGAAATCTTAGTCACGAACTTTACTCGTGAACCGCAACATTTGACGAAGTCAGAAGTCGTCGCTTATTTTGACGAGCTTGGAGAGTGTACGAGGCAGTGCTCTTTATCCACCACGTCAGACCTCGCCGACGCGACGGCTACAGCCATTCCGACTGACGTGAACCCGCACCTCTCGGCCAGTCAGAAAAACTGCGTGCAAAGCCTAATTTATTCCTTCCGCGACTGTTTTGCGGAAACTTCCAAGGTCCGACAGACGCCGCTTACCAAGCATCGAATTGTCGTTGCTGACGACCAAAGACCAATTTGCCAGCGCCCTTATCGCGTGTCTTCCAAAGAACGCGATGCCATCCGCCGCCAAGTTACACAGATGCTCCAGGACGACGTCATCCAACCTTCCACGAGCCCCTGGGCATCGCCTGTTGTTCTCGTCACGAAGAAAGATGGCACCCTCAGGTTCTGCGTCGATTACAGGCGCCTGAATACCGTCACGAAAAAAGATGTGTACCCTCTGCCCCGCATTGATGATTCCCTAGACCGCCTGCGCCATGCCACCTTCTTTTCATCCCTTGACCTCCGCAGTGGGTATTGGCAAATAGAGGTCGACGAACGCGACCGAGAGAAGACCGCCTTTATTACGCCTGACGGTTTATACGAGTTTAAGGTACTCCCTTTTGGCTTGTGCTCGGCCCCTGCCACGTTCCAACGAATGATGGACACCGTGCTGTCCGGTCTGAAGTGGCAGACATGCCTCGTATATCTTGACGATGTCGTGATCTTCTCTGACACGTTTGATGAGCACCTGAAACGCTTGCGTGCTGTTTTCGAGGCCATACGTTCCGCTGGTCTCTCTCTCAAGCAAGAGAAATGTCACTTTGCATTTCAAGAGCTGAAGTTTCTTGGTCACATCGTCAGCGCACGAGGTGTTAGTCCAGATCCCGAAAAGACGGCCGCCGTAGCTGCCTTCCCTAAGCCAACAGACAAACGGAGCCTGCGTCGTTTCTTGGGCCTCTGCGCGTACTATCGCCGGTTTGTTCCCAATTTCTCCCGGCTAGCAGAGCCTTTGACCCGCCTGACGAAGGATTCTGAACCCTTCATCTGGGGCCAAGACCAGGACAGCGCCTTCACAGAACTCAAGTCCCGTCTGCAGTGTACGCCTGTGCTTGGCCACTTCGACGAAGAGGCCGACACTGAACTACACACTGATGCTAGTAACGTTGGCCTCGGCGCGGTCCTTGTTCAGCGGCAGGATGGTCTAGAACGCGTGATTGCTTACGCCAGTCGCACTTTGTCCCGTTCAGAAGTCAATTATTCCACAACGGAAAAGGAATGTCTAGCTGTGCTGTGGGCCGTTACGAAATTTCGTCCGTACTTGTATGGCCGCCCGTTTCGGGTCGTGAGCGACCACCATTCACTCTGTTGGTTGGCGAACCTGAAGGATCCCTCGGGGCGGCTTGCTCGATGGAGTCTTCGGTTACAAGAATTTGATGTCACCATCGTGCACAAGTCTGGCCAGAAACACAGCGATGCTGACTGTCTATCCCGCGCCCCAATCCTGTGCCCCACTGACGAGTCCGACGACTATTCCGCTTTTCTTGGTGCTCTCACCACGTCCACCCTTGCCCAACAACAAAGGGCCGATTCTGACCTGCTGCCCCTCATAGAATACCTTGAAGGAATCGCCCCATCTCCACCTCGGCTCTTCAAGCGCGGACTGTCATCGTTTTGCTTGCGCGATGGGGTACTCTACAAAAAGAACTACGGCCCAACGGACACTGTCTATCTGCTTGCAGTGCCAGCTGCGCTTCGTGACGAAGTTCTGCGCGCGTGCCACGACGACCTTTCTTCGGGCCATCTCGGGTGTTCCCGCACGTTGGCGCGCATACGCACCAAGTACTACTGGCCCAAGCTTGCTGCGGTTGTCCGCCGTTACGTCCGAACCTGCCGAGAATGTCAGCGCCGGAAGACGCCACCGACTAAACCAGCCGGCCTCCTGCAGCCTATCGATCCCCCGCGCCTCCCATTTCAACAGGTCGGCATGGACTTACTCGGTCCGTTTCCGGCGTCTTCCATGGGTAACCGGTACATTGCTGTTGCCACTGACTATCTCAGCCGCTACTGTGAGACCAAGGCTCTTCCCCGTGGTACCGCCGCCGAAGTCGCAAGTTTTTTCATTCATAACATTGTGCTTCGTCACGGAGCTCCAACGGTAGTATTAACTGACAGGGGAACCCCGTTTACGTCGGCACTTACGAACAAGGTACTTCGACTCAGTGGCACCAGCCATCGAAAGACAACAGCTTACCATCCGCAAACCAACGGACTGACTGAGCGGCTTAACAAGACAATTGCCGATATGCTTTCTATGTATGTCGACGATGACCACGCGAACTGGGACCGGATACTTCCTTACATAACGTTCGCGTACAACACTGCGCTTCACGAAACGACGCGCTTTACTCCTTTCCATTTGGTGCACGGTCGCGAAGCCTTGACCATGCTGGACGCCATGCTTCTTCCGGATTCTACTCCCTCTTCTGTCGTGGATGCCGACCAATTTGTCCGTGACGCCGAAGTTGCTCGCCAAGTTGCTCGACAGCGAATCCGGTGCCAACAACAACGCGACGCCGAGCGTTACAACCTCCGCCGCAGGGAGGTGATTTACACACCCGGTGACCAAGTCTGGGTGTGGAGCCCAATCCGTTTGCGAGGGCGCTCCGAGAAGCTTCTTCGCCGTTACTTTTGTCCGTACCAGGTGTTACGCCGCCTCAGCGCGGTGACCTACGAGGTGCTCCCTCAAGGAACTGTCCGGTCCTCTCGACACCCGACGTCCGAGGTCGTCCACGTGGCGCGAATGAAGCCGTTTTATTCCCGTTAGCCCCGGACCCAACCCCGCCATTACCTTTCGCCTTATTTTTTTTTTCTTCCCCTCGCGTGCGGCGTCGAGTCGATGCCTCTTAGATGGGAGGAGCAATGCCACGCTGCTGACTTTCTGCCGGCGCCACCTGGAGGTCGAACTGTGTTCCCGAGCGCGTGGCCGAACGTCTTCTTTGTCCAGAACGAGCGCGGCGGTGTTGGCAAACCTTGCCCGAGTGAACAGCTTTGTTCTCTGTATTTTCGCCGGTGACAATATTCTGTTTTTTTTTTTGTCTTTTTATCCTACCCCCTAGAAAAACGGCTATGGCAATCGACTCTCGTTTGTATAGAAGAATTAATAATGATGCAATTGACGCATTTTACAATCTTGCAGTTGAGGCTGGCTGGTCAGCTCTGTATAGCGAGAACGACCAGAACGACTCTTACAGTACCTCTATCAAAAAAGTGGAAAAGGTATACAACAATGTGCTTCCCCTTCATTATATTAAGTTTAAAAAGGCGAATAAACCTTGGATAAACAAACAACAGTATAAAAGAACACTACACAAGAGCAATCTTTTTGTCTGGATTTTAGAAAGTAAGGACATAAAGTTTGTCCATGCTCTTAAAAATACATGAAACAATCTTACCTCAGAGCTACTACCCACGAGCCCTTCTTTACACAGACAGCCCTGCGCGGATATGGAAAATATTAAAAAATTTAGTGACCAGAAAAACTTCAACCGTACTCCAAGAGATCCTAGTTGGCAGCTACTGCTACAAAGGTGCTTCACTTTCCAACAAATTCAATCAGCAGTTTCTGTGAGTAGGCAAGAGAGCAAATTCCGAAGACAACACTGCCGACCCGTTAAGTTTTCTCACCTGTTATCAAGCGCGTGCAGTATATTTAACCGCCGCAACTGCAGGCGAAATCACAAAGTACATATTGCATCTAAACTAAAAGATAAGTCTGCTGAGTGGACCACATTAAATCCCGAACTGTAAAAGCAGTGTCGAATTATAGCTCTCGCTTTTTTCCATATCTGTAATTAAATACTGAAAGCCGGTATTTTCCCAGAAGATCTCAAAATAGCAAGAATATCAGCTTTCACAAAGGAGGTTGTACGAGCAATTTTAATGACAATCCTCCAATATCTGTCCTGTCGGTACTTGCGAAAATTGGGGAACTTAACACCCGCTTGGTAAACTTCCTAAAAAAAGCCGCGGCCATTGTCAAAGCAAAGCATGGCTTTCAAAAACAAAAATTGACAGAATCTGATTTATTAAAAATAGAAGAAAAGCTAGTCAATATTACTGAAAATAAATGAGTAATACTTGGCTTATTCTTCAACTGTAAAAAAATATTTTGACTCCATTCATCCCACCATATTGTTAAACAAATTTCATTATCACGGAGTACGCGGCATTACAGTCCAATTGAAACTAGTTTTCTAGGATCAAGAAGGCAGTATGTCTTTCTTAATGACAGTCCTCCGCAGTACGGTATAATGCGTACTGGCGTGCCACCGAGCTCCATTCTAGGGGCCCTTCTCTTCCTGTTAGACATTAATGATATTGCCAATATTCCCAAATCTCCTGAAATAGTACTCTACGCGGACAATACTGAGTTTTATAGCGGCGAATATATTGAAACAATAGTTAATAACTGCAGTCTGATGCTAAACGAGCTGTTTGTTCGGTTAAAAATGTCAATAAATTGAAATTAAACGTCAATAAGACAAATGCATCATCATCATCAGCCGCCTACGTCCACTGCAGGGCCAAACACTCTTCATTACTCTGCAATTAACTCTTTCCTTTGCGAGCTGCGGCCACCGTATCTCCGCCGGTTTCTTAATCTCATCCGCCCACCTAACTTTCTGCTGCCCCCTGCTACGCTTACCTTCTTATGGAATCCCGTCCGTTACCATTAAGGATCAGCGGTTATCTCGCCTTCGCATTACATGCCCTGCCCAAGCCCATCTCTTCCTCTTGATTTCGGCTAGGATGTCATTAACTCGCGTTTGTTCCCTCACCCATTCTGCCCGCTTCCGGTCTTTTAACGTTACGGCTATCATTTTTCTTTCCATAGCTAGCTATGGTGTCCTTAACTTAAGCTGAAGCCTTTTCGTTAACTTCCACCTTATTGCCCCGTAGGTGGGTACCGGTAATATACAGCTGTTGTACACTTTTCTCTTGAGGTATACTGTTAAACTGCCATTCATCATCTGAGAGGACCTGTCGTATGCGCTAAACCTCATTCTTATTCTTTTACTTACTTCCCTCTCATCGTCCGGATGAACGGTAACTACCCGCCTTAAGTAGACATATTCCCTTAACACTTGCAGCACCTAGCTACCAAATAAAAAATACTGTTCACTTCCCAGTGTGTTGAACATTACTTTGTTTTTCTGCACATTAATTTTGGACCCACAATAAAAAATGCCTGCATAACTGATCGTATTTGGAGGTTCATCTGCTGAGTGACTTAGCAACGCAAAGTCTTCAGCGAATCGAAGATTACTGGGATATTCTCCCATCAAAGCGATGTGTAGTTTTTTTGTAGTTCTGTTCTGCTCACCATAATGTGTTTGAGTTTTGTTTTTTCATTCTAATTTATAACGTTGTTTAATTTTTTATTATGTTCATATTGCGTTTTGTTGTTTTGCCACATATTGATACTTGCTGACTATCAGTTATTGCATTTTTCTTGTTTTGTTCTGTTCCTGATGTTAGATGTTTCTTCTTGTATCTTCATGTTCGAATTTTTACCCCCCCCCCCCTATGTAATACCCTCGTGAGGAGGGCCTTTAGGCGTATCTAGAAATAAATAAATAAATAACTGTTTTTCAAAACTGTTCTCAATCCAGGACCCTGAGTACTTTCTGCAAAAAGGCGTCGAATAACATTGTCGACATCGTGGCTGCCTGCTTGACATCCTTCTTTGTTCAAATTTTTTGCTGACTTTATGGAAGACTATGGTATCTGTGCAGCCGCTGTAGATATCTTCCGGAATTTTTACATAAGGCTCTTCTACACCTTGGTTTCGCGGTGCCTGTATGAATGGTGAAATTTGGACTGAGTTTCTGGCTTTAACTGAGGTCAACAACCATAGGCTGCGAGCAGTGCACGATAATCTCACTGCTATCATTACCGATTGCGTTGTAGAAGTAGGTGGTAGGTATGATCGACAGGTTACCGGCAAGGTGTCGGAGGCGACGACAGTTTTGATTAAGAATTGCCAAAGAATGAAGGCGTCAAACCCCACAGAGAAAATATCACTGGCAGAACTATAAAAGTTCATCAATAAACGCAAGGTAGTCGACATAAGGAAGTTTAATATGAAAAGAATCGTGCATGCTCTAAAGACCGAATGTAGCCTTAAATCGGTCAAGAGGAAACTAGGCATAGGCGGAGATATATACGCTAAAAGACAAAGATGGTAGTGTCAGTAGTAATATGGATAAGACAATTAAAGTAGGCAAAGAGTTCTAAACCAATCTATATTGTAGCCAGTACAATCAGGACGTTAATGATAGAGGCAACAGCGCACAGCATTGAGACATCCCGCTAGTAACGAAAGAGAAAGTAAAGAAACATTTAGGAGAAATGAAAAGGGGAAGGCAGCTGATGAAAATCAGGTAATTTCTTGAAGGACGGAGCGAAAGTTGCGCTAGAAAAAAATTGGTTGTGCTTTAGCTCTGGCATGGAGTGACGCAATAGCTACAGCTGGCCGAGTGCAACTCACTCAGTTCAATTGCAAATTCAGTCTTTCCTGGGCGTTTCTTCTTCATCTTCGTCCCACTCGACACGGCACATGCGCATAGCTGTTGCAGCTCGGTTTCACAGGCGCGCCGCGCCGCCGGCAGCAGCAGTTTCTCTGCACCACGTGGCGTTGCCGCCACGGTCAAGTGCCACCGCCACGCTGAAGGATCGAAATGCTACCGTAATGTAGCTATCGCTACAAAACTAGCCACCCTGTATATGCAATGCCTTATGTCCTCGAGCGCTACAAGAGAAGCTCGGAGTAACGCTAACATCATCTTAATTCATCAGGAAGGATACGTAAAGAACTTGAAAAATAACAGACCAATCAGCTTACTGTCAGTTGCCTATAAGGTATTTACTAAGTCAATCGCTAATAGAGTCACGACAACCTTCGGCTCCAATCAACCAAATGGTCAGGCAGGCTTGCGTAAGGGTACTCGGCAATAGGATTCTTTCTATCACCCTCATTTGAAGCTCATTCGTGGTCGAGAAATTGCGCCCTCTCACCCAAGGGGTAGAGGCTCAGAGCCGTGTTGGCGGTTTTAGTTTTTTTACGCCACTGCTTTTCTTTCTTCAGAGCCCGATGTAATTTCGGTGAAATGTCGTCACGACCTTGCAGGCCAATGAAGAAGTGTGTAGTGACGTCATCACTGTTGTACTTAGTCATCCTTCCGGAGTGCTTGAATTGCCGGCTCTTGATCATGTGGTGCCGACACATACTCATTGACCAATGCGAATTTTGTTCTGACACCATCAGGAATGCTGCTGATCGTGCGCCGCTTCAACGCTGTAATGTTAAAATGTCTGAGACGGCAGTGGTGACTCTCTTAATTGGTCTCGCTACGTCTCTGACATTGCGAAACATGCCAACCACGTGCTTGGTTTGTTCAGCCGTATCGTGCAACTAGCCCCTCCCTAAGGAAAACTTCTGGCCTACTTAATATTTGTTCGCCCCAAAGTGGAACACGCATGCGCCGTTTCGGACTCTCAATATCCAAATCTTTCTGTCTCCCTCGAATATATGCAGAATCGCGCAGCAAGGTTCATTAATTCCGAATATTCCGTTTATTCAAGTGTCACTAATCTGAAATTAAAATCTAATGTTCCATGTCTCGATTCACATCGTAAAGTGACCGACTGTCCTTTATAAAGTTTGTCACTCACCACTTGAAAACTATGTTATCATGCCTGCTCAAAGCATTTCACTTCGTTTTACTCAAAATAAAACAGTCTATTCGCCATCCGCATATACTACCGCGCATCTAAACGCTTACTTCGTGCAGACAGCAAAGGAGTGGAATCGCCTTCCTGTCGACGCAATTCATCACACTCATCGAGCACACAAGGTTTTCATTCGAGCTCTCATGGAATAACAGTAATATCCCACCCTATATATAATACCCCAACAGGGGCATTAGAGGCAATAATTAAGAAAAAATTTTGTTAGTGAAGCGGGCAGTGCCCATTAACGTCCAGAGAATGTTTGTCAAGTCGAAAATGTAGGGTCGCCCGCAGTTATCATGGGAACTGAGGCCACGAAAACGGCAAATTATAAAATTGATTTCCTCCGCTATTAAATGTTGCATAGTAGCTAAAGTTGGCGGAAATATTCAGAAACAAAAGGAAAACCTACCGTACAAGTTTAGTTACAATATGAAAAACTTTAAAACCCCCTAAGCTGCCCTTTAAATACATAGGGAAAGCTTCTATTTGTATCAGTCTTGGGAGTGGGAATAGAACATCGACTGTGCGCGTTGATACCGCTCCGGTGTTGCAGCGTTAAATATCATATAGCGGGAGAGGAAGTAAAGGAAAGAGCAGAAAGACTTGAGAGCATATTGAACCCAATCCTTGAACCTGCCGCCGTCCGAAGCGCCCAAATCTTGTAATTTGCTGGCTTGACTTTCTTCGTGGCGCTAACATCTATAGCTCTAAACAGATGCGAATTTTTATTGTATAGGTAGAAGGAATATGAGAGGAAACATGAGAGCGCGTGGCATCCCTGCTTTGCAGAGCGCTGCCGCCGGCAGCTTAGGAGAATGGGGGGGGGGGGGGCATCAGGGACATGCGCGTAAAGAGAAGCCGGCCGTGCTTAGAGGGCTGGCGCCTTTGCTCGTGAATGTCGCCGCCTTTCGTCGACAGCGGTCCTGCCAAGTGCGACGGCCACACACTTCCGTGTTTCTTGTCATATTCATTCTACCTGTGCTTCGAGCAACTTACCGCAAAACTATTCTCTTGTTATGGATCAGAGAGCGCTTGCACGGTACGATGAGGAAAGACGGAGAAGCCGAAGAAAAACAAGTTCCGCAGCACTCTTCGCTACTCTCTATCAGTCAAGTGAGTGAGTGAGAAAAACAGCTAATGCATAGAACAAATCAAGGTTAGCTGGGCAGGCCTTCATTCCAGGAGCCCATTGGCACACTAATCTGGCATTCAGGATGTGAGCTGGACAGCGCCGCCTCCCAGTCCTCAGTTGTTGGGTTCTTGACTCTCAGAATACTGTCGAGCCCAGTTATAACAAACCTCACGGTAACGCGGATTATGTTCATTGTATCTGAAGCTCATAATAAATTATCATCATCATCATCACCATCATCATCATTATCATCATAAAGAGCCTGACTACACCGACGGCAGGGAAAAGGCCTCTCCCATGCCTCTCCAATTAATCCTTTCCTTTGCCAGCTGCGGCCACCATATCTCCGCAGACTTCTTAATGTACTCAGCCCACCTAACTTTCGGCCGCCCCTTACTACGCTTGCGTTCTCTTGGAGTTCGCCTCGTGGTAGAGCACCCGCCTCGGCTTCGAAAGGTGGTGTGTTCGACTCCCACTGCCGCCGGTTAACCACCGGTGGTCCTGCTGTAATGGGTTCAAGCTATTCCTTGGCCTGGTGCTCGGCTTTCTAGGGGGCATGGCATGGGAAAGGAGCCCGCGTCTTGAAATCCCAACACTGCGGGAGCCTCCGTTACCCTTAAGGACCAGAGGTTATCTCGCCTTCACATTACATGCCGTGCCCAAGCCCATTTCTTTCTCTTTATACCGCCTAGGATGTAATTAGTCCGCGTTTGTTCCCTCACTCACTCTGCCAAAGCCGATATAATGCAGTGAAAAATGGTGTTCATTTCTTTTAAAATTCCCATTGTGCACGTCTGCTTCTTAGCAGCAGGCCTTATCAAGCTTCTTTCTAAGTTCTCTTGTGCTTCTGGCTAAGACCCTCGCTGCGGACGAGCTTCTTCTGTGACGCGATAATACCAATAGCGATTAGGCGCTCACGGCACTTGGTGTTATAAGGTTGGCATCCTCGTCTACGATCCTCCACAAAACTGTAAAGACGCAGTGTGAAACTTGCGGAGCCCACGTGTGCGCATAAAATAAGTACAGTATACGTTGCCCTGGTGCAAATTGTGCTTGAGCAAGGCATGGGCTTCAGATAAAACACCTCGCCGAAGCTACTATAGGCGCTCGACGCAATCTTCGCCAGACGCACCGCCGCATAGACCTACAAATCAGGTGGGAACCAGCAATTTACTCGAAGCCTATCGGCTCCAATATGATTTCAGTTTTCATTGATTTGTGCGAACTGCCTCACGGCTATACCCTAGTGCGACGCAGACTATCTGCCATCTGCGCTCTGTCTGCATGCGGCACCGGCGCCGAAGGCGGAGTTTCGTGTGGGCAAGAGGTGCACTCCACGTGACCGATTGGGCGAGTAAGAAATGCCTCTTGACTGGTATTCAAATTTCTCAAATCGCTGCCATCAGTTGATCACCGGCCGTCGTGAGAAGTTCGCTTTCGTAGTTGCCGCTCTCATGCTTATCATATGCTTCTGCTTCCATTTAAGGCGGTTCGCTCAGCCAGAACCCATGGTAGAAGCGATTAACCTTGTAACCTGTCAGGGGCGCGTTGCCGGCGGTTAACTGCAGTTTCAATTCCGCCATTTTACTTTGTTTATTTTCTTTCTTTTTTTTTGGGGGGGGGGGGGGGGGTGTCGGCATCTTCTTCGACACGGGAACTGGGAGATGTGCTTTCATCACTATATACCCTGGAGGGAAAAGCGGCTTTGTCGAATGTGGGGGTGGGTTTATGGCTCCTTCTCGTTCGTTATAACCGAGTGGTACGGCCATGGTTGTTCGTTTTATGTGATACGCAGTCCGATAGCTTTGATATATGTTTTAATGGTAGCTCTCCTCTCGTTCCTAATAAGCAAGCGTTCGTTATAACTGAGGCTTTTATTAGTGGGCTGGACTCTATTTGTATTGTTCTCGCATGCCCATACCATGGGATATCAAACACTGAGCGCTGCTCAAGATTGCAGTGCTGGCATGGATTATGAAGACATAGACGATGGCAAAAAAAGTTATGATTTATCTTGCAAAGCCAATGCCGACTGCTATCATCATCATCATCATCATCATCATCTGCCTTACTACACCCACTGCAGGGCAAAGGCCTCTCCCATGTCTCTCCAATTAACCCTATCCTTTACCAGCTGCATCCACCCTTTGCCTGCAAACTTCTTAATCTCATCCGTCCACCTAACCTTCTGCCGCCCCCTGCTACGCTTACTTTCTCTTGGAATCCACTCCGTTACCCTTAAGGACCAGCGGTTATCTTGCCTTCGCATTACATGCCCTCCCCAAGCCCATTTCTTTCTCTTGATTTCGACTAGGATGTCATTAACCCGTGTTTGTTCCCTCACCCACTCTGCCCGCTTCCGATCTCTTAACGTTACACCTATCATTTTCCTTTCCATGGCTCGCTGCGTTGTCCTTAACTTAAGCTGAACCCTTTTCGTTAGCCTCCACGTTTCTGCCCCGTAGGTGAGTGCCGGCAAGATTATGCTGTTGTACACTTTCCTCTTGAGGGAAATTGGTAAACTGCCACTCATGATCTGCGAGAATTTGCCATATGCGCTCCACCCCATTCTTATCCTTCTAGTTATCTCCCTCTCATGATCCGGATCAGCTGTCACTACCTGCCCTAAGTAGACGTATTCCGTCACAATTTCTAGGCTCTCGCTGCCAATTGTGAACTGTTGTTCCCTTGCTAGGCCGACTGCTATAGAGCATTTCTATCTTTAAAAAGTGGCAGTGTGACAAAGGTTATCGCACGTAAGCATGTTTTAAACCTGGCACAAGGTATGTTAGTTATCAGATTCTGAGGTGATAATCCGATTTGAAGATTGGCTAATGTGCAGTGACAGCAACGCAATTTATGAACATCGACAAGAAAATAAAGAACACTTTTGAAACGTGGCACTATAGCCACAGGTAGCAAGTCGGCGGCAAAATACAGACGCCATAAACAGGGTAAACGCGAAGACAAAACAATATAGCTCGAGCGATGAAAAAGAAAGAGAAGCGGCCGATTTCACGCGCATATCATCGTCTTCGGTTTCCTTCCCCGCGCAAATGCTTCATTGGCATTCTACCCTATACCTTGGCCAATCCCCCCCACGTGGGTATGTGCCATATTACTTGAGGAGAAGAAGAAGAAGAAGAAGAAGAATGCTAACCGGCACTGGCTGAAAGCCTCGCGCTCGTGGATACCGTTCTAGAAGAAGCTCTCGGGTTTCTGGAAGCCCTGCTTTCGAACTGCACTGCTCCAGCAATATTCCTGACTGGCGGAAAGCTTGAGACTTTAGAGTATACATTTGTAAGCTTCGCCGTTTCCTACCTCGGAGTTTCAACACCTCAGTAAGAAAAGCTCGACGATGTGGCTCCTGTTCAGGCGGGTGAGTCGCATTCATGGCTACATGTGATCCTGTTTCGCTTTCATTCCTACGAACATTTTTGATACTGAAAACTGTCATTTTGCTATTATGGGCCGGCAGTGTGTTTACAAACTATACCTGTCCTTTAGAAGGATTAGTACGCAACGTTTTAGCATTGCTTTAGTTAGCGGCGATTAGCTATCATAAGTTGATCGAAAATAAACCTTCCCGTCGCCATCCTCAAAACCGCAAACATTTCTGACTCCTGCGTTCAACAATTTCCGCCGCAATAGTTAAGTACAGATATTTTTTTTAGTTCATGCTCTTGAGGGCAGTGACCGTTTCAGACTACCCACGTTTCCAGCAATTTTGCCCCAACAAAATAGTTTCATGCCAGCTTAATAATAATTGGTTTTTTGGGGGAAAGGAAATGGCGCAGTATCTGTCTCATATATCGTTGGACACCTGAACCGCGCCGTATGGGAAGGGATAAGGGAGGGAGTGAAAGAAGAAAGGAAGAAATAGGTGCCGTAGTGGAGGGCTCCGGATTAATTTCGACCACCTGGGGATCTTTAACGTGCACTGACATCGCACAGCACACGGGCGCCATAGCGTTTCTCCTCCATAAAAACGCAGCCGCCGCGGTCGGGTTCGAACCCGGGAACTCCGGCTCAGTAGTCGAGCGCCCTAACCACTGAGCCACCGCGGCGGGATGCCAGCTTTAGTGCAGGTTTCAACGCTGCACTTTTGATCGCTGCAATTGTTTCAAACGACCCGCTTTTCGAAAGACTGCAGCAAGCACATTATTCGCACTGCGCGTCGTTCCCTCTGCGTCCGCTCCACTAAGCAATTACATCCACCTTACCTTACTTTAAGGGCTAAAAGAATCAACTCTTTTTTTCTGTACCATTTCCAATCTTCAATATGTTTATTTGCTTTTTGTAGAACTAATTTTAGTACGACTTACGACACTTATTGCTTTGGCTCCAGTTTATAATTTCTCAACTGATGTTTCCGAAATTCACATTTACTAAAATTCGTTGTATTTTGTGCATTGTCTTCATTCACTGCTTAGCCATCGGACCCTAAATACTGCTGTTCTTCCGAACAGAGATGACCTAACTTCATCAGCTTGATGGCCTAGCGGAGCACTGAATACACCTGTTCGGTCTGCAGAGTAGCTGTGCTGAGAAATACTCCTCCGACTGTTTCACTTCTTTGAGAGCCTATAAAAGCTGACCGGTGTACGGAAAACGTAGCAAGTTTGCGGCGTTATCTGTACCATTGTGTGTCTTTAAAAAGCTTTCCTGCGTGTCGTCTGCTCATTCTAAGGTGAGGCCTCTTGCCTTTTGCTTGAGGCATCAAATGGTCCAGTGTATGACGTGTATCTCTTTTCGCCGCGCAAGTCCACGCAGGCGGCTTCCTCACCACCAAAGGCACCAGGTGGCAGCCCACCTCGCGTGTCTTACCGTAGACGGATATCGCATGTCCTGAACAGGACTGCACGCATTCCGATGGTTATGCGTACCCTCCAATTCACCGTGGTTTTCCTGGTGCTGGCCAACCTCTACTTCTTCAACGGCTGGTGGGAGAGGCGTCACCCCAAGCCACCTCTGGGCATTCTGACGGGGGAGCTGTTGAAGGGATTCGAGCGCTACTCACCCAATGACAACCACAGCGAAGAGGTTCTGGTGACTACTCAGACACGATTGATTTCTAACATAACGAGCCATATTTCTAAACATCATTTTTCAGAGCCCAAGTAGTTTTGTGGTATATTCACTCAATTGTTGCTGAATGATCGATGGACTAAAGGCTTATCGCTACAGAAGTAGGAATTTATTGTTTCATTGTGCCTTCAGGCAGAAATGCAGGCTGATTAGGATGCGATCCCCTACCACCTTGCCCTAACCCTGACCCCTTTCTTTCGTTTAAAACCCTTACTCGTTTAAAATAACACCTTCCAACTTTACCACAGATGACGTACTGAGAAGATAGGCAACACTTAGAGTGACTTCAGTAACACTTGTCGTTGGGCTAGCTGGTCTTTTTCTTCTACTTGTCCGTTGGCTTTTTGCGCTGGTTCATCAAAGATCTTTTTGAGTTATGTGTCTATTGTACTCTGGAAGGAGGAGGAGAAGGAAAACCGCTGACCTGAACGTTGAGTAGCATGTTGGGAGAGACTCCTCATTCGAGGAGTCCACTCGCCGTGGCCACCACGCAGGACCGTTTAATCGGCTGGAGCTGGTCTTCTAGTCGCGCTTGATAGCGCTTGCTCCCACTGCTCCAGGGGGGAATTTGTGAAGTTAGGAACCACCAGGTTGTATCGGCAGCTCCAGGTAAAAAGATAAAGGAGAGGGAGGGGGCGGGGTTGCTGCACCGTGGGCAAGTGGAGGGATATAGAGTGGCACGTAGTTTGGGGTGCGGGGCCCACCTAGGCGACATTTTAATCAGCCATTGATGAAAACTTTCGAAAGCGCTGCGACAGGGTCACAAAGAGAAAGACTCGAAGGACAAGCGCTACTATCAACTGAAGTTTATTGGAAAAAAAACACAAGGTTAAATAGCTCACACAAGGCAGCCAGCAGCGCATGCGGCTACCCCCAAAATGACAAAACGATCACTGTGTTGAACCAAGATAATGAATTTCACAATCATAGATTACAACAGATGGGGTGCTGACGCACATGTCGGGGTTTTTTGTGAGTATGATATGCCTCATATAGTTCCCATGTTAGCTGATTGGAATGCCTATACAGAACGTTTGTTCTGTTGAACAGAGGTACACATGCATTTTTGTCCAACGGGCTAGAATTGTTAAGTTCGCAGTCTCTTTAATGCAGGGCCAAATTAGAGGTAGGAGCCCCTTTTAAAGACGAATTATTTTGGCGTAGCCGTGTGTTCACACATTTGCCACTCTTGCCGCATGTGCACGATGCATCATATACCACTCCCTCGGCTCAAGGTGCAAACAGCAGCTCATGTTTTATACTGCACTGTTTTTTACTTTCTCTTGACTTTTGCTTTTCTAATCTGGCTCTTCCATCGACCATTGCACAGATTTTTTCATGTTTTCGGGGAGCTGAAAACAGCACCCTGACCCCATATCTGGTGCCTACTCGTTTTAATCGGTGGGATAATCTGTGAACATACAGAATAATTACTGCACACTTTATTTTCTCGTTACTTGGAGGCTCTGGTGGATCGGGTTTTCCGGATGAATTGTTTAATTAGCCAGGGGTGCTGATTTTGGATATTTTTGTTTTACAGTATGCCATACTCGAACGCCTTCATAGTGCTACCAAAGAAACTGCGTCATGGAGCTTTATTGCAAGAGCTCTCAAGCTTATCGTGTCCCATTGACGAGAATGTAGTTATCACACAGTAAAATATAGATATAAAAACTTATATTGGGCTGATGAAGGAAACCCTTAGAGCTTTAGTTCATAGACAGCGTAATCTCAAAAGCGCCGGGTGCGTTCCACATTATGCATCACAATCTTTATGGTTCAAGCCAGCCTTTTCTATGGCGGCCGGAGATATGGGTGTCTCCGCCTCCAACACACTGGGACGCCGAAGGAAGCTTTGGTTACGCTAGAGGAAGTGCCTCGTATTACTACTGTCGTAAATGTCAACTTGCTCTGTAGGCTAAATCAGTGGCTCTTTGTCGCGAACTGCGCTGCAGGCAGAAGTATTTGGGCCCGAAGTCAAACCGCACATAGAGTGCATCACACCCAGCTGCAAGTGGCTCAAAAAGCAGATGCACGGAGCTGCTGTTGGGCGCAAAGCCGCTGCCTGCGACGACTTCTACAGCCACGTGTGCAGTGGGCGCACAGACAGACCAGTGTATCAGCGCGCCGCCGAGGACCTGATGGTGGCCGTGGTGGACCATCTGCTGACGGCGGCCGTACCTCTAAATAGCGACCATGGCGCGGCTGAGCACCTACGCATGCTCCAGAAGTGCGTCGACGGTGAAGAAGAAGTCATGGATTTTGCATCAGCCTGGTCAGTAGTGCAGATTTTGCTACGTTGTTTTATGTCCAGCTTTACAACTTATTGCCCTCAGGGTCACGCTTAAAATCAGCTGCAGTTTGGTACCTAATCTGAAATCATATTTCATATCTCTAGCTCTGTACAAGGCCGTACGAATTGCAAAGCTTTCTTTTTTCGTACTTAAATTTCTTTTTACCGAGCGCTTCTCTGCCCACGTAACGTCCCTCCTCGCTGTTCGTGTTTTTGTGATTGTCTTCCCGAGCCATAGGTTCTTTGTGCCGCCAATTTTATCTTAGAAGGTATCGTGACATGAATATTACCACTAAATTTTACATTGTCTGCTGTGCAAGACATGCTCTGAGAAGACTGAATTACGTCGTGACGAATGACGTGCGAATGCGAGCTACAGTGCTGGTCAGCAAATGACCAGCACTGCAGCTGTTATAGCCTGGGGAGCTTTTAGACGCAGATACTGTTTAGGCGGGGAGTTTTGGAAGAAAGCCTGTTAAACCTGCTCCTTATTTTTTGTTTTGCAGTGGTCACAGCACATGGAGCAACGACCCAGATCTCATCTGCCCAGATCACTACCCGGTCCTTCCGCGTACAGTGGCTGAGAAAATCTTCAAAGCAGACAATACTACCAGGGCTGAGGAATTCGTATCTCGGATCGAAAGGCAGGCACTACCCTTTTCTCCTCTTTTAGAAGCGGCAGCTCTCATTATTAACAGCCTGCTACTTAATTAGGGGGTATGGTGAGCTACGAGGACAGATGTCTCGAGGGTCAGTGTCAAACTAAATCCATAGCACTTCCTTTTACAGGAATTAAAACATCAACAGAGCACTCTGCAGCAGTAGGCTTTAACTGGCTAGAAGGCTAGCAAGTAGGCGGTAGCGCAGCGGTAGCAAACTGGTAATTTTTACCCAATTTTTCTGTGCTAAGCATAACTAAAGAAAGTCAATTCTCTCGCCCCCACCTCGGCTTTACGCTGTACGCTGCTCATTTGTAAGGTATTGTACAGATGTGCAGGCAGCGGTCATACGCGACTGGACACGCCCTGAAGCGAACGGTATGCTGCCTTGCGGGGAGCAACGCATGCTATGTTATACAGGGTGTTTCCACTAAGACTTCGAACATTTTTAAAAATAAGCGTTCTTGGGTTAGAACACTGCTTTTTTGGCATAGCATTATTAGCGGTGTAGTACATCAGAGTACCACCAAAACATGTTAACTAGGATACTGGTTAACTAATATTGAATAAACGTTTTAACTATTACTGTTATGCTTCTTAACCCTTGAGAGGCGTGTAACCTACCGTAAGTGATATCCATAACAGTTTTTAGAATTTATAAAACGCCGCTACCCTCGGTGCTGTGGACCAACAAATTATATCTACAACGCCCCAAAATACATGCGCTTTCGAGAAACTTGCAGCAACGACAGCCTCTCCAGTGCACATAACTTGTCCAAATGGCCTAAATTCTTAAGGCCACAGCACTGAAATACTGATATTGGTACCTCAATATTAAAGATCCTAGCAGTAATAGTTTAAAAGTTAACAATTCAGTATTAGTTAACCAGCCTGCTAGCTAGCACGTCTTGGCTTAGTTCTGATTCACTACACCGCTTACAGAAAAAGCGCTCTTCTAATTCAAAAGGCATATTTTTAAAAACTGAGTTCAGTCTTAAAGACACCCTGTATAGATTCGCTACATGTATACAAGACAAGAGAAACACGTGCGCTTGCTTTGAGGTTCGCTCTCCTTCGAGTCAAATTAAGGCAGTACCATGCAAAGAAAACTCGTTCATAGAACGCTGTACGTAAACGGACTAGGCTGATTTGTCGAGACAGCCAGCGCCATTTAACGCTGTCCCCCTCTGATGCTGCTTCCGACTGAAATATAGGTATCAGAGCCGCTCTACCTTCTAAGCGGTCAAATCAAAATTTTCGTTCTGACTACTTAAACGCATATGCATGGGCGATATGCCGCAGTCTGAATGATTACATGAAATTATTGACATCATTCTGGACCAAGGGGAAGCAATAGAAAGTGTGTGGACTTGGCCAAGTTTCGCGAAGACTTGTCTGTCCTGGCATCTGGTACATAGGGCAAAACGGTTGCCTAGAACGCGAGAACTGCGTGCTCCGGGCCACTCTGGACTACGCGCGAAACATCTACTGATAACGCCAAGTTTGAGAGGATATGTGTGGGAACATGCGCGGCCAAAATGATAGCATTGCCCATCTATTCACGGCTTGCTGGCCGCCGTGGCTTCGCCACCTCTTTTCGCCGTCAGAAGCGCTGTCTGATTTGACGACTGCGAAACAAAAACTATGCGGCTATGAGCATGATGCTTGGATTCTGTTTATTTTTATTTTTTCGCATGCGGAAGCTCTGGCGTGTAACATTTCATCACGTCATGGTTGCGCCCCTGAATTACATGGTTATCATGAGCACGTGCCTCAATTTTGCGTGCAGAACTTTACGGCCTCCAGCAGGTACTGAAATATGCACGTCATTTTTAAAGGCAGCATGAGGACTCAGAGATGCTCAGACAGCACTTCTGACGACGCTAGCAGGTGGCAAACCGCCGCAGCCAGCCATCCCCGAAAAGACGGGCAACGCTACCAATTTCGGTGCCCATGCTCACACCCGACCTGTCTCGAACCAGACGTTATCGCTAGCTGTCTTGCCTGTAGTGCAGAGCAGCTCAGAGCACGCAGTCCGGGACTTCTAGGCGAGCATTTTGGCCACTGTAGTTGTTGCAGTCCTTTTCTCCTAACATTGTTCACAAGGGTCAAGCCTACCTCCTGCCCCTTATCCATGTTTGTGCGCTATAGATGCACGAGCAACTGAGAAGTACCGTTCTCGCAGCATTTCTTGATGTGACGCACGCTTTACAGAAGAGAGTCGCAGGCGTCTCACGGCAGAAATGACGCTGTTTGCCATTTAGCTGTAGTCTGAAAAAAGAGCAGCCGATGTTTTCTTCAACATCTTTAGTGGCAGTGCTGATCAACGGACGCAGTACGTATGTCACCGTGTAGCTAATGCGCCCACCAACTTGTGCAGCTGGCTCACTGAACTGGGAAGTTTTTGGCACAGGTGTTTACTCGAATGCTTTAAATGCGGAAGTATTATATGTTCCATGAGCGAAAAGCCCGGCGTCCGCCCGCCGGCGTCTATAGCACCCTATTCCTTTGGTGCAGTATGCCTGTGTACGAGGTCACAACAACATATAACAGCGAACATGTATGTCATGAAAGATGAAACGTAAAGTACTATGACCTATGGAAGTCATGACTCATAGTCGTTCTGCAACGTATCATGGCTCAGCACTTAACAAGAAGCATAATGTAAGGTGTATAGAGTTTGTAAAAAGTACGCGTAGTCGTGACGCGTAGTCAGTCATTGCGCGTGACTCAGCACTTTACTTGTGCAGTTTAGCAGGATTCAGCACTTTAAAAGTAATGTAAGGTGTATATAGTTGTACAAACAATAAACATTATGCATCGCCATCTTCCGTAGTCATAATTATGAATCAGTCATTTTGAAACGTAGCATGACTCGGCACTTCAATTATAGCGCATTCTCAAATGTAAGCAGTCTTAAATGTCTCAGACTAATTTACTGTTGAAGCGTCTTGCACAAGCCTGAGAGGCATAAAACTCATTTCCTTAAAATCCCTTCCGAAACAAGTTGAGCTATTCCCTCGTTCATAGCTACAGTCACTGCTCGAGGCTGATTAATCTGCTCATGCGCCATCCGAACGTCTTCGTACAGCTTTATGTATGCTAATTCTTTCGAGAAAATGCACAACGGCTCTGCAGTATCAGATTTGCGTGCTAAAATGTTTTGCACGGCTTGCAGGTATCTGCATGAGCTGAACGCTTCCGTGAACTTTGAGTGGGAAGGTCGCAAGAGGCCACGCGTCATGATGGCAAATAGGGTGCAGTCCTTCTGCCGCTGGCTGGCTGATTCCGCAAGCTGTCACTTGCGCCAACTGTTCAAGAACGTCTCCGGCGTCGACAACGTTAACAGGCGTTACCAGAGGTTCTGGAACGAAGTGTTTTTTGCACCACTCTACTTATCGCAGGTAACGAAGGTATCATCTCGGTATGGTCTCTTGAAATTATACGCGGTACTGATGATGTTTATTGTGACACTGAATTGGTACTGGTACTGAATCATTCTGGAGCTTATTGGAAATTTCTTTCGTTTAGGAAGGTACTCACTTTATTACTTTATGCTTAGTACTAACAGATAGCTGAGTGCATTCCGTGTAATGCATGGAAATCGAAATCGCGTTTATCTCAAGCTGTTCTTGCACTGCTTCGTTGCTTCATGGCAGATGTCACTTGTGGCGGAGGGTTATATGCCACAACTTTCACTTAGGACGGCCGCCGGAGGAAAGTTGTTGAGAGGTGCGTAGGTCAGTACGTCCTGAGACCCCCAAAGGAAGGTGGCGATGGAGGTGCAGAGCCGATCGGGTGGCGTGACGCGTACCGTATGGCAAAGAGCTGCGGAAAGCGCGTGGTCTCCAGGAATTCGGTAATTACCGCGCTGGTTAGCCAAGAAACAAAATACTTAGCCCCATCACGATGATGATGATCATGGGCGGATATCTTTAGCCAGAAGGAGCACAAAAATATCAGTGCATGTCCATTCGTGACGTCATCGTTTGTGTCGGCGCGAAAATTTTAAACCTTCGGCGTAATGACGCCCGTATTGGACTTCGCTTCCACTGACAACGCTAAGTTTAAAATTGCTGCACATGTGTGTGCGCCTTTAAAGCATGATAAACCTTCTTCTACAGGAACACACCGCTTTGTGGAAAGCCGTAGGAGGCTTTGAGGCAGCTCGGAAGCTTACCTGCGCCAAAATCAACGAGGCACTGTTCAGAATGGAGAGTGCCAAGGCAGCCACCACGGTCCTGAACAGGCAGTGGGGCGGCGTTCGGGAGACCATAACGGAGCTCATGGAGGATGCGCAGTACATACTGAGTCAGCGGGTGCCTTACTGGCTCTCCCGGTGAGCAATCTCTTATGGAGCTCAAGATACATGACTGCGTTACTTTCTCTTGCGTAAAAACCGAAGGAATCAAGAACCCAATTTCGCTATTCCTCTTCTTCGTGTCAGTGCTGTCAGACCTCTTTGGTCACTTCCGTACTTTGCAATCTCTTGTTTTACTACTGCCAGGGAATCGCGAAATTTTGACCTTACTGTCTTGTGCTCAAAACATCGGGATTTTACACAAAGTCAACTAGGAATCAATGTCGAAAGGCGCTTTCTTCAGTCTTGCCTCGCTCATACTCATTGCTCCGCCCCTTTCTGCTACGCAGCAGATGCTTTTTTTATATATTGGTAATATGTGACGCATTCCGCATTTCTTCATCCAATCTATCCATCATCTACCGCCTCCGTGTTTCATTCCACTACTCAATGTGGTGGCCATATTAATCAGACGATCACAAGACAACTTATTCCCGTGGGCATACTCGCATTACGCACATATCCCGCGTGGCTTAGACCCCTAAGGAACACCGCTTCTGGCATCTAAAAAGCTCAAAACGTTTGGTTGACGAGAAACTAAGGCTACAACAGCACATTTTAAAAAGCCAGAGGTTCCTGTGCAGCCAATATCGCAGCTGCAGTGTCTAGCATAGAGCGATTAGTATATCCAGAAGAGCTATGCAACAGCTTCACCACGGACAGGGGAAATAACCGGGGCAATGGTCGTAATACCAGTGCGACCATGTTGACTGCTTACCTTGTGTAACTGGCCTGCCCTTGTCTGCATCAAGGCACGAGGAAGGAGAGAGTCCCCGCCTACAAGAAAAGCGGAGGCCGACGTACTTTGCGGAGCTGAACGCCGTCCAAGTGGAGCTTGCTGGACTGACTGAGCCGTCGGACAATAGGACTTCCATATACTCCTCGAAGGCACGTCGCCAATCTTTTACCGGATGCGCGCACACGTGCCCTATCGAGCCAAAACAATGACAGCATTTACCGCAGCCGGGGCCGAGATATTACTTCATATAATGTGCAGCGACACGAATATGCAGAAATGGCGAACGCTGTCTTCTGTCTGTCCGTGTTCTTGAGCGCTGTAAGAAACGTAAGCATCCAAAACCAACTTGTCTAGCAAAGTATGACTTTTGTCACTGCAAAATAGACTGCCCAATGTTGGAGATACTGAGGACGAGGCAGCTTAGAAACTATTAGGCATGTTTAAGGTTCGACCGAGGTGATTAGAAGTCTATTAGCACTGTTTCGTTACCCGGCCAATGTCCATTTTAGAAACTTAACGTTTGCGTTCATCTTGTTTTATAATCTGCTAACGTTTTGATTTTTGAGTTCAAGATGATCATTTCTAGTCCTACTGAAGATTGCTGCCCAAGTGCGTAGTGGCTATTCCAGTCGCTTACTTTTGCTAGTCTGCTTCACGCAGCTAGGCGGAATAAAAATTTCGTGCCTTATCACTATTAGACACATTTTACCATTTCGGCCATATGTACGTACGTATACTCCGTTTCATACATCAGGCGCACCGCTCCCAAAGCAAGCGCTTTTTCGCGCTCTGCCTACATCCGCGATCAAAAAGAAGTGCCTTGCTTGCAGTGATCGAAAAACTAGTGAATGCCTTGCCTGCAGGCTTATTGCAAGATGCATTTGCCAGGAGCTTGACTAAATGCACTCTCGCTGCTGACGACACGCTGCCGCTTTCTCGTGCCTTAGGCCACCCGGCCACAAAACAAGCGCGGAATACCACGTCTCCTTTTGTTTTTTTCAAGAGGGCTACTTCCGTACCTTTCACCGCATTGTACCTGATGTATGAGATGTAGCATAGTGCGTACGTCCCTGAAGCCTGCGTTGTGACTGACCCACCTGCGCACCGAATTTTGGGCTACGCATGTATACCGGCAGGCCTCCACCACGTCTTCGCAGAGAGTAGGCTTTTAGGGGGAAAGCCTTCACGGTAAATGCCTTCCGGGTAAAGTACTCTGCGTACAAAGCCTATAGGCCAAAGTCCTATATGGTAAATGCATTTAAGTCAAATGCTTTTAGCACGTAAGCACCATAAGTGCTCACTGTTACTAGAGCTACCAAACAATATCCCGCGTTTAGCCATGCTGAACCGTCTGCTGTTTTTTGTGTGCAACTGCTACAAAATTCTGAAAATTGTAAACAAGCTCAAGCTGGACATACGAAATTTAGTTGTGCGCCAGCAACCGTTGTTATCAACTGACGCAGCTACCAGCGCCGGTAAATGAGTGCTCTATCTACGAAAACTTACGAACTGAACGGAAGAAAAAAATATTTTCTCCGAATCCGCATTTCGTATTTCTTTATCCATGGCTGAACCATTCAATCGAGTCTTTAACCGAGTAATTTAGCTAATCAGTGAGTTGCTTGTGGTATACAGCATTTATTATAGCAATGCCAAGTGCAGCCTTAACTTTACGTAAAAAGTGCTTTCCCAGAGCATAACGACTACCATTCATCTAATACTGATTGTAAACGCCAAGATAAGGCAGCCTATTAGACAAGTTGGTACATGTTTTGTCTTACAACAGCGCACGGTGGCCAAAAGCACCAATACCGCCGACGACAGAAAAGCACTATTTTTACACCTTTAACATACCGGTGGAAAAAGTTGGCTTGCCGCCCGCAAGAAATGACACCATGACAAAGCACAGTCACTTCGCCTTTTAAAACACAAAGTTCTCTCATCGGAGGCAGTAATTTTTAATAAGTAACCGTTTACTACTGAAATGTAATGGTGACCCAGTGCACGTTCATGTTTGCTGTCGCCGCCTTACACAGTACTCATGCCCACCGGCGGAAAGTGAATATTTCTTTGAAAACTTAAGAAAGCACTGCGACAGGGGCACCAAGAGAAAGACACGAAGGACAAGCGCTTATTGATTATTTCTTCTACTATCTGTCTTCCATATGAAAAATTATCGCCCTAGAAAGTTTGCTCTCTACTGAACACCACTCTTAAAAATAACCGTCTCCCATGTTTTCCATCGCTTCAATGACCGTTGGCTTCTTACGTAAACTGTGACGACCCCCTCGCTTCCGTACCCCTGCTGCTACAACGTCCAGGTACATTTTTCGCATAGCATGTCTCACCACCTCGCTCAAACCTTTAATATCTCAATCCACAAGGCTACTGTCTAGGTGAGTGCGGGCTCTCTCGAGCTTCGGCTGCTGTCCTAATCTCCCTTAGCGATCATTTTGATTACGCGAGTGACAATTCTTTTTTGTTTGACTGGTGTTCAGTGTTAAAGTAGTCCGCAGTTAACTTCTGTAATAATGGTCTTTGTTTTCTGAACCGCATCGTTTACTCCTATTTCCTAACCCCCCCCCCCCCTTTGCGCAATGACCGTGGTCTCCACAGCGAATCATGACGCCCACTGTTCACCTCTGTGCACAACGCAGGCGACCCGGCTGATTGTGGCTAGCTCGACTGTGTGATCTTTCAGCTGTCCTCACCTATAGGTCCTGCATAAAATAAACCCTTTCCTTTGCTTGTGTACAGGCTTCATTTAAGCAGATAATTTCACCGCAATGCTCCCGTAACCCAAAGCACTGTCGAAATCTGCTTTGCATAATATATTATAATTGTGTAATGCGCGTTTTTAAGATCCTGACACATATTACTTATATCAGACTTTGGTGCTGGTTTCGCAATTTTAGATATTAAGGCTCACTCGCTGCAGAGCCAAAGTTATCTCCTGTTTTGTATCATCCTTCAGAAGTGAAGCGAGGAGAGGTATGCTAAAAAAGACCATGTAGTCCTGGCTTTCTGGCCTTTATTTTTACATGACGGTTACTGAGCGTCTAGCACAGGTACGCAGTTGTTCAGAGTGAGGGGAAGATGCGTCGTTAGCAGTTCGCATTGCTGTATGTCCTGTTGCGTAGAGTCCTTACGCTTCAACCGTGTTCAAAAACAGTCGTGTAAGTCGGCCTACTCTTGTTATTCGTTACTCTTTTGTCAGCCCGCTGTTTTTATTTTCTTTCGATCAACATTTCAACTTCCAGGTGGCTACAGCACAGCCCGTTCACAACGTATCGGCGTAAATGTGTAAAAGCCTCTGACAGCGTAACTGTGTACCAGAGCCGAAAGTAGCATGCACTCTTTACACTGCATGGCATATAATATTGCAACGGTGTATGCCTCAATAACGGCGCTTTCCGCGACACCCTAACAGGTCAGCTACGACCGCACCCGGAATGTCCTGATAGTGCCGCATGGTCTGATGGCGCTGTTGAGCGGAGAGATGCGGGTGGTGGAGTCCGTCATGACCGTCCTCCTGTCTACGCCACTCGTACATGCTCTTCTGCCGCGACCTAACGGGCCGTACTCCTGGAAGGTATCTACTCGAGAAAAATTGTTCCTACATGATCTCGACAACTTCACTGCCAAATTCAACGTCCTCCGTAGTCTCGCAGTAATAGGTTTCAATCGGAACACTGGCGCCCTGTGAGATTTACTCTACAGTTTCACTCACAAGATACTGCACTACTGCACTAGTATCGTTCTCAAACGCGCTGGAATTTCCTTTGACTGCACTGCAAAAGCCAGTGGTATCCCTGAAAAATATTGTAAGCAGCGTTGTGTCCTCCGGGGTTGCACAGGGTTCAGTATCACGCTGCCAAACACCGGCAGTTCAAAAACGGGAAGCCGAGGCTTCTGGCAAGCTAATGCTTTTTGTAGAAAGACGCACTATTTTCTTGGTTATTATTGCGAGCGCATATTATATCCAGTTTTGACGTGAACGAGAATTTGTTACTTAGCCTGCGTGATCGACTCAACAGTGACTCTCATATCAGTGTTTGGGCAATAAGTTCTTTACGAACTCTGGAGGCTATATGCTATGTTTTCGTGAGCAAAGCGATAATTCTGATTGAAGATATTAAGACACAGCGGGGGCTGTCAAAATATGTACGACACGTTTCACGAAACCCTACGCAATAGACGAAGCACCAAGCGTAAGCTTTCAGTACTTCCTCAGTAAAAAGAGCACTCCAAAATGAAAGAAACGCATGAAGGAAGTGACTAACAAGCAAGGAACGTCTCAGCAAAATAAAAATTGAGACAGCGTTTGTATTTCCAAAGATAAGTTAATGACACAACATTCGAGGATAGCGTGCGTCATGCCTCGCTACTGCGGCGTACTGCGCCCAAGCTCTTTGTTCCTGTTTCACAGAAAAAGGCGGGCTAGTTGGTGTTTCGAACTATACTGCATAAGCATCATCATTATCATCAACCTGAAGCCTGGGCGTTGGCTTAGTCGTTATGGTGCACGGCACATGACCCGATAGACTGGGGCTAGATCTGCGCCACGGTGGTCGTATTTCAATGGAAGCGAAATGCTAGAGGCCTGTGTAGTGCGCCCAAAAGAGCCCCTGGTGGTAGAAATTGTCCTAAGCCCTCTACTACGGCGTCCCT
Source organism: Amblyomma americanum (assembly GCF_052857255.1). NCBI lineage: Eukaryota > Metazoa > Arthropoda > Arachnida > Ixodida > Ixodidae > Amblyomma > Amblyomma americanum. The sequence goes on from NC_135505.1 coordinate 26,121,123, forward strand.
CGTAGCCTGAGTCGCTTTGGGACATTAAACCATATAAAGCCAAACCATCATCTTAACTACGCCCACTGCAGGACAAATGCTTCTCCAATGCCTCTCTAATTAACCTTGTCCTTTGCCAGCTGTGGCCACCTGATCGCCGCCAACTTATTAATCTCAAACGCCCACATAACTTTCCATCGCCGCATGCTACGCTTGCCTGCTCTTGAAATTCACTCTGTTACAGCACAAACGGTGATAATTATGGATTTTTATGCAGCAAGGGCATCTATGGCCAAAGAGCGCCATGACACAAGGTATTTTCGACTTCGCAAGGTGGGGTCAAAGACTCATTTCCCAAGCATTTTACCCTAAATAAGCCGAGCACCAGACAAGGGGAGAGCTTGTACCCATTGTTTCACCGTTGGGTACCCAGCGGCACTGGGCATCGAACCCCGCACCTCCCGCATGCGAGGCGGATGCTGAGCCACTTGGCCAGCGCTTCGGTTTTTACCGCACAAACAGAAAAAAAGAATGAACAAAGAGGAACAATAGTTAAGAGCGCGCTTTTCACTTGTTTTTGTCCCTCTTAGGTGCCTCATTGCGTTTGCATGGTTCCACTATGCCTACTCGTAGTTCCTGCAGCCGCCGCATGCCGGCTCCACTGTACAGCTCGTCTTGGAGCATAGGGTAATGTGGGGGTACAACAAACATGTAGTGCTTTTATGCCTAAGGACAGAAGTTCACTCAAGACTAAAAATAACTAAGGTGATTAGAACTAGGTGCCCGCGGAAATACCACAAACGAGTCAGTATAGGGGAGTACGGACTGAGCATCGTTCGAAGCATGGGAAGATTAGAGTGAAATGTTATATGAAGAACGGCTGATGAAATTGCGCGATAGCAGGTGGGTAGCTATGGTATTTAAATATTTCTAAAGAAAGAGCGTTGGTTCACAATGGCGGAAAAGAACTAGGGAACTAACCAGGAAGTATGCAGGACACAAGGCGGAGAAATAAAGAGCTTTAAACGACAGGTAAAAAAGGCAAAAAGTATAAAACTGGATAAGTTCAATAGAATAGCAGCAGAGTGTAGAACTATATTAATATTGGAAAAGCCAGATGAGGAAGCAGTTGTTCTATTATAACTCAAGAGGCAGTGCCCTTTTTTTTTGAAGTTAGATCAGGTTGTACTTAGAACACGCAGCTAAAAGCAGAAATATAACCAAGAAGATGACACATGTGCTGTGTGTCGTAAATACGTAGAAACATTTGAACATATCTTGCCCGAATGTGATGGTATCCATCCGGATGTCGATTCAGGCACAGTCAACCTCCGTGATGCCGTATGGTTTGGAGATGACAGTGGTCATGTGAATGATGGAAGTTAGCAAAAACGATTGGAAGATTACCGGTAGTCACCTGGGGCGGAAACGTGGAGGATAACGAAAAGGACTCAACTTAAGGAAAACGCATCCAGCTGTAAAAAGAAAAATTATATGTGAAATGATAAAGAGACCGGAAGCGGGCAGGGTGGGTCAGGGGACATGTGGGGGTTAATGACATCCCAGTCGACTTCAAGAGGAAGAAATGGGCTTGGGCAGGGCATGTAATGCGAAGGCAAGATGACCAATGGTCCTTAATAGCAACAGAGTGGATTACAGGAGAAGGCAAGCACTGCAGGGCGCGGCAGTAATTTAGGTGGGCGGATGCGACTAAGAACTTTGCGGGGAAAGGAAGGCCTTAGCTTGCAATGACAGTCTTAATTGGAGAGACATGTGAGAGGCTTTTGCCCTGCAGTGGGCGTAGTCAGGCTGATGATGATGATGAGATCTATTCATGATAAACGAGCTAATTTTAGTTTTAAATAAACCATTTGGATCAGAACTAACAATTTCGTCAGCAGATGGTTCCACTTTTTAGTGGCCGAAGGAAAAAAATGATAATTAAATGTGTCACACCGCGAAGCAAAAGGTGTGATGCACTTAAGACGATTTGTTCTGTCCGAATTTTGGAAGGGTGGCAGGATATAATTTGGAATATATCTGTGTTTCTGTGGCCGTGATAAATAAACTTCATGGCCGCGACACGTTGTCTTGATATCGAGTTCGGAATGTTTGTTTGCTCAGAGCAGTGCACTCTCTTGCGGTGATTATCTGAAATAAATAAAATAGAGTGTCATGTTCTATCTAATTTATCTACTTTAGAGTGTCATTCTATCTACTTTATCAATTAGATGAGCCTGGTGCGTGCCCCATACGATGCTTGAATACTCAAGTATCGGCTGAATGATGGTTATATCATCACCATCATCATCAGCCTTACTACACCCATTGCAGGGCAAAAACCTCTTCCATGTCTCTCCAATAAACCCTGTCCTTTGCCAGCTGCACCCACCGATGCTGCTGCAGACAGTTTCCGACGCAAGAAATTGAAAATTGAGCTGCCTAAATGCCTATGCACATGTCTTGTCAGCGTGAGCGTGAGCGTTTTATTTTAGCGTGCGGGAGAATGTCACACCGAAATATTTTGGAGTGTTGGAACGTGTTACACCTGTGTCTCTTTGTATCTGGATATGCCCGGTATCTTCTTATGAGTAAAGCTAATGCATGTGCTTTTGCTGATATTTAACCTCATTCCCCATTTTGCGCACCAATTTACAGTATTGCTTAGTGGCAGGTTTAGTAAGATTTGATCGTCCAGTGACCGAACAGTACTATCGACAACACAATCATGTCGACAACACAGTCATGTCGTTGTAACTTCACTGCCTTATCGATCAGTTGGGTAATTTAGTTGTGCTTTCTTGGTCTTCGGCGAAAGTCCGCTACCACGTTAAAATGAGAACAAAGTGCCTCTTTTCTACAAATTCTTCTGTGCTGTTTCGCTTTTGGACGGTCTCTTAGGCTATATACCAACTAACGATTGTCCAGCCTTACCTAGCGTGTTTAAATGTATAAAACGTTCAGCTCAAAGCAAAAGTATGTGCGTCAGTGCCCGGTGGCAGTTCATGAAGGTGTCACACCAATATTTTCCGGAATTTCACCACGCAGCTGCGAGGGAAGTAAAATTTATTAGTGCTAGGAACGCACAACCAGGCAGCCGGAACTTTCAATATTATGAAATTTAAATACATTTTGTTCCCTATTACACTGCGCAAATATATTTATAACGTCAGTGACATTTCTAGAGAGCCCACAAGTGCCTTCCGTACGCCTTCAGGCATAATCTTCAAGCTGCGCAGATAATTTTACAGTTGACAGAAAGAAGCCAACCGCAAAAAAATTGCGGGAGATTAGCAATGTAATAATGGCCGATTTTTGAAGTGGCATTTCAAAGGTTCTATTTTTTAAGTATCAGCAACAAGCAAGGGTTGTGCTATTTACCCGCACGGGTATTCGAAGCTATAAAACACCAATGATCTGACCAGTGACGCAGTTCCGTCGGAAAATTGGGGGATTTATTATTTACCAGCATTTCTCTCATACAGTTTTTATCCTATTGCTCAGGATGGCAGAAGAAGCAGGTTAGACATTCCACGCTGAGCAATTAACAGACGCGTCTTAAACTGATTACCGATTTTTGTTCGGTCAGCTGTTTAGGACCTCGCGGGTAGGAAAAAATATATATTTTAAAAAATAAACAGCTCGAACAACGCGGAAACTCGGAGGAAGATCCCACGGAAGAAGCGCCAGATTTTGTATACGTGCACAATGAATGGGTCACCACCTTCTTCCGTGGGCCTGTCTTGTCCACACTGCTTTTTTTTTTAAAATAGGAATCTTTGCAGAAGCGGCCAACTAGCAGCCCTCCCTGAAACCAATTAGTTTACTTTTTCACTAGCCGCAGTAACTTTCCAAATGACTTGGAAAACGCAAATGGTTCCGTTATTTCGTTTCTCTCTGAACGAGGAAACACTGCCAGAATGTTTGTGGAGTTCCATATACAGATTCCTTTGCGCACTACAAGAACATTCACTACCCTAAAATAAGACATGCGTAAATGTGAGGCTCTCTTTGGTTACAACTGCTGAGCAGGCGTTTTATATTTGGAGGCCTTAAAAGCCGGCCTTGCTTAAGCAGTTGTTAGTTTAACCTCCATTCCGACTTTGTGTCGACACCTCTTCTTGTTTGTACTTCTGTAAACACTGTCGCCTGTGTGAACGCTTGTATTTCAGGGAACAGTACCGCCTAAGTCGCTCCTGCTTAACAAACTAAGCTTCCTTTCCTGTTTTCGCAGAAAATTGCAAGCATGCTCTAAGCGAGAATTACCCGAACAAAAAGAGCACCCTCTGAGCACAAATGAGCGAAAGCCCTGCTGTGTACCCTGCCCTTCTTTCCTAGAGTAGCGAGAGGTATAAGCCCTAAACGAGCGAAGCGTCCCTCAGAAACATGACCGCTCAATGAACACAGTCTGATTGATGGCTGTCCATGCCGTCCTGAATTTCATTGCTATCGGTCCGCAGGAGAGGGCTGCGTTGTGCGCACATTCCCGCTCTCCGATTCCCTGTATAAAAGAAATTCCAAGTGGCATGTTACGAAAAGGACTTTCTCGTGGATAAACTGTACCGACGCCGTCGTCCTACGCCGTAAGCGTGAATTATCTCAATCTCCTTTTTAGGAAATAACAGTGCTCACACAGTAATCAAGGAGTTCACACTCTCAAAATGTGCACTGTGGAATTATATGATCTGCGTACGCACAGGTCATCTCTAACGTGGAATAAGCATCCTCAAGTTTCTGGGTTAGGATAGATAAGTTTATATTAGGATCAGTGTTTTTTGCATCTCTATAGACCGTGACCCCTGTGGTTCACTTTAAGGTCACATAGGTCGATGACCCGACAGAGACAACGTGCCGTGTGTTGTGATGTCATCGAAGAGAGTTTGGCTGCAGGCATTCTTTCCTTGAAACGGTACGTTGTGCAACTTTCGGCCTTGCTAATTCGCCGACGCGTGGAAGTCCAGAATTCAAGTAATTCTTAATTCTGCTCTGTACCTTCACCGCGCGCCCTTCTAATGACTGGCCTGATGGCACCTCTTGTAAGCTGCTGCAAAGGTTGTCGGGTTATTATTAGACTTCACAAGATGTACAGCCGTATGCAAAAGTGGAGATAACACGGCTCCTGGCGAGATAGCGGTTACGGGGTTCCACCTCGGCGCTGCTATCTCGCGCCGCATAAAGTCACTTTAGCGCCGCACGCTCGCTATGAGAGTGCCCCCAGTGACGACAAACTTCCCCCTCGCTCTCATGCGGGTAACGCTTGATAAATTTCTAGTGCGGCGTTCGGCTACTCTGCAGCTGACGGCCGCGACGAAGGGGAGCGCGCATCGCAAAGCTCCTGAGTTCCGTTTTCGGCGCGCCGTGACGGTTACGCGTCGATGCCGTGCCTGTATCGGCATGTTGTTGGAAGGCACGCGCGGCTTCCACTCGACTCCCGAATCACTAGGTAGAGATGAATACACTGAGGCGTAAAATGCAAGGCACTGTGGATCCTCGCTTCGAACACCCCCTTCAAATAAGCATTAAAAATGTTCAGAGGCTCTTTATTGCAGTAAGAAATAAAGGATTCGTACGTAACATTCATCTAATACTTGGGGAAGTTGCCATTAACGGCAATTACACCAGAAGCTAGGCGCGGCATCGAATCATATAGTAATGCCACAACGTCGGGGGAGCCCGAAAAGTCTGCATTTTTGTTTCACGGCACTCCACAGTTGATCAGCTGTAGCCGTGCCGAGATCCCGGGCCCTAAGCTGCCTTTTGATTAGCCCCACACGTTTTCTATGAGGTTAAAATCTGCACCTGCAGGTGCCCACTCCAGTGTGCGGATGTCCAGCTCTTCCAGCAGTGTGCCCACGAGGCGAGCTGTGTGAACAGGGCTACGATCATGCTGAGAAAAGGAGCAGCCATCGCAGAAGGGCCCACTAAGCACGTAGGGAACCAACTCCTCTTGAATGATGGCACTGTACGCCGAGGCGTTGAAGCGGCCTTTGATGCACACAAGGGGGCCCAGGTCATCCTTGCTTATGGCACCCCAGACATTGACAGCGCACCTGCCACTTGACAGGGCGCCTGTCGTGTTCTACAGTAAAACTGGAGGGCGGAGAAAGACGTGAAGAGAAAAAGCAAACCGGGTAATACACGATCTCCCTAGGCAAAGGAAACCGTTAAGATAGATTGCAACTGTCTTCGATAAAAAAAAATCTCATATTTCGCAACTTCAACATCAAGCGTACTATAATTTTTTTACAAGCCATTGTGCACTGGGTAAAGGATATTATTTGAAAAAGAACGTGAAATGCAACGCTACCTTACTCACGGACTGTCAACATGGCAAGCACTGATTTGAAGCGCCGCAAGGAAACATATGATACTGATAATTTCAAGTTGTTTTTGAAGCAAATTTATTTATGGCCGATGAGCGTGAAAATAAGGTCAGTGGTGAACTCTGTGACACGTGCTAACGTTTAAGCCTTTCTGATGGTAACGAAAGGAAACTGCTCACAGTTCAGGATGAAGAAGCAATATTACACACGCAATTGTGTGAGTATGCGTAACGCATTGTGCCGTGCGGACGTTGTGTAACTGGTCTCTCTACGAGAAGTCACCCTTCTGTATACTCGGTATTGGAGGGACGGCTTCCACATACCTACAGTTAAACGGGCACCAGACCTTCCACTGCTGGTCCCCCCCCCCCCCCCCCCTCAACTGGAGAAAGTACTCTCGTCACAGAACACGACCTCCCTCCAGTCGGTTGCGGTCCAGTGCTGCACCGCATGCGCAAAGTTGAGGCGCTGAATGCGCTGCCTGGTGGTTAAATATGGCTTCTGAGCCGCGACGCAGTTCCTGCGACCTGCTTCGTTAAGACGTCGTCGCACGGTCGGTGGCGATACCTCAAGGCCCAAAAGGTCGCGTATTTCCCGCGCACTAAGGAACGGGTCCGCCCCAACTGCGGCGACGATGAGCCTATCAGTTTCGTCATCCGTGAGTCTTGGTCGACCGCAACGCTCCGCGTCGGCAATTCGTCCACCTTGATCTCGGTATGCATGAATAATTCGATTAACGTCATTACGGGAACGCCCAGTAATCGCACAAATGGCACGTTGAAAAATTCACTGAAGACTCAGTTCAACTACTCTTCTTTCGTCGATTGGCCCCGGCGGCGACATTTTCGCAAAAGACGAAGCTCGGCCTAGGACAAAGGCTAATACAGCCTTCAAATCGCGGCATGATAACTTGGCAAAGACCAGCGGGGAGAGGAAGCCGCGCGATGATTCAGACAGTGCAGAAATTGAACTCAAAGCTTCGCCATGACAGCTGCTCACGATAAAGATCGATTGATAAAACAACTACGCCTTGTTTCACCGAAGCCCTGTCTCGCTATCAAAATGCTCACATCTGTAGCTACCTTGTACCGTTAAAGTGACTTTGGGCCGTGTTTAAAACTCGACGAGAGCATAACGCATCTTCACCAAGGTTATGAAAGGCTCAGAAATCAGAATTCTCATTGTCCAAATCTAGCGCAGATTCACACGCATTTGCGAGGCATTAGCGGTGAAATGGTGAAAACGACAACTGGCCCCTGACGAAGGTGACATTTCCTTCTACTACTACTACTTATTTACTACTAGTGAAAGCTCGTTAATTCAAACCTCGATAATTCGAATTTTCGGATAACTCGAACTACACTACTTGTTCCGGCCAAGCTCCATAGAGATCTGTGTATAAAAAAGACCATTAATTCGAAAGCGAGTCGATTCCGCTGCGGATAATTCGAACTACGTGCTGCCGCGTCTGGGCAGCTTGGCACACAGCACGTGGCCAAAAAAAAAAAAAGCACCTCCGCATAGTTAGATGTTGCGCACGTCCTATACGGGGACAGAATAATGAACCTGATAAAACCGTGGAATAGTGGGTAAAGCCTAAATCACCGGCGGGGCGGCCCGCGGCGCCGGAGGGTATGGGGTTGGCGGCCGCGCTGGCGGCTGCCTACCCTCATTTCCGCGCAGCCGCCGAAACTCGCAAACGAATGGAAGGCGGCGCAATCAAGGACGCTAACGAGAAAGAGGCACCACAGTGTCCTTGTTTGCGCCGCCGTTCATTTCATCATGCACCAACTCACCCCTCAGGCCGTTACTCGCAACTGAATACTCGTTAATTCGAGCCCTGTTAATTCCGAAAGACCTATAAGTACTGTCGGCGCGGTCCCAGTCAACGCCCATGAAAGGCGATGACTTCGGACGGGCGCTATAAATTACGTGCGAAAAACTTTTTTTCTTTGCGAATGTCGTCCATCCTTCCACCCATCAGTCGCCAACGGAAGCACGCGGTCAGCCGCGATCATGACGCCGGCTTTTAGCATCGCCTGGCTATGGCCCGGCGGTCAACCGCTGGCCGGAAGCGGCCAACGTGGGCTATCAGCGCGGACCAATCAGGGCGCGACTGCGTCTGACTTCCGCCCGCTTCAACAACATGGCCGCGCCTGCCGAAGCGGCCTCTTGCTTCACCACGAACTCGTCGTTGCCGCTTCACTGTGCCTCGTGTTCACGGCAAACAAAAGTCGCACGAAGCTTTCGCTTTGCCTGAAGGTGCCCGCAGCACAAAATTTTAGCAGTGAAACGCGCCAAATTTTCATATCGCTTCTGGATTTTCAAATCTGCTAGGCCTTATCTAAAAGCGTTGGCTAGGCTTAGCCACTACCCGTCGGTTGACGTCAGGAAGAGCGGGAGGTTCAAACAGATCAACTATTGTGGTTCAGAAAGGGGTCACGAAGAATAATTTGTCCTCTGTGTCGTCAATGAATAAATAACAGCTTAGTTGTAAATGCGCAGCTCTTCTTTTCAGCATTTTGCTAAGCATATAAATCCTGGCAGCAGCGGTCTGAAAACGAGGCTTCTAAATTCGGACAAGCGCTGGCACTCTGTAATGTTCGCTTCTCCCCCTTGTGAGAGCTAAGTCGAAAGGTAAACACGCCGTGATGTCATTGCTACAGAGCATCTTGGCGCACTGCCAAGAAATTCCTTGCGTACCGTGACGGTGTGAAACGCAGGGAAGCATTAACGACTGACGTTTTTTTTTTCTTCTAATTCTTAAACAAAAATCGGCGGTGTGCGGATTGATTATGCGAGTGGGTTCGTTACGGTACATATACCGTAATATACCGTACATATACCGTTCGTTACGGTACATATTCAGTAAATACGGTACATATACCGTAATGCAAATGGTTCTTGTCAGTTTTTTCGGGGCCATTCAATAATTCGAACATCGAATAATTCAAAACTTTACCGCTCTCGTGAAGTTCGAATTAACGAGCTTTTGCTTACTATTATAAAGCTTATTAATGCGAAAGCATTACTAGGCTATGTGGGCAGCTGACGTGCTCGCAAAAAGTGAGCGCAAAATGTGGGAGCAAAATGTGGAAGCAAATTGTGTCACCTGATGTGAGCTCATCAGCTGATGGCATTAGCAGTCATGACCGAATGTGTGTGACACTTGGTATAAGAATGGTGTATCAGTATTAATCGGCCATTAACAGTAGTCATTCATTAATGACCCTAATTAACGATATTAATCAGTGACTTTAATTAAATAGGGTAATGGACTTAATTTTTGCCGCTAAGTGAAACTACATGGCTTAATAAGAGTGTGATCTCATCCATACGCCTGATGACGTCACGCCTACAACCAATCAGAGTACAGCAACAAAAAAGTACATACCGTCGAGTGGTAGCATCGGATATCGAACAGTAGGGGACGCATCTTAACGGAGTGGGTAAGTAGGTATAAAAAGGCGTCAACTTGGAGCCACCAACGTCGCGGCAAACACTAATGCTTTCGCATTTCTCCAATGCAGGCTCTGCAGTGATCACTAAATTTTTTTCTAGCGTATCCATATTAGCTGCTTTCGAGTTGCTGCAGCTTCAGCTCCATTTGAAATAGCAACACACCTCATTTAAAGGTGAATCGTTTTGAGTCATGCTATAATCTTCAATGGTGATTTTTCAGTCCCACTGCTGTAATCATAAAAGCGGCAACACCGCATTTCTTGTCCATCGTACCGCATCGTCGCGCAATTGCAGTCAGCGGGGCGACTTTGGAAGTTTCCATTCAGTGGAAGTTTAGCGCTCGTGTTGTGTCCCCTCAATTTTGTGCGCTATGGATCCTCATGTTGACTACCCACTAGCCCGAACACTCACCCTTCTAAGGGGCGACCGAGTTTTCTTCATGCTGTGCATTTGTGACAGAACTCCATGTTCTACAGATGCTCTGCCTCCTTTTCCTACGAGCTGCTGGTGTAATTGCCCTTATTGGCAACTTCACTAAGTATTAGATGAATGTTACTTACAAATTCTTTATTTCTTGCGGCAATAAAGAATATATCAGTGCCAAATATTCTTAATACTTATTTGAAGGGGTTATGGAAGCGACGATCCACAGTGCCCTGTATTTTAGGCCTCGATGTATTCGTCTATGCATAGTGATTCGGGAGTCCAGTGGAAGCCGTGCGCGCCTTCCAACAACATGCCGATACAGGCACGGCATCTACGCGTAACCGTCACGGCGCGCCGAAAACGGAGGAGGATGGGAGTAGTTCGCCCTACTTTCCCATTAGAGAATTTAGGCGCTTTGCGACGCGTGCTCCCCTTCGTCGCGACCTTAAGCTGCAGAGTAGCCGAACGCCGCACTAGAAATTTATCAAGCGTGATGAGCACCCGCGCGAGAACGAGGCTGAAGTTTTTCGTCACTCGGGGCACTCTCGCAGCGAAAGTGCGGCCCTAGGGTACATTTGTGACAGAACTCCGTGTTCTACAGATGCACTGCCTCTGTTTCCTACGAGCTGCTGGTGTAATTGCCGTTAATGGCAACGTAACAAACTCTTTATTTGTCACGGCAATAAAGAGCCTTTCAGTGCCAAAAATTCTTAATACTTATATGAAGGGGCTATCAAAGCGACGATCCACAGTGCCCTGCATTTTATGCTTCGATATACTCGTCTCCACCCAGCGCCGGGGTTGAGACAACTTCAGCGGCGCGGCCATATTGAATCACACGGGATCAGTGGCGCTAGCGTTTGTAACGGCGCCGTTCAAGCTCTCTGCGCGCTTCAATGTGCTTTAACTTGAACGGCCTTTTGCAGCGAGAGCTACACTGGGCTACCAGTCGAGCATTTCGCGGTACATGGGAGAGGAAAATTGTGATTCAATATGGCGGCGTCGCTTAAGTTGTCTCCACCCCTGAACGGCGGCGCTGGCATTGTCACCCTATGCTGGATGGATGGATGGATGGATCATTCCCTTTGAAACGGGGCAGTTGTTGTTGCCACTGTGCTCAGTTTTTTTCCTTTACTTTTGTTTACTCTGCTGTAAGTTCTTAATACAATTCGTCATTTCCTTTAAAAAAACATCTTCCTACACTTTAAAACTTACGTCACCTCTCTGCTTTTGTACCACCAATCCTCCAATCGCTTTTTGCTAATTTCCACCGCAGATTTATTTACATGACTATTGTTATCTCTAAACCCTAAGGCCTCAGGAAGAGTGACTCTGCCTGCATCGACATCAGGATGAATACCATCACATTTTAGGATGAGGTGTTCTATTGTTTCTACAGATTTACCACACACAGCACATGTGTCATCTTCTTCGTTAAGTTTTTTTTTCTGTAGCTGCGCGTTCTAAGGCACCCTGACCTAGCTTCAAAGAGCAGGGCAATGCCTCTTGAGTTATCATAAAACGTTTCCTTCCTGATCTGCCTTTTCCAGCATCGATATAGTTCTACACTATGCTTCTTTTCCATTCAATCTATCCAATTTTTACCTTTGACGTTTTTAACCTGTCGTTTAATGCTCTCTCTTTCTCCTTCCTCGTCTCTGGGAAACTTCCTGGCCAGCTTTCTAGTTCCTTTCCGCCACTGTGTGTCAACGCTCTTTCTGTACAGGTATTTAAATACCTTAGCTGCCCACCGATTATCATCCAATTTCCTCAGGCGTTCTTCGTATAGTACTTTACTCTGAGCTTCTCGTGCTTCGAACGTTGCCCAGCCCATATCCCCCTGTACTGCCTCGTTTGTGGTTTTCCCGTGGGCACCTAGTGCTAATCTTCCGACAGTTCTCTGATTTACTTCTAATCGCGACTGAACTTCAGCCATTAAGCCTAGAACCGCATTCCCGAAAGTAAGCCCCGGCACCATTATTCCTTTCCAAATACCTCTGAGGACTTCATACCTGTTGTACCCCCACAATGCCCTATGTTTCATTATCCCGGCATCTCTTCGTCCTTATGCTATGAGAGACTGTTCGTGCTTTTCCATGTACATATGCCCGTTGTTTACCCATACCCCAAGTTATTTGTACTCGGCCACTCGGGGTATTTCATGGCCTTGTATTGTAAGCTCCTGATAATTGGTACTGTTGAAAACCATCACTCCTGACTAAGTTGCGCTAAAACTTACACCTAGACTGTCTCTTTCGTCTCCACAGCAATTCACCAAAGTTTGCAAATCTTCCTGGCTATCTGCTAACAGTAAAATATCATCCGCCTACATTAAACCCGGTAGTCGTTGCTCAACAACCTTTCCGCCTAATGTGTATGACAGATCATAACCTAGATTGCTTCCTTGTAGCCTTCTTTCCATACTTATCATATAAAACATGAACAGCAGCGGTGATAGAGGACAACCTTGCCTTAATCCTTTGTGTATCTCGACAGTTGTTGTACTCTTAATTTCTTCCCATGTTATTTCAACTTCATTTTCTCGATATATTTCCTGTAGAAAATTAATTACCTCATGACTGACACCTTCACCTTTTAATATGTTCCACAGGAGTTACCTGTTCACGTTGTCGTATGCGCCGCTTATGTCCAAGAAGGCTAAATACAGAGGTCTGTTTTCCGCCTTAGCTATTTCTATGCACTGGGTAAGCACGAACAGGCAATCATCTAAGCGCCTACCACTTCTGAACCCGTTCTGAAGTTCTCCGAGTATTCTATTACTTTCTACCCATGACTGCATTTTATTTTCACCGCCTGCATCGCCAGTCTGTATGTAACTGATGTTATCGTAATCGGTCGGAAGAATTTTGCCTTTTCCTTTATAAGTCAAATTCATTTTGCTCTGTTTCCAGCAGTGCGGAATTTGCTGATTCGTTATGACTGCCTCCAATACTTTTATCAGCGTTTCCTTGCCTCTTGGGCCAAGTTCATTAATTAGCTTGATTGGAATTTTGTCGATCCCTGCTGACGTACATCTTGGAATATTTTCTTCCGCCTTTTTCCAGTTAAGATTCGCCAGTTCCACGCTATTTTGCGTTCCTGTGTTGCTCCCTCATATGGGGTGATTACTCTATTGTCTTTCTTAAATGACTCGGCTATAACTGATGAAAGGTTGTTCACAGCGTCATCTCCCTCTAAACATTTTCCTGCGGCACCGCCGTGAATCTGTTCCTGCTTTCTGTGATTCGCTTTGCCCAGCCAGCTTATATGGTTCCAGAATTTTCTTGGCCACCCTTTAGTTGCATCGCGAACTTCAGCCAGCCAGCGATCCGAGGACTGCTTTATTTTAGCCTGGACGAGGACCTGCACTTGCTGTTTCTTTTGTCGATTTGATTCCCATTTTCGGCCTATTTCCTCTTCAGATAACTGCGCCCTCTTTGCTTCTCTGTGTTCCCGTGATGCCAACCGTCGTTGTTCGATGGCCTCCCTAATTTCCTTATTCCATCAACTTCGTGGCTTTCTCTTTCCTCTCCAGCGGTTTACTACTTTTACTTGTTTTATTTTTGTACTAATGAGGATTTCTAACTTATTATAATCCCACTTTTCCATAGGGTGTGTCTCTATTGCTTCCTCTATGCACGCCGCTATTCGCGCTATTTGTTCGTCATTTAATTTTCCGCACACTGTTTGACTCCCCTTCATTTCTCTGCGACCCGAGATACCAGCGCCGCGGTGCGGCCCCGCAGCCGCTCCCGCGCCCGAAGCAGTGGTCTCTCCCATAGAGCTACTACTGCTCCACTTATGCTCACGGCAGTATATACGTAACTTCCGTCAGCTTCTGATCTGGTGAGTCATCCAGAGGGTGTATGTACCGCACGCTACGCGTTTTTCAGGGAAAGCTAAAATATTGCGCTTTTTGTGCTGTTAATCTGACAGGATGAACACGACCAGCACCTTTCCTATGTCACGGAGTGTTTCCGGTCCGTGCACAATGCGACCCTGGACGTGGACAGCAACGCCGCGCTGCTGAATGAGCTGGTTTACAAGTCGGCGCTCCTCGGCCCGCTCTTCGATCTGTACCGCAAGGCGTTCATGGAAGACTTCGACTTCAACGTCTACCTCAGCAAGAGATACGACAACTGGCAACTCTTCTACGTCATTTGGGCCATGAGCCACTGCGGCGACCCGCGGGGCGGACACGTTGTGAATGCAGCTTTAAGAAACTCGGTGCGCTTTACGCGCAGTTTTGACTGCGGAATGAAGGACGCTATGTTCTCAAAAAGAAAGTGCAATTTCTGGGTGTACTGGTGAAGAAATAAGAGAGGCGAGTTGACTGGTGAAGTTGCAGTTTTCTTCATCGTCTTTGTCTTTTCTTTTCATTTATACTAGCTTTTGCTCGACCTCTCCTTTCTATTGTTTTATCGTGTTAACGAACACCATAGTTTCACCACGAGCGTCCGTTTACTTGGCATATAATTACGTTTGGACTCCATGCATGCTTGGCAGCATAAATGAGAGACCACCAGAGCCTTTACACTGGAGACGAGAATCGAGAATCCGGGCTTTGGTTTCAGCTGGCCTATTGTTGGTGGGTATGGCGTCCAGGTCATATTGGCAATTTGCCATCGGGATGAATAAATTATTCATTTATTATATTGTCACTTAGTAGTGACGGCAGTCGAAGCAGGGAGGAAGGCAGCCAAAAGTTATTCTAAAAGGAAACTGTTTATTGGGCTGACCTGCGCTTAAAATGGACTGAATCGCTCGGCGGCGGCGAAAGCAACAAGCGTGCTCGGCGGTTGTCGAACAGAATGCCCGCCGCTCTCGGGCATGCTCAATTTAAAGCTGATAGCGAACTTTCAAGATCAAGTGCGCAGAGTCACTAGAACATTCCACAACAACCTAGAATCAGCTCCGTCTGGTTGCGATCAATCGAGATAAAAAGCGGCGGGCTATCGCGGGTTGATATTTCGGCATGTGGGCTCGTATTGCCTATCGGTGATTAGTGATAGCCTTCAGTGTCTAAGAAGTGAGTGCGTCTGCAACCTGCGGAGCAGGATGGTCTGTGCTCGGTCGAGGCCGGAGTCGGCGTCTCGTCTGTTTATGAAAATTGGTGATGCCGGCAAAAGTTGGGGGGGGGGGGGGGCTTGAGTGAGGGCGCCTAAATCCGTGAGGCTAGCTGCCCGGATTGTTAATCTTTGGGCAAGTCACTCGGCCCCTTCGTTTCCAGAGTTGCCCGCGTGGGCGTTACATCATCATCATCATCATCAGCCCTACTACAGCCCTACTGGGTTAATTTAACGGCAGCGAGTGCAGCCGTGCGGACGCGTGCTGCGGGAATCCTGATGCAGCCTGCCGAGGAATTTGGAATTGCTCGTATTGAGTCACTGAGGACTGTGCGCGTACGGCGGTCAGCGATGGCCAGCGCTGTCACTGTATCGTCCGCTGCGGTGGGGGGAGAGAGCTCGCACCGCGGTGGCGGAGATAAGGATAGATTGCGGCGTGGTTGCACGGACCACGTAGGTTTTTGCATCTTGCCCTGCCGCGTCCACGTGTGTTGCGTGTTCCTTGGTAAGATAGAAATCACCCAGTGATCGGACTTTGTGTTCACTGAGCGCGTCGTGTCGGCCAGGAAGTGCGAACGTTCTTGGGTAGCGGTTTGATATCGAGGCGGCTATGTAGTACACCTGGCCAGAAGTGGATATGGAAGCGAATCGAGCAGCTTCGCAACAAGTAAACATTACCGGAGACGCTGTCGCAGTCGAAAGGCCTTTTGAGTGCTACAGGGCAATACGACTGCAGATGGCGCCGGAAGAAAAATAAATAGCGAACAGCATGCATTGAGTGGAAAATTGAAGGAAGGGGGCGGAGCGTCAAAGGCAGCAGGCACCAGTACCAGACCACTCACCACATGACTTAGTCGCGCCATCAGCGCTCATGCGATAGGAGTCATAAGTGTATCTGCGAAGGGTTTCGCGGCTGGGCGTGCGTCATTGTATCTTCAGACTCACGTGTGTATGATGTGTGTGTGCGATGCAGTGTGATGGAACAGCGACGACGTCAGTGTCTGCGATCTGCGAGGCGACCGCGTCTACGTCAAAAGGAAGAGTAAGGTGTCCAGGAAATTAGTCTACCGGCTTCAGGGCACGGGAGCCGACACACGATGCTATACAGGATTTAGTTCTGATCCCTGGGTGCCGCCTAGTTTGTTTTTCCCGAGCACCGCCTACCGCCGACGCCATCACGGGCTGATAATTTGCAGCCCGTGGGCTGCAGGCGAACCAGCGTGTGATCTCCGGAAGTGTCAAGCGCTCGTTTTGTTCTTGACAAGCCTGGAAATTGCGCGTGGGGGTTCGCCTTGTGTTCATCGTCGTGTGTGCTTAGCCATTGGCGCTTGCAACAAACAACCGGGAGCAGGCGACGGTGCTTCGACGGAGGGAACGATCACAGTCGCTGAGTTTTAAGCTCGCAGTTTACGCGTGTAGTTTTCGTCGCCTATAGCAAAAAAGTGGCACGCGTGTTTTGCATGATGGAAAAATGAAAGCAAAATGTGTTGAGACTCAATATTGGGGAAAGCAATCGAATATCTAGTTTCTCGTAAATCAGTTTCCCATGAATGCTTTCGCTGCCTGCTTGCACATGGCGAGTGTGACAGTATAGATACAGAGCTTACGACACAGTGCCCCGTTCACAAACTGAACATTCAGGAGACAACGGCGAATGTGACCGAAGCGAATCCACGTTTTGCGGCGATACGCGCGATAAAATAGACATTTGGTCCCTCCTGGTGCTCGCGCAGGTTCGTTTATACTACGAGCAGCACTAGCCATGTCACTGAAAGCAATGCGCATTCTCACCTGCTCCGCTCTCGCCAGTACGTACCAGATCGCATATACCAGAAAATGTGTAATGACGCTGATAGGCTGGTGCGCTAATGGCACGCTTTTACCTCTTACTGGCAGGCCGAACTGCCGCACCTGTGTTCAGAATTCTAATCTAACTCGGCGAATTGGACACTGCTTAAGTCGTAGCGTTTGTTGTGTCTCTGGCGCGATTATACTTCGTCTAAATAATTGGACTTTTTTACAGTGCATTCGATGTGATTTGAGTCGAAAGATTTATTACAGTGGCAGAGTTTACCGTCCCGTGCATACCGTGTGTTGTTTATTCTTACGTTTCCGTGGCTCCATTTTTGATCACTTTGCAGTTTGGAATAATTTAGTGTCGCCGCTTCCATCCATGCCACGCTGTGCAGAATAGATGGGTATTGTTGTACTAACGACAGGTTTTTTTTTTGTTTCACGTGGCGATGCCCACACTCTCCCGATAATCGTAAACATGTGGGGTGGCGAAACAAAGTTATAGCGAACTTTGTTAAGTCCTTACATCGTGTGCCGCTGAATTAAATGTGCTTTGTCAAAACCATCCAAAAGCTTTATCTCTTAAAAGGATGTGCAGAGTATAGCTTGGCAAACCAGCCGCTGTGCTTCTTTCCGACCCCGAGATTGAGCACTGGCAATGGGTTTGTTTATCTCTGCATTTCATTCAGAAATGCACTGATGCGTAAGCTTGTTGTTGGTGAAAGTATTTTGCTGTTCAACTAGTCCCTTGCCAATGCAATTTGGGGACGACCGGAAATAGGTGAAGAACTAGGCATCGCCAATACACTACGAGCTTCGCAAAACATGGTGCGCGCAGATACTTGCGGCGTTTTTTTCCTCTACTTTCGTCGACTGTGGCCGCGAACGGCAATAAAATATTGATGTCTGGAGGAAGTTGGCGTTCCGTACAACATTGCAGCTTTTGTTGTGCAGAGGAAATCATGCGCTTGACCGGTGACTAAGCAGCCGCACATTGCTCCGCGCGCCGGATACACAGCCCATGGGAGGATGCCAACAGTGGCGTGTCGTGCAGCGAACGTGCTTGAGATTACTTCTCCCTCCCCTTCGGGCTCCTCGTAAAATGGGGTATACGACGGCAGCAGAGGCGGGCTGCAACATCGAGGATCACCGCTACGGTAAAAGCGAGGAAATCTAGTCTCAACCGGTTGAAGGGGCGTGTAGACGTTCAAACCCGTAAGCCAGAAGCGGACATGAAGCGACAGAAGCGTGCGGCCAACGTCGAGTTTCGGAAATGAGAAGTGGAGGCAACTCGGCAACGTCGTGAGAACGGTCCGCAGTGACGGCAACGTGAACCGGAAGCGATGGTGCAGAGGCGCGAACAAGAAGCTCAGCGTTCTAAAACATTTCGACCGCGGCAATATAATGCTTTCGATTTTATTCCCGTAAACAGTTTTAAGAGTATCTGACAATTTTTTTTTGCCCTCCATTCTTTTCGTTGATAAGCATGGGATCGATCATTCATGAATAGGGCGCAATCCTGCGAAGGTTGTGAATGTTTGTTCGTTCTTGCAGAAAGCCGTTGGTACGCGGCTTCAACATTTTTTGACAGGAAAGGCGGCCAGTTTTACCTAGAATGACCGCAGCCACGTTCAAAGACTTACACACTGCTTAAAATTGCCTAGTTATCTTTAAAGAATCAGAGTTTCTTTCCAAACTAAATTCTTCGCGGCCGAAAGAAGGGGGATCCTGTCTTCGTTGGACCACCGAAAACATGTCTCTGCTATCTTCGCCGCCTGGTTGTTCAGGTATTTGAGGGCGAAAGTCAGCCCAATAAAGAGCCCGTTTGAGAACCACGTCAGCAAACGTCAACTAGACTGACAAATCCTGAACACTTTGTCGTCTCCGCGCTGTCGGCAAAATAGGGGAACTCGACGTCTCTGCAGCGGCTCGAGTGAGA
This sequence comes from Amblyomma americanum, assembly GCF_052857255.1. Taxonomy (NCBI): domain Eukaryota; kingdom Metazoa; phylum Arthropoda; class Arachnida; order Ixodida; family Ixodidae; genus Amblyomma; species Amblyomma americanum. The sequence goes on from NC_135505.1 coordinate 26,140,112, forward strand.
GTCGAACACAAAAGCTATTGGACACCTTTAGCACACCGTGTTAATGTTCAGGAGCCCGCCCATCGCCAGTGTGGCCGCGCTGATTGGGCCCGGTGCGGCGGCAGGCTCGCGCGTAGGATGGATGGATGGATGGATGGATGGATGGATGGATGGATGGATGGATGGATGGATGGATGGATGGATGGATGGATGGATGGATGGATGGATGGATGGATGGATGGATGGATGGATGGATGGATGGATGGATGGATGGATGGATGGATGGACGGACGGACGGACGGACGGACGGACGGACGGACGGACGGACGGACGGACGGACGGACGGACGGACGGACGGACGGACGGACGGACGGACGGACGGACGGACGGATGAATGGATACTGCTGAACCCTTTAAATCGGGCGGTGGCTCAAGCCACCTAGCCATGACATATGAAATTTTACTCTTCTCTTTATTTTAGGCAACGAACAGATAACCTTCGCTTTGTCACTTCTACACGCTTAAAATCTACTTTCCCTGCACTGTCCTTAAACTCCAATGCCTTGGATAAATCAATCCCGCTGCTTTCCACTGTAGGGTGAAGCCCTTTACAGAAAAGTATCAAGTGTTCAACCGTTTGCTTCTCCTCTCCGCACTAAACGCACAACGTGTCTATCTCGTGGTGCCTGACTCTATGTCTTACTTAGTCCGCAAAACTCCCGTCTTGGCCTCAAACAACAAAGAGCTTCCCCTACAATTATCATAGATATTTTCTTTGGCAATTTCCTGCTTAATGGTCCGGTATGTTCCCAGTGCAGATTTCGTCAGCATTCTTGTTTTCCACAGAGCACCCTCTGTTTCTTTAACCTTTTTCTTAGCCGATAATTGCTGATTTGGCCCCCTACTTCTGTCCAGATATTTGCTTGTCAATTTTATAGTTCGCTTTCTCCATTATGTATCAACATTCCTTATATACAGGTATCAGAAAACTTTCCTAGCCCACTGCTTTTCCCGTATTTTGCTCAATCGCTCCTCAAATGCTATCTTACTGCTAGCTGCTCTGCTCTCGAACGACGCCCATCCCATATCACCCTGTACCCCCTGATTTAGTGCATTGCCATGTGCTCCCAAAGCTAGCCTCCCTACGCCACGTTGTTTAATTTCTAACCTTGCTTGAATATCTGGCCTCGTGGACAGGACCGCATTACCGAATGTCAGGCCAGGAACCATCACCCCTTTCCAGATCCCTCTTACCACTTCATACCTATTGTAATTCCACAGTGCCCTATTTTTCATGACAGCTGCATTCCTACTAGCTTTATTCATTACATATTATGTCAGATACTCAGCACCGTTATTTATCCACAGCCCAAGATACTTGTACTCATCCACTACTTTTACCGTGAGCTCCTGTATTCTATACTCCCCGACCTCATCATTATATAACATGACTGCATATTTTTCTTTACTAAACTTGACTAATCCTTCTTGACTAAACTTTTCCTAATCTATCTCCCTCTGTACCACATATGTCTATCAAGTTCTGTAAATCTTCCTTGTTGTCAGCCATTAGCACTATATCATCGGCGTATATTAGTCCCGGTAATGACTGTTTAAACCATTCTCCTTGCCCGCTCCTCTCTAGCTTGGTCTCCAACCCTTCCAGGTACAACATGAACAACAAAGGAGACAGAAGACATCCTTGCCTAAGCTGCCGCTGTATCTCTACAGGCTCTGATACATTTTTTTCCATTTTATAACCACTCTTGTACCTTTATATATATCTTTTAAAAGATTACTTACTTCATCTTTCACATCCAATGTGCCCAGTATGTCCCACAGATACTCTTGAATAACGTTGTCGTAGGCTCCCTTAATATCCAGAAATGCTAACCATAGGGGCCTGTGTTCGTTTTCAGCAATGTCTATACACTGCGTCAATGAAAACAGATTGTCCTCCAAATCCTTTGTTTCCGGAACCCATTTTGTAGCTCCCCTAGCACCCCCTCGTTCTCCACCCAAGCCTGCTATCTGTTTCTTTATAATCTGCATCACCACCCTGTAAACCACAGATGTCACTGGTATGGGACGGTAGTTACGTCAGCTTTGAGCCCTTTTCCATTATATAAAAATAATAATAATAATAACTTCTTTATTTCCATCAGTGATGGAGGAGACTGCGAGTAAAAGTCGCTTTAGAGGCAAGCGACTTTACTAGAGCCCGCAGCCTCCTTTAGAAGGCAAACAGCGATTGAGCAGGAGATATACATAGCAATTGACCACATGTGAAATTTGCACACAAAAATAAACGCAAGAACACAAATTACCTGAAAAACGCTCTTCATTTATTTAAGAAAGATTGAGCGACAAAGTGTTGACGTAAAGCTCGTACATCAGTTATATAAATATCGAGACTTGATTTCAGAAACAAATTTAAAAGTGTTGGTAGTGTGTATGATATCTTTTGTGTAGAATAATTGGCACGCGGAGTGACTACCTTCCACTGTTCCGTACACGTTGTGATGTAAGAATGTGTGTTCCTGGTGAGATTAGATAACTCATGAAGGAACTGTAAATTCTCTTTTACCTCCTGTTTGAAAGCTTGACTTAACTTGTAATGATAAAGGTTAAACACGGGTATTATATTTCCTTTCGGAAATAATTCTGATGTGTGGGCATTGTAAGGCATGTTAAATAGTACTCGCAAAAACTTTTTCTGAAGTATATGTATCTTTTCTAGATTCGTACGTGATGTGGTACCCCACACGAGCAGACAGTAATAAAGTGTAGAGAAAAATAGGGTGTTATAAACAAGAACCTTGGTTCTGTAAGGTAATAGTCATCTCAGCCGCACCATCATGCCAACTACACGAGATAGTTTGCCCAATATCGATTCTATGTGCATGTCCCAAAGCATATTCTGTGTGAAAATAACTCCAAGTATTTTAAGACTATCTACAATTTCTATGTTTACGTCGTCATAGACAAGGTTGACGGAACTGATTATCTGCTTAGATTTGGGCCTAAAGATTATTGCTTTTGTTTTGTTTATATTGATTTGTACACAGTTTTGTTTTGACCATAAATGAAGAATTTTCAGAGCAGTGTTAGCTTTATTCTCAAGGCCACTAATGTCAGGTGATGAAAAAAATATACTCGCATCGTCTGCGTACATTACGTATTTCGGATCTTTATAGATATTTACTAAGTCATTTATATATACAATAAACAGGAACGGGCCAAGAATACTACCCTGAGGAACGCCGCTGGTGATATGTTTCAAATTTGAGCAGCTATTGTTTATTTCAACGTTTATTGTTTATTTCAACGAACATATATCATGTTCATTCTACTTAATCGCCATTCATCGGGGACTTTCTCATCCACTATCGTTTTATTCTCTACCTGTATTACTGTTTGCTTGGATTTTGGTTCTAGCTTCTTTATTAACATAATCAGAATACCATCTGGTCCTGTTGATGGGCAACTAGGAACCTTGTTCTCTGCCCTTTCGCACTCTCTCTGCTCAAGTGAAGCTATTGCAGCAACCGGTCTATCCTCCCTCGATAAATTATGTGCAACGTTTCTTTCCTGTGTTTTTCTGTCATCCTTGTTCCTGTGTGTTTCATCGCTTGAACCCCTTCTAGTCGGGTACCCTGATCTGCAACAATAAACCTTTGTTCTATCCTAGTCTTATTACTCTTTGCATTTAGATGTTTCCAGAACTTCTACACTATTTGAAGGTATCCCATTTTCTGTTTACCTCAACTTCTGGTTCCCCCCTCTTAGAATATCTGTGTTCCCTGGGCGCTTCCTGACGTTTCTCTATCGCCCTCTTGACCTCCTCATCCCACCAACTCTTGGGTTTGCGTCTTTTCCTTTTTTGCTTTACTCGCACCTTAGCTTGCTCTAGCTCCAGTAATGTAGCTAATTTGGTATAAGTCCACTCTGTTTCACAATCCTAAAAAATTGTTTTCTCACTTTCTTTGGCTGCTGCTTGCAATTGCTTTTCTTAGTAAAAATTCCCTTGTGATTGTTCATCTCGCTTCAGTCCTACATTCTTTTCTCTTCTGAAACTCAACTTGATACGCTTGTGGTCACTACCTAGACTTCTGGAACCATGTTCATCTATGCTCATTTCACCTAATCTATTATACATCCTCTGAGACATTAGTACATAATCTATCGTCGAGTGCAGGCTTCCTGCCTCCCATGTTATGAGCCCATCACACTTCTCCTTACTGTTGCATACAACTAAATCATGCCTGTCACACATGTCCTGCAGCATGCCTCCTTTCGAATCTGTGTACCCATCGAGGTCTTCTATATATGCGTTCATGTCGCCTAATATAATTATCTCGCCCTGTCCTCCTAGCTCAACTATGTCGCTTGCAATACATTCTAACATTTTCCTATTTTCCTCTTTGGCATTACCTCCGGTCCACAGGTATATAAAGCCAAGGAGTGTTTGCTCCCCTGACACTTTTCCTTTTAGCCATAAATGTTCCTTGCATCCCAGTTTAACCCTTTCAAAATTCTTACTTTTATGAATGAATGCCCCAATTCCACCCCTCTTTCCCCTGCCCTCTGTTCTACTGCAATATTCCCATGCGTGGCATGTGTTACAGGGTGGTTGCTCCAAGTCTCTAAGATGCGTTTCCACTAAACGATATACCATTAATTCCTCCTGCCTTAACTAATCTTCTATTGCCTCCCACTTCAGTCTATTCCTGCCACCTTGCATGTTCATGAGACATATATTTGAATTAACTTGGCCCTGGCGCTTGTGTCTATTTCTTCCCCTGTGGTTCCATCGTCCCTTTGATGTTGGTTGGTCCTTCTCTACACTGGTTCCCTAAGAGCTCTTGGTCCCCCTAAAAAGCTGTCGCTTGGCGACCTATCCTACTACCCACCCTCTTGCCATTGGCACCACCGTAGTTTTTTTATTTATTTTATTTTTATTTATTTATTTACAAATACTGCAGGCCCTATTCGGGCCCAAGCAGGAGTGGGTACATACAACAACGTAAATTACCATTGCCAATTAGCAATTAAGAACACAACAAAACACGTACATACATCATTGTAACACTATACGTAACAGAAATAAACATGAACGTACAACAGTGCAATACGTAAACAAAATAACAATGAAAAAACGTAACGCAAAAGAAACTGCTCTCATTGCGGCAATTTTAGAGGTCAAAGAAGAGGTTATTTGAAAGCTGAACGAACGATTCAATTGTATTAGCGTTAACTACTGCTTCGGGTAATTTATTCCATAGTGAAATTGAATGGGGAAAAAGAGAATATTGATGGATGTTAAGGTTACTAAATGGTTGCTTAATTGTTTTGTTGTGGTTTGTACGAGCAGAGCGCATGGGGGGCTGGGGTAAATAACATTCACGCGCTATTTTGTAGTGACCATGGTACAGCTGATATAAAAATTTGATGCGAGATACAATTCTGCGATGAACTAATTTTTTCAATTGCGCCCTGTCGCGAAGAACGGACACGCTTGAAAAACGCGAGTATGTGTAGTATATAAACCGCAAAGCTAAATTTTGCACTCTTTCTATTTTCTTGATTAAATATTTTTGATGAGGGCTCCAGATTAAATCCGCATATTCTAATTTTGGTCTGACAAGAGCTTTGTATGCTGTTAACTTAACGGTCGATGAAGTACGGCGCAATTTCCGTTTCAAAAATGCCAGCTTTTTTAGCGCGTTGCTGCAAACGTTTTCTATATGGGGTTCCCAACTTAAATTGCTTGTGAGTGTAACAACTAAATACTTCACTGCTGGGTTTTATGAATATAAGAATTATTAATAATATAAGCAAAATCTAAGGATTCTTGTTGGCAAATGTAATAGCTGCCGTCTTCAAAGTGTTTAGCTTCAGTCCCCATGTTTCACACCATACGCTAATTGAGTGCAACGCGTCATTAAGTCTTACTTGGTCGGAGTGATGATTTACACTAGTATAAATAACACAATCGTCCGCAAACAACCGGATCTTCACAGGCGATTGAACAGATAAATAGATGTCATTGATATAAACTAAGAACAACAAGGGACCGAGAACTGACCCCTGTGGCACCCCTGAGTGCACTTTCAGTGTACTAGAAACGCAGTCTTTAACAGCAACGTATTGTTTTCTTGAGGACAAATAAGATTCTATCCAACGGATGATATTGCGTTCAATGCCCATTGAGAGCAGTTTAGTTACTAAATCGGCATGTGGAACTACATCGAACGCTTTGGAAAAGTCCAAAAACACTGCATCGATTTGACCCCTCATATTCAGCTCATTCATAAAATCATCCGTTATCTCGGCTAACTGTGTTATTGTGGATAAACCAGCCCTAAATCCATGTTGATTTGCATGAAGTAAATGGTTATTCTCTAAATGTGTTATAATCGCTTTAAATAAAATATGTTCTAGCAGTTTACAAGTTGTGGATGTTAAGGAAACTGGTCTGTAATTATTTAGTTCTAGAGGGGATCCAGATTTGTGAATCGGAACTATCCTTGCAAGGCGCCAGTCATCTGGTATCACACAGGATTCTAAAGATGTTTTATATATTACATATAAGTACTCTGCTACCCAGATTGCGTATCTGTTAAGGAAAACATTAGATATTTTGTCCGGACCTGATGACTTTTTTATGTGTAGATTACGTAAAAGACTAAGGATGCCGTTTTTGCCTAAATCTACTTCGGGCATCGGATTACGAAGCGTGTAAGGTTCCAAGTGCGCGTGCGATGCGTTTCTAGTAAACACCGATTGAAAAAAGGCGTGAATCGCATCTTGTGCAAAAGGATGGGGCCTGATCTCGTACACTTCCCTGTTAACTTCTCCTACCCCGTACGTTATTCGTGGACTCATTAACCTAATTACACGGTTAGCCTCAACGATCCTCCTTTCCGTTTCGCTAGGCTGCCTCTGGACCTCTGGGATTGTGCATATGGTCACATGCACACTCTTAGAGACCTCTCTAAGCCTACGCATCCCCACTTGTAGCTGCTTCTTGAGATTCTGGCTCCCCCCTTCAGCACATCGTTGAGACCAGCATGGATAACGACAAGGTGTTCGCCATTCATGCTGCCCCCCCACCTCCTGGGCTTTGGTCATTGCAACTACTATACACTTCCCTGACTGGGCCTCCACCTGCACAAGCTTGTCCGCCTATACTGTCGTCAAAACGCCACCCTCAACCCTCGCTACGTTCGAGTCACCGACTACCAGAACCGTCCTCCGCTCTAACCGTTCGCTTCCTGACTGCGACTGTTGCCCTCCAGATCGCACTACCTGTCTCTCCCGCCGCCGTACGCTACTGTCGCGAGTTTTTGCCTCTCTTTATTCTCCCTCAAAGCCTGCTGCGCTACAGCACTGTAGGATCGACGAGCCTCGTCCCCCACCTGACACTGCTCCGAACCAGGGTGCCCTGCTGGCCTCGACCTGAGCGCTTCTACCTGCTCTTCTAGCTGGGCTCGCTTTTCCCGCTCCTCCTTCGGCTCGCCCACTATTCGCTCCAACTGGTCCGCATTAGCCTCCTCCCTCTTAAGCTACTCGGCGACCCAAGTTTCTAGCTTAATCCGTTCCCCTCCTTCCACCTTAAGGTCCCCTTTGAGTTCCTTAATCATAGCTGCCAATTGCCCTTTCAACGTCTGAAAGGCCTCCTCAAAACGCTTACATATCTTGCACGCGGAACTATCCCCATCTGCCTCGGCTAAGCTCCTGAACTTGATCTCGTCTAAATAGCAGCAACGGTCGCACTCCTGGCCCTGCACTAACTCCCCGTCCCCGTCCACCTTGACTTTGCTAGCTTGCCTACCCATCGTCCGGCCGCCGACTACGAAACGCAAAAGCCCGCCAAAATTCCTACACAAAAATCTTCGGCACTGCGCAACATAAAATCCCACCAAAACGCATATACAAAAACCTTCGGCACTACGCAACGTAAAAGCCCGCCAAAATTCCTATTGAAAAAACCTTCGGCCCTATGCAACGCAAGAGCCCGCCAAAATCACTACACAAAAAACCTTCGGCACTACGCAACGCCGCAGCCGGGTACCTGGCGCCATCTGGCGCGCTCCAGGCGACCTGCGCATGTGCACTGACGACGCGCGGACTCACGGGACTCCGGTAATTGTAGCACGGTACGCGGTATGGTAAAGGTGTCTAATACCTGCGCGGATGGTTATCATGTCTCAGATGGCTAAATAACAAAAACAGCATGTTTTGATCGTAAGATGCGAAAGAAAGCACGCCATTTCTCTCTTGTATGCTTCCCCAAACAAATGAAGCAATGGTTATTTTCCCATGAGATGCGGAGCGAGGACGCCGTCGGTATATGGTTCAGGCGTCCGCGACTCCCCACAAGAAAGAATAGGACTGCTGAAGAGCGGAAATGGGAAATTCTTTCCCTGTCCTCATCCTGCTTATGTTTTCATTTTCTGCTATTTCTGTAATCTTTTTGTTTTCCTGTTTCTATTTTTATTTATTGCCTAGTTTTATTTTACTGTTTATTTTCATGTTATTTAGTTAAAATTTTTTATTTTCAATTTATGGTTTTATTTTATTACACATACGTTGCTTAAGAACTGCTGCTGAATCAATTTTTTACATTTTTGTTTCATTTACCACACAACTTATGGTTGACAGTTCGTGCGGACAACTTCCGTCTACAACTTCCGTCTACATCTTCCGTGTACAACTTCCGTGCACAACTTCCGTCCACGCCACCCATGAGCCAAGAAAGGCTTTCGCCTTAAAATGTTCTCTCGGACCTTATGCCACGCGATTATCCACGCCTCCCCGCACCTGCGAGCATTGAGCAGATGGCATCACTCGCCTGGCAACTGTCGAATCATGTGACGCTGCGTTGCTTAGCCGACGGCACACTCGCAACTGCTGGAGATCGCGTGATGCGCCATCCGCTACATAAAAACGTGAGGCGTGTGCTTACCTTCGCGTGATTACCTTAACAGAGCTTTCGCTCGCCTTACTGGGTTCCGCCAGGATGAACCAGAACTAACTTTTTAAAGCGAAAAGCTCCACTTCTCTATCACGAAACTGAAGAAGGTCAAATTACGCATGGGTTTGATCTCTGGCTGGCTGCACGTGTGGCTGAGACATCATAACACGTGATTTGTCGCACTGCCCTAGACCCTAGGCCCGTAAGGCCATAACCTTCATTTATAATCTTCTTCCAGTCGCAAAAACAACAGACACCGCAGAAGGCGGTCGCTGGCTCCATTGACCAACAGGACTGGGATCTAGGTGCTCTCACAAATTCGGCGAGAGCTCCTTGTCGTGTATCTGTTGCTAAACAGTCGTCATTTTGGATGACGCGGTTGTTGCGATGCGCTTCTTGTCTAAATATTTCCCCTCCTATCTCTCTCAACTTCTACTGTCTGCAAGTGGCAGCGATGTGGCTGAGCTTGAGCCAGTGGGCAGTCCCCGTGCACTTCCCATTCTTCGCTCAGTCGCAGTACAACAGCTAGGCGCCGCGAGATTCCCCAGCTCCCATCCCTTTACGGCCAGGAAGCTACCGCATGTGGCAAGGGCTCCTTGTCAACGGACGTATCTGTTGCTATACCGTCGTCGTCGCTTCAGATGACGCGGTTGTTGCGACGCGCGTCGTTTCTTTGAATCTTTCTTCTCAGATCTCAGCAAAACTTACTGTTCGGCTAGTTGGTAAGCCATGATATCTGAAGAACCAGCGCACACCAGTCGTCCTCCTTCCTTGTCCGTTATTCTTTTTTGCGCTGGTTCTTCTGAGCTCTCACATCTCTTTTAATTCCTCTACTGCCTGCATGTGGCAACGATAATAGCTCAGCTTGAGCCACTGGAAAGGCCCGTGGTGGTGGCGGTGGTAGTGGGTTTGTATTAAAATAATAGTAAAAAGCAAGGAAAAGACTTGCTAGCCCCGGCATGAGTCATTGATACTGAAGCACCTGAGCAGAGGCAGCGGCAATAAAGGATAGCGGGCAGAATGGAGAAATGAAATTAAAGAGGTGAGGGGACAGAAGGAGAGGATAGGGGAGAAGTAATACACAAACTATTTACACAATACAAAATGTGCCCAGGTTGTGCGCGTGATAAGTTCATCTTGGAGGAATTAAAACACACGCGCATAGAACTGTGTTGGCTACAACTGAAGTGGGGAGTACGGTTATTGATCGTTCAAGGTAGAACTCGCGGAGCGTTCCGTCACTGCGTGTAATTACCTGACGTAGAACAGACGGGACGTCAAGCTCGTGTGGGGTACTGCGGCCGTTAGAATGCAGGCGGCTGAGTTCGGCGCGGGAGTCGCAAAGCAGAGCACACCTGGGCGGCGGAGGCCCGAAGGTCCAGCCCGAGCCGGATCCCCATCAATTCCGCCATGGCGGAGGAGCCCAGGAAGCTTGCGTGTTGCTGGCTGTGCAGTCGCATGACGGGGATCGCAGCCGCGGCTGCAAGAAGCAGCTGTCGCGGACTACTGAGCCGTCGGTGTAGACGAGGAGATGGTCCTGGAGATCCTCGTGTATGACGGCTCCGGCCAGCTGCTGCTCAGCACAGAGAGTGTGCTCCGCTTTCCCACGATGCCGACGATCTCTCGCTGTACATCCAAGGCAGAAGGCGAGGGCGCTCGCAGGACGGCGGCTCGCTTCAGCTGCGAGCCGCCGCTGCAGCGAGCCGCCGTCCGAGTTCAAGTGGCCACGCTCCTGTCTCGGCAAACGTTGCGGCGCACTGCGAGCTTTTAGGCAGGCCTGGGCACACGCGCAGGGACTTGCGGTGTTAGAGCTCGAGGTTCTTCAAGCAAGGTTTGCGCACCGCGACGAGTAGCAACGCATAGAGCATCGCCCCCAAAGCTCGGGCATTGTATAGCCGCAGCGTGGATTGCTGGAAGATGCGCTGGCCACGAGCGGTGAGCTTGTGCACGGCGGTGGTGATCCTCTTCATCTGCAGACAGGCCTTGGTTGCCGCGGGGTGGAAGGAAAGGCGCCAGTCGATGTCCAGGCCAAGGTACTGCACCGATTTACGCCAAGGAATCCGAGTCACGTCCAGTGACAGTGGGACAAGGTACGCGCGCGAGCGAGAATCGCATTCCATGGCCACCGATTTGTCCGCGCTCAACGACAGATCAAGGCCGCGCAAGCTGGCATCGATTGCGGTCTGAGATCCCTGTAGGCGCCCCCGCACGCGGAGCGCACGCCCGATGGCACCCGGCACCACAGAGCCATGTCGTCTGCATATATGGACATGTACACATGTTGTCGGCCGCTCGTAGGGAGGGAGGCCGGCACCCCCGACATTGCCACATTAAACAAAAATGGGGATAAGACAGAGCCCTGCTGCACGCCCATGTACACCGGGCGAGGCTTGGAGAGCTTACCCCCTACTCGTACGCGCATGCTGCGCCCACTCAGAAAGCCGTGAATGTATCGCAAAAGGCGCTGTTACGTCTCGCCTACGACGCGCGGTATAGCCGGCGCGGATGCAACGGACGCCGCGGCTTTGTTCAAAGCGGCGGTCATTTGGACCCGTTCATCGCTGCCGCAACGCCTCCCGCCAAGCGCGTCCAGGCAGGTTTCAGTGCCACGTGTCGTCGTGCGTGCGTGTGTGTGTGTGCATGTTGGTGCTCACGCTTGTCAAAGCGCGGCAGCCGGGGAGAGGAGCTCCCCAACTGGGAGGCGAGGAGGTCTGACCGGCGCCGGCCTGGCGGACGCGCCCGTCACGTCTGGACATGTTCAAGCGTCGCCGTATCGGACGCCTCTCCCCAAGCCGTTCCCTCTTGCCCTCGACTCCGAGGGTATAAAAACGCCGCTGCCCCGGACGCCGAGGGAGAGACTTCGATTTCGCCCCTCGAGTAACGTGGTCGCCCTGACCGGCTGCTCTTTTGAGATACCAGAATAAACAAGTTGTTCTGTTGCCAGTCGACTCATCCTTTGCCGGCACCTTCGGATGTTTCCAGCTTTGCCCCAGGCCGCCAGGCCAACGCTACCCTTGGGGCTTGCAACCCTTTTGCAACAACTGGTTGCCAGCGGTGAGATCCCGACAACGGAGGCCAGCAGCGAAGATATGCGGTCAACTGTATGCTGAGCAGCACAACGACCATCCGGGAGCAGTGCAACGAGCCCTCTGTGATGACTGGTTGCCTGCAGCGGAACGACTGCGCTGAATTCGTGGCTGCGAGGTTTGGTGAGTGCGGGACTTTCTTCTTCTGAGTTTTGCCAGGCTTTTGTTAGAGTCAGAAACAGAGCTGGTAATTGTGTTGTCGTTGCTGCCGGGTTAGTTTGCGGCAAGACAATAGTAGGCAGTAGAGAAAGCAGCATTCGGAGCAGCCATGGATTTGAAGTCGTTGCGCAAACCGAAATTGCTGGAGCTTGCAAGATAGTTGGGTCTGGATGTCTCAGACAAACTCAGAAAACCAGAACTGCTAAGGGCTATTCTTGAGTTGGAGGCTGAGGATGACGAGCTGTCGGAATGCCTTGAGACCATTGAGGAGAGGGAGCAAAAAGAAAAAGAGGAGCGAGAACGTAAAGAACAAAAAGAGAAAGACGAGCGCGAACGTAAAGAGCAAAAAGAGAAAGAAGAGCGCGACCGTCAACACGCTTTGGAAATGAAGCGTCTCGAGGTAGAGATGGAACGCGCTCGTAATGGAAGTCAGGCACACGGTGCAGGAGAACGGGTATCGTTCAAAATGACTGACCTGATGCGGCCGTTTAAGCTTGGAGAGGACATTGGTTTGTTCCTGGTTAACTTTGAGCGAACGTGCGAGAAGCAGGGGTTCTCTCGGGAAACGTGGCCACAGCGCTTGCTCACTTTGTTACCCGGCGAGGCGGCCGACGTAGTCGCTCGCTTGAAGAGAGAGGAGGCAGAGGATTTCGACCAAGTGAAATCGAGTCTGCTAAAAAAGTACAGGCTGTCAGCGGAGGCGTTCCGTCGGAAGTTTCGGGAAAATGAAAAAGGCAGAAGCGAGTCATATACAGAGTTTGCCTACAGGCTTATGTCAAACATGCAGGAGTGGCTCAAAGAAGAGAAAGCGTTTGGTGACCACGAGAAAATTCTGCAGTGTTTCGGGCTGGAACAGTTTTATAGTCGGTTACCTGAGAACGTGCGGTACTGGGTCTTGGATAGGCCAGACGTTAGTACAGTGGCTAAAGCCGCCGAGCTAGCCGAGGAGTTTGTGACGCGTCGGGCTCGCGGAGCTAAGGACGGTCAAAAGGGTGAATTTGGCTCCAAGTCTGAGAGGCCGAAGTTCACACCCATGAGAGCAAGGGGGGACACGCGTAGTGCGGATGCGAGTGAAAGCAGTCCGACCGAACGTAAGGAGACGGCGGCAGCCGAAGCCGAACGCAGAAAGCGGTTCGAGGCGAGGCAAGCGCGCGTGTGTTATACGTGCCAGAAGCCGGGTCACTTTTCGGCGCAGTGTCCAGAAACAAAAACAAAAGTCGTGTTTTTGTCATTATGCAGCACTGACGAGAACATGAAGCTTCTCGAGCCTTACATGCGAGACTTCCTCGTGAACGGGAAAGAGTGCCGAGTGCTTCGTGATTCCGCAGCTACAATGGATGTAGTTCACCCCTCTTACGTAGAACCCGATATGTTCACGGGCGAGTGCGCATGGATCAAGCAAGCCGTGGAAGCTCACAGCGTGTGTCTGCCCGTAGCAAAAGTGCTTATTGAAGGACCTTTCGGAGCAATTGAGACGGAGGCCGCAGTGTCATCTATGCTGCCCCCCCCCCAGTACCCGTACCTATTTTCGAACAGGTCCGATCACCTCCTGCGCGAGAAGGGGCTTTTGTTTGGTGAGGCTAGCGTTCAGGCCTTAACCAGATCGAGAGTTCGGGAGCTCGCTGCAAAGGCGGTAGTTGCGGGGCCGACGTTGTCGAACAATGAGAAAGGGTCGGAGGCGCAGCAAGCTGATACTCAGAACACGTCCGAACTGAATAAAATTGAGCCTGTAGCGCTGAAGGCACCAGGTACTGGAGAGGAAATGCCCGACACGGGAAAATTAGAAGAGCTATCTACAGATTTGCTCATCGCGCCTACGTCCGATGGACTTAATAGGTTGCTAAAAGTCAGCCGGTCGGCTTTGAAAGCCGAGCAAAAAAAGGATGGCAGCCTAGAAAACATGCGCTGCAATGTCAAGGAAGGTATCGCCAAGAAAAATGTTCGTTTTGTGGAAAGAGGTGGGGTCTTGTACCGGAAGTATCTAGACCGCAGGGGAGTCGAATTCGATCAGCTGATCGCGCCTCAGTGCTACCGTCAGGATCTGTTGCGCTTGTCGCATGGCGGTTCGTGGTCCGGACACCTAGGAGTTAAGAAGACTAAGGACCGTCTCTTGCAAGAGTACTATTGGCCAGGGTGTTTTCGTGACGCAGAACGCTTTGTGAGGACATGTGACACCTGTCAGCGGGTTGGCAAACCAGGGGACAAATCGAGGGCGCCGTTGAAGTTAGTACCTATCATTACGGAGCCTTTTAGACGGCTCGTTATTGATACAGTGGGACCTCTGCCGGTAACAGCCACGGGGTACAGACACATTTTGACTGTGATCTGCCCAGCGACAAAGTTCCCTGAAGCAGTGTCGCTTAAAGAACTCAGCTCAGTTGAGATAGTCAATGCACTACTGTCCATATTTGCGCGAGTTGGTTTTCCTGCGGAAATCCAGTCAGATCAGGGCACAGTGTTTACTAGCGCTTTGACGACAGCCTTTCTCGAAAGGTGTGGGGTAAAGCTGTTACACAGCTCAGTGTACCACCCACAGTCGAATTCCGTTGAGAAGCTCCACTCCGTCATGAAGCGCGTGTTGAGAGCATTGTGTTTTGAGCAACAAAGTGATTGGGAGCTGTGTCTGCCTGGGGTGATGTTTGCATTAAGGACCGCGCCGCATGCGGCTACGGGGTTTTCGCCAGCTGAGCTGGTGTACGGTCGCTCGCTGCGGTCTCCGCTTCGCATGCTTCGAGACTCGTGGGAAGGCAGGGGCGACGACCGAGTCGTGGTCGAGTACGTGCTTAGTCTCCTCGAACGCTTAAGAAGGGCACAGGAGTTGTCAGGTGAAGCAATGGCAAAGGCCCAGCAGAGGGCCAAGGTTTATTATGATCGGACAGCCAGGGCCCGTCGTGTTCAGGTGGGCGATGAGGTAATGGTATTGCGCACATCGCTAAAAAACAAACTCGACGTGCAGTGGGAGGGCCCAGCACGGATTGCTCAAAAACTGTCGGATGTTAACTACGTGGTGAGTCTGCCAGGAAAGCGGAAAGCACAGCAAGTTTACCACTGTAATCTGCTCAAACCCTATAGACAACGGGAAGCAGTGGTGTGTATGATGGTAAACGTTCCCGAAGAGCTTCCGGTCGAGCTTCCGGGACTAGGCTCAGTGACGAACAGGGAAGACACTGATCAGGTCATTAGTGACTTAATCATTATTGCACCGCTGTCGGCTGAGCAGAAAACCGAACTACACCAACTCTTACAAGAGTTTCAAGGTCAGTTCTCTGAGAGGCCTGGTAGGACTTCTGTCCTTACTCATGCCATAGAACTTACCTCCCCAGAGCCAGTACGATCCAAGGCGTACCGGGTGTCACCCCGCCAGCGCGATATTATGGAGGCGGAGGTAAAGAAAATGCTACAGCTCGGTGTTATTGAGGCGGGTGAGAGTGATTATACCTCCCCTTTGATTTTAGTTGAGGTACCGGGCAAGGAACCTCGTCCTTGCGTCGACTACCGCAGGCTTAATTCTATCACTAAGGATCAAATTTATCCGATCCCTAACATCGAGGAGCGCCTTGAGAAAGTTAGTAGCGCTCAGTTTATTTCCACCCTAGATCTTGTCAGGGGTTATTGGCAGGTTCCACTTACAGAAGAGGCTAGTAGGTATGCGGCGTTCATTTCACCAATGGGAACATTCCGTCCTAAAGTTTTGAGTTTTGGTTTGAAGAACGCGCCATACTGCTTTTCAAGCCTCATGGACAAAGTGTTGCGGGGACAGGAAGAATTCGCTTTACCGTATTTAGACGACGTAGCGATATTTTCCGCATCCTGGTCTGAGCATATGGCACACTTGCGGGCAGTGCTAACCCGCCTGCGCGAAGCGAGCTTGACAGTCAAGGCTCCCAAGTGCCAATTAGCACAGGCCGAGGTTGTCTACCTCGGTCATGTGATTGGACAGGGTCGTCGCCGCCCCTCTGAAATAAAGGTGGCCGCTGTGCGAGACTTCCCGCAACCGCGCACGAAGACCGATATTCGGTCGTTCTTAGGTGTCGCCGGCTACTATCAGAGGTACATCCCCAGGTACTCCAATATCGCGGCTCCCCTGACGGATGCTCTAAGAAAAACAGAGCCCCAAACAGTCGTCTGGAGCGAGACAAAGGAAAGAGCTTTTAGCGCCTTAAAGAGCGCCCTAACAAGCCAGCCAGTGCTACGATCGCCAGACTACACAAAAGGGTTCGTTGTTCAGTGCGATGCTAGTGAGCGAGGCATGGGCGTTGTACTGTGCCAAAGGGACAATGGAGAAGTGGAACACCCCGTCCTGTATGCTAGTCGTAAGCTAACCTGTCGTGAGCAGGCGTACAGCGCCACCGAGAAAGAGTGTGCGTGTCTCGTGTGGGCCGTTCAGAAATTGTCATGCTACCTAGCCGGCTCGAGGTTTATCATTGAGACGGATCACTGCCCTCTCCAATGGCTGCAGACCATCTCTCCCAAAAATGGCCGCCTCCTGCGCTGGAGCCTCGCTTTGCAACAATATTCCTTTGAGGTGCGTTACAAAATGGGGAGTCTCAACGGTAACGCCGATGGCTTAAGTCGAAGCCCCTAACGTGGGAATCCGCCTCAAAGTTGTTTGTTACTGATGTTTTCTTCCTGAGGCAGGATTTTTAACATATTGCTTTTGTTTAGTGTTTCAAAGTGATTATGTGCTTTCTAGTGAAATTTTCCAATTTGTGGACGCGTTCTGAGTGCTGCTTGACTACTGTAAGGAACTAGGCAGTAGTATAAAAGGGGAAAGAGCCTGGCAGAGCTTAGTGAGGGTTGTCTCGTGCTTGCTGACTGAGCGGTTGCGTTTCGGCGTAGTTCTAACGCTTGCTGGGAACGAGCACAAAAATGGCAACTCTCCCGAAGTCACTTTGCAGTGTCCTGGGTGATCCTGAACTTGAGAACGAGGCCTTCTCTGTGCGCTACGCTCAAGCAACGTCGAGGGACGACCGGTTTCGTTTACGAGCATCATCAAGCGACATCCCTCTGGACAGCGGATGCAGTCCCCTGACCATCGGGATCTCCTTCTCCCGGCGGGGCGGTCTGTTACGTCTCGCCTACGACGCGCGGTATAGCCGGCGCGGATGCAACGGACGCCGCGGCTTTGTTCAAAGCGGCGGTCATTTGGACCCGTTCATCGCTGCCGCAACGCCTCCCGCCAAGCGCGTCCAGGCAGGTTTCAGTGCCACGTGTCGTCGTGCGTGCGTGTGTGTGTGTGCATGTTGGTGCTCACGCTTGTCAAAGCGCGGCAGCTCCCCAACTGGGAGGCGAGGAGGTCTGACCGGCGCCGGCCTGGCGGACGCGCCCGTCACGTCTGGACATGTTCAAGCGTCGCCGTATCGGACGCCTCTCCCCAAGCCGTTCCCTCTTGCCCTCGACTCCTAGGGTATAAAAACGCCGCTGCCCCGGACGCCGAGGGAGAGACTTCGATTTCGCCCCTCGAGTAACGTGGTCGCCCTGACCGGCTGCTCTTTTGAGATGCCAGAATAAACAAGTTGTTCTGTTGCCAGTCGACTCATCCTTTGCCGGCACCTTCGGATGTTTCCAGCTTTGCCCCAGGCCGCCAGGCCAACGCTACCCTTGGGGCTTGCAACCCTTTTGCAACAGCGCCCGTTCACACCGGCCCCTTCAAGTACAGCGAGAATTGGTGCGCGGTGAACGTCAAAAGCGCCCGAGACGTCCACTAGCAGCACCAGCGGAACCTGACCTTCCGCCCTGGCATGCTCAAGCGCTGTAACAACGTCCGATATAGATTAAGCCGTGCACTGCATCCCACGGAAACCTGTCTGCCGCTCGTCAAACAAAACCGCCTCCGCAGCGTGCTATTTCAGACGCTCCAACGCCATATGCTCCATGAGCTTACATGCCGCCGATATTAATGCCACTGGCAGGTATCCGCTCAGCTCCGTAGGTGGGCGCCCTGACTTTCGGATTGAATAAACGACCGCGGTTCGCCTTTCCTCCGGTAGCTCCCCGCGTTCCCACACCAGGTTGATCTGCTGTAGGTGGATCTGTCGTTGCAGCGCATCCTGGTTCCGCAGCATCTGGTGTGTCATCCAGTCAGGTCCGGGCGCCTAGCGGCGCGACATATCACATGCTGCGAAACCTTGATGCGCAGCAACGACGGCATGCCCTGCACATTACTTTTCATTATTCGAGCAGAGGCTACAACCTAGACACCGCTGCGGGGATGAGGGGTGGTGGTGGCTCCAGCTTTCGCCACAAAATGAAAGGGGTTATTTGGTGCTGGGGCGAGTCCTGGGACCACCCCAGTCGGAGGCGACCTTTTGAGCTCGTGTGATGAGGGCCAACTGCGTTGTTTTTGTTGAACTAGCGAAGACCTTGTCCCTTTCCCATTCCTCTGCCGAGGGAGCTGGTGAAAGGTTTGTCGGAGGGGATATGCTAGCGCATTCTCATAATACATTGTCTTGGGGGCGTGCGTGCCGTCAAAATAGTGCGGGCATGCAGGGTCGTATTCACTTTTTGTGAATAAAAATAATCGGTAGGTGCTAAGAATTGCCTTTATTAGTATGTGCCTGAGGGTCGCGGCTTCCACCCTGTCCAGGCCGGGGCGAGGGGCGGGACACCTGCATCTTAGCTGGCAACAAAATTTGTAATCTCTGTGTACGAGCGAGGTGCCTCGGCGGGGGCGTCCGTTCCCTAGAGGTCTCCTGTCCACTGGTTGGTTAAAAATCTGGCTAAATCGTCGACCACCTCGTCTCCAGTGTTACCCGCGTGAGCCGGAACCCATACGAGATTAATGCTATGATCGAGAGTTCGGCTGCGCAGAATTCACAGTGCGAGCGCGTTTATTGAGTTTTTGGCGAAATTTTGAATGGCGCTCTTACAGTCGCTTAGAATAGTTTTGATGCGGGGATCTGCGATGACCAGAGCGATAACTACTTCCTCTGCCTCGGATATACATCTAGCGTGAAAACTTGTGGCGTTGCCGAGGGCTGGCTTTGGAGTGGCCATATATGCCACGTATGTTCCGCCTTTGATGTGTCGAAGTGCATCCACGTACACTGCCCGTGGTTCGCTGTCGTACTGTTTTTAAAGTGCCTGCGCCCGTGCTTTACTGCGGGTGTCGTGTCTACCTGGAATCATGCTCTTGGCTACTGGTTTGGTAACTAGTCTACTAGTAATGTTGACGGATAAATGTGATGTTGCACATACTTCCGCAGCGGGTTGGATGTGCACGGAAATTGTCAAGCATTACGCCTCCCGCAAGTCTTATGGGCTTCAGTTAGCTCAGCGAGCGTGTTAAATATTTTAAACTGGAGCAGTCGATCTAATTTGGCTCTGACGATGCTATTAAGTGGCTCTTTGTCATGCCCGTGCGACGGGTGGCAATGCGCACAGAAACCCGCCTATCTGGTGCGAAGTGACGCGTAGCCGCCGGATCGCGTGCTTGTTTTGAGTATTATTCTGAATCAACAAGTCAAGATCACTGACCGCGGCTACTGGGGGCATTGGATTGCTGTCAGTGTGCAACTCATGTGTTTCGGAGGGTCGTTTGCTGCCTTTGTGGCTTGTTTATTCGTGATAACTGACAGTTCCGATTTAGGCGGTGAACACGAGAGGCCGTTCCCCTGTCCGAACGGGTGTACCGTGTAGATAGCTTGTTTTAATGGCTCTGCAAACTCGCCATTGGATCCAGAGTTGTTCCAGTTGGTAATGTATTCGGCCTATATAGAATGATGTTTATGTGAGATAGCAGCTAACAGACGCTGGGGGGCACTCATAGTAATTTTAAAGAGAAAAAATGAAAGTTCAGCGCCTTCCGGTGGTGGTGGTGGTGGTGGAAGCATTTATTGCCAAATACAGAGGGGGAAAACCCCTTACATGGCACGTAGCAACCATTAGTGGGCTGCCCTTACAGGGGAAATGACAGCCCTTGGAGGGCTATCCGCTTCAGGGCATCGGTAATTATCCGGCGCTGGTCAGAAGCACTAGCTCGCCAAGAGTCTCCCACTATGACTCCGTCGTGGTTGGGGATGGAGAGTGTGGGAAGGTAGGACATGTGATGAGGTCGTGAAGGAAGTCTCCCGGTTTCCTGCAGAGCTTACAAGAAGAAAGGAATTGATAGGGGTAGCGTTTATGAAAGAGAATAGGGTAGGGAGCAGTTCGGGTCTGGAGTCGGCTCCAGTGGGAGGTCTGGGTTAAGGTTAGGGAGGAGGCCGGCGGTGCGTAAACGCGCCTGGTATCTCGGCAGTAGTTAAGAATATCTTCGACCGTAAGTAGACGCTCCTGAAATGGTGGAGGAGGTCCAAATTCGGCGGGGTTGCTCTAGTACCTAGTGTAATTTTGTCGCTACTCTTGTCCCCCCCTTATAAAAATCAGCATCGGCTTTTCGTTGACCAACTGTTCACATCTTATGGAATCAACAAGTAGTCAACAAAAACGGAATGTTGGTTGACTACAGCCAACAGCAGTCAATGAAATTTATATTAAACTTAGCCAACAGTGTCAGTGCCGTTGACTGCAATCAACGGTTGTCAACAAATTTTATACTTACATTGTCAACAAAGTTGATGCTCTTGACTGCATTTAACGGACATCAACAAAATTTATGCTTAACCTTGTCAACACTTCGATGCTGTTGACTGCATTCGACAGGTGTCAACAAAATTTATGCTCAACTTTATCAACACTGTCAGTGCTGCCAACAAAAATCATTGAGTGTCCGGAAGATTCATATTTACCTAGTAAAAGCTGTGTTTTTAAACACGCGTTGAATTACATAAAAGCATAGTATGGCTAAACTGAGCCAAATATATATTTGACTTAGGCATTCGAGGAGCAATGCCTTAATATATAAACCTTTTATTAGCTCTCAAATAGGCTGAGACAGGCCTGTTCTTTTCCCTTGGGGAAGACTATCAATATATTGCTGATTCTTGAAAAGGATGAGGTGGGATCATGCATCATAGATAAAAAGGAACCATGGGAGTACGATATTTATTTAGGCGATTTCAAAAAAATGTGTCCTTGAGCATGTCATTCTGTTCGCTTTAAAATATAATTCAATGCTCTTTTGTTAATAGGTGCAAAGTAAATAAATGTACAGTCATATCATAAAACCCCAAGGAAGGTCCTTGCACATTTAAAAATGGAAGATGTAACTTACAGGCTATATAGATAGAAGATATATATCTTTTGTGCCCACAGCTTTGTGTTAGTGGCTGCGTTATGCAGAGCTTTCTTCGAGCCAAGTAAGAGATAATGGCAGATTAAAATTTTGGGGAAATCCACCAACACTGTTTATTTGAAATGTTGGGAATATAAGGGTTGGCACCATTCTGTTGGAGAAGATGACGATAAGAGTCACTTCTAGCCTCTGGTAAGTGCTGTTCAAATACAAAGATTTATGCATCACATGGAAGCAAATAAGTGTTGCTGCCATATGATCACAATGGTACAGAAATAGTTAAAAATAACAGATAATGTTTCACTGCTACAGGTGAAATGTAGATAGCAAAGGTAACAAAGACAACCACATTATAGCACAAATGGAGAGAAAATTAATAAGTGCCCAATTCATGAACATTTGCTTGCCCAGCTAAATACACCTGCCTATAATGCAAAAAGACATGTATAATAAGAAATCATATACCAGACTGGTTTGATGTGTGCTGGTGTACACATCCTAGTGTGTTAGTGGACTGTGATGTGCACGCCAAGGTGGGTTGGTGTGGTCTAGTGTGCAAACCAGACTAAAGAGCACATCAGAGCGCTGATGTTGTGTAACGTGCACATTAGAGAAATGGTGTGTTCTTGAGCATGTAACACTGCCCACAAAAGCAAATTTATTTGCTTTGTTTCTATCATGAGCACCTCAGCATAATTATAAAGTAGATATGTAACCAAGTACTTCACACTTCAAAATAATTGCATTATATGAAAATAATCATATGTCTAATATCACGGCGCTTTACACGGTCTCTGTAGGAAATCTGACAATTGAAAATGACGCGTCAATGCAACTTCGAGTGCCTTTGAGGAGCTGATTATGGTAACTCGAAGACACTAAGGCGCTTCGCGCCTTAGTCTAACTGCAATTTTGTAACAGTTTTCTGTAATTATTTGCCGTGACACGCGAAACGGTAATAACCACGCGCCACCGCCTAGCGTGCTTCCCAACGCCGTTCAAATCCAGCGCGCCGCGCTGTGCCGTGGTCCGTGCTGCTGTTGTGCGGGTGCTGTTTGTGTCTGATTTCAAAATCGTTGCTTCAAACTTGCGTTTGGGTTTCCTGCTTATCGTAGCTTGCACCGCGTGTCAGCAACGCACGCAGCCGTTCGCGTACTTTGTAAAAAAGGGACCACGCCGTGAAGCATGGAGCCGTTTCATCTTGACAATACGTTCGACTTCAAACCTGGAAGCCGTTGCAGCTTTTTCTTGCCGCGAAAAAAGAGACGAAAGCTGTTACTGCAAGCCGTTGAGTCTTCGTTTCCAGGTGAGACCCATAGTGTAGCGCAGGAATGCGCGCAATTTGCGACTGCGAAAATAAACGAGCGAGCACAAAAGCGAGTCCGGTAGGGTTTCGTGAGATGGGTACGCCTCGCGAAGCCCTACCGCTCTGTCCTGTTCGTTTCCCTTCGGCATTGCGCGTGGTTCACTGGTTGTTTCCGCGGCAGCAAAGCGCATTCCACATCGAATCATCAACATGTTGGTCTGTCAGCGTTCGCAATGTATGCTTTACGACGCGAACGCTGTGATGTGTGCATAGATGCGCTTTCTAAATACCAGGTACGCGTAGATGTCCGGAATTAATGTAAACGTGGCAATTGGAATTCGCCCTGCAAGGCGCGTGACTATGTTTTGGGCTTTCGTTGAGGTGGTTTCCCGACTTCCTGTTTATTATTCGATGTGCGATGTGATTGTGCGCTGCCTGCATGCGTGTTTTTTGACGCCGCTATCGGCCCGTTGCGGACAGCCGATAGCGTACGCCGCTCGCTCTGTTTAGGGTTGTGTTATTCGCTACAGGTTTGTGCGTCTTTATTGTGATTTATAGTTGCGTCTTAAGGTTATAACACACCTCTACGAGCCGATTACACCAGCTGTCAAGCTCATGGTGCGAGATGGGTGATGCGTCAAGGCATGCAAGCGGTTGAGTGAATTGAGCGACGGTTCGCATGCAGCGATACCTCAACAAAGAGCTGGGTGCTCGATCGACAGTGTAACAGTGGTAACGTTGCCTGCAGCTGTAAAGCTCTTTTAGTGTCAGGTGGCCGTGAATAAAAGCACTGCTAAATTTTGATGAAGAACTAGCACTAGAAAAGGGACGCTTTGTAGCCCTTTCAAATTATGTGGTTATGAATAACCGAAGTACTGCTGAGTTTATCATAAAAACAAATGTGAGCAAGTCGGTTATGTACTTAAAGTTTGGCTGTTTAGACATTTTTTGTGGTTGTGTGAAATGCCAGCATTACAAATAATTACCAGGAAGTGCCAGCAATTGTGGATGGAAGAATACACAGCTGGAATTACGATGGTATGCAGGTGAAATGCGTGCTGTTCAGTATGAATTAAAAGAACGTCTTCTTGGGCGAGTTGGTCACAATTCATATTTGGTACTAGGTGCGAACACACACAGAACACAAGGGAGGCACTTTGTCCCGTTCCCTTCCTTGTGTTCTGTGTGTTCGCGCCTAGTACCAAAGATGTTCAGTATGAAGATGCCTGACTGTCCAGATTTGGGGCTGTTCTTGTCTGTGCCCGCTCAGTGTACATTGCTGAGCACAAGTATGTCTTGAGTTTTCTAAAATCTGTTTTTTCACCTCTGTTGAGATCAGTGTGTTGCAATGTCTGCTTCGAACCAGAATGCTGACGCCATGTATGGGAATTCTCGTATTCAAAATAACATGTCTCTTCTCAATGCCGGGGCTAGCAAAAATTTTTTCCTTCCTTTTTACTATTATTTTAATAAAAAAACCACTACCACCACCACCTCTCCTCAATAGGTCATCATCAGATAATGCCACTTTCATGTTCATTATGAAGCAGTGCTTAAATTCAGAGGGGTCTCGGCTGGCCTCCGAACCCCTACCAATACTAACAAAGAATTTGCGCCCCCCGTAGTAGACTGCAGGGAGTGCATGATTCCGAAGCAAGCAACCAATTTTCTTTTTCTTTGTTAGTGGTGGTCGGAACATTTCTTCGGTCACTTCTAAAATTTCTGAGTGATTTTTGGCAAGAATCATTAACACGTTTTTAAAGCTGAGATGGACAAAAATGCAAAGTTGGAAGCACAACTCAAAAGGTGGAAGGAAAAAGGGAAACTCGCACCCTCACACCACGAGTGAGCCCAGAGCTGGCCGCTCAGCTCCAAGGCTACACAGAAACAGGCACACCGGCATAGCCTCAGCACAGCCACTTTCTCTCGTGAAGAGCAAAACCGCAAAACAGGACGGGACGGAGGCAGGCGACAACACAGGACGGTACTGACAACTGAGCATTTATTGAAACACAGCATAGCTTATAAGGATCAGTCGCGCGTGTATTCTGGAAAGCAATCATAAATCATAAAAAGAAGATGAAGCATGTAGAAACAATTCAATGACAACCATGACGAAAACATTCAGTGCGGCGAAAGGAATGAAACCGAGCAAGAATGATACAACTAACCTGCGCAAAACCAAGCAAAAAAACAACCCAGTGAAACGCTGACAAAAAAACTAACTCTTTGTGAAAAATAGACACAGAAGGCGTGCTGACACACCAACTGGCCTGCACCAAAGTTCTTCTAAGTTACACTTCTCTCTCCCTCTCTATTTTTCTCGCCAGCTGTTTTCGAGTCTCTAGAGACCCCCTTCAATGCAGCCATGCTTTATAAAATACCAATATGAAGTAATGGGCTACAGGGCCGCATTTTAAGGTAATATTAAAGCATGAGGACAACGCTTTTTATCCTTTTTCTCGCATGGCACTCTTCAGACAACTGTAGCAGAAAGATAGCCTGTCATCCTTCTACTGTAATGCCAGTTTCACTTGGTACTCCTCAGAGACGGCTCCAGCAAAGGCGGCTTCATTCACTTGGTCAAAAAAAAACGAACTGTGTTATGTATTGCAGCTATGATTGCGACTCAAAAATGAAACAATAATTGAACCTTTAGTCTTCCTCCTACTCCCTCTGCTGACAGCTTCTCTTGTAAGCTTCTCTTCAGCGGCCTCTCACGGTAGTTGCGATATTGTCACGGATCTCTCCGGAGAACACTCGGACCGAAAGAATGTGTGCCCAGGTGTGCCCAGACAAACGCACATTTAATACACCCTACCTGAAACACCCACTAGAACACAAAACTAATAAAACTAACACAAAATATAAAGAATATAAATACACACGACCCGGGAACACTGGACTAGCGTTCTACTGTTCGTGGTCGGCGTTCGTCCTCACAGTTGGTTCGGTGCGGCTGCGACGTTGTATGGATCGGATGAGGCGGCGTTCGACGGGCTTGGGCTGGCGTCGCTGGCTGCGTCGTATAAGCTCCCGGTCCAAGCGCCCGTGGAGGTGATGCCGGTGTTGTTGGCGTTGGGGCACCAGCCGGATGGGTGGCAACAGCGCCGGAGACACCCCTGGCCGTAGCAGGTGGTAGCGTCCTCCTCTGACTCCCCGGAACGGGCTTAGGCACTGCAGAAAGTCCACAAAGCGAAGTCGTAGAACGCGAGCTCACCGGAGCAGTAGCCAGCGTCGCTCTCTTCCAGCCGATCTGTCCCTTACCCGCCGCAGCCTCCGCTTCTCTGCTGTTCCTCTCGTGCCTCGCTCTCACTCGCCCTTTTATAGCCTCGGTGTTAGTCTACGTAAGCCTTGTCGTCGTCGTCTTCTCTTCTCCACCAATCATCTCTCTCCACCTCACCGAATGCTTCTCCACCAATCACCTCTCTCCACCTCACCGAATGCTTCTTCCTCTTCTTTATTCTTCGGTTAATCCATTTCGTCTTCTTCGCACCTCTTTTCTTTAAAATTTAGTTTACGCTCCTTAATATATGTGACAAGGGCCCCCCTCTCAAGAGTTTTTCCATGAAAAACTGCTCACGTCATCCTCATCTTCAAGCCATCCAGCCAACCGACTATCTTCTGTGGCGATTCTGGACCCGGCACACAACACACCGCAGAGGTCTAGCACACACCAAACGCACACCACTAACACAGCACACCAAATTGCGTTTTCAGAAATCTAACACACCACAGCCACTGTCCGTACTGAGCTTAATAAACATGTTCGTGTCCACAACACACTCCCTTGTATAATCACATAACACCAACAGCAACAATAACAAGAAGATACATCCCTGGGATACATTAACACAAAAACAACAAGATGCATGCCAGAGATACCTAGAGCTGTTCAGTTGGCTCTACTCAAGAAGTCCGCTCCAACGTTATCTCTGCCTTTAATATACTACACCTGAAATGAGGATTCTTGCAAGGCCTAACTCCATCTCATAACTTTACTAATGTTCATTTTGGCCTTGGTTAAGTATTTAAGCGGCTGATGATCTGTTTGAATCCTGAAATGTCTCCCATAAAGATAAATGTTGAATTTCTTTACGCCCACACCACCGCCAAACATTCCTTTTCGACAGTGGAGTAATTGCGTTCACTAGTCGATAATCTCTTGCTTGCAAAAAATACCGGATGTAGCACGCGATTCTCTTGTTGCAAGAGTACGGCTCCTAAAGCTCGGTCTGATGCTTCAGTGCAAAGCACAAACTCTTTATCTATGTTCGGAGCAAGCAGAACGGGCGGCCTTGCCATACGCCCTTTTAACGTCTCGAATGCATTTTCATGTTCAGCAGCCCAATTCAGCTTATTGCTTGCCCCCTTCTTAGTGAGTTCGACAAGCGGGTCGGCTATGTGGGCATAATCAGGAATAAACTCCCTCTAGTATCCCGTTAGACCCAGGAATGACTGTACCTCTTTCTTGGTCGTCGGTGTCTAAGCCTGCTGTATTTTGTCCAAGATGTCTTCTTTCGTCGCGATACGGCCCATCCCCAGCTTGCGTCCGAAAAAGAAATGGCTTCAAAGCCCACCTCACATTTTGCCGGCTTTATGATCAAGCTGGCTTGCTGAATTCAATCAAATAGTTTTTCCAGCGTAATTACATGATCTTCCCACGTATCTGTTGCCACAAGGATGTGATCAATATAGTGTTCTACATTTTGTAGCCCACCCAAAACCTTCCTCATCAGCTTCGTGAATATTGCAGACGCTGTCTTCAAACCAAAAGGCATGAATTTAAACTGGAATAAACCCGCCGAGCTCGAAAAGGCAGTCTTCTCTTTAGAAGAATGTTGCAGTGGTATTTGCCAATACCCTTTAGCTAAGTCAAATTTAGAAAAAAACCTTTTGTTAGCACCTTAGCGAACACCACGTCCGCTCTTGGTATGTGTTCTGCATCGGGTACTATGTAATTTAGCCACCGAAAATCTACATACGGTCGGTTAGCACCATCGGGCTTTTGACAACCACGAGAGGCGCATTGTATGCTGACCACGACCTTTTGATAACAGTAAGCTGCAACATATCCCGTACCTCCTTTTCTATTGACTCTTGAACTGCTGAAGGTAGTGGGTATTGCTTCACGCTGATTGGTCTATCTTTAGAGAGATATAGTCTGCTTTAGAGAGATATAGTCTGCAACATATGATATCCTTTTTCCCCGGCACATCTGAAAACACATCCTCTTTGCTTTGGAGTGGGACCTTTATCTGTGAGCTTTGGGCTTCATTCAAATTGGGGTTTATTAGTACCTTATCCCAACCTAAGAGTTTCTTCCCACTGCATGTGGGCATCTCGACAACATCATCTGTCTCCTCGGCTACTATTGACCATAGTACCTTGAGGGCGCACTGTACGGGAACTCTTTCTTCAAACTTTTTCAACATGTTTGCATGGAACACCTTCCTTGGTGTTATTTATCAATAACTCATAATCCATGTCAGTTTTCTTCTGCGTCACAAGGTAAGGGCCCTTCTGCATCAGTAACTTAATATGATCCGTGGGTAGCAGGATGAGAATCTTGTCCCCCTGATTCAAATTCCTGTGAGTGGCTCTCTTGTCATAGTAGCTCTTATAGCATTCGCGCGCCCTTTCCAGGCCTTGATGTGCAAGCCTGCATGTTTCTTTCAACTTGTCCCGCAACTCAAGAACGTATGTGTATGCTGTCTTGAGATCCGATGCAATCTCCTTATTAGCCCACAGCTCCTTGAGTATTGTAAGTGGAACTCTAATGGTTCTGCCATACAGCATCTCGAAGGGCGAGAAGCCAAGACTCGCTAGCGGTACTTCGCGGTAAGCGAACAAAAGAGCTGAGAGATATCTATCCCAATCAGTAGGTCTCTCCTGGCACATTTTCTTGATCATGTTTTTGAGGGTGCCATTGAACCTCTCTACAAGCCCATTACACATGGAAAGGTAAGGCGTTTGCTCTCCTTTCAGTTGTTTACTTCGGGTGGTGTGACAAGTTCTACCCTAGAGTCGACAACGCATGCAGCTCGGTCCTGCGTTCTGTATCGGCACTCATCTAGAGTAAGACCCCTCCTCTTACAACCTTGACACACAACCTGTGTTTTTTTGCCAGCACTACCAGTTCGACAGTCAGATGCACGGTGTCCCACCGTGACAAAGAGAAAACACCTTACTGGCTCTTTAGATGCACCGTCATATACTCTTGGTTTTGCCGCATCTGTCTCTAGGTTCTTTTGGGTTTCCTCCTTTGCCTTATTCAAATCTCTTAACCCTTGAGGCTCGAGAAATTGGTCTGCAGTGTCGGCGAACTCTTCCAACGAACACAACTTTCAGGAATAGCGCCAGCTTTGTGCTGCAACACGCTAAAAATTGCTCTGTGGCCAGCTTGTCATGCACACCTTCAAAACTCTTTTCTGTGTTTGACATATCAAGCCACATATCAAAATAGTTGGATAGCCTCAGTAAACCTGCTTAGTAGCTTCCGAATCCTCAGGTTTCGCGGTGCGAAATCTATCACGAAAACTCTCTGCCGTAAGCCTGAATCTTTGGAGGAGTGCCTTTTTGACTTTCTCCTAGTCCATGGAATCAGCAGCAGGGATCCTTCCAAACACATTCAGTGCCTCTCCGACTAAACACATGCTTAATTCCGTGGCCCATTCACTGCGCTCCCAGACTTGCTCCAAAGCAATCCGCTCGAATCGTTGCAGATATGCATCCAGATCATCTCTTTTGACATCGAAAGGTGCCATCAGCTTTCTTGGGCAAACTCTAGCCGGTCTAGGAGATTCTGTACCTGCTAAGGAACACTGATCATTGTCCGTGATCTCATATCGTCCGGCTGCATGCGCCTGTTTCCACGAAATGAGCTCTTCTCCCGTTCTATCCTTCTTTTCTCCTGTTCTTCTGCCTCGCGAGCTGTTCTCTTCTCGCTCTTCTGCCTGCCGAGCTCTTTTCGCCTCGCGCTCTTCTGCTTCACGAGCATCTGCACGTGATTGCACCCTTACCTCTCTCTGCCTATCTGCCTCCTCTTTCTGCCTCTTTGCCTCCTACTCGTAAAGACACATCGCTGCTTCCTTGCTTAACCCTAGCTTTAGCGCCAATTCTAACGTTTTGCCAAATCCATACTTTCTGCCGTCGAGAGATCGGAAAAATCCGAGACAAAGCAAGAAGAAAAAAGGAAATGAATCCTGACACAGGCTCGCTACTTATCTTTGTCACGGATCTCTCCGGAGAACACTCGGACCGAAAGA
The DNA here is from genome assembly GCF_052857255.1 of Amblyomma americanum. NCBI lineage: Eukaryota > Metazoa > Arthropoda > Arachnida > Ixodida > Ixodidae > Amblyomma > Amblyomma americanum. The sequence goes on from NC_135505.1 coordinate 26,170,062, forward strand.
ATGGACTAGGCGACAGGTGTACCCACACAAACGCACATTTAATACATCCTACGTGACAAACCAACTAGAACACAAAACTAATAAAACGAACACAAAACATAAACACTATAAATACACACGACCCAGGAACACTGCTACCTGCGTCTACTACTAGCGTTCTACTGTTCGTGGTCGACGTTCGTGCTCACGTTCGGTTCGGTACGGCTGCGACGTTTTATGGATCCAGTATCCGGCGTCGAGGCGGCGTTCGACGGGCTTGGGCTGGCGTCGCTGGCTGCGTCGTATAAGCTCCCTGTCCAAGCGCCCGTGGAGGTGATGCCGGTGTTGTTGGCATTGGGGGCACCACCCGGATGGGTGGCAACAGCGCTGAAGCCACCCCTGGCCGTAGCAGGTGGTAGCGTCCTCCTTTGACTCCCCGGAACGGGAAGCCGGAACGGGCTCAGGCACGGCAGGAAGTTCACGATGCGAAGTAGTAGAACATTAGCTCACAGGAGCAGTAGCCGGCGTCGCTCTCTTCCAGCCGATCTGTCCCTGACCCGTCGGAGCCTCCGCTTCTCTGCTGTTCCCCCGTGTCTCTGTCTGTCTGTTGTTGCCAGGAAGAAAGAAAAGGAAAGTTCACAGGCCTGCTCACTGGCTCAAGACGAGTCACAATCGCTGTCACGTGCAGAAAATAGGAGGGTTGAAAGATGGGAAAGACAGGATAGTAAAGACGCGCACAAGGCCGATCCCGGAGGTAATGCAATACCGTGCCAACCGGTGGCGGGAGTGAAGCATCCTTCAAACTCTCCGCCACATTTCCAAGAATAAGTCCAATTGGACCCGTAAGAGATACTCTACGGGGTCCGGACATTCGCTACCCCCCCGTGCCTCGCTCTCACTCGCCCTTTTATAGCCTCGGTGCTAGTCCATGTAAGCCTTGTCGTCGTCGTCTTCTCTTCTCCACCTCACTGAATGCTTCTCCACCAATCATCTCTCTCTACCTCACCGAATGCTTCTTCCTCTTCTTCATTCTTCGGTTAATCCACTTCGTCTCCTTCACACCTTTTTCCTTTAAAATTTAATTTAGGCTCCTTAATATATGTGACAGATACCTTTACTGCCTCAAGATGTGAGCGCAAAATAAGCACCGTCTGCAACAAACTACTTCAGAATGAATCAAAAAATAGCATGTGCACAAAAAAGCTAAAAGTGCTAAATGAAAAAAGGTGAATGTTCACCATAAGACATTCTTCGTGATTTTTGTTGTTTGTTTAGCCATTTCACTTACTTGATGATGACACTGTGCAAGTTCACAGAATATACTTGCTAAAGTACACTTATAAGAAATTAGCTTCTAGTGATCTGTTTGATTCAGCATTTCGGCATGCTACCTAATATCATAGTTAAACAATGCTTGAAAGAAACATATCATATATTGATGCATGCTGCACTCTCAGCAGTTTACATAATCAGTTCGCCAAAATATAGGGTTTGTATTCCGCATACCTAGAAATAGAAAAGACAAAAAAAGGAACAGAAACTGGAAAAAAGACACGTATAACATAACCACTATTTTCATGCCCCTAGCAGCAGTGGGCGTATTGAGAAACGGCGTAGTAGTAAAAGACATTCAACTTGGCTTGCAAAATGCACTCGTCTTTGGAAACATCAGGTCGCAGGGATACTTGCGCTACACTTTACTGACTAGTCTTGCTTGGCTCTGCACCTTGACATGACTAAGCGCATCATGTTATGTTCTGAAGGCCTCATCATTATTTTACTTCCCCTTGTGTATTGAACTGTGCTGTCAGGGAAGGGATAAAGGAGGGACCTAACAAAGAAAGGAAGAGAGGTGCTGTAGTGGAGGGCTCCAGAATAATTTTGACCACATGGGGATCTTTAATGTGCAATGACATTGCACAACACACGGACGCCTTTGCATTTCGCCTCCATCAAAATGCAGCCGCCAGGGTCGGGTTGGATCCTGGGTATTGCGGCTCAGTAGACGAGTGCCTTAACCATTGAGCCACCGCGGCGAATTTTTTCACCATTCCTTTTGTGGTCATGTCGTGTCTCGCTTTGAGCCCTCATTTTTTTCTTGACATATGCCTTTAAATGGGAGCTCAGTTGTATCACTGTCTCATTTCATTTGTACGTTGTTGCTCTAGGGCTACTTTTGCCTCCGAAGGTGCTCCTAAATTTGATTTTCTATTTTACTCCATAATCGCTGAATGCAAGTTAGGCTTTTCTGATGAGAAGTTTATCACGTTTGACTGTTTTTGTGTTATTGATATTTGGATTATTTATTTTTTGTGCCATGTTTTTATTCTGCCCGTCTTGCGATCGCTGTTCTTCCCTAGAAGATTCTAACGTTTAGCCCCTCAAAATACCATCCTTTTTTGCTTACACTAGCTTTGTATGACTGATTTTACAATACGGAAGCAATTCTTGGTTCCCGAAATCAATCACTAACGTCACCCGGCTTGAGAGAGTGCAATGAAAAGCTGCAAGGTTCATTCATAACAAATACAAAACCACTGACTCCCTTACTGATATTGCTGCTTCATCTGGCCTTCCACCACTATCACTTAGGGCAAAAGAATCTCTCCTGTAGTTTTAATACCCTATTATTTCGAAACAGCTATAGTGTAAATGTGTCTAAATATGCATCCTCCTGACAATCACTGCAATCCCGGCACAAGAATGCGCATACGCTGAGTGAATAATCATGTCAAACCAACATTCTCAAGCATTCCTTCTTTCCTTTAGCCACCAGCGAATGAAGTTATCTCAATCCATTGATTACTAGTGTGTACTCACTATCACTATTTTCCTTCACTGAAGATTAGAATCCAACAAAAATCAGTAAAGTAGACGTAGTCCTACATTCTACCAAATGACTGCGCAGCTATTATTTGTTGTTATTTCTTGATATGTTATTTTTACGGATGGTTGCGTGAACCACTGTGACCCGTTACCTTCTTTTTCTAGCATGCTTATTGGCAAGAATGACTGCTGCTGGACATGTTTGTTTTCCTTTTTTCTGCTGTTCTGAATTTTTAAGGTAGTCTTTGGTAACCTGCCTACTACTAGTTATATAACATTTATTTTCGAATTTCCTTTTCTGTTGATCTGTAGGAAGCAATTTCTCTTTTGTTTTGAATTTTTTATTGTACTGATTGCCCACCTTCTACAGTCACGTATTGAGACTAGCAGTATTTTAAATAAATAAATCAATTATACTGTCTCCTATGGCACAACCCCAAACCAGGAGCATGTTTCCTTAGGTAGTAGTTTTTGTGTGGTCACTGTAAAACAACACTTTCTATAAAACCTTGTTCTCTTCTCTTTGATGTCTTACAAATGCTTTTGTTACAAAGTTGTAACATGCTTTGCGTTTGCAGGTTTATATTGGTGGTGGTGTGCTGGTTGACAGATCGGTGCTCGAGCTGTTCAGTGATTCGAACAGCGGGCCTGGGAAATATGTTCTGCACTGCTCCATTATTAGTTTTCGCCTGAGGAGCTGCAGGGCAGCTCTCTCTTCAGGCAGCAGAACGCACGCACACACTCTAAACGCGGGGCTCTGGACCAAGAGAAGGTCTGGGCAGTAATTGGTAAGTGTCCTTTTCAGACATGTATTTATGTAGGCAGCCATCTAAAATACTTTTGACTAATCCAAACTGCACATTTCGAATTTAAAACTCCTATTGCTGAGAGTAAAAAAAATAAATATCTTAGGTTGGAAGCACTTGAGATTCTTTTCCAAACAAAACAGGAATGCAAACTTTAGGTGTATGGATAGTACTTTTTTAATTGAACATGAGCAGTGTAACTGGCCTACTGAGTTGAATAGGAATAGAATATTGGTGCCAATATTTGCTACTTTTGCAAATATTCGTACAAAAGGGAAAAATAGCATTAAATATTCATGTGATAGTGGCAGCGCTGCAGTACGATGCAAACTTACAGAGTTAAAGCTACAGCTGTTAAATTACTCAACACTGATCTCCACTAAGAGGCCGCAACACGAATTCATTATGTTAACTCTATGAACGTCAAGTTATGCATGTACAGAAATTATTTTTTATTGATAATGATAGCGAATAAACGAGCCACAGCTAAGGGTATGAGAGGGGCGAAAACATATATGTGTAATCGCCTACATGGCTTTTAAACTTGCCGAATCCTTGCTGCCTTGTGGCGTCTTAGAGGCCATGTATGAGCATTGCGAATGCTGTTGCACGAATGGACCATGTAGTGGCACTGGACCCTTCATATCGCAGATATTGATCACCACAGGATGGTACGCAGCATCAGTGTGTGCCCTGTTCTTTGAAAGAACAGTCATCGAGGAAATATACCGCGCCGAGCCTTATTTAAACATGATGCCATTTGTTCAAAGAGTGTTCATTAGTTCATAAGCAATTCGATTCAAGTTAATCTTTCCTGCCCTCCTACCGATGGGAACGGCGGTTAGCAGTACGAAGAGTACTTCAGGTCTTCGTCCGGCGACACGTTGCCGGTTGGGGCAGCAATTCCAACTTCTCAAAGCAAAACTTATTTATTAAAGACGGGATTGAAATACAAGGTGGTGATGACAAGGCAGTTTAAAGAAAAGGCTGATAAAAAAAGGCTGTTAAAAACGGCCGAGCATGAGACTCGGCGCGCTCCTCTCATGTCGTCGTTTCCCGCGGGGTTTTAACCCCTTCGATAATTGGGCGGAGCTTGAGTAATCTAGCTCTCGCCCAATTTGGACCAATAGCAAATCAATTGCATCGTATGTACTAGTGGGCGGAGCCCAGGGCTCGCCGGTCCGAGCCCAGTAGAATGCGCAGCTTGCTGCATGCGCATTTGATCCACCAGTTGCCACGCGTCGGGACAGAAAGGACTAGTGCCCGAGACCAGTGGAATGCGCAGCTCGCTGCATGCGCATTCGATCCACCGGTTGCCATGCGTCAGGACAGAAAGGGTTAGTGCCGCCTCTCACCCTAAGCGCGGGCGTCACGCCTCGACGTACATTCCTCGATTCCCCCCCCCCGGGCATGATCGCTCCTGGTAACAGGTGCAGGGGGGGGGGGGGGCATCGGCCTCGTGGGCTTCCACTTAACACCTCCCCACCAAGAATGTTGGGGAAACACTTGCTGTACAAACAACATACCGAAGCCCACAATAGCACAAAGAATCCGGCCTTCAAAAACATACAAAACGCGCGAAAGCACAAGTACCAGCACAAAAAAAAACCAAGGAGGGGCACTTCACATCCTACTTATGGCAATAGCGAAAAGAGTAGGTTCACAAGGATATCTTGTTGCATGCATCTACACTCAGATTTACATATTTTTCTCTTTGCGAGCAAATAACAGTCTAAACACTCATCACACAAGGAGTCCATCATTAATACAGTTGAGATGGCAGTCCACAAGCACTCACACACACACTCAGGTTGGGCCACAGTCCCGTACGTTCCTTGGCCCGCGATGTCTGATCCATCTACCTAGCACAGGCGGCTCCCTGATTTGTTCCTGGGTCAGATGCGTGGACTCATGTAGTGTGGATTCAAAGGTGCAACTCCCACTATGGAATTCCGGAACACCTTTTATATCCCCAAACTCTCCGTCAGACTCAAAAATTACGCCCACGTTGTTCATTCTGGCGTAATACTTTCTTAGTCTATTGGCGTGCACCCACCGCTCAGAACCATCTCTGAACTTGACAACATAGCTATCGGGTCGTCTATGCTCTTTAATCGTTGCTGGGCCCACCCATTTAGGTCACATCTTGTTCTGCTGGCTTATGACCTCGACTGTACCAGAAGCTTGGAAGAATGCAAACATTATCTTAATTCATAAGAAGGGAGACGCCAAGGACTTGAAAAATTACAGGCCGATCAGCTTACTATCCGTTGCCTACAAAGTATTTACTAAGGTAATCGCTAATAGAGTCAGGGCAACGTTAGACTTTAATCAACCAAATGATCAGGCAGGCTTTCGTAAAGGATATTCTACAATAGATCATATTCACACCATCAATCAGGTGATAGAGAAATGCGCAGAATATAACCGACCTCTATATATAGCTTTCATTGATTACGAGAAAGCATTCGACTCAGTGGAAACCTCAGCAGTCATACAGGCATTGCGTAATCAGGGGGTAGGAGCCTTATGTCAAAATACTGGAAGATATATATAGCAACTGCACAGCTACTATAGTCCTCCATAAAGTCAGCAATAAAATTCCAATAAGGAAGGGCGTCAGGCAAGGAGACACGATCTCGCCAATGCTGTTCACCGCATGTTTGCAGGAGGTATTTCGAGGCCTGAATTGGGAACAGTTGGGAATAAGAATAAATGGAGAATACCTAAATAATCTGAGATTTGCTGATGACATTGCCTTGCTGAGTAACTCAGGAGGTGAACTGCAAATCATGATCAACGAGTTAGATAGGCAGAGCAGATCGATGGGTCTAAAAATTAACATGCAGAAAACCAAGGTAATGTTCAACAGCCTAGCAAGGGAACAACAGTTCACTATTGGCAGCGAGAGCCTAGAAATTGTGCCGGATTACGTCTACTTAGGGCAGGTAGTGACAGCTGATCCGGATCATGAGAGGGAGATAACTAGAAGGATAAGAATGTGGTGGAGCGCATATGGCAAATTCTCGCAGATCATGAGTGGCAGTTTACCAATTTCCCTCAAGAGGAAAGTGTACAACAGCATAATCTTACCGGTATTCACCTACGGGGCAGAAACGTGGAGGCTAACGAAAAGAGTTCAGCTTAAGTTAAGGACAACGCAGCGAGCCATGGAAAGAAAAATGATAGGTGTAACGTTAAGAGATCGGAAGCGGGCAGAGTGGGTGAGGGAACAGACACGGGTTAATGACATCCTAGTCGAAATCAAGAGAAAGAAATGGGCTTGGGCAGGGCATGTAATGCGAAGGCAAGATAACCGCTGGTCTTTAAGGGTAACGGAGTGGGTTCCAAGAGAAAGTAAGCGTAGCAGGGGGCGACAGAAGGTTAGATGGGCGGATGAGATTAAGAAGTTTGCAGGCAAAGGGTGGATGCAGCTGGCAAAGGATAGGGTTAATTGGAGAGACATGGGAGAGGCCTTTGCCCTGCAGTGGGTGTAGTAGGGCTGATGATGATGATGATGATGATGATGTTCTGCTGGTTCGTATCTAACACGAGGACTTCCTCACTCTCACAGAACCCTTTGGCCCGTGCCCGTAGATTGTATTTCTCCGCATACGCTTTCTGCAGCTGGTTGATTTGGGGATCTACCCTCTCTGCTACTTAAGCCATCTGCTGCCGCAGTTTGATCAGAAACTCTGACGTAGCCTTATTTAGGCCCATAGGTGGTGTCCAGTTCCCTGTCCATGTCTTTTGATGGATTCCTAATGGGCCTTGAGGGACGCGCTCATACATTACCTCAGCTCACGTTACGGATTCGACCGCGGCTCTCGCTGTCATCTTTGCGTCCTGCTGGTGACGACCTAGCTCATTACCAGACATTACATTGGGCCTCTTCTGTGGGCAGTTCCACTGCACGTGACCGAATTTACCACAGCCATAGCATTTCGGCGGTTCCCTGTGTTCGTCCTTGGATCGATTTCCTTGGTTCCGTGGCTCGCACGGCTTTGCCTCATACTTTTTCGGCTCCTCTGCAGCCCCTTGACGGCGCCCACGCCTACTGTCTTCATATTGTTCGGCAAGTTGCCCAAGCTCCTTGGGTTTCAACCACTTATCTGTCTCCTGTTGGAGAATGTACTCACGCATTTCGTCCGGCATAGCCTGCTTAGCGCGGTCTGCCACCATTAAGGCCCGAACGTACTCTAATGTTCTCACTTTCCTACTTTGCAAGTAGTATCCAAGCGTTACGTCCAATTGGGTGACAAACTGACCCCAGCTTTCGGCATCCTTTCTACAAGCGTGGAACCTCCGCTTGTATTCTTCAGCAGTTAATCTGAGCTCCGCGATTACTAGCTCCCGAATTTCCTCGAAACTCATTACCGTGTCGACCGATTGGTTATCCACGAGTGCCCTAGTTTTTTCATTCAGGAAGGGCATTATAATTGGCCCCGCGATGTCATTCGAGATCTCGCAGGCCCTTATCATATTTTCGGCGCTTTTGAACCATGCAGGAATGAGGTCTTCCGACTGTGACATTGGCGCGAGGACTGCCCTTAGATCATCCGCGTGCCGACCAAATTTTTCCCTTCTGCTGCCATTTCCCGAGGTGCTCTGACCTCTCTGAATCAGCGTATATATATACATAATTGGTTTTTTGGGGAAAGGAAATGGCGCTGTATTTGTCTCATATATCTTTGGACACCTGAACCGCGCCGTAAGGGAAGAGATAAAGGAGGGAGTGAAAGGAGAAAGGAAGAGAGAGGTGCCGTAGTGGAGGGCTCCGGAATAATTTCGACCACGTGGGGATCTTTAACGTGCACTTGACATCAGTGTCCGGAGCTGAATTTTTAGCCTAAGAGCTTCAATCTCGAGCTCCTGCTCCCTCAAGCGCGTGCTACCCTGGCCGCTTTCACTCGCCGGGGTGTTAGCGCTCAGCCCATCCATAATCGTGACGTTCTCCGTGTCTTCCCCGTCAGAGTCCGTGTCACTAGCGTTTTGACTTCCCACGCGCAGCCTCTGTGCTCGGGTAGTGACTGACATCGCGTTCCCGGAGAAAACGGGAAAGGGCCCACCTGTGTTCTGCAGACTTCTTGTTCGTCCTGCGCTGGGTCGGTGTCTGTCTTTCCGCTGTCCACGTTCAGCTGGTGGAGGAAGGGGTGGGAGTCCCACCGGTGCTCACTGCGGTGCCCGTCACGTCCTCCAGGCCGATGAAGTCGCCAGCCACAGATGCCGCCGAAGTCGCCGCGCTTCGCTCTGTCGGTCCGCTTCTTCGCTGTCAGCGCTGACGTGGAGCCTTGACTCCGAGGCCTCGCACAAGGGTATCGCCTCACTTGGACCTTGGTCCCCGGGGCTTCTCACCAAGATGTTGTGACCGTCAACCTTCCGGAAGGTACTGCCTCCAACCGCTCTGCAGGAAGCCGCTCAGACGATCCTGGTCACGGCACCAGTTAATCTTTCCTGCCCTCCTACCAATGGGAACGGCGGGTAGCAGTACGAAGAGTACTTCTGGTCTTCGTCCGGCGACACGTTACCGGTTGGGGCAGCAATTCCAACTTCTCAAAGCAAAACTTGTTTATTAAAGACGGGATTGAAATACAAGGTGGTGATGACAAGGCAGTTTAAAGAAAAGGCTGATAAAAAAGGCTGTTAAAAACGGCCGAGCTTGAGACTCGGCGCGCTCCTCTCAAGTCGTCGTTTCCCGCGGGTTTTAACCCCTTCGATAATTGGGCGGAGCTTGAGTAATCTAATTCTCGCCCAATTTGGACCAATAGCAAAGCAATTGCATCGTATGTACTAGTGGGCGTAGTCCAGGGCTCGCCGGTCCGAGCCCAGTGGAATGCGCAGCTTGCTGCATGCGCATTCGATCCACCGGTTGCCACGCGTCGGGACAGAAAGGATTAGTGCCCGAGCCCAGTGGAATGCGCAGCTCGCTGCATGCGCATTCGATCCACCGGTTGCCACGCGTCAGGACAGAAAGGATTAGTGCCGCCTCTCACCCTAAGCGCGGGCGTCACGCCTCGACGTACATTCCTCGATTCCCCCCCCCCCCCCCCCCCGGGCATGATCGCTCCTGGTAAAAGGTGCGGTGGGGGGGTGGCATCGGCCCCGTGGGCTTACACTTAACAATTCAGTTCGAATAATTTCCAAAATGCACTATTTGACTTGTTCGAGATTTTCTCATAGGTCCACCACAGTGGTTCAGTTGTTATAGTGCTCGGCTGCTCACCCGAAAGACTCCGGTTCGATCCTGGCCATGGCTGTCTAATTTTGATGGAGCCAAAACTCTAGAGGCCTGTGTATTATGCGATGTCATTGCACGGTAAAGGAGCCTAGGTGGTCGAAATTTCCGGATCTCTTCACTGCTGTGTCTCTCATAGCCTGACTCGCTTTGGCACATTAAACCCCATAAACGCAACCAAATCAAATCAATTTTTTAATATTGGCGCACGCCTAACAAAAAGCATATAGCAAGCCCTCAACAAATGGTATGTTGCCGCCGCGGTGGCTGATTGGTTACGGCGCTGGGTTACTGGAGCGTAGATGCTGGTTCGATCCTTGCAGCAGCGGTCAAATTTCAATGGAGGCGAAACTCTAGAACCCCGGGCACATGTACTGTTCGATGTCAGTGCACATTAAAGAACTCCAGGTGGTCGAAATTTCTGGATTCCTTCACTATGGCGTCTCTCATAGCCTGTCTCGCATTGGGACGTTAAACCCCCATAAACCATGAACCAAATGGTAAGTATAAAAGAAAAGAATTGGAAAGAATGAGAAATGTCATGCATGCTGAAACAAAGCAGCTGCTGAATGCTTTGAAATTGCAGATTGCATGCATGCATACAAAAATACTGCTCCCACTATTGCAACACATATCAGTTAAGACTGCCTCAAGTAACTTATTTATATCTGCCCTCATTAGCAATAGCTTCACATTGCACAGTTGAGAGGGATATGGCTGGATTCATTATATCATTGCTGATAGTTTTATGCAGCAAATGAGAGTTACAGTACTTAAGATAAGCAAAGGATGAGTCGATTTGGCAAAGGCATATATGAATGTTGCAGAAATGTGAGAGTGATATCACACGTCAAGTGCTTTGGCACAAGACTGTTCACACGTTCAACATCAGTTTTTTATATTAGTTTTCAGGCTTTACATGCAGGAAGTTTCAGGATGCGAGTGCAGGCCACATCAAGAATAGCCTGGCAAGGTACCTGGCTCGCGTCAACAATGGGCCGGCCGCAGCAACGCCAGAGCGGGCCATGTGAAAAATAGCCTCGTATGCTACCTGGCACGCCTTATTACACGGAACCTTGATCATACGTTTTTCACTGAACCGGGAAAGAAAAACGTAACAGCCGGGAAAATGCAGCAGTGAGGAATACAACAACAGGGTTCAACTGTAATGAGCCGACAGCAGCATTCAGCTGCTGCAACATATAACTGTTAATTAGTTTATTTTTTAATTTACCTTCTTTAGCTCTAGTCAGGCACCTGTGATGTTTTGAGAATTAAACAAGTTTAACCTTTTTTTCTGTACGTCTTGAAGACCATGCTGATACGTGTGCCACAAACTCCATTTGCTTATGTGTCCTTCCAGCAGGGTTGATTGCCTCTATGTGTGCATTAATAAAATGGCTAAAACTTCTCAACTCAACAATAGTTGAACAGGGGATTATCTTGCTGCGTGCATCAACAAAATGACAAAAACTTCTCAACTGAACAGATTTCAATATGTGGTCAAAAAAAGTGTCCCACTATGCAAGAATTTGGAAGCAATAAGGTGTATGGCCTTTTTGTTGCCATGATTTTTTTCTGTGTGACGGAAGTCCACGAAACGATCACTAAAACACAACTTCTCAATCAACAGATTTCAACGGGGTCAACAAAAATGTGGGCCACTATGCAAGAATTTGGCAACAATAAGGTGTATGGCCATTTTGTTGAAATTTTATTGGGTGTGTTGACGGAAGTCCACGAAACTATCACTAAAACAACACACCGATTTTTGTAAGGGCCGAAACGCAACGTAGACGTGAGCTCGTTCAGAAAGGTGGTGATCTAGTCGTATGTCCGTTTCATTGAGGTTGTTAGCAAGCTTGCTTCAAGAAATGATGAGCTGGAAAACCGTTCTCGCAGAAACAATCTTATATTTCACGGTCTTGCTGAAGAAGATGAAGAAACTAACAAAGCTCTGTTCATTGCGGTGACTAAGGTATTCATCGACAACCTTCAGTTGGATTGCCATAAAATAGAAAGGTATCATCGGCTAGGTAGAAAGCAAGAAGGGCGCCCTCGTCCTGTCATCGTTAAGCTACTTGACTTTCGGGAAAAAACTCAAGCGTTAAAAAATGCTCATAGGCTCAAAAATTTAGGCATTAGCTTATCCGAGGATTTCTCTGCTCACGTTCGATTGATCCGGAAAAAAATATGGGATGCAACGCAATCTTATCGTGACAGTGGCTCGAAGGTTCATTTGCGTTATGACCACGTGTTTATTGATAGCGTGCGGTACAACTGGGATGATGTTGAGAAAAGTTTGGTCAAAGATTCGAAATCAACGCCCCCGGACACTGCTGCTGCTGCTACTGCTACTGCTGCCAAGCCACCCGCAGATTCTTACTGACGGGACACCGCCGCCAACCTTCGTGTTCTGAACATCAATGCCAGAAGTTTAGTAAACAAGCTTCCAAATTTTATCTCTTTAATCCTATACTCATTCGCCTGATGTCATTGCGGTCACCGAAACGTGGCTACATGATGGTATAATTGACTCTGAAATAACTCCTCCAGGTTTCGTTGTAATTAGGGTGGACAGGAAGCATGGGAAAGGAGGCGGTGTCGCTCTCTTCATTAAGTCTAGTCTGAAATTTGTTGAAATTTCGGTCCCTGTCGAAATAGAGTCAACTTGGTGCAAACTCTATGTAGGTAACAAATCATTTGTTATCGGTGCGGTGTATCGACCACCAGGCACTTCCGTAGACCACGTGCATTCTTTAAGTAACTTCTTGCATTCTCATGATATCAACAATCCAAATATAATTATCCTAGGAGACTTCAATCTTCCCGGAATTCACTGGCATACATTATCCATTACTGGTCAAGACATTGCAATCAGTAATGAACTTGTCAATTTTTTTTGTCATTTGGATTAAAACAGATAGTTGATAAGTCCTCGAGGTCTTCGGCAATACTGGATCTGGTGTTTTTAAGCTCTTCTCTTTTCGCGACGAATTTTACATGCGAAGTCGTCGAGGGGATATCCGATCATAACGCTGTTCTTGTTTCGATCCCATGTTCTATTCCTTCCTCAAAACTAACTTATTCAACATTTTCGGATATCAGTAGAGCAGACGACGTGCCTATTCTGGATTTATTAAGTGACGCATTTGAACAGTTTCAGCACCTCAGCATATCATGTGACGTGAATTCTTTAGTAACATTTTTCGAGAACATTGTGAAGGTCTGTATTGAGCGTTTTGTTGCATTAAAAACTAAAAAGCAAAACCACAGTATGCCCTGGATAACAAGAGACATACTGCATCTTTCTCGCCGTGTTGCCAGACTACGCGTTTTCAAGCGCAATGGTAACCCTGAACTTTTGCAACAGTTCAGCGACGCTAAGAAGAACTCCGTGCCAGAGTTCACCCGGGAAAAGATTTTTACTACAGAAATTCCTTGCCGCAATTAATGAAACACAATCCCCGCAAATTTTGGGCATCCATACTGCCACAGAGAACTAGTCCCAATACCTTCATTATTGATGATAAGCCGGTGTGTGACTCATTAGCTATAGCTACTAGTTTCAACACATATTTTCAGTCGGTATTTACAACAGATAACCTTGAAATGATTACTTTTCCTAGCAACTCTCAATGTTCTGTCGATGATATTTCAATAAGCGTCGAAGGTGTTCTGAACCTCATTCTGAACATAAATGTGAAAAAAAGTAGTGGTCCTGATGATATCCCTAATGTATTTCTGCATCGTTACTCTCTTTGGACCAGCCGCTATTTGACTAACATCTTCCAGAAATAGCTATCAACCGCAACCGTCCCCGTAGCCTGGAAGCTTGCAAAAGTTATTCCCCTGTTTAAAGCTGGCAGCACCCAAATCTTGTCCAACTATCGCCCCATTTCGTTAACTTCACACTCATGCAAATTACTAGAACATATCATTCATAAGCACATTACAGAATTTCTTGAAGCTAACAATATCTTGTGCAAACTTCAGCATGGGTTTCGGCGCCGGCTCAGTACCATTTCACAACTTGTAGAATTCACGCACGACATTGCTAGTTCCCTCGACACGGGCTCACAAATCGACGCTTTATTTATCGACCTTTCTAAAGCTTTCGACACCGTTCTCCACAGCAAACTTTTTTGTAAACTTAATGCAATACTCAAAAACCCGTTACTGGTAGACTGGATATCAAGCTTTCTTTCTAATCGTACACAGTATGTTTCTTTCAACTCCTGTTCATCTGAAACTGTTAATGTATCATTCGGTGTACCACAAGGATCCGTGTTCTGACCACTGTTGTTCTTATTATACATTAATGATTTGCCAGAAAATATTATTTCTAAAATTCGGTTGTATGCAGACGATTGTGTGATATACAGTTCAATTAACACCCCTGAGGATCACGCGCAACTAAATCAGTCATTCGTGTCATTCTGCTCATGGTGTGAAACATGGCAAATGCAAATAAACTTTCGTAAATCTGTATACATGTCATTCTGTAATCGCACAATACCATCTTCTTACACCTACTCATTCAAAGATAACTCTCTGCATCAAGTGTCCGAGTACAAATATTTAGGTCTTCTTTTTTCTTCTAACTTGTCCTGGTCAAAGCATATTAACACAATGTCCAATAATGCAATGCGGAGGCTCGGTTATCTAAAACGTACACTTAGTGTTGCCCCCCAAGAAACTAAACTGGTAATATACAAAGCTTTATTTCGTCCACTTTTGGAGTATGGGTCAATAATCTGGAATCCTCATAAACAGTCCGATATCAGTAAGCTGGAATCGGTCCAAAGGAAAGCAGTACTGTTTATTTGCCGACGGTATGACAGAAATTTTTCACCTTCATCCACTCTTCCTGCCATAGGCCTTTCCCTCCTTTGTACCCGCCGCGACAATGAGTGTTTAAAATATTTTCATGGTATTGTTAATTCATCCCGCTTTGCTTCACTGTCTGAGTATTTGCATTTTTCAGCATCTTCATCTACAAGGAGCTACCACCCATTGAATGTAACACCCATTCACGCGCGCACAGATGTGTTCAAATTTAGTTTTTTTTCCTCGTGTTATCGAACGATGCAATTCTTTACCCGGTGATATACGCTCCCTGGAACCAAACCTATTTTTCAATGTTGTTTCAAATCTGTGATTAGTCTGTTGCATTTCTGTTCTGTATTTTAATGGTGTTCACTTCTGAATATGTTGTCCCTCTCTGCCTTTTTTTTCTCTCCTCTTCCTCCCACTCCTGCAATAGCCCCATCGGGGCTGCAGTATATGTAAAAAAAATAAATTACGTTCATCAGTGACAGGTGAGAGAGGATGGCAGCGTATGACGCGCTGTCAGAGGCCTTACTCACATTGAGTCCCAGGATGGAACGCGTGGTTCTTTAGCGCTTTTGGATCTAGAGTGTTATGCAGTATCTGAAACATAATGTCCCGACTCGAGAGAGCTGCTCGAAACCAAGTCATGAACGGGGGAAACATGTTTTCCGCATAGGTGTGCATTTGGAGCCTGTTTAAAAAAACGTGCTCAATTACGTTTCCTAGACAAGATGTTAGCGAAATTGGGCGGAGCTACCCAATCTCGAGTTTTTTTCCCGGTTTAGAATCGTACCTGTTGCAGAGAAATTGAAATTATTTTTTTTTACCCACCGCGGTGGCGCAATTGTTAGCGTGTTCCGCTACCGATGCGGAGTCCCCTAGTTCGAACCCGCCCGCGACGGCCGCGTTTCGATGGAGGCGACACGATAAGGCGCCCGTGTGCTTTGAGATGCCAGTGCATGTCAAAGATCTCCAGGTGGTAAAAATATTCAGGAGACGATTAACAACTGGACGCTCCTGTCCAGTTGTAGTCAACATAGTGCTGTGCGCGCGTGTTTATTGCTCCATCATAAACTAATCACGCGCACAACCTGTACACATTTCTTATTGTGTAAATAGTTTGTGTTTATTACCTTTCCCCATATCCTCTCTTCCTGTCCCCTCATCACTTTCATTTCTTTTCTTCATTCTGCCTGATATCCTTTATTTCCGCTGCCACAGCTCAGGT
Organism: Amblyomma americanum; assembly: GCF_052857255.1. Taxonomy (NCBI): domain Eukaryota; kingdom Metazoa; phylum Arthropoda; class Arachnida; order Ixodida; family Ixodidae; genus Amblyomma; species Amblyomma americanum. The sequence goes on from NC_135505.1 coordinate 26,185,969, forward strand.
TCTTCACTATCGATGGCAGATGCCGGCGCTAGCAAAAATCTTTTCCTTATTTTTTATTATTGTTTTAATAACCACATACTACTATTACCACCACTGCGGCACCTCTTCTTTCACTCCCTCTTTTATCACTTCTCTTACGGCGCGGTTCAGGTGTCTGCCGATATGTGAGAGAGATAGTGTCATTTCCTTTCCCGAAACACCAATTCTCATTTTCAAATTGGCCCGGGTTCGAACCTGACCGCGGCAGCTGCATTTTTATGTGGGCAAAACGCTAAGGCGCCCGTGTGGCGTGCAGTGTCAGTACACGTTAAAGATCCGCAGATGGTCGAAATTATTCAGGAGCTCCCCACTACGGCACCTCTTTCGTCCTTTTTTTTCTTTCACTCCTTTATCCCTTCCCTTACGGCGCGGTTTAGGTGTCCAACGATATATGAGAGATAATAATAATATTAATTGGTTTTTGGTGGAATGGAAATGGCGCAGTATCTGTCTCATATATCGTTGGACACCTGAACCGCGCCGTAAGGGAAGGGATAAAGGAGGGAGTGAAAGAAGATAGTAACGAATAGGTCCGTAGTGGAGGGCTCCGGAATAATTTCGACCACCTGCGGATCTTTAACGTGCACTGACATCGCACAGCACACGGGCGCCTTAGCGTTTTTCCTCCATAAAAACGCAGCCGCCGCGGTCGGGTTCGAACCCGGGAACTCCGGATCAGTAGTCGAGCGCCCTAACCACTGAGCCACCGCGGCGGGGCAGAGATACTGCGCCATTTCCTTTTCCCAAAAACCAAATACTATTATTGTTTTCAAATTGGTTTTGGCGCTGGTTCTCAGCTAATTGGAGAATTCTGTTGGCTGCCCTCGTCCCAATTGCCCTTTACGTGGGCGCGTTCTGCCGCTTAATAACGCGAGAGTATTAAAGGCCCCGTTTTCGCAGAAAATCCGGTGTTAGCGTTGTCGGCATCGGAGTTGTGAGCGAATGACTGGAGTGGCTAAACAAGGCTATCATGAGAGGTCAATCTAGGAGGCAGGTGGGCCACCTATGTCCAGTGACCTTGCGGCGTCATCGCAGCCAGCCCACCCGCAATTGAGCAAGCTGCCAACCCCGGCTGGTGGTATCTAAATATTCGATTGGTCGCTCGGGAAGCGCAACCTAGGTCACCCAAGGCCTACCGCTGGCACCACCTGTCATCGCAGGGCAGTTTCGCATTGCTTAAACGCTGCACCACTGCGCCAGGAGTGGCATGAGGACTCCCAAGGATTTATGGTTGTGAAGTAGAAAGTGACCTGGTTTGATTTGGTTTGGTTTGGTTTAGGGGGGTTTAACGTCCCAAAGCGATTCTGGCCATGAGGGACGCCGATGTGAAGGCTTAGCAAATTTCGACCACTTGCGCTTCTTTAACGCGCACAGACACCGTACAGTACACGGGCCTCTAGTATTTTGTCTCCATCGAAATTCGACCGCCACGACCGGGATGGAGCCTGCGCCTTTCGGGTCAACAGACAAGCGCCATAGACACAGAGCCACCGCGGCGGCTGAGAATAAACTTATGTACGTATCCGAAATAATCCACTACGCTATTGCGTCATGCCCTAGAGGCGGAGCTTAATTTTCCCCTTCCATTTTTTCAATTATATCATCATTCCCTATCAGGCAATTCATTTGCTTTTTGTACTTACATATCCTGGTGACGTTTGAGTTCAACTGCAAGGATCTAATTACCAGATTTCTATTGTTTACTCACTTTTCCTTGAACAGGTCCACGTACAAAGACAACCCTCTTTGAGTACACACCTTTTTTGACGAGTAAACACCAGGTTTTCCTCTGTTCGAAATTTTTGCCGCTGTCCCGTGAATAATCAAATATCGTAAGGTTCTTTACAATAATAAAAATTTAACTGTTATTAAACCGATGTGATTCTATAAAACAATGTTTGCGTGCGGCCCACCTGCAATACCTTCCGCCTATTATATTAAATTATGGAACACTTTTCAAAGGCTTACACACCGCAAAACGAAGCCGATGCACAAAGGCGGACACACTCCGTCATTCTATTCAGTGGCCAAAAATTAATCGATTAGGAGAATTTTTTTATTAGGTTAGCTTAGACTTTTTATTTTAAAAGCATGCCTGCAGCCTCGATGACGCTGTGCTACAGTCGTTGCAGCCAAATGTTCATCTAAGATTTGAGAATAATAATAAATACTCTCTTTATGTCTTCATTATAATGTTCTTGAATTGCACGCGTAAGAGAAAAAAGGGTTTTCTCTGCGAAGTCAGTGCATGCAAATATATTTCCTCTCGTATTTAAAAAAAATGAAGCTTGGTTTTCAGGAAAGGAAGTGGCGCAGTAACTTCCTCATATCTCGGTGGATACCCGAACAACGCAGTATGGAAAGGGGTAAAAGAAGGAGTGAAGGAACCAAAAAAATGGAGGTCGCAAAAGCTTCGCCTTTAAGAGTGAGACGCGACATCATGTTGCACGGTTGCCAAGGTGTCCAAAGAACGCCATTGCCCGTTTGGCGCGACGCGTGGTCCGTTGGACAATTTAAGGGAAAGACGCCTGTCTCACTAATTGCGGCGGACACCCGAACCAGGCCGTAAGAGAGGAAGAAATGAAAATTGGTTTTAAGGAATGCAAATGACGCCTGTCTCATATTTCTCTCCGGACACCCGGACCGCGCCGTAGAAGTAGTAAGTGGTTTGTTAAAATAACAAAACGAACGAAAATATTTTTCCTAGCCCTTGAATCTGCCATCGATACTGAAGCACCTGAGCTGGGGCAGCGGAAATAAAGGATAGCAGGCAGAATGATAATAATTGGTTTTGGGTGATAGGAAATGGTGCAGTATCTGTCTCATATATCGTTGAACACCTGAACCGCGCCGTGAGAGAAGACATAAAGGAGAGAGTGAAAGAAGAAAGGAAGAAGAGGTGCCGTACTGGAGGGCTCCGGAATAATTTCGACCACCTGAGGAACTTTAACGTGCACTGACATCGCACAGCACACGGGCGCCTTAGCGTTTTTCCTCTATAAAAACGCAGCCACCGCGGTCGGGTTCAGGCAGATAATAATAATAATAATAATTGGTTTTTTAGCGGAAAGGAAATGGCGCAGTATGTCTCATATATCGTTGGACACCTGAGCCGCTTTTATTGCTAGCCCTTGCATCTGCCATCGATACTGAAGCACCTGAGCTGGGGCAGCGGAAATAAAGGATAGCAAGCAAAATAATAATAATTGGTTTTGGGGGATAGGAAATGGTGCAGTATCTGTCTCATATATCGTTGATCACCTGAACCGCGCCGTGAGAGAAGACATAAAGGAGATAGTGAAAGAAGAAAGAAAGAAGAGGTGCCGTATTGGAGGGCTCCGGAATAATTTCGACCACCTGAGGATCTTTAACGTGCACTGACATCGCACAGCACACGCGCGCCTTAGCGTTTTTCCTCTATAAAAACGCAGCCACCGCGGTCGGGTTCAGGCAGATAATAATAATAATAATAATTGGTTTTTTAGCGGAAAGGAAATGGCGCAGTATCTGTCTCATATATCGTTGGACACCTGAGCCGCTTTTATTGCTAGCCCTTGCATCTGCCATCGATACTGAAGCACCTGAGCTGGGGCAGCGGAAATAAAGAATAGCAGGCAGAATAATAATAATTGGTTTTGGGGGATAGGAAATGGTGCAGTATCTGTCTCATATATCGTTGATCACCTGAACCGCGCCGTGAGAGAAGACATAAAGGAGATAGTGAAAGAAGAAATAAAGAAGAGGTGCCGTATTGGAGGGCTGCGGAATAATTTCGACCACCTGAGGATCTTTAACGTGCACTGACATCGCACAGCACACGGGCGCCTTAGCGTTTTTCCTCTATAAAAACGCAGCCACCGCGGTCGGGTTCAGGCAGATAATAATTATAATAATTGGTTTTTTAGGGGAAAGGAAATGGCGCAGTATCTGTCTCATATATCGTTGGACACCTGAACCGCTGAACCAGGCAGATTGGAGAAATGAAATTAAAGAGGTGAAGGGACAGAAGAAGAGGATAGGGGGAGAAGTAATACAAAAACTACACAATACGAAATGTGTCCAGGTTGTGCGCGCGATTAGGTCATATTGGAGGAATCAAAACACACGCGTAAAGCACTGCGTTGGCTACAACTGTAGTAGGGTGCCCGGTTATTAATCGCTCAAGGTAGAACTTGCGGAGCGTTCGGTCACTGCGTGTAACTACCTGGAGGAGAACAGACGGTACGTCAAGCCCATGTGTTCGAGGAATGCACAGAGGCTCACCAAAGTTCGCTCACGAGTGCGCGCACTTCCTTGCGGCAACAATAGCGTCTTGATGGAGTCTGGTAGTATGCACTGTGCCCTATAGGCAGCAAGCATATCGCGACGAGAATCGGCGAACGCGGCACAGTGAAGGAGCAGGTGCTCTAGTGTTTCCACTGCAGCGCATCCGTCGCACACATCACTCGTCGCGACTCCGTGACGCTCCCGTAGTTCCCCGGGCCACACGCAGCCAATGCGCGCGCGGAGGATCATTACAGGTTGCGACCGTGTAAGTGCGCGACAGCCGGTGATGCTGTCGATGCGCTCACCTCCTGCGATGCGTGGGTCGGGGTGCTGCTTTCGGAGATGGTCGTGGATGAGAGCACGCACGTCCTCTAGCGCAAGGGGCAGATCGCTGGCACGTAGTTGATGCGGGGCCGTAAGTGAAGGAAAAAACGACGTATTCACTAGACGCGCTTCTGTTCATTCCAAACCATCGGGCTGACGTGGCGGAGTGCATATTAGCGTTCTCGCCTCGCACTCCGGTGGCCCTGGCTCGATTCCCTTCTCAGTTTTATTTAATAATGCTTCTCGGTGTTTTCGCTCACAGCCACTACCGACTACAACGGCTTTTCTGCGACACGGGGCTCTTAACGCTATCGCGTTATGAAAAAGCGGTGCCATAGTGGAGGTCTCCGGCATAATTTCGACCACGTGGGGATCTTTAACGTTCACTGACATCGCACACCACTCGAGAGCCTTAGCGTTTCGCCTCCATCGAAACGCTGCCGCCGCAGTCGGGGGAGGGCGCTGTGAGCGCGCGAAGCGAGTGGACATACAGCGCATCGTCTCCACCAACTTTTGGCTGGAGCCACGGTTCCTCGGCCGGAACCCCATCAACACAGCCGCGTCTGTGTTCGCGAAGTCGACAGCTACCTGTGGACACCACTCACACACAGGTGGGGGCAACATTTACGCATTTTAGGGCCGATCCTCACTTGCGTTTCGTGGCGACGGCGCTAGGCCTAACGCCTACGCCGACGCTCGGCCGTGAGTGAGTCGCCCACCCGTGTCAAGATGGCTGCCCAAAAAGTACAACGCGGCTACGACCCCGGACGCCATGGCCTGGTGCGAGGTTCCTTCAGCTCCAACGCCTGAGAGTCCGGATTCTGCGCCCATCGAGAACCCCAGGCTCTTCAAACTAGTGGAACGCCGCTCCCGCAAGCGGGACGCCGCCTCCAAGAAAGCGGACGCCACGTCGGCAGGCCGCCCAACACGGCACAGCGCTGCTGCGCGCGCTGCAGCGCTTCACGGAGGGGCCCAGTCTAAGACCGGACCCTCTTGGAAACCAAAGCCACTGCCGCGTCTTCATCCAGAAGACATCGTCATCATCCTGAAGCCCCGGGTGACCGTCGCTCTCAGGGATGTCTACCAACATGGCGAGCTGGGAGCAGCGTTCGCGGACTACCTGGGCGCCGAGGCCGCAGCATCCCTCAGCCTGCTCCCCACATGGGAGCAAAACCTGATCGTCGCAGGCACCAGAGAGCCGCACGTCGCGGACAAGCTTCTGCGGGATTTTCAACTAACATCACCGAAGGGCCAGCTCTCCATGTACGGCCAGTTGAAACTCACTGGAGACGTGTGCCGCGGCGTCATCACCGTGGCCAAGCACGAGACCAGTGAGTCCCTCCAAAACAAGATCCAGTGGCGTGCTGGAGAGCTTGCCGATATCCGCAAGCTTGGCAAATCCGACGTCGCGTCGCTCACCTTCGTGGGAAAAGTGGTGTCGCGATATGTGCATTACAACTCTGAGGTGACCCTTGTGCGTCCGTACAAGAGAGCCATTCCGGCCTGCGTGCGGTGCGGCACTGTGGGCCACCGAGCAGACACCTGCCCCTGCCCGGATGAAAAGTGCGGCCCGTGTGGCCAAACGGCGCCGACCGTCGACGGAGTCAAGGCGCAGCATGAATGCAGTCTGTCCTGTGCAGTCTGTGGGCAAGCCCACACTACCAACTCCCGCGACTGCACGGGAAAATTCCGGCAGCTCAAGGTGCATGGCCCCAAGGCTAAGCGCCCAGAGGTGCCAAAAAACCAGCGACCTGGCAAGCAGCCAAGTCATTCAAAACCAGGTGCCGGTGGCGGAACGCCGCGTGGTGCTCACGGCACCGACCACAAGACATCGTCACCTTCTTCACCGTCGGTGAAACCAGCGCCCGGGAAGAAGACGGCGCCTCCACCGCCCAGCGGCAGAGACACTGGCCACTTCCCGGCCCTCAAGACAATTGGCGCTGCCGACGCCCGAGCATCAGCGCCTCAACACCACAAACAGGTGAGCAGCTGGGCTGAGATCGCCTCCTCTTCCTCCCATCCCTCACCCTCCCCCGTAACCGTCTCCGCACTCGACGCGGAATACAAAAAACAGATAGACGTGCTCCGGGCACAGAATGAGCTTTTGCTCAACAAAATTCAAAATTTAGAATCAAAATTGGCGTCCGCCGCACCGAGCCCGCGGAACTCGGACGCAATGGAGAGCGACGCGGAGATCTCGCCTGCCCTCGTGACAGCCATCTCTGCGATGGAGGAGCGCTTAACCTCTAAATTGCGATATATGATCGAGACCGCCATGGACCAGATCTTGACAAAGGTCAAATCTGCCGTCCCCGCGGTGGTCTCAAAACACATCTCGGACAACCCCCGCCTCCTCCGTCGGACGGGACCCATTAGGGACGTATCCCGCTCTTCAAAATTCACCCGTCTGATTATTGATTCGGACAATGAGGACAACTGCCCCGCTCCTTCCGTCATCACCCCCTTGATGGCGCAAGTAGCTGGCTCTGAGGCAGCCAATCCCTCCTCCTCCCCCCCAAGAATTTTAAATCATGGCGAGACGCCTTAATCAAAGGAATTCCGCCATCTCCAATTCGGCCATGTCAACTTCAATAACACAGTGGAACTGTAGAGGCTTTAAGGACCGCACTAAGCGGGCCAATTTCCACCTCTACCTTGAAAATTTCGAGTCCTTACCAGCCGTGGTTGCCCTCCAAGAGCCAGGCCTGGGCGCCACAATTTCAAATTACACGACGTTCCAACAGGATCCCGCGTCTTGTCTTCTTGTCCACAAAGACTGCACAGCAAATCTAGTGGATCTCGACCTCCCACTAGAGTACTCTTATGTAATGGTGACCCTCCTACCAGTCCGCCGCAGGGACCCACCGTTGCATATACTCAACGTGTACTGCTCTCCCAAACTAAAGCGAGTGACTTTTGCGGACCTCTTTAGCCGCGCGCTAAGAGTAGCGGGCCGCAATCCCCTGCTTATTGTGGGCGACTTTAACGCTCCCAGTCAGCAATGGGGGTATCGCAAGGAGGAGTCACGCGGGCGTAAGCTGGCGGAGCTTGCGTCCACGTTGGGCCTCACCCTCCACACGGACCCTGTCCACCCAACCCGGCTAGGAAATTCCGTGACACGGGATACGTGTCCGGACTTAACCTTCACTCGCAACATACAACACGCAGACTGGCTCAACACCGAGGAGACCCTCGGTAGCGACCACTGCATCATTAACACTACACTACGCACACGCCCCCTCAAGCGTCCCAGAACACAAGCCCATATCCCAGATTGGACGAAATTCAGGCAAAATTTTAACTCACTTGATAATACACCCATTTCCGCGCAAGGCCTCACAGCATGGTCTCAACAGCTGCTGGCACACCTTTCCTCGCATGAAACACACATCCAGCTCTCAGAGGCGGTCACGGACGTGGATAACCACCTTCTACACCTCTGGGAAGCCCGTCGCAGCCTCGTCCGCCGTTGGCGACGCCAGAAACACAACAGAAAGCTTAAAGCTCGAATTGCTGAGCTTACCCAGATAGCGGCAGAGTACGCGGCCCAACTCACTGACTCCAACTGGGTAGATAGATGCAACACGGCCGCGCGACAAATGTCCAGCCGAAACACTTGGCGTCTCTTCCGAGCCCTACTCGACCCAACCCAAACACGAACCGAAACACAAAAACATTTGCAGCGAACCATGCACCATTTTCCTGGCAACACGACTCAACTGGCACAGAAACTTCGGGACCAGTATCTGTGTACAGCCCAAGACCCCCGTGGATCTGCGTACTCTTATGCAGGCAGAGAGAACACGGAGCTGGATCAACCTTTCCAGCTCCATGATCTGCGGGCGGCTCTCGCCAAAATGAAACGGGGCACTGCGCCAGGACGGGATAAGGTCACCGTCAAGCTTTTGACGAACCTGCCCGACTTGGCATACCAGTCCCTCCTGGAATACGTCAATGCGATTTGGCGCGGGGACACCCCTCTGCCAATCGAATGGAAAACGGCTTTGGTGACTTTTATTCCTAAAGCTGGCAAACCAATTGACACAGATAACCTCCGCCCCATCTCTCTCACCTCATGTGTGGGCAAACTAATGGAGACGATGGTGCGGGATCGGTTATCTACATATCTTGAACACAAACAAGTCTTTGCGAGCACCATGTTCGGATTCCGCCCACACAGGTCCGCACAGGATGTCCTCCTGCAACTCAATCGGGAAGTCCTTGACCCCCTCGAATGCCCCCATAATGACCGGGTAGTACTCGCCCTGGATCTTAAAGGGGCATTTGACAATGTAACACATGAGATCATACTCACTAACCTAAGTCACACCGACTGTGTCCTCAACACATTCCAATACATAAGCCAATTTTTAATGGATCGTCAATCCTACATTCGAATTCAAGATAGTGAAGAGGAAAAGAAAAAAAACAAAAAAAAAACACGCACAAAAAAAAGGTCCTTACCTACTCGGCACGCGGGGAACCCCTCAAGGCGCGGTACTTTCCCCGCTGCTCTTTAATCTGGCCATGATGCACCTGCCGGCCCAGCTGAGTGGTGTCGCCGGCGTGCAGCACGCCCTGTACGCCGATGACATCACTCTGTGGGCCACACAGGGCAGCACAGGAGACATTGAAACCAGCCTGCAAACAGCGGCGACGATAGTAGACCGCTACGCCCGCCGCTGCGGTCTTCAATGTTCCCCTCAAAAATCGGAATTTGTGCACCTCCGCCCCTCACAGAAGTGCACAACTAAAATATCTCTCTCTCTTGAGGGCGGTTCCATACGCGAAAGTGATGAGATACGGGTACTCGGACTCTACATCCACAAACACAGGCGGCCAGACACTACATTGGCCAAACTCCGTAAGGTGGGGGACAAGGTGGGCCGCATGGTCCGCCGGGTTTCCAACAAACGCGGAGGGTTACGAAGTAAGGATGCCTTGCGGCGGGCAAACGCCTTCGTAACTAGTCGAATTCTCTATTCGACTCCTTATCTCCACCTACGGAAACAAGAGAAGGACGCCCTTGAGGTCATCCTTCGCAAAATTGTTAAACGTGCCCTTGACCTCCCCATCACTACTTCAAACAGCCGGCTTATGGCTCTTGGGGTGGTGAACACTTTCCGGGAGCTCCGGGAGGCGCACCTTACAAACCAGTACACGCGCCTGTCGCTAACGGAGTCGGGTCGCCGCCTTCTTGCTCGACTCCATATCCAACACACCCCTCCAATGGAAGACAGGTTTCGCATCCCGGAACTGTGGAGACGTGCCCTCCACGTGTGGCCTCTTCCAGCAAACATGTCACACGAAGACCATAATGGTCGGCGCCTGGCACGAGCGGAAGCGCTAGCCCGATATTATGGCAACAAAACAGGTGTCTACTACGTGGACGCCTCCGGACCTCACCACGGGGGACGGTACACGGCCGCGGTAGTTCACAACAGCAACACAGTTAACGGCCTAACTTTCAGAGCCCGCAGTGTGACACAAGCAGAAGAGGTCGCGATTGCTCTCGCGGCCTCACATTCCAATTCAAAATACATAATCACCGACTCGCGAGGGGCCTGTCGGAACGTCGAACAAGGCTGCACTACCTTCCTAGCCTATCGAATATACCAAAATTGCATACGGGATACGGACCCCGCACACCGTTACCTCATATGGGCCCCTGCTCATCAGGGGTTGGCAGGAAACGAGGCAGTAGACGCAGCCGCCCGCGCGCTCTCTCACCGGGCTGTTTTCTCCTCCCCATCCGATCAGGAACCCGATTTTAATCCGGTCTATACATTCAAAGATATTACAACATATTATCAAAATTGTCATCGCCTTTACCCTAGTCCATGTAAAGGCCTGAAGAAGGCGGATGAGCGGCTCCTTCTCCGCCTTCTCACCAATACATTGTTGTGCCCGGCAGCGCTAAAACATTTTGACCCCTCCTTTGGTGGCAGCTGCCCACACTGTAGTGCAGTGTCCTCTGACACCTATCACATGGTTTGGGCCTGCCCCTCCAACCCCGCTATTCCCCCCATCCCCAACCCAACCCGGGAGGACTGGGAGGCGACCCTGCTCGGCTGCCACGACTTGCAGGCCCAACAAGCCTTAGTCGGGCGCGCCCGGGCGGCGGCAACCGCCACTGGGGTCCCATACTAGGGACCTCCACCTAGTGCTTGTACGGATCGGTCCCTTACGGGCTGATCCAAACATACCTCCTATTCATCCGTAATAAATGTTTTCACCACCACCGCAGTCGGGTTCGAACTCGGAGACTCTGGCTCAGTAGAGAGAGAGAGAGAAAACTTTATTGGGAATATATATGGAAGAAGTATGAGAGGGCCCTGAAGGGACCCTCCCTTACAAACACTAGGTGGGCTCTACGTTACAGGAGCCCATTGGCCTCCAGGGCTGCTCGTGCTCGGACGACGGGTTTTTTGGCTCGTTAGGTCGGAGCAGTTGAGCAGGGCTGCCTCCCTGTCCTCCGGGGTGGGGTTGGGTTTGGGGTCTAGGATCGGGTTTGACTGGCATGCCCACACCATGTGGTAGATATCCGAGGACTTCTCCTCACAGTGCGGGCATTTTCCCGTGCAAGCGGGATCAAAGAATTTCAGAACTGCCGGGCACAGCAGAGTTTTGGTGAAGAGACGGAGGAGAATGTGTTACTCCGTTTTAGTGAGGTCCTTGCATGGCTTGGGAAAGATTGAATGTTCAGATTGGTAAAGTTGTGTTATTTCCTTAAATGTAAAGACGGGCTTGGGATCGGGAGCCGCTGCGGTAGGGTTAGAAGGCGTTGTTACCCGGAGAGAGCGCGCGGGCGGAGGCATCTGCCATTTCATTGCCTTCGAGTCCTAGATGAGCGGGAGCCCATACTATCGTTCGGGGAGCGGGGGCCCCGGGATAGCCACTGTTTTTAACAATGCGGTAAGCTAGGAAATGAATGTATCCCTGTTCAATGTTTCTACAGGCCCTTCTCGAGTCAGTAATGATGACCCACGAGTCCCGGTCTGCGGCGGCTAGCGCGATAACGACCTCCTCCGCATGAGTTATGTTTTGAGCTCGGAACGTAAGTCCGTTCACCGTAGCTTTCTTGTGTACGACTGCGGCCGTTTACCCCCCCCCCCCCCTCCCTTCACGGTGGGGGCCGGAGGCGTCCACGTAAAAGACTCCATGTTTGTCACCGTAATTTTAGGCTAGAGATTCCACCCGTGCGAGGCGTCTGCCACTATGGTTTTCCTTTGACATTTTGGCCGGGAGAGGTCGCACGTTCAGGCGAGTCTCCAAATCTCGGGGACACGTGCGCGCTCATCCACGAGTGTTGTGATGGCGAATGTGCAGTTGGGCTAGCAGGCGGCGACCCGATGGCATGTTCGAGATTCTAGTGTATTGGTTCGTCAAGTGGGCTTCCCGAAGCTCCGCGAATGTGTTAACCATCCCCAGGCCCATGAGGCGTTGGTTAGAAGCGTTTGCCGGGAGGTTCAGGGCACACTTGTACATTTTTCTGAGGACTACCTCGAGGGCATTTTCGTCAGATTTCCGAAGGTGAAGGTAGGGGGTCGAGTAGAGTACTCTACTGGTTACGAAGGCATGCGCCAGCCGCAAGGCGTCTTTGCATCGTAGCCCCCCGCGTTTGTTAGAGACCCGGCGGACCATTCGGCCTACCTGAGTTCCTACCTTGCGCAGTCTGGCTAGTGTTGTTTCAACTCGTCTATGTTTGTAGATGAAAAGACCAAGTACTCTGATCTCGTCGTGTTCGGGTATGCTGCCGTTAGGCAGGGATAGTTCCAGTTTGGTATCGCACTTTGGTGATGGGCGAATGTGCACAAATTCAGACTTAGCCGGGGAGCACTGAAGGCCGCAATGGCAAGCGTAGGCATCTACGATCGCTGCCGCTTGCTGCAGGTGGGTTTCTATGTCACCGACTGTGCCGTGTTTGGCCCAGATGGTTATGTTGTCAGCATACAGCGCATGCTGAATGCCTTAGACTTTCGCCAGCTGGGCCGGGAGATTCATCATGGCGAGATTGAAAAGGAGCGGAGAAATAACCGCGCCCTGCGGGGTTCCTCGCGTTCCTAGCTGGTAAGGGCCGTGTTCTTCGCCTTGTATCCTGATGATGGATTGTCGCTCAGATAGGAATTATTTGACGTACTGAAAGGTTCTGCGACCGCAGTTGGTCTGGGAAAGATGTAAGATGTTTTCGTGTTTGACATTGTCGAAGGTGCCCTTTAAGTCTAAGGCGAGTACTGCCTTGTCGCTTAGGGGGTATTCGACGGGGTTGAGAATTTCTAGATCGAGTTGTAGCAGAATGTCCAGCGCGGTTCGGTGCGGGCGAAAACCGTACATGGTGTCAGCGAATGCGTTGTGGTCTTCCAAAAACTCGGACGGTCTATCTCGCACCATCGTTTCCATAAGCTTTCCCGCACAAGACTTAAGGAAGATGGGGCGAAGGTTGTCCGTGTTTATGGCTTTGCCGGGTTTGGGAATGAAAGAGATGACGAGCGCCTTAACAACTGAGCCACCGTAGCGGGTCTCGTGTTTGGCAAGGAATTAAAAATTGCTCTTTGGGGCCGCCGCGGTGTCTGAGTGGTTATGGCGCTCGGCTGCTGGCCCGAAAGACGAGGGTTTGATCTCAGCCGCGGCGGTCGAATTTCGATGGAGGCGAAATTCTAGAGGCCCGTGGACTGTGCAATGTCAGCGCACGTTAAAGAACCCCATGTGGTAGAAATTCCCGGAGCTCTTCACTACGGCGTCCCTAATAGCCTGAGTCGCTTTGGGACGTGAAACCAGAACGGCGTTATATCTGTCACATCTCGGCAGACACAATAACCGCGCCTTAAGGGTACGGGTAAAGGAAGAACTTAAGAAAGGAAGAAAGAGATGCCGTAGTGGAGGTCTCCGGAATAATTGCGACCACCTGGGGATCTTTAGCGTTCACTGACATCGCACAGCACACAGGCGCCTTTCCGTTGCGCCTCCCACGAAACGCTGCCACCGCAGACGAGTCCCAACCAGGGTACTCTGCACCAGTAGCCGAGTGCTCTAACCACTGCGCCACCAATACGGGCAACGTGTTCGGCATGAAAACTTTTTTCAGGAAGGAAAGCGAGTATCCCGTAGAAGTAAGCAAGTTATACTGCGCCCTTTCATGTCCTGAAAAAAAATCAGCGCAGTAATTTGGACCCGCCGCGGTGGCTGAGTAGTTAGGACGCTCGGCTACTGATCCGAAGTTCCCGGGTTCGAACCCAACCGCGGCGGCCGCGTTTTTATGGAGGCAAAACGCTAAGGCCCCCGTGTGCTGTGCGATGTCACTGCACGTTAAAGATCCCCAGGTGGTCGACAATATTCCGGAACCCTCCACTAAGCCACCTCATTCGTTCTCTCTTTCACTCCTCTCACGGCGCAGTTCCGGTGCCCAGCGACATGAGACAAATACTACGTCATTTTCTTTCCCCAAGACCAATTATTATTATTAGTATTATTTGGAAAGGAAATGGCGCAGTATCTGTATCACTTCTAGGCGGGAACCTGAAGCGCGCCCTAAGGGAAGGGTTAAAAAAGGGACTGAGAAAATACAGGAAAAAAGGGGTGCTTTAGTGAAGGGCTCTGGAACAATTTCGTCTACCTGACATCACACAGCGCACCGGCGCATTTGCCTTTCGCCTCCATCGAATTTTATATGTGGGGTGCGCCTTTCTGTGCCATATCTTTGAGGTCAGAGCGGGTTTCACAAATGCCTATCGTGACAGTGCGGATAGCTACGAACACACGCACGTAAGCAGAGATCTTTTCGCCACGGCTAAGGTCACTTATGCCTTGAGGGATCGCCTCGTGCGAGCTGTCGAGGACGCCCTTTAAATCTAAGGCCATGATGAGATGTTTTTGACCTGTGTCCCTAAGGTCTGCTGTTGACCTTTGTTGCGGTTGTTTGTTGCTTTTGTGTTTGTTGTTGCTGCTGACTGTTCAAGTTCCAGGAGGCGGGGGCCGAAATTATTATTATTATTAATTGGTTTTTGGGGAAAGGAAATGGCGCAGTATCTGTCTCATATATCTTTGGACACCTGAACCGCGCCGTAAGGGAAGGGATAAAGGAGGGAGTGAAAGAAAGGAAGAATAGGGGCCGTAGTGGAGGGCTCCGGAATAATTTCGACCACCTGGGGATCTTTAACGTGCACTGACAACGCACAGCACACGGGCGCCTTAGCGTTTTTCCTCCATAAAAACGCAGCCGCCGCGGTCGGGTTCGAACCCGGAAACTCCGGATCAGTAGTCGAGCGCCCTAACCACTGAGCCGCCGCGGCGGGGCCGGGGCCGAAAGTGCCGAACATGAATAAAGGTTCAGTAGCGTGGCTTTTTGGGCTTCTTGGTACATAGTTCCAATACACTGTAGCGCAGCAAAAGACGAGGACACAAGAGACGAGAGACGAACACCACGAGCGCTAACTTCCAACAAATTTTATTCTCCTGAAGCATCACATTTATACACCAGAAAACAGTAATCACACGTGCGAACAGTATCGATTTCTTAGAAAAACGAGCTCTTTATCTGAGAGGAGAATGGAAGGTGTGCTTACACACGAGCATCCTGACCTATTTATCTTTTCGGCTTCAATGATTTCGCGCGTTAACCTTTCTCTACTTTTTCCTTTCTCCATTCTCGCATGCAAGTCAAAACCCTGTAAGCCTTTATTTGATAAAAGTCTTGTAATAGGAAAAAGTAGAGAAAGGTTAACGCGCGAAATCATTGAAGCCGAAAAGTTAAATAGGTCAGGATGCTCGTGTGTAAGTACACCTTCCATTCTCCTCTCAGATAAAGAGCTCGTTTTTCTAAGAAATCGATACTGTTCGCACGTGCGATTACTGTTTTCTGGTGTATAAATGTGATGCTTCAGGAGAATCAAATTTGTTGGAAGTTAGCGCTCGTGGTGTTCGTCTCTCGTCTCTTGTGTCCTCGTCGTTTGCTGCGCTACAGTGTATTGGAATGAATAAAGGATGTGAGCATAGTATGCTCAGGGGTGGCTGCAGAGCGTGCATTCCGGTTAGAATTGGTAGCGTGGTACCAATGATATCGTGGTACCAATGGTACCGTGGTACCACTCTGCGCTCCTTCGGCCGCCGGGCCGAAGCTTCGCGGCGCTGCGGGTTCTTCCCATTGTTACGTTTCGCCTACAACCCGCGGTATAGCCGGCGCGGATGCAACGGACGCCGGGGCTTCGTTCAAAGTGGCGGTCATTTTGGGCCCGTTCATCGCTGCCGCAACACCTCCCGCCAAACGCGTCCAGGCAGGTTTCAATGCCACGTGTCGTCGTGTGTGCGTGTGTGTGTGTGTGTGCATGTTGGTGCCCACGCTTGTCAAAGCGCGGCAGCCGGGGAGAGGAGCTCCCCAACTGGGAGGCGAGGAGGTCTGACCGGCGCCGGCCCGGCGGACGCGCCCGTCACGTCTGTACATGTCCGTGCGTCGCCGTCTTGTGCGACTCATCCCAAGCCGTTCCTTCTTGCCCTCGACTCCGAGGGTATAAAAAGACAGCTGCGCCGGACGCCAAGGGGAGAGAGAACGCCGCGCGCCCCTGCGCGCGCGTTCTTCCTTCTTCCTCTGAAACCCTACCTATCCTTCTCTCTATCTGCACGCCGGCAGTGGTGGTGGTGTTTTAACACCAGTCACAGGCCCGTGCATTTTCCTTTCCTCTTCCCCTTTCATCCACTTACTTACTTACGCCAATGGGAGACCTCGATTTCTTCCTTCGAGTAACGTGGTCGCCCTGACCGGCTGCTCTTTTGCGATGCCAGAATAAACAAGTTGTTCTGTTGCCAGTCGACTCATCCTTTGCCGGGACCTTCGGATGTTTCCAGCTTTGCCCCAGGCCGCCAGGCCAACGCTACCCTTGGGGCTTGCAACCCTTTTGCAACAACTGGTTGCCAGCGGTGAGATCTGGACAACGGAGGCCAGCAGCGAAGATATGCGGTCAACTGTATGCTGAGCAGCTCAACGACCATCCGGGAGCAGTGCAACGAGCCCTGTGTGATGACTGGTTGCCTGCAGCGGAACGACTGCGCTGAATTCTTGGCTGCGAGGTTTGGTGAGTGCGGGACTTTCTTCTTCTGAGTTTTGCCAGGCTTTTGTTAGTGTCAGAAACAGAGCTGGTAATTGTGTTGTCGTTGCTGCCGGGTTAGTTTGCGGCAAGACAATAGTAGGCAGTAGAGAAAGCAGCATTCGGAGCAGCCATGGATTTGAAGTCGTTGCGCAAACCGAAATTGCTGGAGCTTGCAAGAGAGTTGGGTCTGGATGTCTCAGACAAACTCAGAAAACCAGAACTGCTAAGGGCTATTCTTGAGTTGGAGGCTGAGGATGACGAGCTGTCGGAATGCCTTGAGACCATTGAGGAGAGGGAGCAAAAAGAGGAGCGCGAACGTAAAGAGCAAAAAGAGAAAGACGAGCGCGAACGTAAAGAGCAAAAAGAGGAGCGCGAACGTAAAGAGCAAAAAGAGAAAGACGAGCGCGAACGTAAAGAGCAAAAAGAGAAAGAAGAGCGCGCTTTGGAAATGAAGCGTCTCGAGGTAGAGATGGAACGCGCTCGTAATGGAAGTCAGGCACACGGTGCAGGAGAACGAGTATCGTTCAAAATGACTGACCTGATGCGGCCGTTTAAGCTTGGAGAGGACATTGGTTTGTTCCTGGTTAACTTTGAGCGAACGTGCGAGAAGCAGGGGTTCTCTCGGGAAACGTGGCCACAGCGCTTGCTCACTTTGTTACCCGGCGAGGCGGCCGACGTAGTCGCTCGCTTGAAGAGAGAGGAGGCAGAGGATTTCGACCAAATCAAATCGAGTCTGCTAAAAAAGTACAGGCTGTCAGCGGAGGCGTTCCGTCGGAAGTTTCGGGAAAATGAAAAAGGCAGAAGTGAGTCATATACAGAGTTTGCCTACAGGCTTATGTCAAACATGCAGGAGTGGTTCAAAGAAGAGAAAGCGTTTGGTGACCACGAGAAAATTCTGCAGTGTTTCGGGCTGGAACAGTTTTATAGTCGGTTACCTGAGAACGTGCGGTACTGGGTCTTGGATAGGCCAGACGTTAGTACAGTGGCTAAAGCCGCCGAGCTAGCCGAGGAGTTTGTGACGCGTCGGGCTCGCGGAGCAAAGGACGGTCAAAAGGGTGAATTTGGCTCCAAGTCTGAGAAGCCGAAGTTCACAACCATGAGAGCAAGGGGGGACACACGTAGTGCGGATGCGAGTGAAAGCAGTCCGACCGAACGTAAGGAGACGGCGGCAGCCGAAGCCGAACGCAGAAAGCGGTTCGAGAGGAGGCAAGCGCGCGTGTGTTATACGTGCCAGAAGCCGGGTCACTTTTCGGCGCAGTGTCCAGAAACAAAAAGAGAAGTCGTGTGTTTGTCATTATGTAGCACTGACGAGAACATGAAGCTTCTCGAGCCTTACATGCGAGACTTCCTCGTGAACGGGAAAGAGTGCCGAGTGCTTCGTGATTCCGCAGCTACAATTTATGTAGTTCACCCCTCTTACGTAGAACCCGATATGTTCAGGGGCGAGTGCGCATGGATCAAGCAAGCCTTGGAAGCTCATAGCGTGTGTCTGCCCGTAGCAAAAGTGCTTATTGAAGGACCTTTCGGAGCACTTGAGACGGAGGCCGTAGTGTCATCTTTGCTGCCCCCCCAGTACCCGTACCTATTTTCGAACAGGTCCGATCACCTCCTGCGCGAGAAGGGGCTTTTGTTTGGTGAGGCTAGCGTTCAGGCCTTAACCAGATCGAGAGTTCGGGAGCTCGCTGCAAAGGCGGTAGTTGCGGGGCCGACGTTGTCGAACAATGAGAAAGGGTCGGAGGCGCAGCAAGCTGATATTCCGAGCACGTCCGATCTGAATAATATTGAGCGTGTAGCGTTGAAGGCACCAGGTACTGGAGAGGAAATGCCCGACACGGGCAAGTTAGAAGAGCTTCCGGTCGAGCTTCCGGGACTAGGCTCAGTGACGAACAGGGAAGACACTGATCAGGTCATTAGTGACTTAATCATTAAAGCACCGCTGTCGGCTGAGCAGAAAACCGAACTACACCAACTCTTACAAGAGTTTCAAGGTCAGTTCTCTGAGAGGCCTGGTAGGACTTCTGTCCTTACGCATGATATAGAACTTACCTCCCCAGAGCCAGTACGATCCAAGGCGTACCGGGTGTCACCCCGCCAGCGCGATATTATGGAGGCTGAGGTAAAGAAAATGCTACAGCTCGGTGTTATTGAGGCGGGTGAGAGTGATTATACCTCCCCTTTGATTTTAGTTGAGGTACCGGGCAAGGAACCTCGTCCTTGCGTCGACTACCGCAGGCTTAATTCCATCACTAAGGATCAAATTTATCCGATCCCTAACATCGAGGAGCGCCTTGAGAAAGTTAGTAGCGCTCAGTTTATTTCCACCCTAGATCTTGTCAGGGGTTATTGGCAGGTTCCACTTACAGAAGAGGCTAGTAGGTATGCGGCGTTCATTTCACCAATGGGAACATTCCGTCCTAAAGTTTTGAGTTTTGGTTTGAAGAACGCGCCATACTGCTTTTCAAGCCTCATGGACAAAGTGTTGCGGGGACAGGAAGAATTCGCTTTACCGTATTTAGACGACGTAGCGATATTTTCCGCATCCTGGTCTGAGCATATGGCACACTTGCGGGCAGTGCTAACCCGGCTGCGCGAAGCGGGCTTGACAGTCAAGGCTCCCAAGTGCCAATTAGCACAGGCCGAGGTTGTCTATCTCGGTCACGTGATTGGACAGGGTCGTCGCCGGCCCTCTGAAATAAAGGTGGCCGCTGTGCGAGACTTCCCGCAACCGCGTACGAAGACCGATATTCGGTCGTTCTTAGGTGTCGCCGGCTACTATCAGAGGTACATCCCCAAGTACTCCGATATCGCGGCTCCCCTGACTGATGCTCTAAGAAAAACAGAGCCCCAAACAGTCGTCTGGGGCGAGACAAAGGAAAGAGCTTTTAGCGCCCTAAAGAGCGCCCTAACAAGCCAGCCTGTGCTACGATCGCCAGACTACACAAAAGGGTTCGTTGTTCAGTGCGATGCTAGTGAGCGAGGCATGGGCGTTGTACTGTGCCAACGGGAAAATGGAGAAGTGGAACACCCCGTCCTCTATGCTAGTCGTAAGCTGACCTGTCGTGAGCAGGCGTACAGCGCCACCGAGAAAGAGTGTGCGTGTCTCGTGTGGGCCGTTCAGAAATTGTCATGCTACCTAGCCGGCTCGAGGTTTAACATTGAGACGGATCACTGCCCTCTCCAATGGCTGCAGACCATCTCTCCCAAAAATGGCCGCCTCCTGCGCTGGAGCCTCGCTTTGCAACAGTATTCCTTTAAGGTGCGTTACAAAAAGGGGAGTCTCAACGGTAACGCCGATGGCTTAAGTCGAAGCCCCTAACGTAGGAATCCGCCTCAAAGTTGTTTGTTACTGATGTTTTCTTCCTGAGGCAGGATTTTTAACATATTGCTTTTGTTTAGTGTTTCTAAGTGATTATGTGCTTTCTAGTGCAATTTTCCAATTTGTGGACGCGTTCTGAGTGCTGCTTGACTACTGTAAGGAACTAGGCAGTAGTATAAAAGGGGAAAGAGCCTGGCAGAGCTTAGTGAGGGTTGTCTCGTGCTTGCTGACTGAGCGGTTGCGTTTCGGCGTAGTTCTAACGCTTGCTGGGAACGAGCACAAAAATGGCAACTCTCCCGAAGTAACTTTGCAGTGTCCTGTGTGATCCTGAACTTGAGAACGAGGCCTTCTCTGTGCGCTACGCTCAAGCAACGTCGAGGGACGACCGGTTTCGTTTACGAGCATCATCGAGCGACATCCCTCCGGACAGCGGATGCAGTCCCCTGACCATCGGGATCTCCTTCTCCCGGCGGGGCGGTCTGTTACGTTTCGCCTACAACGCGCGGTATAGCCGGCGCGGATGCAACGGACGCCGGGGCTTCGTTCAAAGTGGCGGTCATTTTGGGCCCGTTCATCGCTGCCGCAACGCCTCCCGCCAAACGCGTCCAGGCAGGTTTCAATGCCACGTGTCGTCGTGTGTGCGTGTGTGTGTGTGTGCATGTTGGTGCCCACGCTTGTCAAAGCGCGGCAGCCGGGGAGAGGAGCTCCCCAACTGGGAGGCGAGGAGGTCTGACCGGCGCCGGCCCGGCGGACGCGCCCGTCACGTCTGTACATGTTCGAGCGTCGCCGTATCGGGCGACTCATCCCAAGCCGTTCCTTCTTGCCCTCGACTCCGAGGGTATAAAAAGACAGCTGCGCCGGACGCCAAGGAGAGACTTCGATTTCTTCCTTCGAGTAACGTGGTCGCCCTGACCGGCTGCTCTTTTGCGATGCCAGAATAAACAAGTTGTTCTGTTGCCAGTCGACTCATCCTTTGCCGGGACCTTCGGATGTTTCCAGCTTTGCCCCAGGCCGCCAGGCCAACGCTACCCTTGGGGCTTGCAACCCTGTTGCAACACCATGGAGGCCACAGGCACCGAGAACAAGTGACAGCCTGCGTTCGGCGGTGACGATGAGCAACGCCGGGGAGGCCACTTACGCTCACGGAGGCGAGCGTCATCTGCAGGGCAAGGTCGTTCAGCACTATTCGGCGAATGCAGGCCGAGATCGCTGATCTGCGGGACACGGTGAGGTGCCTGACTGCGGCGCTTATCACATCAGAGAACCTTGAGCCCGTCAGCGGGGCTTTGGACGTGTCGCCGACGGACCCACGCGTTCTTGCCTTGAGGAACATCACGGCGCTTGCTTCCCAGACGCAGGACACCTTCACGTCTCCCTCCCCGCCAGTTCTGGCCACCCCTGCGCCTCCCGCTGCCATGGCTACGCCTGGGGAACTGACTGTGATGCCCTCTCCCCCTCATGCTGCTCCTGCGGGCTCACCGCATACACCTGCTGCCGAGGAGAATATGTGCACCCCGTTGGATGTATCTGTTCTGCGGAAATGGCGCCGCTCAACGGAGTCCGAGGACGAGAGGGACGCGGAAACCAAAAGGGACATCGCGGTGGCCAAGCGTGAATCTCGAAGCCCCCCCACCGTCGCTGTTGCCTCTTCGTCCACACTCGAGGAAGGGGGTTCCATGGAGTTCGTGCCTGGCCAGCACGCACCGCATGGAGCCCACCTCCAGCCTGCTGCTGATGCTGCTGCTGTTGCTGCTGGGGCGATGGTGTCCGGAGGAAAACCGGGCGCTACCTCGCCAAGTTCCGCCGCACGAGACCAGGCTGCGGCTGGGGCGTCGTCTGCTGGCAGTGAGCTCGCTCAACTTCGCGGCGCGCCGCAGCAATACGCCGCAGACAGCGGCAATGCTGATGCTAGGGCCAGCCTGGTCCCATGGCGCACCATCAATACCAAGGCGCCACGGCGTCGGAGAGCTGCCTTGGAGCGAGCAGCGGCTGCCGTGGAGGTCCCGTCCAGAATGGTGGGGACGGTGCTGTTTCGGCCGGCGAACCAGGCCACCGCCTTCACCAGGGAATCGTGCTGGGAGCTGGCCGAGGAGACCGGGCCCCGTCCGGGCGTCCTCGCCATCCGGGTAAACACGCCGCGGAATGTGGTGGCAGTGGACGCGGGGAGCAGCGATGCTCTCCAGGCCCTGCTAACCACAGCCGTCATCCGCTGCGTGCCGGTCTGCGCCAAGGAGTCTCCTCCTCGGAACCAAAGCTCCGGCCTGGTCTTCGGTGTGAACGGGCGCAGGACGGCGGTGGCTCTGCTAGCGGCGCGGAGTCAACGGTGCCGATGGTCTCGGCGTAACTGTCGGGCAGCACACTCGCTCTCCGTTTTGCGGCGCCGACACCACCGGCATTCATTACCATATTGAAGCGCAGGCTCGCTGTCCGCACCTGCCGCCCCGGGCACTCCAGTGTGCCAAGGGCGCCATCCTGCGGCGGGCCGCACGAGCCTGGTACCTGCGCGAGCATGCCCCGCTGTATTAACTGCGGGGGCGGCACGCGGCCATCGACCCAATGTGCTCGCACTGGCAGCTAGAACGTCACGTGGCCCCTTTAATGGCCACATTCATGGCACCGATGTCCAGGCGAGTCGTCCGAGTCGTCGACCAGGCTGAAACAGCGGCCCCAGCACAGCCAAATCGGCAGGCGCTGCGCGCGCTTTCTTATGCGCAGGCCGTGAGGGGAGCACGCCAGCAGCAGCAGCAACCGAAGAAACGGCCGCGGCGGGAGCGACAGCGGCGATCCGCGTGCCCGGCGTCCGGTGCAGCGCGGCCCGAGCCTGCGGCCGCTTCTCATAGCCAGCCCCCTGACGCCCTGGACGCGGAGGTAGCGCGCCTAAAGCTGGAGTTGTGCGCCCTCAGCGTACTTTTCCCGCAGGGCACTGATGGACAGTGCCTTGCTTAGAAGCACCGGTTGCTCCCGCGCAGATAAGCCAGCAAAAAGGCTAGCCGCCGGACTCACTCCCGCATACCACCCTTCCCGCAGTGGAACGTGCGCTTACTTGCGGCACGGTATGCCGAAATGCGAGTTCGCATCGCACAGGATTCGCCGGAAGTTATCGCGCTGCAGGAGACGTACGTACGTTCACATGACGGGGAGCGCTAGATGCGGCTACCTGGCAACATTGGCTAGCACTCAGCCACCACGTGCGAGGAACCCACCTGAGCCGCAGTGCCCTGTTGTGACACATCTCATCGCCCCGGGAAATCAAGGTGCGCGATATACGTGCGGCAGGACGTCCACCACACACTCGTCGGCTCGGCTGCGACGACATCCGATGCCCGGGAGTACGTGTTGGTGGCAGTGCGCATCAGTGGCGTTGACACGTCGGTGGCCAGTGTTTATGTGCGCCCAGCTGTCGCGTGGAACGCGCTGTGTAATCGTGTTGGATCTTCGTGCTGTGCCCCGCGCCAAATCATCCTTGGTGACGTCAACGCCCACCATAGTGCGTGCGGCAATGCGCGCCACTCCACGCGTGGAGAAGACCTGCTCGACGCAGCAATGCAGCTGGGACTCACCCGTTTGAACACCGGCGAGCCTACCTTTCGACGACGGCGCGGAACACCCGCCTCCTGCATCAACGTTGTCTTCGAATCTAGAGGCATCGTGGCGACATAGTGCCGATCACCATCTCTCTTGGGCTTGGATCAATACTCCATCCTAATCGAACGCACTGCATTGGAGGCGCGCGCCAAATGTACCTACTCCATTACCAACAGGAGTGCGTTATCTCCGTTACCAACATTACAACCGTTACCAAAAGGAGTGAGACGAGGCGGCGGCCACTGGCGCAGATTTCTTTTCAAGTCTAGTTCGAAGCGCTCTCGCAGCCACCCAACGAGCAGAGGTAAGGGCAGGGCAGCCCACATCTGATATGAATCTGCTCAATCTGCGCGAGAAGAGCGATCGCTCGAGAAGTAGATTTAAATCGGCCGCTAGAGGAAACATGGTGGTAAAGATTGCTATCCCGGGGAAGACTGATACAGACTCCCAAGACCAGCCGAAGCCCAAGCCTAGGCTACACAAGGCCCCTTCAAAGACGAACGTTAGGCAAGGCGCAGCGATAAGAGACCCGAACGACCCCTGCGGACTGAAGAATGCAGCACAGAAAATCAAGCTTGACGGGAAGCTCTCCCAGGTGGCAGGGCAAAGCCTAGAGGGAAAACTATATCAATTGACCAGGCAAAATCATATGCTACTCATGAAACTGGAAAAGTTTGAAAAGGAGAACGCAGAGCTAAGGCTGTGGGTTAAGCATTCAGGAGAGCTAAATTTGAGGAGGCCCCTCCCGTCGGCAAGTGAGGAAGAGGAGAGCAGAGAGCGAGGACCTCCTAGTAAGAGGAGGGCTAAAATGATAGGCTCAGCAGGCTCGGACACGCTCGGGGCAGACATTAGGGCCCTGAAGGAATCGGTAGATAAGAATGGAGAAAGGCAAGAAAACTGGTGATATTTATTTGGAAAGCTGGTGACAATTGCGTCAGCACGCCTTCACTGTCATTGCTGGAGAATGAAATGGCTTTTTTAGATGATTGTGATTTGGCTTCGCCTCATGATAACTGAATGTATTTAAACTTTGAGCACTTTCAAATAAAATCAATTGGAAGTGCAGCACAGTCCTGTCTTGTTTGTTCCTCGTCTTCTGTGTATGTTTTATTCATGCTGCAAAACATGCATGCATCAAGAAAACTTGCAAACAAAATTACTAATTATTAAGGGAAGCCTAGGCTGGCTCATGCACACGCTTCAAGAGGAAGGGGTAATTGAAGCATTTATTCGTAGACACAATAGTGAACAGAAATAAGAGCAGGAAAGCTGCCGGCTGCGTGAGGAGTGTTCACAGCCGGCGGACGCTGAGCGGACGTGTTTCGCATGAGCTCCCGCCTCGAGACCGTTTTTCGGTGGAACGCGCTGTGCCTTGGTCTTGCTTCTTGTGGAATAGTCTGCAGGAAGTTGCCCTGTACCTGTGGACACCATATTTTGGCAAGTGTTCCCCCTTTTAGGGGTTTTCTTCACGATTTGTACTCGACCACGGTGCGGCAAAATTAGGCCTAATCTATAGGCCGAGCCGACGCCTACGGTGCCGGGCTCCAGGGCCGTGTCTTGTGGTAGTGGGCCTTTGCGAGGCTAAAGATGATGGAGTACTCCGTTGAGGGAGAATCTATAACGCCCGAAGAATTCGAGGCGGGAGAATGGGCCTGGGTTTTGAAGGCGCAAGATCGTTTCAAGAAGACTGTGTACAGGGACCACACCGAGAGTAGGCCTACCGAGAAACAGGCGGGCAGCGACGGGCGCCAGACGCACGGAGCAGCCCAAGTCAAGCGGGGGAAAGCGCCGGTGTGGAAGAAACGGGGACCGTTTCTTCAGATGCCAGCCAAGGATTTCAAGGTTGTGTGCCGGCCCAAGAATTGGGACTTGAGCATAGTGACGCCGTGGGAGCTAGGATGTGCCCTGAGAGCGGCAGCGAAGCTGACGAACGCGACTGCGGTGGAAGAAGACCTGGTGCGGGTCAATGAGAGAAACAACACGATGACGGTGAGCACGCCGTGTATGAATCGTAGTGGGGCATATGCGAATGTCAAGACGCTCACGCTGGGCGGTCGTGACCTTGAGGTTTCGGCGTACGTGGCGGCGCCGGAGAATTCTGTGCGCGGAGTAATTTACAATGCGTACAACGGATGCCCACTGGCAGAAATTCGCGCAGGATTCTTGAAGAGGAATGAAGACATGGAAATTTTGGATGCCAGACCTTTGGGCAAGTCAAAGGCGATTCAGATCACGTTCGGGGGAAGCGCGTTCCCCGGCAAGTCATCTATTGGAACTGTCTGTACGCTGTGATCCCATATAGAGAGTTAGTCGAAACCTGCTTTAACTGCAGACGAGTGGGACATCAGGCGGACGTTTGCTATCGTCCGAAGACTAATTTGTGTCGCCGCTGCGGGAAAGAACATCCTGCACCACCGGAGGGAGAGTCGCTGACCTGCACGCCGGACTGCATCGTGTGTCATGGGGCGCACAGCACGGGAAGTCGGAACTGCAAGTTTCGCCTAGCCCGTCAGCAGCCGACGGGTCTGCAGCAGAGCAACGAGGACAAGAGCCAAACGGGCAAGGAGGAGCGGCGTTCGAGGCCCAGGAAGCGGTCATCTAGCGGCGCGAGAGGCGATAGCAAGAGCAGGGACCGGTCAGCTTCCTTCCCGCCACTGCCCGGACCCGAGCCTGGCAAAGGAGGAGGGCAAGGTTCCGGTCATGGAAGAAGCCCAAGTGCCACGAGGAAAAAGGTGAGCTGGCCCAACGCGGGCTCCCAAAATGAGACTGCTCGAGAGAAGGAGCTACAAAGGCAGGTGCTGCAGCAAGCCGAAACTATCAAAAAGATGGAAGCTAAGATAGCAGAGATGGAACGCGCGCTTAAAACCGGCAGAGTAGACAGGGTACAGACGCCGTTGGCCCAAACCCCACAGCAAGCGGCGCAGGCGAACGCTTCTCGCGTGGACGATAACACAGCTATTGAAGTGGAGAAAGTGGAGAATCGGGGGACGGTCAAAAGGCCACCTCCGGCAGATGAGGGAGCTCGTGCAAAGAGAGTAGCAGAAACTTCGGCGGCGGACACGCCGCAGCCAGTATTTACAGTCACTTGTCTTAAGAGAGACATGCTTGCCCTTGCGGAGAGAGTAGGAAAACTGGAAGAAAGACAGGATAGGCTGGATCGCCGGGTCGACAGGATAGAAGCTAGACTAGGCAACATTGAGGAGCGTCTTGACGCCTTCACCAATGACATGCGGGGTTTCCAGACCCAGGTAATGGACATGTTTAAACAGCTAAATGCTATGCTAGAGGTTAGATTGCCTCCCGTAGTCGGCCAAGAGCCGATGTTAGTGAACCTAGGGCTTCACCATGGCCCCTCGCCAGCAAATTGAGGTTTGGCAGTGGAACTGCAGGGGCTTCCGTCGCAAGCGGGGGAACCTGCAGTTGCACATACAAAATCTGGATAGTAAGCCGGACATTATAGCTTTGCAGGAGGCTAGCGGCTCAGTGAAATTACCGGGATTTAAGACATTTAAGGATGCAGCGATGGCGTAGAGGTAGAACATCCGCCTCGCGTGCAAGAGGACCGGGGTTCAAATCCTGGTGCCGCGCAATTCTCCACCGGGTTTAAAAAAAAAAAGAAAAATCCGCGTGTCGATGGAATTGCATAACCAGGCCTGGAGTGCGGCCTTATCTCGGTGACCAGAACCGACAACGCACTCTCTCACCAGAGCAGGATTTGGCCACCCTGGTGTAGTACTTGTCCACAACCTTCTATGATCAAACCAATTAACCCTCGGCCCTCAGTCCCCAGCGGCTGCAGAGCAACTGACCACGGCGGCGGTCAGACCTGTGACGCAGCGGAGGGTGCTAAGAATCTCTGGCTCCGGACAGGCCGCCATTGGAATCTGAACCTGGCAACGTTTAACGCTAGAACTTTAGGTAGTGAGGCTAGCCTAGCAGTGCTGTTCGAGGAACTAACGGGAATTAAATGGGATGTGATAGGGCTTAGCGAAGTTAGGAGTACAGGTGAGGCGTATACAGTACTAAAGGACGGACACATACTGTGCTATCGCGGGCTAAAGGATAGAGGAGAACTAGGTGTGGGTTTCCTCATTAATAAGGATATAGCTGGCAACGTAGAGGAGTTCTACAGTATTAACGAGAGGGTAGCAGCAATAGTAATTAGGCTGAATAGGAGGTACAAGCTGAAAGTGGTGCAGGCCTACGCACCCACATCCAGCCATGATGACCAGACCGTTGAAAGCTTCTATGAGGACGTAGAATCAGCAATGAATAGAGTAAAATCGCAGTACACTGTACTGATGGGCGACTTCAATGCGAAGGTGGGCAAGAAGCAGGCTGACGACCACGCGGTAGGTGACTATGGGATAGTCTCTAGAAATAGCAGGGGAGAGTTATTAGTCGAATTCGCGGATAGAAATAATTTACGGATCATGAATACCTTCTTCCGCAAACGAGAAAACAGGAAGTGGACCTGGAAGAGCCCCAATGGTGAGATTAAAAATGAAATCGACTTCATACTATGCGCTAAACCTGGCATCATTCAGTATGTGGCCGTCCTCGGAAGGGTGCGTTGCAGCGACCATAGAATGGTAAGGTCTAGAATTAGCTTAGACTTGAAGAGCGAACGGAAGAAGCTAGCGAAGAAGAAGACCATTAACGAGTTAGCCGTAAGAGGGAAAGCACAGGAGTTTAGGATAGCGCTGCAAAACAGATACTCGGCTTTAACTGAGGAAGATGATCTTGATGTTCATTCAATGCACGATAACCTGACATCAATAATTACGGAGTGCGCAGTAGAAGTAGGCGGTAGGACAGTTCGAAAAGATACCGGGAAGCTATCTCAGGTGACGAAAGATCTGATTAAGAAGCGCCAAAACATGAAGGCATCTAACACTACCGATAGAATAGAACTAACGGAGCTATCAAAGTTAATAAATAAGCGCAAGGTAGCCGACATAAGGAAGTTTAATATGGAGAGAATCGAGCATGCTATAAAGAACGGAGGTAGCCTAAAAACAGTGAAGAGGAAACTAGGCATAGGTAAAAACCAGATGTATGCATTAAGAGACAAGCAGGGCAATGTCATTAGCAATATGGATAAGATAGTTAACGTAGCCGAAGAGTTCTACACAGAGCTGTACAGTAGCCAATGTAATCAGAGCGCCAATGAGAAAGACAGCAGTGCACAGCAATGCGTCATCCCGCCAGTAACGAAAGATGAAGTAAAGAAAGCCTTAGAAGCAATGAAAAGGGGAAAAGCAGCTGGGGAGGATCAGGTAACAGCAGATCTGTTGAAGGATGGAGGGGACGTCGTGCTAGAAAAACTAGCCACCCTGTATACGCAATGCCTTATGACCTCGACTGTACCAGAAGCTTGGAAGAATGCAAACATTATCTTAATTCATAAGAAGGGAGACGCCAAGGACTTGAAAAATTACAGGCCGATCAGCTTACTATCCGTTGCCTACAAAGTATTTACTAAGGTAATCGCTAATAGAGTCAGGGCAACGTTAGACTTTAATCAACCAAATGATCAGGCAGGCTTTCGTAAAGGATACTCCACAATAGATCATATTCACATTATCAATCAGGTGATAGAGAAATGCGCAGAATATAACCAACCTCTATATATAGCTTTCATTGATTACGAGAAAGCATTCGACTCAGTGGAAACCTCAGCAGTCATACAGGCATTGCGTAATCAGGGGGTAGAAGAGACTTATGTCAAAATACTGGAAGATATATATAGCAACTGCACAGCTACTATAGTCCTCCATAAAGTCAGCAATAAAATTCCAATAAGGAAGGGCGTCAGGCAAGGAGACACGATATCGCCAATGCTGTTCACCGCATGTTTGCAGGAGGTATTTCGAGGCCTGAATTGGGAACAGTTGGGAATAAGAATAAATGGAGAATACCTAAATAATCTGAGATTTGCTGATGACATTGCCTTGCTGAGTCACTCAGGAGGTGAACTGCAAATCATGATCAACGAGTTAGACAGGCAGAGCAGATCGATGGGTCTAAAAATTAACATGCAGAAAACCAAGGTAATGTTCAACAGTCTAGCAAAGGAACAACAGTTCACTATTGGCAGCGAGAGCCTAGAAATTGTGCCGGAATACGTCTACTTAGGGCAGGTAGTGACAGCTGATCCGGATCATGAGAGGGAGATAACTAGAAGGATAAGAATGGGGTGGAGCGCATATGGCAAATTCTCGCAGATCATGAGTGGCAGTTTACCAATTTCCCTCAAGAGGAAAGTGTACAACAGCATAATCTTACCGGTACTCACCTACGGGGCAGAAACGTGGAGGCTAACGAAAAGAGTTCAGCTTAAGTTAAGGACAACGCAGCGAGCCATGGAAAGAAAAATGATAGGTGTAACGTTAAGAGATCGGAAGCGGGCAGAGTGGGTGAGGGAACAAACACGGGTTAATGACATCCTAGTCGAAATCAAGAGAAAGAAATGGGCTTGGGCAGGGCATGTAATGCGAAGGCAAGATAACCGCTGGTCTTTAAGGGTAACGGAGTGGGTTCCAAGAGAAAGTAAGCGTAGCAGGGGGCGGCAGAAGGTTAGATGGGCGGAGGAGATTAAGAAGTTTGCAGGCAAAGGGTGGATGCAGCTGGCAAAGGATAGGGTTAATTGGAGAGACATGGGAGAGGCCTTTGCCCTGCAGTGGGTGTAGTAAGGCTGATGATGATGATGATGATGATGAAGACCTTTACACCACCAGAGATTGATCGAGGGGGCGTATTGAGCGTCTTCACGGCCGTGTTAGTCCATCGCAACACCACAGTGATTCAGCATACCATAGATAGCAGCAGGGAGGACTACGTCCTGCTGGAGATTTTGCCCAAAAGAAAGGACGATAAGAGTCTATTTGTTCTTAATGTATACTCTTCTCCAAAAGATAAGGGGGTGGGCCTGCCAGACCTTCTGATAAAGACGCAACGGCTAGCGGCTAGGTCTCAACTCATCGTGGTGGGAGATTTCAACGCGCCTCATCCGGAGTGGGGCTACATCCGAGCCAGCCCGAAGGGAAATAAGCTTTCGCAGGTTGCCCAGGACCTGCGATGGACGATCTTAAACAACCCGCTAGATCATACCAGGATAAGTAACAGCGTAAGCATAGACACCTCTCCAGACCTCACATTTGTGAATGGTATCAGGGATGCACAGTGGGTAAACACGGGACAGCCACTGGGAAGTGATCACTATATCCTTTCCACGATATTTAGTGCTGCTAAGTACAAAGACACGGTGAAAGGAACTCGAGTGACGGACTGGGACCGATTTCGGCAATACAGGAATGACATAGTGAACGGGGAAATCGAGGACTTAGGAGCCTGGATTGACACGCTCAAGCAGGTCGTGAAGAGTACCACAGAAGAGGTTCCGACGGAGGAGGAGGGCTTTACGGCTGACTCTAGATTGTTACACATGTGGGAAGCACATGCGAGTCTTTTTCGGAGGTGGAGGAAACAAAGGCATAATGGTGTCCTCCGTAGGAAGATGGCCAAGCTAGAACGAGAAATCGAAGCCTACACATTGCAGTTGCAGTGTCAACAGTGGGGGCAGATTTGTGACCGGATGAATGGACAATTCGGATGCAAAAAACATGGCAGTTGTTGAGGCACCTTTTAGACCCGGCCGCAACCAAATCTGCGCAAAAGGGGCAAATGGCTAGGTTAGTGCATCGGTATCATGGCACGATTGGGGAATTTATACATGAACTCCGAAGTCGTTACATAAACAGAGAGGCGGGCGGTTGCTTGCCGGATTACTCGGGAGAGGAAAACCTTGAATTGGATGCAGACTTTACGGTGGCGGAAGTGGAGTTTGCAATGGGCCAGCTTCGTTCCACGTCAGCAGCGGGTCCGGACGGGGTTACTAATAAAATGCTGAGGAACCTGGATTTCAAGTCAGTGGGGGCACTCACGAATTTGATGAATAAATATTGGGCGGCCGGGTAGATTCCGCCAGAGTGGAAACATGCTAGGATTACATTTATTCCTAAACCAGGGAAGAAGCTCTGCATTGAGAATCTGCGTCCCATCTCGCTAACGTCGTGCTTGGCCAAATTGATGGAGCATGTGGTCTTGAACAGGCTTCAGGGTTATGTAGAGGACAATGAGTTGATACCTGAAACAATGATTGGCTTCAGGGCTAATTTATCGACGCAGGACGTCATGTTACAGCTCAAAAAAGACGTGGTTGATCCTGGGTACGGCACGGGCACCAAGGCTATCTTGGGGCTCGACCTCACTAAGGCCTTTGACAATGTTACCCATGAGGCAATATTGAGGAACCTATCAGACATAGGACCGGGGGGTAGAACCTTCCGGTACATCAGATCGTTTCTGGAGGGTAGGACTGCGGAGATTGTAGTCGGAGAAATGAAATCGGATCCCTTCCCATTGGGGGGCAGGGGGACACCGCAAGGGTCGGTATTATCGCCCTTCCGATTTAATCTCGCCTTGATCAAGATACCACCCAGGCTGCAAGGGATATCAGGACTTAAACATACATTTTATGCGGATGACATTACTCTATGGGTAACAAGAGGCAGTGACGCACAGTTGGAAGAAACTCTACAACAGGCGGTGGATATTGTGGAGGAGCTAGCAGGGGAAGCAGGATTCTCGTGCTCTCAGCCCAAGTCCGAGCTTTTTGTTCTGAGGGATAAACCAAGAGGGATACATGCGAGGCACTATACGCCGCCACCACCTTTAGAGGTGAAAGTGGGGGGGGGGGGTACCGGTCGCTGAGGTCCAAACGATCAGGATCCTGGGTATGTTTCTGCAGACTAACAGGAAGAATAGCGAGTCCTTGCAAAGGCTTAAAAATACGGTCAATGCTACCGTGCGGCTAATCAGGAGAATCGCCAATCGTAAGAGAGGTGTTAAGGAAAAAGACTTGTGTAAGCTAGTGCAGGCATTTGTGCTCAGTAGAATAGTGTATGCGACGCCTTATTTGAAGTTGGACGCGGCGGAAAAAGGAAAGGTGGAGGCTATGATTAGGCAGGCGTATAAAGCGGCCCTTGGGTTGCCTCAAAATGCGTCTACCGAAAGGCTGCTGGGATTAGGGGTGCACAACACCCTAGAAGAACTACGGGAGGCGCACTTGGTGATGCAGCTTGGTAGGCTTTCAAAAACAAAAGCAGGAAGGGACATACTGGAAAGGATCGGCGTTTGCTGCGCTACAGTGTATTGGAATGAATAAAGGATGTGAGCATAGTATGCTCAGGGGTGGCAGCAGAGCGTGCATTCCGGTTAGAATTGGTAGCGTGGTACCAATGATATCGTGGTACCAATGGTACCGTGGTACCACTCTGCGCTCCTTCGGCCGCCGGGCCGAAGCTTCGCGGCGCTGCGGGTTCTTCCCATTGTTACGTTTCGCCTACAACGCGCGGTATAGCCGGCGCGGATGCAACGGACGCCGGGGCTTCGTTCAAAGTGGCGGTCATTTTGGGCCCGTTCATCGCTGCCGCAACGCCTCCCGCCAAACGCGTCCAGGCAGGTTTCAATGCCACGTGTCGTCGTGTGTGCGTGTGTGTGTGTGTGCATGTTGGTGCCCACGCTTGTCAAAGCGCGGCAGCCGGGGAATGGAGCTCCCCAACTGGGAGGCGAGGAGGTCTGACCGGCGCCGGCCCGGCGGACGCGCCCGTCACGTCTGTACATGTTCGAGCGTCGCCGTATCGGGCGACTCATCCCAAGCCGTTCCTTCTTGCCCTCGACTCCGAGGGTATATAAGCCGCTGCCCCGGACGCCAGAGAGAGACTTCGATTTCTTCCTTCGAGTAACGTGGTCGCCCTGACCGGCTGCTCTTTTGCGATGCCAGAATAAACAAGTTGTTCTGTTGCCAGTCGACTCGTCCTTTGCCGGGACCTTCGGATGTTTCCAGCTTTGCCCCAGGCCGCCAGGCCAACGCTACCCTTGGGGCTTGCAACCCTTTTGCAACAACTGGTTGCCAGCGGTGAGATCCCGACAACGGAGGCCAGCAGCGAAGATATGCGGTCAACTGTATGCTGAGCAGCACAACGACCATCCGGGAGCAGTGCAACGAGCCCTGTGTGATGACTGGTTGCCTGCAGCGGAACGACTGCGCTGAATTCTTGGCTGCGAGGTTTGGTGAGTGCGGGACTTTCTTCTTCTGAGTTTTGCGAGGCTTTTGTTAGTGTCAGAAACAGAGCTGGTAATTGTGTTGTCGTTGCTGCCGGGTTAGTTTGCGGCAAGACAATAGTAGGCAGTAGAGAAAGCAGCATTCGGAGCAGCCATGGATTTGAAGTCGTTGCGCAAACCGAAATTGCTGGAGCTTGCAAGAGAGTTGGGTCTGGATGTCTCAGACAAACTCAGAAAACCAGAACTGCTAAAGGCTATTCTTGAGTTGGAGGCTGAGGATGACGAGCTGTCGGAATGCCTTGAGACCATTGAGGAGAGGGAGCAAAAAGTGGAGCGCGAACGTAAAGAGCAAAAAGAGAAAGACGAGCGCGAACGTAAAGAACAAAAAGATAAAGAGAAAGAAGAGCGCGCTTTGGAAATGAAGCGTCTCGAGGTAGAGATGGAACGCGCTCGTAATGGAAGTCAGGCACACGGTGCAGGAGAACGGGTATCGTTCAAAATGACTGACCTGATGCGGCCGTTTAAGCTTGGAGAGGACATTGGTTTGTTCCTGGTTAACTTTGAGCGAACGTGCGAGAAGCAGGGGTTCTCTCGGGAAACGTGGCCACAGCGCTTGCTCACTTTGTTACCCGGCGAGGCGGCCGACGTAGTCGCTCGCTTGAAGAGAGAGGAGGCAGAGGATTTCGACCAAGTGAAATCGAGTCTGCTAAAAAGTACAGGCTGTCAGCGGAGGCGTTCCGTCGGACGTTTCGGGAAAATGAATAAGGCAGAAGTGCGTCATATACAGGGTTTGCCTACAGGCTTATGTCAAACATGTAGGAGTGGCTCAAAGAAGAGAAAGCGTTTGGTGACCACGAGAAAATTCTGCAGTGTTTCGGGCTAGAACAGTTCTATAGTCGGTTACCTGAGAACGTGCGGTACTGGGTCTTGGATAGGCCAGACGTTAGTACAGTGGCTAAAGCTGCCGAGCTAGCCGAGGAGTTTGTGACGCGTCGGGCTCGCGGAGCTATAGACTGTCAAAAGGGTGAATTTGGCTCCAAGTCTGAGAGGCCGAAGTTCACACCCATGAGAGCAAGGGGGGACACGCGTAGTGCGGATGCGAGTGAAAGCAGTCCGCCCGAACGTAAGGAGACGGCGGCAGCCGAAGCCGAACGCAGAAAGCGGTTCGAGACGAGGCAAGCGCGCGTGTGTTATACGTGCCAAAAGCCGGGTCACTTTTCGGCGCAGTTTCCAGAAACAAAAAGAAAAGTCGTGTGTTTGTCATTATGTAGCACTGACGAGAACATGAAGCTTCTCGAGCCTTACATGCGAGACTTCCTCGTGAACGGGAAAGAGTGCCGAGTGCTTCGTGATTCCGCAGCTACAATGGATGTAGTTCACTCCTCTTACGTAGAACCCGATATGTTCACGGGCGAGTGCGCATGGATCAAGCAAGCCGTGGAAGCTCACAGCGTGTGTCTGCCCGTAGCAAAAGTGCTTATTGAAGGACCTTTCGGAGCACTTGAGACGGAGGCCGTAGTGTCATCTATGCTGCCCCCCCAGTACCCGTACCTTTTTTCGAACAGGTCCGATCACCTCCTGCGCGAGAAGGGGCTTTTGTTTGGTGAGGCTAGCGTTCAGGCCTTAACCAGATCGAGAGTTCGGGAGCTCGCTGCAAAGGCGGTAGTTGCGGGGCCGACGTTGTCGAACAATGAGAAAGGGTCGGAGGCGCAGCAAGCTGATATTCAGAGCACGTCCGAACTGGATAAAATTGAGCCTGTAGCGTTGAAGGCACCAGGTACTGGAAAGGAAATGCCCGACACGGGAAAGTTAGAAGAGCTTCCGGTCGAGCTTCCGGGACTAGGCTCAGAGACGAACAGGGAAGACACTGATCAGGTCATTAGTGACTTAATCATTAAAGCACCGCTGTCGGCTGAGCAGAAAACCGAACTACACCAACTCTTACAAGAGTTTCAAGGTCAGTTCTCTGAGAGGCCTGGTAGGACTTCTGTCCTTACGCATGATATAGAACTTACCTCCCCAGAGCCAGTACGATCCAAGGCGTACCGGGTGTCACCCCGCCAGCGCGATATTATGGAGGCTGAGGTAAAGAAAATGCTACAGCTCGGTGTTATTGAGGCGGGTGAGAGTGATTATACCTCCCCTTTGATTTTAGTTGAGGTACCGGGCAAGGAACCTCGTCCTTGCGTCGACTACCGCAGGCTTAATTCCATCACTAAGGATCAAATTTATCCGATCCCTAACATCGAGGAGCGCCTTGAGAAAGTTAGTAGCGCTCAGTTTATTTCCACCCTAGATCTTGTCAGGGGTTATTGGCAGGTTCCACTTACAGAAGAGGCTAGTAGGTATGCGGCGTTCATTTCACCAATGGGAACATTCCGTCCTAAAGTTTTGAGTTTTGGTTTGAAGAACGCGCCATACTGCTTTTCAAGCCTCATGGACAAAGTGTTGCGGGGACAGGAAGAATTCGCTTTACCGTATTTAGACGACGTAGCGATATTCTCCGCATCCTGGTCTGAGCATATGGCACACTTGCGGGCAGTGCTAACCCGCCTGCGCGAAGCGGGCTTGACAGTCAAGGCTCCCAAGTGCCAATTAGCACAGGCCGAGGTTGTCTACCTCGGTCATGTGATTGGACAGGGTCGTCGCCGCCCCTCTGAAATAAAGGTGGCCGCTGTGCGAGACTTCCCGCAACCGCGCACGAAGACCGATATTCGGTCGTTCTTAGGTGTCGCCGGCTACTATCAGAGGTACATCCCCAGGTACTCCGATATCGCGGCTCCCTTGACTGATGCTCTAAGAAAAACAGAGCCCCAAACAGTCGTCTGGAGCGAGACAAAGGAAAGAGCTTTTAGCGCCCTAAAGAGTGCCCTAACAAGCCAGCCTGTGCTACGATCGCCAGACTACACAAAAGGGTTCGTTGTTCAGTGCGATGCTAGTGAGCGAGGCATGGGCGTTGTACTGTTCCAAAGGTACAATGGAGAAGTGGAACACCCCGTCCTGTATGCTAGTCGTAAGCTGACCTGTCGTGAGCAGGAGTACAGCGCCACCGAGAAAGAGTGTGCGTGTCTCGTGTGGGCCGTTCAGAAATTGTCATGCTACCTAGCCGGCTCGAGGTTTATCATTGAGACGGATCACTGCCCTCTCCAATGGCTGCAGACCATCTCTCCCAAAAATGGCCGCCTCCTGCGCTGGAGCCTCGCTTTGCAACAATATTCCTTTGAGGTGCGTTACAAAAAGGGGAGTCTCAACGGTAACGCCGATGGCTTAAGTCGAAGCCCCTAACGTGGGGATCCGCCTCAAAGTTGTTTGTTACTGATGTTTTCTTCCTGAGGCAGGATTTTTAACATATTGCTTTTGTTTAGTGTTTCAAAGTGATTATGTGCTTTCTAGTGCAATTTTCCAATTTGTGGACGCGTTCTGAGTGCTGCTTGACTACTGTAAGGAACTAGGCAGTAGTAAAAAAGGGGAAAGAGCCTGGCAGAGCTTAGTGAGGGTTGTCTCGTGCTTGCTGATTGAGCGGTTGCGTTTCGGCGTAGTTCTAACGCTTGCTGGGAACGAGCACAAAAATGGCAACTCTCCCGAAGTCAGTTTGCAGTGCCCTGTGTGAATCTGAACCTGAGAACGAGGCCTTCTCTGTGCGCTGCGCTCAAGCAACGTCGAGGGACGACCGGTTTCGATTATGAGCATTTGGTACATATGGCGATATCGTTGGCGTGTATAGAATGGCGTGATATGTGGGATAGCATCTAGCAGATGCGGTAGGACGCTCATTGCAATCTTAAATGGAAAAGGTGAAAGAACAGCGCTTTACGGAGTTCCCCTGGTATCTGGTGTAATTTTGAAAGCGAAAGCTTTACTGGCCGCGAAGTTACTATTTCGCCGTGGCGTTCCTCCGAGGATTCACATGGCACCGCAACGTGCGCCTCGCTGCGGAGCCGAACCGGTCTTACCGGGCCGGCGGCGGCTGGCACACTCGGCGCGAAATAGAGGACCGGCGTTATTTCCACCTGGTCGTAATAACGGAAAGGTAAGCGAAAGGGTTACTCAACCTGGTCGTAATAACCAGAGCGTTCTTTTACGCGCACTGGTATGAATTGATTGGCTTCGCGTCGTTTATTACTTCTGGATCGCGGTCATTCCTCTGTTTTGCATAACTTGCTTGTTTGATCGGCCTCTGGATGCTCTGGACGTGTGGTGCGGCACATGGTTACCACTGTGATCGCGTGATTCGTTGTGAAAGGACGCTTGTGTGCTTGCGTGGTTTGTGTGCTCGCACTTGTGCAGTGCCTGTTCCTTCGAAGGCGCTCCGGAGAAACGAAAGTCTTTTCGAAGTGGCAACCAGCTCTTTCATAAAATCTTGTGGTAATTAGTTGACCGTATGAAAATACGCTTTCATTTCCCGTAATTTATAGGTTGTTCGAGTGGGCATATGTGCGCTCATCCGTTTCGAGGTTTCATCCTGATTTGCTCGGAGTATAGGCAAGTTAATAATGTGAATTCATTACAAAGAGTAGCAATGCTGAGAAATATGATCATGCATGGTGGTTCTGCAGTCCCCGAGGCATTCGTCAGCCGAAGCGTGCAGCGCTCTCATACGTACAGGGTCGTCCACCCTGAACACGCGAGTGCGTGGCTGCACACTCCGGAGGACCACTCGTCGCAGCCCAGTGGCGCAGGAGAAGTTGGACCTGGACGTGGAACTTCGCGTCATCTGCCACTTCGCTTCGATGCGCGGCCGTGTCGGACGCAGTGGCCCTCCAGAAAGCGCAACCTTGCACTCGCGTTAAAAGAGAAGGTTGTTAGTGGCACGTTGACAGGACCAGACGGTATTCCTATTATGTTAACAAAGAAGCCGGGACCTAAATCCAAGCAAACATTAACGCAGGTAGTGAACAAAATGATAGTGGATGGCAAAGCCCCCAGTGAATGGCTATTAAGTAGAATGGGAAGAAGAAGACGAAGACCTAGTGGGTGGATACGTGTCTGCTTCTAGGTCTGTGTTTTCGCTTTTCGCTGTCTTCTCGTGTGTGGCGTGGGTCGGACAGTGCCCTCCGTGCGACCGAATGCTGACGACGCCCCTACGGAGAAATTCCCGGCACGGCGGGCGCATTCTCAAGTGAGAAAACCCAACAACCCTCAGGGGCAAGCTAGGCTTAGCTCGGCGCTGCCGAGCGAGGCCGCGCTACGCGTCTGCATGGATTCTGCGTTGTCGACGACGGCTACGCGGATGCCCGCTGTGTTGCCACCTGACGCAGCCTCCACGTCCACGCAATCGTCAGCGCCTCTAGGCCTCCAGCCTGCGCCGTCTTCCGATGCTACGACTTTGGCCTGTGACATGGACTGCTCTACCGCCTCCGTGCCCGTGGCACTCCCTCAAGAAACTGTGCCCGTCGCGCCAGTTCAGTATTCCCACCAAGGGCCGTCACCAGCGTCTGAGCCTCCTCCACAGATGCCTCCCGTGAGTCAAGGCTCTCTTTCGCCTGCTGCGAACTCGTTCCGCGTTACCATCAAGCCTACATTGCGCTTTGATATGACTGCCATCCCTGCCCGGAATGTTCAAGCCACAATTGACCATGCCCTTGGCTCTTCGAACTACTGCGGGTTTGTCGTCCATCGCCCATCGAACACCATCACGGTAAACTTGTCATCCTTGATGGACGCCCAGAAACTTTGCGCAGTTACGCGGATCCCCCTGGATGACAGCAAGCATGTCCCGGTGCAAATATATTTTGCATCTGGTCCTGACACACTCCGCTGCATGGTTTATCATGTCGACAGCACGAGTCCTCCCGAGGAGGTGCGCGCCAATATTCGCTGCTCAACTCATGTTGTACTGCAAGCACGGCCTATGGGTCGCCGGGGCTCATACCTGCTCATCCTGCAAGGCCCGTTGACTCTCCCGAAGTACCTTACCTACTACGGTGCGATCGTCAAACCACAGCCCTTCCGACCTCGTCGTATTTTTTGCGATCACTGCCACAAAGAAGGACATATGCAAAATACCTGCCCTAATCCAGCAGCTGTGGCCGACATGAATGAACCAACAGCTCATTGTGCCCTGTGCAAATCGCCGGACCATGACATTCGCTCCCCCGCTTGTCCAAAGAAGAAGCAAGCGAAGAAGCTTCACAAGTCGCCTGCAAAAATGGATGTCCCTACAAGTAATCGCTTTGCAGCTCTCGCATGTGACAACAACGACTTCCCTGAACTTCCTTTATCTGAGCCTGCTGCTCACCATACGTCTCCTCGCCAGCGTACATATGCACAAGCGGCTCACCTTCCCGGATCAAATGGTACGCCCAAACGTCCAGTGCATTCATCACATGTGGATACTACAGATGAAGACACAGCTTTAGACAATGCAATCGCGGAGGCTCGCCGCCGACTAGACGAACTCACCCAGCGCCGGGAACAGCGTCGTTCTCAATCCTCTCGAAGAATTCTCATAACTCGGGAGCAATCATCAGAGGAATCACCTAGGGTAAGCACTGGCCCACAATCAGGTGCCGACCACCTGTTAGCCGTGACTACCCCGACAGTGGACAAGATATTAGCGCTGATGAAGCAGGTGACATCCCTCATCGTGGAAGCTCTTCGGCCTCGTCATGGATAGCGCATCATCATCGGTGGTGGTGCAGTGGAACTGTCGAGGTTTCGCTAATAAGGCCTCTGAAGTGAACATCCGCCTTCGCGACGGAAAGCTGAGGGCATGGGCGTTCCTACTGCAAGAGCATAATGCACTCCCACGCCTTTCAGGTTTCTGCGCATACCATTCACCATCTATCCCTGATCGCCGTTGCACCGCCTCCTCCCTCAGCCCAGGTAAATCTGCAATTTATATTCACAGTTCAGTTCCGCACACACCG
Organism: Amblyomma americanum; assembly: GCF_052857255.1. Lineage (NCBI taxonomy): Eukaryota > Metazoa > Arthropoda > Arachnida > Ixodida > Ixodidae > Amblyomma > Amblyomma americanum. The sequence continues at coordinate 26,226,576 of NC_135505.1, forward strand.
CTTGACCTTTCACGGTGGTGCAACATACGTCAAGAGGTTGTCGCCCTTCTCGTAAAACCTGCCCGCACACCCCTTATTCTAGTTTCTTTTTATAGTCGTCCTGGCTCCGCATCTCCCAATCTGGGATGGGTTCGTTTTCTACGTTCTACCAACTCGGGTATCCCTATTCTAGTTGGCGGTGACTTCAACGGCACACACACTGCGTGGGGTTACCCATCGGATTCCTCAAGGGGTTCACACATCCAAGGGAGCTTTTCAGATCATTCCTTTCAACTTTTAAACCACCCGAATACTTCTACCCGCCCACGAGGTGGCCTGTATTCACCTGATTTGACTTGGTGGTTAGGCCCCGGTAACCCTCGTTGGGCTGTTGATTCTGATACTTGGGGTAGCGATCACAGCCCTATTTTTATCTCCCTCACGCCTACGCGTCTACGGAAAATACGCCGCACTGTACGAATAACATCATGGGATTCTGTACGCGCAGACAATCATTTATCTACATTCAACCCCTCTTCAGCATTGTCTACTCTATCTGATGTTCTCGCTACTCACACTATTACCACTACTGTAAATGAAGATGACCCAAACCCGGACATACATCTCTTGAATCTGTGGGCTCTTCGTCGCCAGGCGGATCTTTACGCTACTCGTCACCCCGATGACCCTTCGGCTCTTCCTACTCTTCACCGCGCTACCGCACGGGCGCGGCGCTATGCAAAGCGGCTAGGCAGGCAACGCTGGGCTGCATGGTGTGCCCGCCTGTCCTCTACGCAGGGCAATCGACATCTTTGGAGAGTGTTTCACGCCATGGAGCGCCCTTCTCAGGTTGCAGATTACACAGAGAGCATTCGCCTCGCGCTAAATGTGGATGAGGACACATTTGCACAACAAGCGGCCCGTCAATTTTTTCCAAACCATGACTGCACCGCTACGTCTCCACCTGACTTATCGGTAACAGAGCCCCCCGATGGGATTACTTCTGACCTCACCATGGCAGAGCTGCTGGCCTCCATTGACCGTTTAAAAACTACTACTACTCCCGGGCACGACGGCATACCTAACTCCTTATTCCGTAACTTGGAAGGGAGGGCTTTGGAAACCCTACTTGATACCTTTAACGAAGTGTGGCTTTCTGGCATCATGCCGGGAGACTGGAAGCATTCTATTGTGGTTCCAATCCCCAAGTCAGGTCAGCCTCCAGTATCTCTCTCGGCCCTTCGTCCAATTTCCCTTACCCCTACCATCTGCAAGCTTTATGAAAACATTCTAGCCGCACGCTTAACATGGTGGCTGGAATCCCATGATTGTTACCCAGATTCCCAAATTGGTTTCCGCCCACATATTGGAACGGAGGACGGCCTTGCTACTTTGGCTGCTGACGTGCTTGACCACTCTCCACAGAGTCACCTTGTACGAACCGTAATCGCTACAGACATAACAAAGGCATATGATAACATCCTTCACTCTGCCATTCTTGCCTCCCTTCAAACTCTTGGTCTCCCTCACCGGTTCCTCCTCTCCATTCACGCCTTTTTAGCAAATCGAACCTTCAGCGTGCGTGTCCACGGAAAGCCCTTTGGTAATTTCACTTCCAATAGAGGAGTGCCGCAGGGCTCCGTTCTCGCCCCCACATTATTTAATGTGGCTTTAATTCCTCTGGTTCGAGCCCTAGAGACCATCCCTTCTATCCGCGTGCTTGCATATGCCGATGATATCACCTTGTGGTGCTGTCATCCAGATGCGTCTATTCATCAGTCGGTCCTTCAACACGCGCTGGATGTATTGACATCTCGCCTCCCACCTTTGGGTCTAACACTCTCTCGTACTAAATCATGTTTCATTCGAATTGGAAATAAAGCCGCCTTACGGAAAGCTCCCCCTTTAAATTTTACGGTACATAATTCTCTGATCCCTCAGGTAGAAACTGTTCGTATTCTTGGTCTTCTCCTCCATACATCTGGGACTGGCACCCCGTGGCTGACAGCCACCCGTAAATCGGCTCACGCTACTCTAGGTCTGATTCGTCGCATAGCTATGCGCTCTGGTGGCGCACGTGCTCATACGGCCCGCCAGCTTGTGCGCTCTATCCTTCAGCCACGGATAGTATATCAGGCTCAATTTCAACGTCTCACCCGCAGACAGTGGGACTCCCTTGAAGCTATCAATCGTGAGGCTATGCGCGTCATAACATATCTGCCTCGTTTAACACCCATACCTGTGCTACAGGAGTTCGCCCAACTTAATACACTCAGTGAGATCATCGACCAACGGGTGGCAAATAGAGCTCGAAAACAGTCTCTCAAACTTCATCGTTTAAAGACACTTCCACCGTGGTCCTATTGCCAGCTCACTGACAATCGCCCCACTGTTTCCCCGTCGGTATCAGCAGCGTATCTGCCTGAAGGGTGCATATTATACACGGATGCATCTCATTCTGCAGAGAGGGGAGTTACTGCTGTGTATAGTCCATCTCATCCGCATCTCAACTCTCGCGCGACGTATACTGCGGATACGTGCACTCCCCTGGCATTGGAACTTCAAGCCATTTACAATGCCATTGCTTCCCTTCCGCTCGTTCCAACATTCAATACAGTTCACATTTACACCGACTCCCGCGCCGCCCTTAAACAGCTGAAGGCTGTTCGACGAACGTTCCAGATTTCACAATCTATTCATGTGCTCTGCGCAAAGTATCCATGTCCTGTGCGCATACACTGGATTCGCGGCCATGCCCAGGATCCACATAACATTCAAGCGGATGCTATGACTCATCTTCATACATTAGACGATCCGCCACCTTCCCCTCTTCCCCCAGATCCGTTCCTGTCCCACGTTTCCGATTCCGAAGTTCTGCGCCAGCGAACACGCGCTCTAATTCCTCCGTGTTCGCACCCTCTCCCCCGTAGTCTTACTCGGCAGGAGGAGGTATCCGTGCGCCGGATTCGGGCAGGGGCGGCTCTGACACCATCTGTCCGTCATCGGTGGCGTGCCAAAGATCTGCCACTACCTGACAGGTGCCCTCACTGTGGCGCTGCACCGGACATATGTGATGTGCGGCACTTGTTGTGGACGTGCCCAGCGACGGCTGCTATCAGAAAACGGCTCCTCAGGGAGGTTGGCCTGCGGTGGAACCGCGAAAGTGACTTCGTGAAGTGGACAATGGACAACCGTTTCATTAACAACCTCTGCGACTACCTCAGCGCAACGGTTCTTCACTCCTTCTTTTAACTTTCAATCCCGTGCATTCCTTCCCCCCTTTCCTTTTTCAACTTATGCCTCATGGCACACTTCTCGAATAAAAAAAAAAGTAGAATGAACACGGTATATAAGGGAAAGGGGACAAAGGTGACGTAAGTGACTACCTTCCCATAACCGTGACTACTGTGGTTTAAAGAGTGGTGATCCAGATTATAAAGGACAGACTGCAGGCTTGGGTGGAGACCGAGGGTTGCTAGGGAAGCTAAAAAACGGGTTCCGGAAACAAAGGAGGTTGGAGGAACATCGGTTTTCAGTGACGCAGTGTATAGAGATTGCTGAAAAGGAACAGAGGCCCTTACGGCTAACTTTTTTGAATATCAGGGGAGCCTACGACAATATAGTTCAAGAGTATTTGTGGGACATACGGGACACGCTGAATGTGGAAGATGGAGTAAATAATCTTTTAAAAGGAGTGCATAAAGGCAACAGAGCTCTTATAAAATTAGAAAACATGTATCAGGGCCTATAGAGATACAGCGGGGGCTTAGGCAAGGGTGTCCTCTGCCTGCTTGGTTGTTCATGGTGTACCTGCAACGGTTAGAGACCAAATTAGAGAGGAGTGGACTAGGCTTCAACCTTTCCTTATCAAGCAAGGAGAATGAATTAAACAGTCATTGCCGGGGCTATTGTATGCGGATGATATAGTGCTAATGGCAGGGAAGGAAGATTTGCAGAAGGTGATAGACATTTGTGGTACAGAGGGATGCAGATTAGGTTTCAAGTTTAGTAAAAAAAAATCTGCAGTCATGATATTTAATGATGAGGGTGGCGAGCATAGAATCATCATTATCATCATCAGCCTTACTGCACCCACTGCAGGGCAAAGACCTCTCCCATGTCTCTCCAATTAACCCTGTTCTTTTCAATCTGCATCCACCTTTTGCCTGAAAACTTCTTAATCTCATCCGCCCTCCTAACCTTCTGCCGCCTTCTGCTACAATTACTTTCCCTTGAAATGCACTCTGTTGCCCTTAAGGACCAGCGGTTATCTTGCCTTCGGATTACAAGCCCTTCCCAAGGCCATTTCTTCCAATACAGGAATAGAATACGGGAGTTTAGGCTAGAATTAGTGGATGAGTACGAGAATCTTGGGGTGTGGATATATAACGGTGCTGAGTATATGACAGAGCATGAAAAATAGGTAATGAATAAAGCTTGTGGGAATGCAGCATTGACGAAAAATAGGACACTGTGGAATTAAAATAGCAAGTGGTAAGAGGGATGGAAAGCGGTGATGGTTCCTAGCCTGACTTTCAGCAATGCGGTCCTGTGCATGAAACCACATGTTCAAACAAGGCTAGAAATCAAACAATCGGGCGTAGGGCGGCTAGCTTTGGGAGCACATGGCAATACCGCAAATCAGGGGGTATGAGGTGATATGGGATGGGTGTCGTTCGAGAGCAGATAAGCTAGCAGTTAGATAGCATTTGAGGAGCAGTTGAGAAAAATGATGGAAAAGCAGTGGGCTAGGAAAGTTTTCAGATACCTGTACATTTGGAATGTTGACACGAAATCATCCCCAGGATTCTGGACCATGCGCCTCGAAAAACCGGTCGCGCCATCTCGCGAGAGCCGGCGGCGCGGCGGCGCGTAACTCAATGGCGACGAAAAATAAAAATTGATATTTCGTCGCGCATAACAGTTAGAAATTAGCTCTCTCGCCTAGATGTTAAATGCATCTTAAAGTTTCATTTAGTCGAGTTTCATCGATGTAGCTTACATATTGCGTTTGCCATGAGCAATGATCTATGACAGCATGGAGCCTATGGCGAGGTCCTGAAAAATACCCCACTTGACTTCAATTTATCGCTCACTACAGCCCTATTTTAAAATATATCGACAAGCTCTAGCAGGTTCACGTAGGGTAATGTCCTACCTTTAAGAAAGTATAAGGTATTTTACATTTCAATGGCGTAAAAGTCTTCCTGCGCTATTTCACTATTGATCATGCATCATCAGCTTTTTCATGAAACGTGTGGCGCCCTCTCTCGGTGCGTCGGAAAGGCACACGTCCCTGCTCGCGGCCGGGCTCGAGTAGCGGAGGCGGCTCGATTCCGGCCGTGCCCTGCTACAGTGTCCCTGCTTTGGTAGGTTGCTTTGGGAGGTTGAGCCTGCCGTACGAATGCGCAGTTTTATCAAAAGTGCCCCCATCGGAGGGAGGCTATGGCCATGGGCTGCTACATAAAATGCTACAAGAAAGCGTGTGCCTTCTATGAGGTATATAGAGGAAATTATAAGAAGACTCGTTTGCTTGACAGGTACATTTTTCATTAAGCGCGTACAGTGACCACACCGGCATAGGTGATAGTGGAATTGCGTACGCAATAACAGTGCAAAGCAATGAAGCTTCTAGGTACTTTCGTTCAAGCAGTGAAATTTGTAATTCCCGGACGCTCATACTTAGAGCTCACTCACCGATACTTGTATATGGTTCTTGCACTGTGCATTCAAAATTGTAAAATCGTGTCTTAATGTCTACATTTCAACACTCATGTTATTAGCCTCAATAGCAGAAAGCTCTTCCAATCTTTTGTCGATGTGGTGCAAGTGCAGCAAGGATGCGTTGAAGTGAATGTTGCATGTGTTGCACATAAGAGGCGGCAAACCTGATGCTGCGTTTTATGCCAGTAGGTTATTTGTCCAATGTAACAATTAGTAGTGTGGTAGTTCACATTTTTGTCTAGGTTGGTAAAGTGCTTCTCACGATTCGATTGTTCGCCGTCGAGAAGGGGTTTACCATTGCTGTAATCGATGCTAGTTTCGGCAATTCTGTCAAAGATGTACGTGAAGGATGAACCGCTAACGAAGACTTCATAGAGTCGCATGCTGGGAACTATTCTGAAGAGTGTGCCATCAGTTCGGCAAGCCAGTAACTACGCCGTTACCCAGAGCAGCAATCAAGAGTCAAACTCTAGTTAAATGTTCTTGATTATAATTTAAATCTGCTAAGAAATGAACAGAAGTTATTGTCGGATAACACGATGTTTAAAAGATTACTGGTTTTCTCCAGTACGGTGACTCGGCGCTCCACCCAACCCGTTTGTGCAATGCGCCGCTAGCGCGATTCATTAGCGACAGGACGCTACATGCTCGCGGCCCTGAATATGCAGTGAATTTACCGTGTTGCGAATATGTGCAACAATACCCATAAGCACTTTCGCACGAGTGGCGCGAACATATTTTTTTTGCATGTTCCAACCTACCCTCGTTTTTTTTTCTGCCGCTCTCCTATCTACTTTTCGCTATCCTCTCTTTTTGCTTTTAATTCCACCGGTTGCAGTTCCAGTGCTTGAGGGATTAGATAGCAATCGCTGGGCCGGCAACATTTTTAGCTTCCTTTTTGTATTCTCGTCAGTTGTTGTTGCCTCTGAAGCTGTTGGCAAACTACTACTTCTTGGATGTGTGACTCCCGGGGAGTTAGCGCGGCTTTTTAAGCGCACAAACCGCGGGAGTCAGAAGAGGCAGCCGTTTCCACGGAACGATCCAGCGACTTTTAAATGTGCCATGCATCTCCATGTTCCTGGTGCTGGCTCCCTTCCCCTGTCGAGCGGACGGAGAGAATTTCAAGCCGTGGAGAGAAGGGGTTGGGGGGCGATGAAAGAACAACTTAAACCGCGATGAAAAGTTCGGGGAACCTGAAATAGCTTCAAGCCATGAAGAAAAGAGCCACCGAGAGCCCGGCGATCCTTCCATTATTATAAACCGGACCCCCCTTCCAACGCGTACACGAGCGCCCGCGCGCTGATGCCGACATCTAGCACGGACGCCTCACCTAGGCTTGCTGGCGTCTCCTGCAGTGCGCATGCGCAGACCGGTTTCGGCTTACGCTAAGAGCTCGGACGCTGAGCGCGTACGCCCAGGAAGGGCCATTCGAGTTGGCGCCTCTAGGCCTTTTTTGGGGTGGGATGACTGTCTTTGAAGTGGCACAGGAGGCCTCCGATAATGATGTCCGGCTTGTGTGCAGTTTGCATCCCTTCCTTTCTGAGAACACTGGCCAAGGTTTCGCAGACACCCTTTACGTACTAACTGCATACGCGTTTTTGCCACCGGCGTGTCCTTAGCATAAGCATGTCGAGTTGTTTTCGTTGCATCCTTTTCAGTTTTAGATGATACATCGAGTGAATAATCTTGGGTATCCATTGCCTAGAAATGTTTTCTTTTGCTGATGATTGACCCCGCCGCGGTGGCTCAGTGGTTAGGGCGCTCGACTACTGATCCGGAGTTCCCGGGTTCGAACCCGACCACGGCGGCTGCGTTTTTATGGAGGAAAAACGCAAAGGCGCCCGTGTGCTGTGCGATGTCAGTGCACGTTAAAGATCCCCAGGTGGTCGAAATTATTCCGGAGCCCTCCACTACGGCACCTCCTTCTTCCTTTCTTCTTTCACTCCCTCCCTTATCCCTTCCCTAACGGCGCGGTTCAGGTGTCCAACGATATATGAGACAGATACTGCGCCATTTCCTTTCCCTAAAAACCAATTAATTAATTAATTGCTGATGATGAGTTTTAATGGCGCACTGGCAACCTCGCACCAAGCGCAATGGGTTGAAGTGTTTTCTTCAACACAATGTTAGGTGGAAGACCATTTTCCGAGCACTTCAACTCAAAGAAACCAAGCGCCAGGCTTCGAGAAAACTTCTACCCATTGGAAATCAGTGGGTACACGGCGACACTGCGGAACGAATCACACACCGTCATCGAGCCGCATGCTCAAAGCGATGTGTCATTGCTGTTGTCGCTGATTTTAAAACAAATATGCAAGAATTGGGAATCGTCTTAACCAAAACTTGCTTGAATTCCACCCTACCCTTAGGGCACAATTTTCAGCACTGTTCCTCCCAAAAAGGCTACGGGAACAAGACGCACAACACGCAGCATCAAACGGATGAAGAACGTAGAGAGGCGGTAACGGAAAGGGCCAAGGATGATTTGAGCAGGTGCATAGGTACGGAGAAATTCTTTTTCAAGAGCTACACGGGCAGCCGGTAGCAGGGTGGTAAGAGGGAGGAAGAAAAGGACCGTGGGGAGGGGTCTCCTGCTGTGCCTTTGCCTGCCTTTCTTGTTTTTTCTCCTTTTACTTTTCCTCGAATCGTGGAGCGCAGTCCATGGTTGCTTTTTGGATGCGCTATGTTTCTGTTCCCTATGGTGCGAAGCACGAGCTGCACGACATAGTCGGCGCCTCTGCGAAAACGGCCCGGAAAGGTCATGGACGCACTCTTGCCTCCAGGCTGTCACAAAAAAAAACTTACAACCGCTAATGTGTCAGTCCTGGCAAAGGGTTTCTCCACACGCAGTCAAAAATCTCCCAAAAAAGACATCAGAATTTCTGCAGAAGATTCTTTACTGCCTTCCGCCAAACTAAGGAATTCCACCAGCCTTGTTAAAAGCACAGCGCATGGCACAGGCAGACAGTGCCACCAAAATCAATTTCGGACGAGTTAGCGTGGTTACGCCAGTTGCAACTAGGAGTGCTAGCACTTCGGTTTTCAGTGCTGTTTCAGTGTTCGGTTCCGTTGCGCATAGATGCAGCTGATGAAGACGACGATATCCAAAATACAGCGCAAGAGACTGGCATTTTATGACGCAGAATGTTCGGCTGCGGCGGTGTGGCAGTCGACGGCGGCAAAAAAGCGCTCCACTGCCGCCGACGCCGGCGAATCGCCCGGAAAAACGCTCCATGCAGGCCACGCTTAACGCAGTAACCAGCAAAACGTATGCGTTCTCGCCGCCTCCGGCTCGAAACTCACTCGCGGCCGTAAAACATTTTCGATTATTTTATTTCAGGTCAAGTAAATTTCAGACATACAAAGAGGCCACGTCGAAATCCAAAATTGAAGCCTCAGTGCTGCAATGAAAAATGCGACCCCGTTAGCCCGCTGTTCTACCAGCTTGTGGAGGCAACGGTTGGCACCAATGCGGCCACTCGATGGAACCGCATCACCGAGTGGCCGTGGCTCTCATCTGCTCACTCACTGAAAAAGGCAGCGCGTTGGAAATGTTTTCCTTAAGCCCCAACTCGATGGGCACATCCTAGGCGTACGGCAGAGCGCCTGCGCGCCCAGCCCCGCGCCGCGACGAGGCAACACAACGCGGACGTCCGACAAATGAACCGTGACCGCAGCGCTGCGGCCGAACACTGCGAGGCATGCGACCACCGAATGGACGTTGACGGCACTAATGTACTGGAAACCGAAGCTAACCCGCACAGGAGGCTTCTACTTGAGTCGTGGCACATCCAACAGACAGGGAAGAATGTTAATCGCTCCCTGGGGACACTTCCCGCTTCTTACATCCATGGTTTGCAGCCACTGACCCGGATGTCTTCAACACGAGGGCTTAAAAAGCCGAGGTTCGAACCATCCGAGGGTTTGTCGACAGCCCGGCGCCGAGATGCGGCGATTTCCCTGTTAATCCCCGTCCGCAGGAAGCGTGCATGGCGAGGCAAGCGGGCGTAGACCGGCGAAGGCAAAGACCGAGCCATAGGAAAGGAGCCAAGACGTTTTCCCGAAACCGCCCGCCCCCCTTCGCCCGTCTAAGGAAACCACCGCAGTGATAGCGTAGCATAGCGCATGGTCAGCGCGGACGCGGCAAGCAGACGCCGCGTCTAAGCCGCGACGGCGTCGAAGTCAGAGGAAGGGGCATACCAACGGGTCCCGAGAAGCGGGCCTGCTTAACGAAACGCTGAAGCGTGTTCAGAGGCAGCAACGACAGGCTGGCGCCTCTTTCTAGATTTTGCGGGGACGCCTGTCAACAGTCGTCCCGAAGACGAGTAGTCTACTACTCGCAGCGGTAGCGATCGGTTGAATATCGGTAATTGGCGTAAAGCTGGGAGCCGCATGGGAATGTTTTGATGTATTTTCATATGTTTCTCTTTTTACTTTTTAAGGGAGGGAGTTTGAGTAATACTGTGGAAGAATGGGGCGGGGCACGTAAACCTGTTGGCCCAAGCATTTCGAGGGTTCATTCCCGGAATTACATTTTCTTAGAGCAATTTAGATGTGCTGTGTATTTCAGGGAGAGGGTTTGAACCTTGCCGAAATTGGAGGGCGTGCCATGAAGTTTGTAAACCAATGATGGGTTAGTTTGCTGTTGATTGGGCGATGCAAGAGGTGGGCCTGGTTTCTAGGTCTTTAAAACCAGGGTCCGGAGCCATGGGAGATCGTTCTGAGCTAGATTTAGATCCCTTGCATCTTCGGCGGTGCCAATGAAGGAAGATTTTCCCTTAGCCAGTTCCATGTAACCGCCATCGCCCCCATACACCTTGCCCTCGTCACCCGCATCCTTTAAGCTCCTCAGGACCTGGCTGTCTCGCTACTGTCTGTCATCAGCTGCATCTGGTTAGCCAGCTCCCTGCGTCCATTGACTTTCTTCTGCTGAAGTTTTGATGTACCACCTGGTCGAGAGAGTCATTGCCAAAACGGTAAGTAACAACCTTCCCAAGCCATTTTTTAAGCACCTCGGTCCATGTTACGTTTTGTGTTTGTTTGCATGTCCTGATTACACAATTCAGGGCGGTCTGTAGAGCTTGTTGGTAACTTTTTTTTAATTCCTACAGCATGACAAGCGTAGAGCTTACATGCGTGTGCAATCACTGTGGATTTGGTTTGTGTGGAAGGATTGTCACGGAAATTCAGTGTGGGGTCATCGTTTCGATTAAAGAAGATAAGAGGCTTAGGCAGAATTCGACACAACCACTAGGTTGCTAACCAAACGCGCTCGAGGCCACAAGCACGCTTTGGTGTTTTGGGAAAAGGAAATGGCGCAGTATCTGTCTCGCGTATCGGCGGACACCTGAACCGCGCCGTAAGGGAAGGAATAAAGGGGGGAGTGAAAGAAGAAAGGAAGAAAGAGGTGCCGTAGTGGAGGGCTCCGGAATAATTTCGACCACCTGGGGATCTTTAACGTGCGCTGACATCGCACAGCACACGGGCGCCTTAGCGTTTTTCCTCCATAAAAACGCAGCCGCCGCGGTCGGGTTCGAACCCGGGAACTCCGGCTCAGTAGTCGAGCGGCCTAACCACTGAGCCACCGCGGCGGGTAATGATCTGGGAACAAGAACAAACAAAGGACGCGTCTTCGTTTGGAGCTATCCACGAGGGCCACGATTAAACATTAATTCTTTCGCATTCTATGATTTCACAAGCAGTCTTCAGTGTCCTCAAGATTTCTTCGTTTTTTTTCTGACATATAACTGCGAATTTGTAAAGATAATACTTGTACATAGTTCCTGACCACTCTCCCTCCTATAGTTTATGGCTGTAGTTATTTCATTTCTCTAATCTGCCTGATATTCCTTTATTTGCGCTGCCCCAGCTCAGGTGCTCGCAGCAGGAAAAAATCTTTCCCTTCTTTTCTTTTTATTATTTGGATAAAATCACCACTACTACTACTACATAGAATTGCCACCCATCACAGTTAGCATTCAACATTGCACATGCGACACGTGACACGCCGCCGCGGTGGCTGAGTGGTTATGGCTCTCGGCTGCTGGCCCGAAAGATGCGGGTTCGATCCCGGCCTCGGCGGTCGAATTTCGATGCAGGTGAAATTCGAGAGCCCCGTGTACTATGCGTTGTCGATGCATGTTAAAGAACCCCATGTGGTCGAAATTTCCCCAAGCCCTTCACTACGGCGTCTCTCATAGCCTGAGTCGGTTTGGGGCGTTAAACCCTCATAAAACAACGACCATAAAAAATGTACACAGCGACCGGTCGTTCATGTTTATAGCATGCAAACAGCTTAAGGCCCTTGCTTACATGGTGCTAATTGCGGTTTACGTAGTGCTCTCATATTTTATTAGGTAAAATTACAACATTTGGCCAGAAAAAAGCAGTACAGGGAGACGTCGGAGCAAATGTAATATTATTCCAAAGGATATGCAAGGCACTGCAGATAATTTAGCGAAGCTTAAAGAGATAACATGCAAAGGTCCGAATAATGCAGAAATACAGCAGGCGCCTTCTGCTGGACATAATATTTCTGAAGTACGTAATTAACAAGTAGCGCTATCTCTCTTGTTATTCATAACTTTAGCTCAACATTTTCAACATAAATGTAGACCAAGTGAGGACTTTATTTACTAATGTACGCATGCCAGTGTTACCGGATACGTTGTCATTCACAAGTATACATGATTCAAAGCATGCAAGGCGAGCGAATTAAAGAGGAATCGCTCGTGGGCGATGTAAAACGGTATAGCATACCTACTGACAGAGGAGTGAAGCGGCAAGATTTGACACATAAAAAAAACCCTGCAGCTGGTTTGCTTTCCCATCTCGAGGAATAAAAATAAGCGCACAACAATATGTTTAGATAGAGCAGATGACAACCTAAACCTTGCAAGTGCAGAATATTTGCAGCGCGCGCATTTGTTTCTTCAAGCTTTCCTTAGCATTAGCTGAGCGACTCTGAATACCAGGTGTTACCTGGAAGACGTTTAAAAAATGTGCGTTTTGGCTTTAAAATATGGCTTTTATGGCACAGTATTACCAGTGTGAATTGTTTCCGGTGAATCGTTTTAACTATTCAGCTGGTTAACTACATTTTAATAATTAACTTTTAACAATTTCAGTTAGGCGTTTAGTCGTAATTTTAGATTTGTAGCCGGTAGTTAGTAATAGCCATATAAGTTTTTAGAATTTCCAAAACATGGTTACCTTTGGCCATATGGATCGACAAAATTTGGCTGTTTCGACTAGTTACGCGCACTGGAAAGGTTTCTTTGCTTGCATGCTTTCGAAAGCACATGTATTTTGGCGCTAACTGGTTCTTGAAAATTGGCTTTTGAGGAGAGGAAATGACACAGTAACTGTCCCGCCTATCTCGGCGGGCACCCGAATTGCACCGTAAGGGAAGAGATGAAGGAGGGAGTTAAAGAAGAAAGGAACAAATAGGTGCCGTTGTGGAGGGCTCCATAATAATTTCGACCAACTAGGGATCTTCAAAGTGCAGTGATATTGCACAGCGCATGGGTGCCTTTTGCGTTTCGCCTCCATAGAAGCGCAGCCGCTGCGGTTGAGTGCCAACCCGGGTACTCCGGCTCAGCAGATGAGCACCTTAACCACTGAGCCATCACATGATGTAGCCAAATTTTGTCGAGCTACTGCGATGAGGGTAATCGCGTTTTCGAAATTCTAAAAACTGATACGGATATTAGTAACCTACCTCTAACTGCAACTAGGCGCCTAACTAATAGTTAAAAGATAATATCAGAATTAGTAAACCAGCTTCCTCCCGGTTTACTGCCTGTTAACTACTGGGTAACTACCGGTTAGCTACAGTTTGCGGGCACTGGTATACTATGCCGCAAAATCCATATTTTAAAAGCGAAAGCTTTTCCTGCTTTCGTCGGAGCGATTTCGCCGTCACCTCACGTTTGACCTTGAACGTCCTTGCTGCGCCGCTGCCATAGAAACCCAGCAAGTGACTTCGCCGCGCCGCCAAGCTTAGTCTTCGCCGTCTCTGCGCAGGGGCTCCACAGCCATGCAGCGGCTGCTGCCTGACCACGTTATTTAGCCGAGTATCAGCTGGATAAAAAAATATTAGCTGTTGCTCAACTACTGCTGAACCTTGTTAGAGAGCGAGAGCTGTGATGTATCGTGCAAGCAGACGCGGCTTAGCGTCTGTAGCGTTGAGTGCGTTCCGCACACTGGATGAGCAGTGCGCCCAACCTGCCACCCTGGCAGGTGGCATTTGAATTAATAAGCTGATCGCGAGAGGTTGGTCAGGCTGCGGCCTATTGCTGCAGTGCCGCGTGTCTGCCACAACGTTGTCAGCGCTAATGCATGCAGCCCACATCTTTCTCTCACCACCATCACGTACCTCAAAGCGCTATTGAGGCGCCCACTTACACAGGTGGCCAGTTATATGCGCCCTTCCTTTCCACAAAATCACCAAGAAAGTTGTCAACGCCGACGACTTTCGCTTTGTTAGCTGAGCTAATCCGAGAAAGCTTAATTTTGATGATGACTTAGTCTTCTCTGTAACACCTGGTATGTGTTACTGCTGTTATCTGTATAAGAGAGCCCAGAAAAATTCAAACCTTTTTCTTTTGCATTTGTTTATTGATGTTTGAAAAAATGTTGTTAGCTTGCATATAAATAAGCTGCGAGGAATATAAACTTAAGAGGTGTCTTGATCACGTTTTCTTTAGGTTTTTAGGTTTTCATTGACTAAAATGTGTTAGAGAAATTGGTAAAATTGCACAGTAGGAGGCCCCAAAGCGCGGCAGTCAGGGAGACTTCCTATAACAAAATGTCTCCGCAATTGGTATACCGCCAGTTTTCACTCGGACTCACAAAAGGGACGACGAAAGGCGCGAGTGGACTACCTGCGCCGCACACACCGACAGGCACGAAATGCTGTATACGTCGACGCAGCCATGTACCCCAATTCCACGAACGCGGTGGCGGTAGTTTTGGACACCAACTTCAAGGAAATCGCCAGCGCCTCTCTACGCAACTGCTCTCCCACAGTAGCAGAAACGGCTGCAATCGGTCTCGCCATCCAGCACGGCGATACCACGCGAAACGGACTAAAAATTGTTACAGACTCCCAGTCGGCGTGCCGGCTCTTCCTCACTGGCAGACTTCCACACTCCATCGCTCCCATTCTGACTACCCCACATGTTAAAAATTCCACATGCAAGCACCAAATCACTTGGGCTCCTGGGCACGAGGGGCTCGAGGGACACGAGGCCGCGGACAGTCTAGCTCGAGATGCACCAACCGAGCGACTAACCTCCCCTACGTCACCCCTCTTCCCTCTATGTACGGCGAACGCCTCCTCCTTCTCCGAACGCAAAGGCAAGTCTATCCCCCACCACACTCGAAGCTAACGGCGGCAGAGGCAAGGGGCTGGCGACAACTACAGACGAACACCTTCCCAAACCTACACAAATACCATATCATGTTTCCCGATAGATACGACGGAATCTGCCCCTGGTGTGGCGGAATTCCAACAACATACCATGTAACATGGGGCTGCTCCGGTAGCAAGCCCCCCGAACTAGACAAACATCAATCCGAGGAACAGTGGGAGTCTGCCCTGCTCAGCTCCGATTTGGTTACCCAGCGTAGCCTGATATCCCAAGCAAGAGCAACTGCGGTGGACATTGGGGTCCTGAAATAAGGACTCCACCCAAAATCTGTTTTTTCCCGCCTCTTTATCCCACCTTTCTATGAATAAATGTTTTCTACTACTACTACTACTACTACCGCCAGTTTTGAACACTCGACTTCCAAACTTAGTGATGATGCCAGAGACAAAGCATTTTTCATAAATATATTTTTTCGCGCTAAGCGGGCAGCCTGAGTCCAGTAAGGTAGATAACGCGGTCAAGATTTTGAGCAAACCCTTCAATCCCCAGTAACTTAAGTCCTCTAAGGCACTCATATCGTCACAAATGGATATGTTGAACTTTGCATAAATTACCATTCAAGTTCACTGGCTCTTCATTTCGTAGTGACATATCTTTCCTTTGTCTTTTCTTTGGTTCACTTGTGCTTCGTTTTGTCGTTCCTCGGCGTGTGTGAGTTTTCTTGCGCTAAATGTTTCACCATGCCATCTTTTTTTTACAGAGCAAGGGATACCTTATAAAATGGAAAGGATATTCCAAGTGGCATTGCTCCGTTGAACCAAGAAAAAAATCTGAACGGCGCCTGTCTCCGGGAATTTAAGCACCCAAGCAAGCCATCGCCACAACGACTGGAAGCTGCTGCTGAGGAATTAATTTACGCTGTGCAAAAGAAACTTTCCAACAGCCGTCGATCCAGCGGGCTTGTCAAGGTGAACATAGACCTGGACATCTTTAGATGGGTTTTCAGTAGGAAAGGAAGGCCGCTCGAAAGGGGTTGGATTGTTTGCAATGAGTCAGACTTTTCAAAGCTGAATCTTCCCTTTGGGTGGCATACTCGAGAAACGAAACTTGGCAGTGTAGTGGCAGTTGAGTTCCCAGTGCGTGTGAAGGCTGCTGTGACACGACAGAAAGCTTGCAAGCTCTTTCCAAACGGCTATCCTGTGGAAAGTCTGCAAATGTTCCTTGTGTCGAAGGTTGTTGCATGCAGAACCTAACCCACAGAAATAGTAGCCTTCCGCCTTTCACATATATGTTGCCAGCAAACGTTTTGGAACTTTGTTTTTTTTCGATATAGTATTGATTCTTGCATTTCAATTTGTGTTGTTTAGAATTTCTTAAAAATGAGTTCGGGAGCTTTGCGCTTAGAGATTTCTGAATGTGCAATTTCATTTACATTGACAAATAAGACAATTCTGAACATCTTTAGCAACAAAACGGTTTTGGAGAAATCTTATTTTGAGACAATAACATCTTTTATTCCACTTGGCATGTCCATCCCAGTGAGTTTAAAGCTTGCAGTAGAGACAAGATTTAGAAGCCTCTGCTCCTCGGTAGATACTCAGTACAGAAAAATTAATGGCCGAGCAAAAGAGGGGTTCCTTAAAAAAGAGCGCCATGTAAAAATTCCCTTCGATAACGAAAGTTCTGTTCAAAATTCAAATAACAGTATCAAGGACATCATTATTCAAGCTTTACAAGAAGAAGTGAAGCGAATGGAGGGTGTATCAGAACGGTCTCTTTCTGAACTGCGTAAGTCCATTCAGGATTTTGAGGCAAAATGCCTTCAGCTGCAAAAAGAAAACAAAAGCCTGTCATCACAGGCAAAAAACTGCCGCTTGCTCAACAACTGCGGAAAAAGGGTCGGGGAAGGTTCGAAAAGCACCGATAGAAGAAAGCTGCATTCTGTAGGCAGCGTGATAGTTCAAGGGCTAGAAGAAATTTTGGAAAGCTATGGCTTGGACTTATGCCAGTTGGTTGTAGAAGACCTTCGAGGGCTACTGCACAAAATTACTTTTTCTGACATTGACGGAATCTCCGTGGAGCGAGGAATCAAAAAAGTATACCGCAGTAATGGTAAAACTGACTATCAGGATCTTTCTTCCCCCGAGAAGAAAAGCGTCCGTGCAATCACCGCGCTCTTAGACAACCACTTTGTAAGCAATGTTTTTTGGGAAAAAATGTCTTCAGCTGTCCCTAATTTACCCTCGCTCCGTGTCATCAATTCATACAGGCAAAAGCTAGACGAAAGCACTGCTGTGTTTAAAACCTTAGGAGAAGCAGCTGGCGCTCAGGTGTCTTTTGTGCACGAACTTGAAACTGCCGTTGCGGAGTACGCAGTGAATAGAGGTATGACAGGAGAGCAGCTCAGGTCGCAGCCAATTTTGGTCAAAATAGAAGGAGATGGCTGTGTAGTCAGCACACGAACAAGCTGGACAACTCTATCTTTTCTCCTGATTGACAGCAGCCGGAGGCTGCAGAGCCATACCTTACATCGCTTGCTCGCAGTCGTCGAAGTCTCTGAAAACTATTTTCAGATTAGAGAAAGTCTGAAGGATTTGATAGACGAAGTTAACAGTGTTGTGAAAAGGGGCAGTGTCAGCTTGGAAGGACAGGAAGTTCCCGTCATAGTCTGTCTGGGCTCAGATCTAAAATTCTTGCTCATGGTTCAAGGATTGCAGTCAGTTTCTTCTAGGCACCCATGTCCTTTCTGTCGTATTAATTTAAAGGAACGAAGCAGAGCTGGGGCAAACACAAGAGGAGTGTAATAAGCCGCCTCTTCTGCGCACTCTAAAAAACATGAGGGAGGACGGCATTGTTGAAGAATTCGGAATGAAAGTCGTTCCCCTATTCAACATTGAACCTGCATTTGTGGTTCCAGGCATTGTACACTTTACACATGCGCATTAGAGTCGTTAATCGCCTGGTTGATGGATTGATTGTCGATGCAATGGACAAAGACAACCGCGATAAAGTAAAGAACTTAAACACCAAGAGCACTCACGTGGAAGCAATTGTGCAGGCAATTAATAGCTGTGGTGTAAATTTTGAACTGCGGCAGGACGAAAGAAAAGGAAAAAAATTTCACCTGTATTCAAGGAGACTCCTGCGAGCGCCGGCTCGAAATGCTGCCAGAGAGGCTCACTGGAAAACTCAGCCCGGAAACAGAAAAAAAAATCATCTCACTTTGGAAAATGCTTAGTCGCATTTTTATCATTTTGAACATAGCACGACCGGCGAAAGCATCGAGCAAGAAATAGCCAAATTACATAAAACATACTTAGAACTTGGAGAACGAGGGCATAAGGGTTACGGGGCTGAAAGAATGACGCCATATATGCATATTCTTGTCTGTCATGCCTCAAATAAGCATAAAGAATTCAAGTGTTTGGGGTGGTTTTCGACCGAAGGCATTGAGAAAAGGAATGATATTCTGAAGCATTTGCATCATGCAAGATCCAATAAATGGAATGCGGCCGCCGATGCGCTGAAGCTGGCAAAACGCCTTGAGAATAGCGCGCACGTAACAACAAGTCGAGCGTACAAAAAACACGATCGTTCATACTGGGTTGAGTATATGATTGAAGAGAGTCGCACAAATAGGGCTCGAAGCGCTCCTGAAATGGAGCGCGAGGATACACCTCCCGCTTGCATCGAGGATATGGATGCGGTTGAACTGCGGACCGAATTGAAAGCTGCTGGCATTTCAACGAAAGTAAAATCAGTTCCCAAACTGCGTGAAATGCTTCGCAAAGAAAGAAAAAAACGATGTTTTCAGCAGTCGACTTGACTTCTATTAGCAAAAATTGCCTGCAATTAGCAATTGCCTGCTCGCGATGTTCCACAAGTCTGTATGCCTCAGTTTTTATCATTTCTTACTTTTTTAATGAAATATTCATCAAAAATTTTTGTAGTGCAGTATGTGCACACTTGCAGCTTGAACGGTTTACTATGTCTCTTCACTCAATGCTAAAACTCGCATTCTCGCTGGTACGACTAAACGAGAGTGAACTGCTTTGTTTGTGCTTGTGGCGACTTATATGTGCAGTAAATGTTCTTCGTTCTTCGCCATATTTGTGATAATCTTCTTTGATGTGCAATATTTACACGCTGTATCTGTATTCATGTATGATATGTTTATATTTTTTGTGTCGCGCCACACTGTGTTGTTTTGTGTTTTTTGGGATTCATCAAGATTAGGCCAATTGTGTTTTATAATTACTGCAGTGCACTCTTGAAATGCCTTCGCAGTGCACCTCTGGCTGCCTATGTTCCCTGCGAAACGGCGCGGTTCATGTGACTTACCTCATTGTAGCGCGAATGTTGCACCTCTCCTTTCCTCACAACCAGCCTAGTGATGTGTGGCGGTTGCAAGTGGTACACGTCTATGTAGAAAGTGTAAAGTTTTGCCATACTTAATATTTACTACCGACACTTTCTCAAGCTGGTTCTGTGCATAAGTGCATTATGTATTTCTAGCAAACTGTCGAAATGTATCGTTTAGACTTTTTCTGCGCCATGATGTGATGCGATAATAAATGTATTCTGTCATGTCAAGTAAACTGCCGCTTTGATTTTTTGTACAAGTTTTTGTAGCGATTATTACGGCAGCATTTCGAGCCTTCAACGTGGCGGCGCCGTGGTGGTGGCGGCACCGCCACCCTGTGGCTGCGTTGACACCCTGTAGATGCGCCGCCACCCTGTCACGTGGTTGGTCACGTGATGCGGCTGATCACTTTGTTGGTCACGTGTTTGGTCACGTGACCAAGTTCCACTCGGGCAGCTGTAGCTATCGCGTCACTCCAGGTTTAACCAAAGCTAAACCACCGTTATTTTTTTTTGCAACTTGCACAAAAAGACAGGAACAAAGAATTGAGCAAAACACTCAACAGGTTAGGAAATTCGGTAGGCTGAAGAAGTTAAACTGAATGTACGCATTGCTACATTTAATTTTCGCTATTTTCAACTTCACTCCTGAACCTAATATGGCCTCCTTTTGGAGATTCTCATTTGCGATGGCATGTTCTATCTGCGGCCGCCTCAGCATTCACAGTTGACGGCGAGGGGACCGAATTCCCGGGGGTACTCAGCGTCGGTCGTAATCGAGTCACGTCACCATGCTGGTGAGTAACGTCATGTAGATCCGGGCGTCAGGGTACGTTAGTAAATTTCAGCTTTAACATAAGTGATGTGTCTCCACTTGGATCCCAATTTAGATCAGTTACGAAAAACAACAGAAGGAACGAAGAGGACCGGGTGGGACGCATTGCTGCCGTTATATGATCTCTTATCGTCTTTGAAACATTTGTCAGGCAGTGCTTTCAAATACGTGAAAAGGTATGTTTGGCGCATCACAGCTCCAGCTGCCGCTGAGCGAGTTCTTACAACGTGAAAAAGCAATGCTTGCTTTCCGATCCCTCATAGTTATGTCACACCCAAAAATAATTGTGGAATTTCCTTCATCACGCTTTTCCATAAGCCGTATAATATTTCCATGCGTTATGGTTTATGGTTTATCGTCCCAAAGCGACTCAGGCTATGAGGAACGCCGTAGTGAAAGACTCCGGAAATTTCGACCAGCTGAGGTTCTTTAACATGCACTGAAATCGAACAGTACACGGACCACTAGCATTTCGCCTACATCAAAATCCAAGCGCTCCATAACGATCGCAAAGTACAACATTGATGACTACACAACTCCTCATTGCGGCAGCACTATGAGCAGTACTTTTGAACAAAGAAAAGAAATCGCGCTGAAATTAAGAAATTTGGGGAACACTTAGCTCCGCCTTGTTGGTATGATGCTATAGCATTAACAGGTCTTTTCTGCGGCTTGGTGTCCTCTGCATATTTTGTATTCGAAATTTCAGGCTATTTCGCATGGTCTCATGACGTAACATTTAGCCCGGCGAGCAATGAGCACTCGACCGTATAACCAGCCAACAGCCACCCGCTAGTGCACCTCCCATCTCGGACATGTGACGGCGCTTGGTCATGTCACCAGGTATCGTAATCTAGTATCTTAACCCCGCTCAGCCACAGCGTTTAATGCCGGGATGCATGAGGCGATTTTACGGCGTGAGGCCGGCGATTTTCACCCGATGGTGAGCGCCGCCATCAATGTGGACCTACCAGATAATTTTCGCGCGTCGTCCGACGACGGTTGATGAGGTGGCGGCTGACGCGAGCGAATAGGTGCGCAGAAAGCCCGCTCTTTTCCGATATGACTGCTTGCGCACGTCGCCGTCGACGATGCCGCCATGGCCAACGAGCACGTGGCGACTTGGGGGGCGGGCATTGAAACGTGACTGTCTTGAAGATAAACGATTCATCAAGCATAGCATGTCTTTTTTTTTATAGGGACATGAATTACTGTCGTACGAAAATGGGCGCGCGCGTTTCTTCAAAACCGGTGGAAGAAAACCACGCGCGCAAAAAGCCTGTGTTGTCTCGAGCGTGTGGTTCTCGATATCTGGACATGTTCATGAGGAGTAATGTGATGAAAAAAAAGTCCGAGGGATCTGGTTGCATGTTACATTCTCGAATTTCCTGTTTACATTATCCCTACGTCATAAGACAGGCCGGTGATCAGCCATGGAACTTAAAAGCTTCACATCCTGAGCCGGCCCTCGCCCTCCTAACCAAGCCAAACTTGCGACAAGCCAAGTGGGAGCTCCGCGTTTTTGCGCCACTGCATGCAATGGACTCTACCGTGGCGCGCGCGCGCACACCCACACACTCAGCCCAACACACACACACACACATGCAGAAAAAGGCAGTGAACTAGGGCGCCAGAAAGTCACGTGCATGCAGGTACAATTCCTATACAAGCGCATCCCGAAAATGGTTACACGTTTAAATGGTATTATTCAATAATTTGTACGCTGAGCAACCTGTCACCATACTTGTGTATAAATGCAGGAAACACATGTGTGCAAGCAGCCTAGGTAAAATGATCAGCGCCGTTCGTAAGTAGAAGGCAGCATATTTTTCATTTTTGCGAAAGCATAGCAGCTCATAAGGAGGAAAATCAGGCGTTGTCCTCCCCAGAGGTTTGGAAAAACCACGTGACCTAATCAGAAAAAGAAAAATTAAGTTTCGTAAATAAAATACTTTCCGAAGTGGGTTCCGCATCCACGAAGGGAACCCGCCGCATTGGCTCAGTGGATAAGGCGCGATGTCAGTGCACGCTAAACATCCCCAGGTGGTCTAAATTATTCCAGAACGCTCCACTACGGCACCTTTTTCTTCTTTTTTTTTTCACTCCCTCCATTTTCCCTTTACGGCGCGGTTCAGGTGTCAGCCGATATGAAAGACAGATACTGCGCCATTTCCTTTCTCAAAAAACCAATTTTCAATGTTTACTTTCACCCGCCGCGGTGGCTCAGTGGTTAGGGCGCTCGACTACTGATCCGGAGTTCCCGGGTTCGAACCCGACCGCGGCGGCTGCGTTTTTATGGAGGAAAAACGCTAAGGCGCCCGTGTGCTGTGCGATGTCAGTGCACGTTAAAGATCCCCAGGTGGTCGAAATTATTCCGGAGCCCTCCACTACGGCACCTCTTCCTTTCTTCTTTCACTCCCGCCTTTATCCCTTCCTTTACGGCGCGGTTCAGGTGTCCAACGATATATGAGACAGATACTGCGCCATTTCCTTTCCCCAAAAACCAATTATTATTATTAATGTTTACTTTCAAGGTTAGTTTCTAAAACAGGTTTTGAGGAAAGGAAATGGCGCAGTAACTGTCTCACATATATCGGTGGACGCTCGAACCACGCCGTGAGAGGACTGACCTCTGGCCCACTTGAAGGTCAAAACCGTAAGCAGCGCGAAATCGTTACGAAGTAGCATAGTGAAGCTTTCGCATCAAAAGTGAAGGAAAATAATGTTGCCGGCCGTGGCAATTGCTATCTAATATCTTAACCACCCGAGCTGCAGCCGGCGGAGGAGAAAGGGAAATGATATCGAGGAGAAATATAAAGGGGAGCGATAGCAAGGAAGCACAGGATCGAGTATTCGGGTGTGACTCAATCCCCGGTCCGCTTTCGAAGGGGGATGCCATTCACATACCTGGCTTAATATCTCATATGGGCCCTTGAGGCTTGGGTGTTACGCATATTTTTGAAAGTATGGCGGAGTGCTTGGCGTAACGCACTCTGGCACAGGTCAGCCCGGTATTGCACTGCCTCCGGGATAGGCCCGTGGCCTACGGGCTATTGCGCGCGCTTTTCTTCTGTCTCTTTACTCCCATCTTTCACCTCCTACTATCAGCACGCAGGCAGCTGGGCGTGGCTCCGCATTGAGCCAGTAAGCAAGCCCGTGCTTTTCCTTTCGTCCTTCTGTCGACAACTCAACCCGAAAAAAGGAAGCACAGGGGCTCGAGCTGGGTATGGGTATCGTCGCCTTCATCAACTTCCATTCGGGCGGCGTGAACTGATCAGCTTGGCTGGCCATTGCATTAGAGCAGCACGCCATCGCCGCAGCCGAACACCACGCTGCAAGCTTTCTCCTTCACAGCTCGTCAGTAGACTTAATTGTTGTCCGTAATTTTTTTCCCCGTTGCGAAAAAACTTGACAATTATGGTGAGTCAGGTTATATCTGCAACCTCTTTCGAAAAAATAAAAACACTGACGTGTAAACAAATGCGCAACACAAGGTTCTTACTGATGCTTATACGGCCGCTAGTTCTGTTCTGTCACCAGTCATCAGATTTTCTGTACAGCAAAACACCATTTACCATGAAGACACAGACCGTCCCACGGGGAGAAGTTGGGTGCAGCGCTAAAAAAATTCTATTCCACGCATTATGCTCTGGACTCACTGAGTGATAGCTGGGCCTTGGCACAATTCTGGAAAGTTTAGCCATATCTTGTGTGATGTGCATATATACCGCCAGTAGTTTTTGACAAATGGCCCCTCAAAGTCGGACAAAGACGGGGCGTGTACACCGCTTCAACCCCAACCCGACTTCTTTCTTTTCTTGCACCGCAGTAAAGGAGCAGACTAGGGGAGCCGCACAGTCAGCCCGTTTCGAACACGCTGGGTGGAAAAAAAAAACAGAAACGTGAAGGGTGCCCCCATCCCGAGGAGCTTGGCTTGAGGGGAGGACACACAAAGCGGACAATGGGCGAAGCTTACTAGCGTCTCTCTCTCAAACCGGGAGGAAGAATGTAAGAGAAGGAGGAGGAGCTCAACTTCATGCGGCCCGTGGTGGCGGCGTTGTGAACTAGGAGCGGATGAACCAGAATCCTGGCCATGAGAGTAAACGAACTAGAAAATTGACAAGCAAATATCTGGACAGCAGTAGGGGGAAAATCAGCAATTATAGGTTAAGAAAAAGGTGACAGAAACCGAGAGAGCTTTGTAGAAAACAGGAATGCTGACAAAATAGGCACTTGGAACATACAGAGCATTAAGCAGGAAATTGTCAAAGAAAGAATCTCTGATAATTGTAGAGGAGGCTCTTTGTTGTTTGAGGCCAGGACGGGAGGTTTGCGGACTAAGACATATAGAGTCAGGTACCACAAGATAGACACGTCGTGCGTTGCGTGCGGAGAGGAGGAAGAAACGGCTGAACACTTGATGCTTTTCTGTAATGGGCTTCAGCCTGCAGTGAAAGCAGAGGGACTGATTTTTCCAAAGCATTGGGGTTTGGTCAGTGAAGGAAAATTATATTTTAAGCGGATAGAAGTAACCAAGCGAAGGTTATCAGATTGGTGGCTAAAATCAATACAAGAGAAATTTCACAAGTCATGGCTAGGTGGCTTTAACCACCACCCGATTTAAAGGGTTCAGCCTTATCCATCCATCCATCCATCCATCCATCCATCCATCCATCCATCCATCCATCCATCCATCCATCCATCCATCCATCCATCCATCCATCCATCCATCCATCCATCCATCCATCCATCCATTCATCGGCCCATCCGTCAATCCGTCCGTCTGTCCATCCATCCATCCATCCATCCATCCATCCATCCATCCATCCATCCATCCATCCATCCATCCATCCATCCATCCATCCATCCATCCATCCACCCATCCATCCATCCATCCATCCATCCATCCATCCATCCATCCATCCATCCATCCATCCATCCATCCATCCATCCATCCATCCATCCATCCATCCATCCATCCATCCATCCCTCCATCCGTCCGTCCGTCCGTCCGTCCGTCCGTCCGTCCGTCCATCCATCCATCCATCCATCCATCCATCCATCCATCCGTCCGTCCGTCCGTCCGTCCGTCCATCCATCCATCCATCCATCCATCCATCCATCCATCCATCCATCCATCCATCCATCCATCCATCCATCCATCCATCCATCCATCCATCCATCCATCGTATTCATACAAAGGGTACATTCATACAAAGGGCCCTATGGGCCATGTACATCTGATATCTAAATATAAGATTTTTTAGTACGCGAATGTGCTGAATCCCATAGATGAAAATTGGTATTCCGAAGATGATTTGATCTGATTAGATATACAGCAAAACATTACTTCTTTTGTTTAAAGTTCCAGAGACATCATGAAGTTCAATTTTGGGGCAACATTGCACTCGTGTTCATATATAAATGTTAAATGCACCAAAACATCGAATGCAACAGAAAATTCCCGTCGCGTTTTTTATGGGGCCACGAAAAACAACAGCCAGGAAACGTAGTAGCCGAATGTTCAGCGTGAAAAAATTATGCAACGTTTCCTGCAGTTTTTCATTATTGTGACATATGTACCATAAGTTTCTCTGCAATTTTGCAAAGCTGTGTGGTTCTCACGATCGTTATGCATATGTAGAAAGCTTCAGAAACGCACTGAGCCACCGGGGTGGATGAGTGGTTATGGCGCTTGGCTGCTGTCCCGAAAGACGCGGGTTCGATCCCGGCCGCGGCGGTTGAATTTCGATGGAGGCGAAATTCTAGAGGCCCGTGTACAATGCGATGTCAGCGCACGTTAAAGAACCACAGGTGATCGGAATTCCCGGAGCCCTTCACTACGGCGTCTCTCATAGCCTGAGTCGCTTTGGGACGTTAAACCCCCATAAACCAAACCAAACCAATCAGAAACGCACTGCCATGAGCCTCGGTTAGCCTGAGCAGCTGTCTGTGGAAGGGATTTAGCAGTGAAAAGGGAGCATGCCTAGAGCGTGCGGAGATGCGGTACGCGTGCCTTTCTTCACTGCTATCGCGGTGGTCGCATTAATCCGATAGAATGATTGTGTATTGGAACCTAGAAATTTTTTATTTTAAGGTGCAGGTGACAAGAATATAGCGGATGACAGAAACAAAATTGTTGAAGATAACCCACGCAATCGCATTTTGTACAGCGCTGTGTGTGCCATCTGCCGCTGCATAGTTTCCTTTTCGTGCTGTCGTTCGTGCTAGCGTCGCAGCGGCGATGTAACTGTGCCAAGAGACGCAAAAAAAAAACACATTGTCTGTAAGTGTGTCGGCTTTGGCCTTTGAGATTCCTTTCAGAAGTCGCCGAACGCAGCGGCGAAGAAGCGCCTATGTTGAGTAAGTGTATAGTCTCGCTTTTTTTTGGCCAGCGTCGTCATTACGCTCACATTGAAAGAATTCTGGGACGGTTTAAACTACCTTCGTGAGATGACTTTCGGGACGTACGACAAGGGAATTATGCAACAATTGCATTATGTAACAAATATAGGCGATCGAGTTCCAGTTTTAGGGGCTTCTGTGGAAGCAGGACTATCTTACTCGTATGAAAAAAAAAGTAGCAGCGGGAAAAACGCCGCAACAGCGGGGTTCGGCTGGATGTTTGTTTGCAAAAGGGAAATCAATCCTGCCTCTTTTCATTTCGACGTCTAGAAGCGCCAGCTGCGGAATTCCATCTCGTATCGATATCACCGTTTTGCTGTGCCACATGTAAGCACCATGATTTGCGCGTTCAGTGGTAAAACATTTTATGCGCGATCCTTCCTCAAACACGCGCTCGCACAGTGAACTCTCGTTGTTTCGTGCTCGCTTTTGTAGCTCAAACTTTCGGTGAATCTAATTTGAACAGAATTAAGAGCGCCAAGAGTAGTCGCGTGTGTGCGGTGGTGGTTTTGCAGCCGTGCTTCCTTTGAACGGTTTTATGTATAAATTGGTCGCTATTACAAACTTTTGAGATTCTGAGTTTTTTTAAGATAGAGACAATATATCCAAGCATCATTACGTTTAGGGACAATATGCGCGCGCGCCATAGATCGGAAATAAATATATATGGCCACGTACCAATGGTCAGACATTCGACGCCTCGATTCTTCAAACTATTATGCGACCGAAATGTTTTTCAAACTATGCTGATTATAAACGAAGGGTCAGGGTACCGAAAAATAATTCTTTAAACATTAAATTAAGAGAGCCCGACCAGAAGTGCTTGTACGGGTCTTTTCATTCTTACGCGACCGCGCATGAGCACTGACAGCATTAATAGCGGCGCCTCATGAATTACACTCGATCCGCCCCGCATGTGCTATAATAAACTGGTCCACACGTCGTGACAGCAACAGGAGCGCAGCTGGGGAAGAAATTGCACTTTGAATGCACCGTGTGACTGGGGTAGTACACGAGTGGTTCTCCACGACGGCCGCATGCAGCACGCTGCATTGCCATGCTTCATCGGTCAGGACAGGTAAGCTGTACGGCCGTTGCTTACGCTTATATTACCTGCAGCTTTGTCGTTTTGAAATACGCGATTTTGACGGAGCGAAGTGCCAGTTTGTAAATACCGCAGGTTTGAATTAAGCGATTTTCCTGTCTGTGTACACTACGCACCTTACATACCTCTCTGGCAGTAATGGCCCTCAGCAGCTGAGAAAAATTTGAACAAAAAAAATATTCTGTCATTAACAGGTGATGCGAATTCACACAGCCACTTAACTCAGGCCACTGTCCTGCTCGAGGAAAGATAGGACACAACACTATGAGAATAATATAAATTACATTTATCAAATACTTAGGGCCTCTTATTAGCAGCTAAAGCCTGATATTACCCAGTTTGTTCACCCGAAGCATGAATCATGAAAACCAAGTTAAACCCAATTCCTGCTCACAAAGAGCCTTCAAGAGAAATGTAGTTCTCCAGTGCAACAGTCTGAAGCTACCGTATAGAAACTGGCAGATGTTTTGAACCTGAAGGCAATGGTTAAAGTGGCCAGTGATCGTTTTCATGCCATATTGCACGGCATGAATTACAGTGGAAGACATCATTTTCTTTATGCTCTTTTACAGTGTGCAGTTTCGGGTAATATCAATTTCACAAACTGCCAGCAAGAGCCCAGTGCTGCAGAATCCGCTTCGTTTGCATGGAGTTGCATTCCCAGTAGCACTGCTAGGACAGATATCTTGCTTTTGTAAAATATCTACAAAGAACATTCAATTAAACAGGTCACGATTACAATATTCAGCAAGAGCTTCCGTAGCACTGTCAATGCTCAAGTTCTGAATAAGGTGGTGGTATGTGTATAAGCATCCTACTGAGTGATGATGCAATTAGAAAAGTGCTACCCACTTGTAAAGAAGTTGATACTGGCCACTCCTATGATTAAAAGTAGACACGTGCAGTGCTCACAATCATCCTGTTTATTTTGCTGATTTACTTTTTCAGTGGGCTTCAGCACCCTATTAGCAGTTGTCTGAAAGCAGTATGTTGGTGAGCCGCCGCGGTGGCTGAGTGGTTATGGCGCTCGTCTGCAGGCCTGAAAGACGCGGGTGCGATCCCGGCCGCGGCGGTCAAATTTTAATGGAGGCGAAATTCTAGAGGCCTGTGTACTGCGCCATGTCAGTGCAAGTTAAAAAACCCCAGGTGGTCCAAATTCCCGGAGCCCTTCACTACGGCGTCTATCATAACTTGAGTCGCTTTGGGACGTTAAACCCTCATAAACCAAACCGAGTATGTTGATAGAAACTGAGTGGTGGCTGGGTATGGTCTTAAAAAATCTGCTTTGTAACACGGTTTTCCTATAGGGCCAACGAAGTTGTTACGCAATTATTCATATGCTTCATTAATTGCTGACAACGCGTGTCGGTAGGAATACATAATTTGGCACGAAAGTCCTTGCGGACCTGGGCCTAATGCGACTCCGCTTGCACGCCAAGGTGCAGACTTGTGGGCACAATCTTGAGCCAGTTGCCTGGAACGGAAAATAGGTGCCTTGTACAAGAGAATGCCCCGCCATGCAAGGTCGGCTGCTGCAGTCCATCCACTAGCGTCAGTCATACACTGGGTTGGATGACATGAAAAGAGAAAAAGTATGCAACTCAGAACAATAAAATGCAACTAATAAACCACTAAGAGAAACACACAAACAAATACACAAAAATGGAATGCATGAAAACGAGAAAAAAGATAAGGACATCTCCCAACACACATTAGCAGCAGCCCACGCAATCCTGTAGTGGCATTACGTATGGACATTAGAAAGATCCTCCCAAAAACGATAAAAGGAACAATGTTCAAGATGTGCCGGAGAAACCAAACACAAAAAGAAGTGTGTGCGATGCAGAGACCAAGAATGAATGAAGATAGTCAAAACAAACAACGAAACGGTTTCTAAAAGGTGTCTGACGCTGGCACATAGGAGGTCACAAGCTCCACAAGCTCCATGTGCTAAACCTTAAACGAGCGGAGACAGCAAATTTTTGGATAGAGTGTTCTTAGTTTCAAACATTGCATGCTGCCACCAGGCGCGTGATACGTACTCCGCGATTCATATGTGTGCATTAAATATTATCACTTTATTTATACCCAGCGATTTCGGGTGGTGAGTGTTGGGGTGCGTTATGACGTCAGTCCCCAGGAAGAGCAGCAACCCTGGTCATCTGGGCTCCAAAAGTAGCGACACAGGGACCGCTGTGTCGTCTGCTCTCGTACGCATGCTCTCTATAGGAGGGCCTTTCGCAATGCCGGCCGTTACAGTGATGTGCTTTATTTTCAAGTAGCTCAAATACCAACACAGATATATGCAATTACAATACAAACATGTGTCCAGGAAATTCAGTGATGAAAAGAAACATTTAACACAAATTTTTATTCCTCCTCAGCATTTACCACATCCTAAAGCTTTTTGAGCATCTCATTGAATGAGGGGAAATCATGTAGAAGGGCTCAATTTGTCTGAAACATAATTGGGTTCAGGAAGAGACATGACAGATTGACTTTGTAAGCTGCCGAACAACAATCTTTCGGTTTTTTACTTCTCGACCTTTTGGCGAAGATCATAGCCTTGAAGTGTGGCCCTGTGGTATAGCATTCGCCACGCTTTCGGGAGGTGCTGGGTTCGATTCCTACTGCCGCCGGGTACCCAACGGATTTTAATGGGTACAAGAATTCCCCCGGCCTGGTGCTCGGCTCATCTAGGGCGTGATGCTTGGGAAAAGGGTCTTCGACCAAACCGTTGCCTTGATGGATCAGAGTTAAGTTCCGCCATCAAGCAACCCTAAATCCGCCTCGTGCAGTAGAAGCCCATCCCTTTTTTTTACCAGTCGTGCACACCTGCCGATGCGTGCGAGCCAGCCACAACAAGAGCGAGCAAATCCCGCTGCAATTTGCTTGAAGGGGGTTTTAATGAGGGGGTGCTAAGGCACATTTCTCGTGAGGCTTGGGAAGTGAACGTTTCATGAACGTTGTAAGCTTTGTAACTGGCACAAGGCGCGAGTTTTGGACTGCGGGTTTTAACCACGTGGAGTCGTTTTTGTGCACACATTTGATGAAAATTTTGAGGCGCAGGCTATCCTTTCCATGCGGTGCACCCCTGTAGAGCGGAGGACTGGGCCGGGGACCACCTGCTCCCATTGAATTAACTGTCTGGGTACACCAAAGGCCGCGGGAATCGAACCCACGATCTCCCGTAGCCGAGGCGTTCACTCAAGCACGAGGCCTTCACTGCGAAGGAGATCCTCTTCTGTTCACAGTTCAGACACTGATAAGGCGTATGACGTGATGTGGCATTGTTTAGAAACATAAAATGACACGAAAAATCGATGAACAGCAGTTTAAGATACAACAAGAATGAGAGCATTAACAAGATGACCTCTTCCACGCTCCCTTGTGACTCCTCCAGCTGTGGAATGCTGCCCCAGATGCAACATTTTTGACGCGATATGGCCCGTCTAGCTCTTCTGTATTGGTTTCACCACACTAGAATCCGTGGCCGTAATAGACACACAGATGGTGGCACATTTGAAATAATAATCTGTGTTGAAATTTAAGCAGATGTTTTCCTTCTCACCAGAAGAAAAGTGCTTGTGCGATCCAGACTCTTAGACTTGGAAGTTTGCTTAAGATAGACTCACAAGTTTTTGCTTTCTTTTAGTGGTTTACAAGAGTGGCAGCCATAAGGGCTGTCACTACATTTGCTTTCACAGAAGAAATAAACAAATCTACTTCGAGAAAATTAAGGAAAATATCTAAAGGGAACACTCTGCATGCTTGCAGTGGCTTCATACACTGCTCATTGTACTGCAAAATAATATTGCAGGCTTCCAAGAAGGAACACTTGAATAAGAGGTCTGAAAAAGGTTGGTTTACTGATCAGTGAGAAGCACTGACTTTTAATGCCTTTCCAGTGAAGGCACACTCTGGCATCTCTTTGGACAGCAGCAGTGGCACGGGACAAGCACCAAACGATTTCCACAAAAGGTAACAGCTTTTTATGACCTCGTCATCACAACTCGAACCACAGATAAACCATCTTCTATAAATTTTTTTGTTTCTGCAATAGCCTACAAGACTGACGAGGCCTGAGAGCAAGATTTTTAGATCGATTTTAGTGCAATGCAAGGGCAGCGTGGCACCTCGCATCAGTACACTGAAAGTGCAGGAAACCTGCACATTACTATGACTACGGCTTATTCCACAGAAAATACTTTTCAAATTAGCTGTGTCTATTCTTATGCAACAGCCCAGATTTAATAGGTGTGGCAACAGGTACAGAACCAACCAGTATATACAATGCTCACTTAATCGAAGACAAGAAAAGACAGCTGAAACAGACAGGCTGCCATGACTTATCCTCGCTAGAAGCAAAAATATGCCTTTCCAATGAGAACGGATCGTGTGCTGGACACTCACAGTACCGTTAAAGCTCGCCGTAGATGACCCGCAGCCTGCGCAGCGACTGCGGTTATGACTGCTGCTGCAGGTGATGAAGGTTCGAGCCACGTTGGCCGTGACACCACCTTTAGCAGGCACCGAGATTGTCCGACACTGGGGCTTCGCCCGCGAGGGGCGCAGCGGGTTTTACGAGCTTCTCCCAAGCGAACACCCCTAATGAAAGCCGGGCGCCAGGCCGGGGGACGCTTGTACCCATTTTTACCGGTGGGTGTCCGGCGGTGGGATTCGAACCGACCACCTCCCGCAGCCGAGACGGGCGCCCAACCCACTAGCCCACGGCCCTTCGCTATTTCCGTCCGTCCTTTTCCTGGACATGGCCACTTTATTGATGGTATCCCTCACAATTCCCCGTAATCTATCCAAGTAAACGAACTTCCTCTGACAATTCCAGGTTGCCAGACAGCCCTTAAAACCGTCACAGCGCTTCGAAGAAATACAGTAGAGCCTTGCTTTTCTCTTCGTGTTCGTGTAGTCTGTAGTTTCATAAAACCAAACATTATGCATGTTGCGCTATTTCATTAACAATGCATATCCTGGATAACTTTTTGAAACCATTCCCTGGCATACATGTCCATAATTTAGCCAAATTTTGACCATATGATGCATTCAGAGACCAAAAGAAAATGCCAGCCAAGCTAGTCATCATTTTTGATGCTTTGCCCAAAATCACCTGAGCACTGCGAAGACGCCGGTGCTGCTCTGCACAAGGAAAAGAAGTCAAAACATCTAAAGAGCAGCTGCGGCTCCTCCGCAGTGCACAAATGTAAAGAGACAAAGTATCTGAAAGCGCCAAGAAACAGTTGACGGATTGGACGTGTCTTGAAACTTCAGCTCCATGGAAAACGAAAATATAAAAAGAACTTACAAGAGATACAAATGGAACATTTCTAAAGTTGTTCCAGCACATTCGCAAAAGTTTTAATGAAGTGAAAGGTTCAATATATGCCAGGGACTAGGAAATGACGCAAAACATGGACATAGAGACAATCACGTGCAGATCAGCAAGCAAATTTTTCGAAGTTGATAATTCAAGCTTGTTGGATAATACACCGCATTCATAACATCCAAAAAAGGAGGTAAGAGGGAGGAGACAAAATATAAAAGGGAAGGTGGCACAAGCCTTTGCCTTAAAAATGCAAAAGACCTTGTCTCGTCAGGATTTGTCAGGATTTTGCATTCATTAAAAAGCAGTGTGCAATCACCTTGAATTCAGTATGCAGCCGACATGGCAGTAATTAAATGACTTTCTCGGTAATTTCTAAAGAATTTCATTACTTTTGTGGCCTGATAATTTAGTAATGTAATGAACTACTTTCAAGCAGAAATTTCACTGAAAAGTAATTTACTACTAGCGATATTACTTTTGCTGCCGAACGAGTCCATGCTTCTCATATCTGCCATGCTTTGGCCTCGCGTTTATGGAGCTGAGCATCTACAAAGCAAAAATGCAGTTTTTGGGAGTTTCACGTCCCAAAGCAATGGACTCCGGCTATGAGAGACGTCATAGTTAAGGGCTTCAGAAATTTAGACCTCCTGGGGTTCTTTAACATGCACTGACATCGCACAGTGCAGGAGGCTCTAGCATTTCACCTCCACCGAAATTAGACTGCCGCGGCCGGGATAAAACCAGAGTGTTTCGGATCAACACCCGAGCACCATATAACCAATGAGCCACCGAGGTGACTCCCAAAGCAAGAATAAATTACGGAGGGCACAAGAGACTACTTCCATGGTTTGAAGGCGAAAAAATTCACTTTTTAAGTTATATTGTTTCCTTCCTTTCTAACGACACACCTACTCATTAGCATACAGTCATACGGCAAGACATAAATTAAATGAATCATTACCCGCCAAGAAGAAACGCGGTTTTGTGGCTCATGGGTAGCCTCGCATTCTGAAGGCCCTTGGTTCAATTCTCTGCACCTTAGGAAGAAATTTTTTCTTTGCTGATGACGTCATTGGGCGTTGTGGATTGGGGGTTAGGTATCGACGTCAATGTGCCATATAAGGCGTTCCTGTTAAAAGCGCGTAACCATTTAGCACTCCAGGGAAGTGGCGCACGCGGACGAGAAGTGATGTGCGTGCAGGTATCAGCCCTGCCTTCGTGAAAAGTCGGCATATCAGTCACAGGACTGCTACGCACCTTCCTGCACAGCATACGGTCTCACATACAAACGAGTACCAGAAGAGCTCCATGGCCAAGGCATGCCATATGGTACCTTCGCGAAGACGCAGTGCCAGTGCTTGAGCAAGAGCTTTGACGTCGCCGCACTGAAAAGAAGTCTCAACTAACACGTCAAAGAAAGTTGGTTGTGAGTTGTCGGCTTTTTGTGGCCTCATTTGAGGTCCTATTTTTAACACAAGGGCAACACAGGCTACAGCGTCACAGCGACATGCAATTTATTTACACCAACTTGCCTCCAGAACGAATCAATTGAACAGCAGAATTGGCAGTTTCTCTGCGCCCCTATGCACTTATGGGATGATGAGCGTGAATACGCAGTCAATGCACTCCCGCTGTTTACGCGGATAACACATTCTTTGAAATCAGGATGTTGGAACCATATTAAACTTTGAAAGGTGCGCTTCTGATTGAAGAGTCATATGAGAAAGACCTCATTTACATCAGCAAAGCGGCTGTTCAAATTTACTAAACCGGGGCAAAATTTCTGACGCCCATTTTCAAGCTCAGTGACGCTGCAAACAAAAACTCTAGAAATTCTGCACAAGCTCTGCCTAATGCGCAACATTTTAGTATCGAATGAAAGAGGTAATTTTCAATAAATAACGTTGTAATGTAATGTCATTACTTTTTGAGACCAGTAATTTGCAATGTAATTTAATTACTTCTGTGAGATTTCGAGGAAAGTAATTACTACTTGAATTTAATTACTTTTCAAAAGTAGTTTTCCATGTATGGTTTTCCATGTATCGCACAGTACACAGGCCTCTGGAATTTCCCCGCCAACGAAATTTGACCCCCCCCCCCCCCCGCATTCGGGATCCAACCCACGTATTTGGGGTGAGCAGCCGAGAGCCATAACCACTGAGCCACCGCAGTGGCGTCATTAGATTACAAAGAAGAAAAAAGGCACCCAAAAGATAGTTGTCTAGGCTTCCTTAAAGAACACCGGGTGATCAAAATTTCGAGAGCCCTTCACTACGGTGTCTTTCACAGGCTGAGTTGCTTTGGGAGGTTAAACCCCATAAACCATAACCTTACAGCGAATAACTGTCATTTCATTAATTAACTTGTGCCATTACTTCTCTTCTGCGACCTACACATGGAGGAGGTGAATGACTGTTTTAGTCGTCATAACGAAAACGTAAGAGCTCACTGAGCGCATGGGCAGCATTTCAGTGCTAATTCGTAAGTCGCCTGTGTGTATACAAGCAACGTTTTGTTTTCTTCTGTGAAACGACGATTTCCTAGAGCAGGTTCATGGTAAAACTTCATTGCGATTTGTTGCTTGAAAATTCTTCCAAGCGGTCCGGGAGTTTGGTGGTAGTAGGTGTCGGCGGCATGCTGTTGGGTCCAATTTCGTGAATACAGCAAGGCTATCAGACAATTGGGCCTGCACTGGACTATTCTTTTGGAAGCGTCCAGTTCCAAGCTGCATTTGAACTGCCTGAACTGACGCTGGCGGCACCACCACGGAACTTCAGAGAATTAGTGCAGAGAGTGCAGCCAAATCAAAGAAACCTATCATGACCACAATCATAACAAAGTGGTTCTTTGGGCTTGTTGGTATAGCATATTAAAAGACATAGCTGAGCACAACAGGACCAAAGAAAGGGCAACACAGGATGAGCGCTCTCCTTTGTGCTCCTTTTCTCTGTCCCATTGTGCTGTGCTGTGTTCTTATATCACCACAATGACCTTTTCGAACCCGACCGTGGCGGCTGCGTTTTTATGGAGGAAAAACGCTAAGGCGCCCGTGTGCTGTGCGATGTCAGTGCACGTTAAAGATCCCCAGGTGGTCGAAATTATTCCGTAGCCCTCCACTACGGCCCCTCCTTCTTCCTTTCTTCTTTCACTCCCTCCCTTATCCCTTCCCTAACGGCGCGGTTCAGGTGTCCAACGATATATGAGACAGATACTGCGCCATTTCCTTTCCCCCAAAAAGCAATTATTATTATCACAATGACCTGTCACAAACTGCAACAGTGCCTTGTGAGCTTTATGCATCTCACAAATAAGGGTTCGCATTATTTCTCGTATTTCACTCACTGCTCCATTATGATGCCAATAA
Organism: Amblyomma americanum; assembly: GCF_052857255.1. NCBI lineage: Eukaryota > Metazoa > Arthropoda > Arachnida > Ixodida > Ixodidae > Amblyomma > Amblyomma americanum. Next base: position 26,263,068 of record NC_135505.1, read on the forward strand.
TAATAATAATAATAATAATAATAATAATAATAATAATAATAATAATAATAATAATAATAATAATAATAATAATAATAATAATTGTTTTTTTGGGAAAGTAAATGGCGCAGTATCTGTCTCATATATCGTTGGACACCTGAACCGCGCCGTAAGGGAAGAGATAAAGGAGGGAGTGAAAGAAGAAAGGAAGTAGAGGTGCCGTAGTGGAGGGCTCCGGAATAATTTCGACCACCTGGGGATCTTTAACGTGCACTGACATCGCACAGCACACGGGCGCCTTAGCGTTTTTCCTCCATAAAAACGCAGCCGCCGCGGTCGGGTGCCAACAAAAAAAATTATTTTATGATTTTTTGCATCTGCTAATTCTTTTTTACAATTGTTCTTACAGGTCAAGTCCACAGTCTCTGACTTTGGGACCTCCTTCTGTATTCCAGTGTTTTTCTAACCTTGTACCATAAACATGCAATAAACGAACCTTGAACCTTGAACAAGCTTCTAAACAGTCAAAGGACATCAAGCACATTGTCCCCAATGTTCATCTCTTTAAGGCCTCTTTATAGCATCAGCTGTAAAAAGGCCTTTAAGCTTAGAGGCCTTAAAAGGAAGCTTGCTTTTTCAGTCGCCTCATGCGCTCAATGCTACTTGGCTACCTAGGTGCAAACACCTTCTCCACGTAAAACTGATCCTCGGTGCAGGTAGCAAAGCACTCGTTTTAAAATTCTCAGAGAAGGTGCAGGGCTCACCTCGAGGCGCCTTAAAGCCCGTGCTAGCATTTTAACGTCTCATTTTTCAGCCTCTGCGCCAGCAAGCGAACGCCGGACTCGAAGAAGGAATCGTGAAGGTGAGTGCATGCCAAAAAACTGCCTGTCAGTTTTTAAAGTGCTGTTTTCTTAAATAAATAGGAATTTAAAAGAATAACATGTTTCGCGCTGCAGACACCAAAGCGTAAGCGCTTATCTCGCCGCAATTTGTGCACCTGTTTTAGAAAGCGGCTCGGTATGGGGCCAATTGTTACGCCGGAGTATAAACCCGCATTAACAGAGCCTGTCGATAGACGGCCGATAGGATTTGTATTGCCTACTGACTGTTCTCTACGGTTTGTCTATAGAGAATTTAGACTTTACAGAGAAAACTCTATAGACAGACTATGGACTATCTTAAGATACTTTTGCAAAGGCTGGACGTCCTGCCGGCACCCTGGTCCTATTTAGTTCCTGTTATTCCAGCTTTTCAGCTTCCTAGGTCTCCTTGGCTACCGTAAGACCTGGAAGAGTCAGCCCGTCCGCCAGTTCTCTGCTAATTAGATAGTTTTGTCGGCTGCCCTCGTCCCATTTGCGCTTTAGTTAGGGACACTCTGCCGCATAACGCGATAGTGGTAAAGGCCCCGTTTCCTAGAAAATTCGGTGTTGCCGTTTCTCCGTTGTGAGCGAATGACGGGCTTGGCTCAGGCAAGTGCTCCTCAGAGAGCAATCTAGGAGACATCTGGGCCACCTAAGTCACGTGACCTTGAGCCGTCACCGCAACCTGCCCACTTGCAAATGATCAAGCTGCCCACCACGGCTGGTGGAAGCTACAAGAATGATTGCTCGCTCGTGAAGAGCAGCCTTGGTCGCACAAGGCCCACCGCTGGCACCACCTGCCATCGCAGGGCCGCGGCGCATCGCTTAACCGCAACACCACTGCGCCAGAAGTGGTATGAGGACTTCCAAGAATTTACGACTGTGAAGTAGAGAGTGACCTTCATGGTTTGGTTTGGTTTGGTTTACGGGGGTTTAACGTCCCAAAGCGACTCAGGCCATTAGGGACGGCGTAGTGAAAGGCTCCGCCAATTTCGACCACCTGCGGTTCATTAACGTGCACGGACACCGCAAAGTTCACGGGCCTCTAGAATTTCGCCTCCGTCGAAATTCGACCGCCGCGGCTGGGATCGAAACCGGGTCTTTCGGGTCAGCAGACAAGCGCCATAGCAACAGAGCCGCCGCGGCGGCTGAGAGTCAACTTCTCTACATATCCGAAATATACCACTACGTTATTTGGGCATGCCCTTGGGGCGGAGCTTAATTGTCCCTCCCATTTTTTTCGATTCATTTAACTTTATACTCACACGTACTTGTGTCATTTGAGACAAGTTGCAGGCTGCTAATCACCGGTTTTCGATTGTTCATTCCCATTTTATTCAACAGGTCCACGTAAAAAGACGACATCCTCTTTGAGCACATAGCATGCCTAGAAATCAACGCCGGGTTCTCCTCTGGCCGGTATCTTGAGCGCTGTCCCATTAATAAGAAAAAACCGTAGGCCTATTTACTAGAATAGGAGGAGGAGGAGGAAAAATATTTATTCAGAGCATAAAAACTGGGGTTCAGTACCCATGGGTCGCCATCATAATCAGGCTCCTCTCAACCAGCGATTTCTGGTCGAGGGGGCTGTGGCTATGAAGGGTTGTCTCCCAGCGCTCATAAGTCGGATCGGGATTGCTGTCCAAGTCTGGGTTTTCTTGACATTCCCGAACCGCGTGAAAGAGTGTGCCAACTGCTCCACAGAAGGGGCAGGACGAATTGTAGGTGTCTGGGTACCATTTACTCATTAGGTAAGGATTGGGCAGAGTATTAGTTTGTATTCGCCTGATTACGTGCTCTTCACATTTACTTAGGGTTTTGTGAGGAAGAGGATATTTCCTTCTTGTGATCTTAGAGCACTCCGTAATTTCTGCGTAGCTAAGTAAGGGTGAAGGGTTGTCAACTGTGTCAGAGAGAGGCTGCGTGCCAGATGTTCGGAGGAGGAGAGCTCGAGCAGCTGTGTTGGCCGCCTCATTGCCCGTCGTTAAGAGATGCCCTGGCGTCCAGAAGATATAGATGTTGGAAGGATTAGACCTTTCCAAAATTTCCCAACATGGAGCGCCAACGCGGCCTCTGAGGTAATTGCGTACCGCTGCTTGTGAGTCGACATAACCGTTGCCTCGCTGTTCTTTGATATCGCTAGTGCGATAGCTGCTTCTTCAGCCGATGCGGTATCGACGGCTTTGATAAGGCTGCTTGCAATGATATCTCCCCGGAGTGAAACTGCTGCAATTGCCGCGACTCCGTTAACGGGTCCAGCCGCATCGACGTAGATCGTGTCCTTGTTTCCATCCCATCGCTTAGAGAGGTGTCTAGCTCTGGCTAGTCTCCGTCCTCTGTTATATTCCTCATCCATGCGTTTTGGTATGGGGTGAGTCGTAATGTGTGATCTCATCTGCATGGGCATGTCGATCTTGTCAGCGACTTCCCTGGGTGGACTGATTCTCAGCTTCTGTAATATTTTCCTGCCAGGCTTAGATTTCATTTCATTTCAGAGCCTGACAATTTGATTTATACGGTGGGCCTCTATTAGTTTGTCGATGGTGTTATAGATCCCCAGCTATAATAAGCGCTTAGTGGATGTGCATAAAGGGAGTCGCAGCGTCGTCTTAACTGCCTTTAGAATAATTACATCTAGTTGGTCTTTGTCCATTCCTTTTTGCTAAGCCGTAAGTACGGGGTGGCGTATGTTGGTTTAGAGGGAATGAAAGCCTGAACTACTCTTAGGGCCTCCTTCTCTCTTAGCCCATTTCTTTTCTTGATTACCCGGCGTAGCATTCTAGAGACTTGTTCGGAATATGCTTGGAACTGTCTGATTGTAGTGGTGTTAGTGTTGCCGCTGGGCATGATGGCTCCCAGGGTCTTGATCTCTTTCTTGATCGGAATGCTCATACCCTTGACCGTAATAGCGACAAAGGGAGTGGACGGTAAAAGCCCCATATTCTGCTTCTTGCCACGGTCGATCAGGAGTAACTCTGATTTCTCGGGAGAGCACGTTAACCCATGCCTCGCCGCATGCTGGCACACGACATTCGCTGCTTCCTGATGCCGGTCTTGAAATTCCCCTTCATTACCGCTGCAACACCAGATCGTAATGTCGTCGGCGTATATAGCGTGCTCAATGCCTTGGATGCGGTCTAGCTTCTCTGGTAGCCCACGCATGGCCAGGTTGAAGAGAAGCGGAGACAAGACCGCTCCCTGCGGGGTGCCCTTGTAACCTAGATTGAACGGACAGGAGGTCCGATCACCAATACTTATTGACGCTTTTCTATTGGAGAGAAAGTCCCTCACATAATTATATGTGCGGTCACCACAGTTGATGCTGTTAAGCTCATACAGTATTCCCTGGTGGTTGACATTGTCAAATGCACCTTTTAAATCGAGCGCAAGCTTTTCTCTAAACATGTACAGCGTGTCAGGGAGGATATCAGTCTTCCTCAGGAGTGGTTTCAGTCGGGCGTTCACGACCCTCTCGAACAGTTTACCCAGACACGACGTCAGGGAGATCGGTCGTAAATGATCAATATCGCATGGCTTTTTGGGCTTGGGAATAAATCCTACTAAAGCCAATTTTTAGGAGTCGGGGATCTCGCCCTTGTTCCAGCACTGCGTGCTGAAGTATTTCACTAATTGTCTTAAGGAGATTTGATCCATATTAAAGAGCATCTTGGTGTTTATCTGGTCCGGTCAGGAGCGATGTTCTTACGCATGACGTCAAGCTCCGCGCTTTGTTCCTGAAACGTTACGTCTTGGTCCATCTCTTCATTCGGTGCACCGATGTATGCAGGGAGAGGGTACGACGATCCCAGATCTAGAAATTTCCATGCAAGTTCTGCAATGAGGGCGTCGTTGTCCCCTTTATAGCTGTGCAAGGCGTTACAGAGCGTGTCTGTTTGCTCTTTCCGGTTTGATTTCGGCTCGATAAGGGATCTGAGGAGTCCCCATGCTTTAGCCGTGCCCATTCAACCATTGAGCTCATCACACAGCTTGAGCCAGTTTTCGTTAGCGAGGTTATGTGTGTAGTCATCCGCTTCTTTGGTGAGTTCTGCAATCTTGGTCTTCAGCTTGCGATTTAACTTTTGCCTTTTCCACCTCCTTGTCAGAGATCTCCTGGCTTCCCACAGATCTAACGTGAGGGTCAACTGCCGGAGTTTCCTCCGTGGTGTTCGCTTTCGTAGAGTGCCTGTCGACGGTTTCATCTGCAGCGCTGTCCATGCCTCAATATCTGTGCTATCTTCGTCCGGGAGACGTGCGATTTCCTCTCTCCACTTGTCCCAGTTCAAAATCTTAGCCTTTGCAAATGGTTCCCGACATTTAACTTGCTGAACAGGGCAGGAGACGATGAAGTGATCACTGCCCAAGGACTCGCCAGTGTTAGACCAGGTGGCCTGCAAGCAGTTTTTCACAAGCGTGAGATCTGGATAGGTATGTCTGCTGACGCTATTACCCGCTCTGGTGGGTTGCAGGGGATCCGTTAAATTGTGAGCCCTTCTCTGTTAGCGATCTCAAGGATCCTCCTAACTTTCGGGCTGTTTAAGTGATATCCCCATGCTTGATGGGGCGCAATGAAATCACCGGCTATGACGAGAGGGTCCTTGCCTGCTCTCTTGATAAAATTATCAAATAGCGTGGCTATCTGACAACAAGAGTCCCTGGGGCGAATGTACACGTTAAGTATGTGCAAACTGCGTTTTCCCCTGTGGTTGGGGAGAATTTCAATGTAAGCATGCTCGATTGTTTCGGCTGGCGGTTCTTGCAGCGTTGCGGTAAACTCCTTGTGAACAAGTATTCCTAGGCTATGCTCGTTTTGGAAAGCTTTGTAACCCTTCAAGCTGATGACCGTATTTGCTTCTTGAAGTACTATTACAGCAAGTGGCGTCTCCGACGTGTCGATGAAAAATTGAAGCTTGCTTTTTTCTTTTTCAATCCCCGACAATTCCATTGCCAAATTATTATTTGCTGTCCATTATGTGCCATGGTCCTTATCCGTCCTCTTCTGGAAGGGGGTGCCCGTCGGCATATTTAGATTTTCTATTTCGGAAGTTGCACTCGTTGAGTTTAGATTTGAATTCGTCTCAGTCTGTGGCAATGGCGTAGTTTATGTATTTCCTAGTTTTGGCGGACTCGTTTGCGAGCTCGTTTTTGACCATCTGAAGAACTTGTAGGAACTTCTTATCCTGCTCCTCTCTGTCAGCCCTCAGCTCTGCAATGACGCGCTCATAAACTGACTGAGCTTGGCCGGGCTTCGGGTGTTTTGTCGGGAGTTGTTTGTGACTGCAGCCCGACCAATTTAAGTTCAGCTCGCAACGCCTCGTTCTGTTTTTTAGCTGAATATTTTCTGCTTTCAGGTCGTTAAACTTCTTATATATCGCGTTTCCAGGGAGGGATGGAGGCAATCCAGCGTAGCCCACCATTACGATGTGTCTTGAGTCTTCTTGCTTCTCAGAAGACGGTCCGCGTTCTCGGGTGCGTGGCGTCTCCTGTGCCGGTGGATCGGCCTTCGGTGCAAATGAGACCGACATGGTGGTCCCCTGCTCTTTATGATGTCTTGACTCTTTCGTTCCGGATCGGCCTGACGAGTTGCGACGTTGACTAGACTTAGATCTTGACCTGGATATGGACGTAGAATTGGAGGCCGCTCTTCTGGACTCCTTCTCGAACTGCTCTTTTCGGCTGGTGCGTACAGCTGACGCGTAGCACTTGCTGGTGCCACTGGTTTTCGGCTTCTCTTCCTGATCACCGAAATGTTGATGTTTCCTAGGCTTATTGATGGGATCCAGAAACTTTGCTTTGCATTCCCTTGAGTAGGTGTGGTGACTCCCCTATGCATGCCGCACAAGTTGGGGTGCAATCGTGAGCTTCCCCGTGATTCAGCTTGCCGCACGAGTCACATTTCGATTCAGCTGGGCTGGGGCAGACGTCCGGTCTATGTCCTTCCCTGCCGCACAGTACGCAAAACGGTCTAGTTTTCCTATAATAAAACATTTGCGCTCGATCAACCCGTACGTAACAAAGAAGGAGACTTTGTATCCACTGAACAGTATCACCGGCGATTTGGATCTCCCCAGCCTTCGGACGCCTAATATTTCGTGGGATTCCGAGGAAAAGTCTTTCTCTAGGTCTCTGTCTGATGCGCTGGGGTCAATCCCGTCCACCACCCCTTTGCATGAGTCTTGCGGTGTTCTCACGTAGGCATTAAGGTGGTACTTTTTCCCGCCTAGGTTGATGTGATCGATCTTCGCAAGTACTGTGGCGTCTTCGACATGGGAAGTTGCCGCGATGATGATGTTTTGCTCTTTAATAACTCTGATGTAAGGTTTGGCGCGTAGCGTCTTGCCACGTAACGCGTTTTCGAACGCGACGTTAAGTGGGTGCACACTCCCATCCCACATTTTTAGGTCCAAACGGTTTTTCGGCTTGATAATCACTCTAAATTCATACTTGTCGAGGTCACGCAGTCTCGGGGCCCTTTTGCGGCTCGTGGGATCTGCTGCTGGTGACTTCGGGTCATCTTCGTATGCCTTCGGAGCCGAGTGCCCTTGTGCACGCTGTCCTGCCCTGAGGTATATCGTCTTCCATCCAGGTTCTGGCTGTGAATTATCAAAGTTCGCCTCGCTTTGTTTGCTGCTGCTTGGAACACTTCCGAATCCTCCAGACTCGGGGTCGTTGCCATGGGTGTGGTCCACATCCATCGCCGAAGCCCTAGCGGAGTAGCTGCTCGCTGGTCAGGCCGAACGTGGCAACGGACGGATCAAAGCGTATCCTCGAGTAGTTCTCGGCGTTATATGTCTGATCCGGACAAAAATGTGGTACTGCGAATGAATCTTGCGCGCACAGGACGAGAAATCCAAGGAGCGCTGACAAGCTGCGTCCGGTCAATTCTATCTCCAGCGTTCAACCATCTTACTGGAATAAAATGTAGCCGTTATTAAAGCAGTCTGCGTATATAGAAGGTGTGTGTAAAGCCACCTGAAATGTCTAGAGCCTAGATATATATTAATAAATGCACTTCAGAATGCAGCTCGAAATCTCACACCGCAAAGAGAGCCGCAGCGAACCTTCCAAGGCAATCCAAGGTATTGCATTCAGCATCCCAACAAAGTAACCGTTTAGCAAACGTTTTTGCTAAGTCAGCTTAAAGATTTTATTGAAAAGCCTGTCTGCACCGCCCATGACGCTGTGTTAAAGTCGTTGCATCGAAATGCTGAAAAAGTTATAGAAAGCATTCAGATTTTAGCAAAGAATAATGATTACTTTCGCGGCTCATTTAACATATTGCAGTTCACGCATGCATAAGAAAAAAATTAATGTGGATTAGCTCGGCTAATTTAAGATACTGGAACTGGCAATGTTCTAGACGGCGGTGGCTTTGAGCAAAGGGAGGGTGCATCCCTGGATATGCGGAAGCCTCATTCACGCTTTGATAAATGTGGCGGTAGTGATATAGAGATGTGGCCTGAATGCATTAGCGCTGACAGCGTTTTGGCTGACATGCGGCATTACAGCAATAGCTAAGCCGCAGCGTTCATTTTGTTACCAATCTCTCGCGATCAACCATTAACTGCATGCCGCATTCCAGGGTGGCAGGGAGGGCGCGCTGCCTATCCAGTATGATGATAATATTATTAATAATAATTGGTTTTTGGGGAAAGGAAATTGCGCAGTGTGTCTCATATATCGTTGGGCACCTGAACCGCGCCGTAAGGGAAGGGATAATGGAGGGAGTGAAAGAAGAAAGGAAAAGAGAGGTGCTGTAGTGGAGGGCTCCGGAATAATTTCGACCCCGTGATGATCTTTAACCGCACTGACATCGCACAGCACACGGGCGCCTCAGCGTTTTGCCTCCATAAAATCGCAGCCGCGGCAGTCGAGTTCGAACCCGGAAACTCCGGATCAGTAGCAGAGCCCCCTAACCACTCAGCCACCGCGGCGGGTTATCCAGTGTGCGTAACGCAATCAAAGCGGGCTTTTGCGAAATTATTCCGGAGCCCTTCGCTACGGCACCTCTTCCTTCCTTTCCTCTTTCACTCCGTCCTTTATCCCTTCCTTTTCGGCGCTGTTTAGGTGTCCAACGATATCTGAGACAGATACTGCGCCATTTCTTATCCACTACGGCATCTCTTTCCTCCTTTCTAATATAACTCCCTCCCTAATCCCTTCCCTTACGGCGCGGTTCAGGTGTCGGATGTTATGTAAAACAGACACTACGCCATTTCCTTTCCCCAAAAATCATTTTTCGTTTTCATTTATTTTTACGGCGCGGTTCAGGTGTCCAAAGATATATGAGACAGATACTGCGCCATTTCCTTTCCCCAAAAAACCAATTATTATTATTATTATTTCATTTATTTGTCTGTGAAAAATGAAAATTGCTTTTTGGGTGAGAGAAGCGAGAAGCTGGTCGCTTCACCTGATCGTCGGTGTTGTGTGGTTGATTGGTTGGCCTCAAATCAAGATGGCACATACCCACTTCGGCGCACTGGCCAAGACGCGTGCGGCTTTTGGGTGTTTTTGTTGTTCTTTGCCTCACGACATGGCACATACACACAAGGGGGTGTCTCCTTCACGGGTTCTACTTCAGCTTCCCTATGAACACTGACGGGATGGAGGATCGCTCAGATGGAATGTGTTGTCCCGCCGTGCATCACGAAAGCGAACGAAATCTCGGCACGGAGCACGAGGAGGCTTTTTGATCCGAGCTGTACTAACGGACTCGTAGGTTGGACGGTTTGTCGGCTATTTATAGCTGTTGAGCTGGCTTTGTCCGCCCAGGTGTTTTCGATGGTTCTTTTTTCTCGCAGTTCCTTGTTTCACTCGGAAGAAGGGACTGTTTCGGCCGTCTCACTTTCGCAGCTTCACACACTCGCCGCTTGCTGGCTTGCCTATCGCGGACGTCGCTGGAACTAACAGCGCTGCTGTCGCACTTTTCTTTACATCTCGTGCGTCGTCCGCTACACCCTCATAACGACGGGCGGCGCCGTTTCCATACCTGTAGGTGTATTAAATTTTCCGGCGTGAGCAATCAAGAATATGGCATAAGTGCTGTTGATACGTTGCGGAAAGCTTTTCCGCTTGGAGGGCACAAGGGTAGAACAGCTGGGGCTGGGCCGAACAATTTTTCAACGAGGCACTAGACGAGGCGCGCTTCTCCTTTTAGGTGTCTATCGCCCCAACCTTTTTGTGTGTGTCAATATATATATATATATATATATATATATATATATATATATATATATATATGCCAAAAGTGATTTCTGGCAGCTGATTTGGTCAATATAATATAAAAGCACCAAAAACTGAAGAAACAGAACAGGATTTATTTCACGACGTTTCGGCTGGAGGACCAGCCGCAAAGTGGTGGTCCTCCAGCCAAAAAGTCGTGAATTAAATCTTATGTTTCTTCAATTTTTTGTGATATTATATATATATATATATATATATATATATATATATATATATATATATATATATATATATATATATATATATATATAAATATATATGTGTGTGTGTGTGTGTGTGTTTGCGGTTATAGCACTTCACGCCAATCAGAATCTATGACAAAACTGTGTCCGTCCGTAAGTATTGAGTTGTGTTCCGAGCACCCTCTCATACAGAGTACGGCCGAATCTGTGCCGCTAAAGATACTTGTATTTGTTGTGTTCATTATGGTCAATTAATCGAACTTTATATGAACAAGGAAAGACTAACTTTTTAAAATATTTATTGTACTGTTCGGCGCCATTTTTGAAAACACCTAATTTATCGGGCTCATGAGGAGAAATTTATTTTAAATGTCAAACGCTTCCATTGAAAGAGAGAAAAAATCTTGCTGCAAAAAGCGCTTGATTTAGGGGTGCTTAGCAGGTTTGCTCTTTTTATCGCTGACTGCACTTGAGGACTTGCCAAACATTTCAGAGTTAATTTTCCTGGAAAAAATTGCATCCTCATGATATCGTAAAACTTGATCACTTTAGCAGTGACTTCTTCGCAGTGAAAATCACAATAGACTGCAGGCACAGAGGACTCTTCAATCCTTTCTAGTACCTCCCAGAACAGGTCACGAAAATACAACGCGTTTCTCAAGGGATTTGAGAACAATGCTCTCCATCTTCTTTATGACTGTGTACAGCCTTAGCCACGGCTCGCGAAAGCATCCTGGCTTGAAATACCTCAGGTAATTCAAGTGCCTCTGAACAACATCACTTGGACTGGCGTGTTCAGGAGCAGCCGTCAACGTGACCTGGCAGTTACAATGCATTGCCTTATTACCCTTCTTATGCACATATCCTCCTAAGTAATAGACAACCATTTCTTCTGGTCCGGCTCTTTCATATCCATGGACGCCCAGGTCATCACTTTCACCAGAAAAGTAACCGATGCTAAGAAGCTTCCTGCACAACTTTTATACCATAGCATTCCTGAGCTCCGCAGCAGCCTTTGCTCTTTTTCCGAGGCTGGCATGCAACAAGACGAGGACACTTTCATGAGCGCCAGAGCAGTTCCCTTTCAAGAAATTCTTCAGAGGAGTGAACGGGGAAAAAAGCCTATAAATCTGGCTGAAGTGTATGATAGTCGGATGGTCAACATCGCCGTGAAAAGTGCGATCAACGCCAAAGATTCTGAAAAAAAGAAAGGAGGCGAAAATTTGGTTAGTAGTTGGACCCATTTACAACTAAATTTTCATTAAAACAGGCTGTCGCTTATACGCTGCTACTCTAAAAAAATGCGCTCTTTAGAACAGGCTGCCGCTTACAAAGTGAACATTAAAATTCATATGGACGTCTTACGGACGTTCGGAACGTTCACAGAATGTCCAACAGAGTTCCAGTGCCCATTGGGTTATACTCTGCTACTGCAAGAAAATTGCGCTATGTTCACCATTTCATCATTATGCACGCGTGCTACCTCAAAGGGATCTTTTTTCAGCTTAACCGTCAGCAAATAAGGCACACTCGCTTTGTGCAGCTCATCAGCTATGTCTAAAGCCGACAGCAAGGTCACTCGTAGAGACTCTGTCGTTTGCTGCGAAGCAAATAGGAGCATATTTTGATGTTGGCGGTTGTGCTCCATTTCTTCAGGTAGATGGAGAAAGTCCTTGAGGACCTGCCCGAAGAAATCAATGATTACTGACTGAAACCCTTGAGAAGCAAAAGTGTATACCACGGCTAAAAGCAACTCAAATCCCTCCGACTGACATCATATTAAGGAAAAGTACCCGAATCTTCGGTGAGTTCAATTGGATCCCTTCCGTCTTGTTTTTTGTGTTCAGTGCATGGAAAAGATCGTTCATTCGTCTTATGAAGACCTCTGTTCCCTCAGTGTGAACGAGCCCTTCAAGACCCTTTGCCCTGTAGACCTAGAGGCGAATGGCAGTGCTCCGACTGAATAACTCCAGGGAAAGTATATGTTTCTTGACACCACTACCAACACTGAACGCGTTCAAATTTATAAATCTTTGTGTGTGTTTCACTCGTAGCTAGCCTGCACAGCAAGCCGCACGTTCATTCTGTGCAGGTTTGTCGGTTGCAAATGAGCTGCCGTCACTTTTTAGACGACGTTTAGGTGTTTCTTCCTCTTAGTCTCGAAGAGCAGTTGATAGTGACTGAAGTCAATATTTTAGTCTCCAGCCTGGAAGTACAGTCGAAGAAATAAGTCGCAAATACAGATTTTCATCTCATTACCTTAAAAGTGCAGTGACCCCAAATTTTTAACGTGAGCTATTTGTTTGATATGATGTGCTGCATATGCGGCACATTAGAAAACATGGATAGCCCCGTGGATTGCGCCAAGAAGACGCTGTTTCGGTTTTCGTTTTCAAAAGCCTAACGACGACTGTGTTGTAACAGACTCGTTGAGGCCGAGGCATAGAAAAAGTGTGGTATGGTCGCTATACTTCGCCTATTAATTCACATAAACGTTTACGCAAGCCAGCTCAAGAGTTGGAATCACAAAAAATTAATAAGCAGCGATTACAGCGCATTTTTTGCATGACTTACCAGAACTCAATTCGTCTTCCTTGTTTGGCTGTTGAAACGAAAATAGCATGAGAGAAAAAAAATCACAGGTTATTGAGCTGGCGTAGGTGAATGCCATTTCATGGCTCCTATGTACTAATGTCTTAAACAACATTCATAATAAAGAAACATTCCACCAATAAAATGTTTCCTCTACTTCAGTTGACGTATTATTAATGAAAGTGTGTTACTTCATGCATACCTTGCCATATCTGTGCTTGAGCAGATGAATCCGCACCGATTTGACGACGTGAGGAATGTCACACATAAAATGAAGGTACTTCGCCTCAAGTATAGACAAGGATGTCGAATCTTGTGACAATTGGATGCAATATTACCACTGATTCCCATGTGCTGCCACATATAACGATTATTTTCAGCACCATCGCTAACCACCGATATGACCACCGCTCCATACTTGTGCAGTTGGACAACTGCCTCCAACACATGTTGCGCCAAAATGTTTGCAGGTGCAGCTAATTTCTTGGCACCGGTCGCTATAGGTTGCGCCCAGTTTTCAAGCACAGGCACGAACATAAGAATAATATCCCTGTCACACGGGCACTTTCGATCCTCATTGAACTCGATCTGCATCGAGATTTTCGAGCACGCTCGAAACATCCGGTGTTATGCGGGCATTTTCAATGCTCATAGAGAAGTTTCCCTCATGTGTGTTAGGTGGCGCCAAATGTTCCACCGACAGCCATAACATAGTGATGTCCGGCAACACTGTGCAGTCGGGGGCAGCGCCAGCCAAATCCGTAGCCAAATCGGTACATCTGCTAAAGTGTACTAAAAAAACTAGTACACTTTACATCTGCGTGTCTGCGTCAAGTTTCTGCTGTGCGATGGAACGCGAGGGTCCGCAACGCCTCCGCGATTTCTGCCTAGACTGCGGCGTTTCTCTTCTGGCGCCGCAGGTCATCTAGGCGGTCTTGCCAGCAGCCGATGAGAGCTGCTGTCTCACGCTCGCTCCACAGCTTGCGCGCCGACGAGCAGGAGGACGCCATATTTGTTTACACTGACGCCGAAGCTTGGAGCGTGGTGTAGAGATTATATTCAAATATGTTTGCATATAAGCAGGCATTGTACCTGAAAATGTTCTGGGTTGCATTTTAATCAAATAAAACAACAATTATGGTTCTGCTTTGTTAACTAGTGTATTTTTATAGCTTCATGAGAGGGAGAGTGCTTTCGATTGTGCTTGGAACCTCAAGCACTCTTGAGGAATCGGCATCGAGTCAAGTAGGATCGAGCTCGATTGCGCTTGAAAGTGGCCGTGTGACAACCGTCGATCTGCATTGAGTTCGATGAGCACTGACTCAATGAGGATCGAAAGTGCCCGTGTGACAGGGGTATAAGAGCATGGTCCGCAAGCTCTGTGCTTCCTTCTTAAATGTCACCGCCATCAACAAAGCCGCCAATCTTAAATGTCGACTTGCTGAAGTTGTACACCTGGCGCAGTTTTATTCCATCTATTATCAGAGTGCCAAAACCCTGGCTACCCATTCTCCCACCTATCTGCTTTTCTATTGCTTCCAAGCAAATTGTGTTGAACCCAAACTTTCAAAGGTCTACGCCTTTAAGGATTTGAGTGAGACGACACATAGAGGGAAGAGGCATCATCTTCATGCCATAAATATGCCTGTAAGATCGTGGGCTGGCTATCTTGAGCACTAAACAGTACAACAACCACTCAGCATTGTAGGCCATATCACATGCTGCATTTGATTTCAACTGCTGTAATGATGTCATGAACGCCAGGGGCTGCAAAGAGGGGAGATCCCCAGTGCTCTTTCAAGTCCTTGATCTGTAACATTTGAGAGCGCTGCTTTCAGTGCTACGACCTCGCTCTGTTTTTTCTTCCACGCGGCAGTTGCTCGACAACCTTTCCTGCAGCTTCTGGCCCTTTTTAGGTGCTGCCGTTTTCTTCCTCGCGCGCACCTGTCTTCGCAAACACAAGCAACGTGCACAGATTAGCTGCTTCTAAAAATCATAACAGTGTTTGTGATGCACAGCTTCCGACTTCGTCGGCTGTTAAACAAGATTGGTATTTACTCCTGCACAGATATTGAAGCCATTTGTTTCCATCAGAATGTTTTCAAGGTCAGCGACAGAAGCTACAGTTTTAAAAAGCTGGTTGTGCAGCTTGTTGCAGCCGTTCACGAAGCAGCTACCATCTTCTTCGACGACAACAGCCTTGGGAATCACTAAATGACTTATATTGCCGCTAGTTTTCTGCAGTAGAAAACTGCGCACACCTTCCCAGTTATTTTGTCCTGTACAATTTCATGTTGCCAGTCCGCAGATAGCAGAGTCGCAGTCGCCAGGTCACCAATCGTCAGTGGAGTCGACGTAGTACTGGTTTCTGCCGAGCGGGAAAGAGAAATCAGTTCATTCCGGATGACTACCTCTGCACAAGACTCGGCTGCGGAGGACGTAGTCTCTGCAAGGATCTTCGCACTTATCGGTCTGCATGACATCACGCGTTTTTGGTGACTTTCGCCTGTATTTCGCAATTTTGGCTTTGAGAATCGGTCTGCAAGGCCGGGAAAGAGCCGAGAGACGGCACCGGGCACTAGCGCTCATTCCCCAAGAGGAATTTGGGCCTCTTGGCCGTTCACAACGTGCTTGTACTCCTTGATAGTATATTAATGCTCAAAATGGCACTCACATATCGTAGACGTGTGAGAGAGCAGTCTGTCCTTTCGATGCAACATCTGCTCCCACCTTTTAAATGCGCTTTCATCGCGAGGCGGTTTGAAAAAAAAATGATGGACGGTGGCATCGTTTCTGTTGCCACTTGTGGAACCGAGCGCAAAGCAGGATGGCCTGTTTACTTCTCGCTTCAAATCACCAAGTGCGCATATTTCACCACAAACACGTTTTCAAAACACTAACCGCACTATCACACGAAAAATCAGCTTGAAAATCTGACTAGCCTGTCCTAACTGCATTGACGCGGAACTCCCGCGACAGCAGACGATGTAGAAAGGCTCGACTGCAGCGCCACTAGTTCCCGCTTCCGCCACTTTAGCCACCTCCTGAGCAGAGTTGCTAAACTGAAACTGTCAAAGAACGCTGCTTCTGGCGATGGCGAGCGTCGGGCTTCAGGAGTTTCAAAGCGAGTTTTACTGGCCGCGAACTTGCGATTTCGCCATGGCAGTGCTCTGAGGAGGCACATGACGTCACAACGCGCTCCTTGCCACGGAGTCGAAGCGGTCTGGCCAGGCCTGCGGCGGCTGGTGCACTCGGCGAGAAATAGAGACGTGCTCCAAGTCTCCGCCAGTGAGTGCACCGAAGTCGGTGAACGCGTCGGCGGTGAAGAGCAGTTGGAGTATGGAGGGTGTCGCTTGGCCGACGTGATGTCGCCGTGCAGCGCGCTTTACGCAGGAGTATGAACGCGCCTTAATAGAGCGTGGGCTGAAACGCTAAACAACGTATTGGGTGGCGGCATCTATAGGATCCACTGAAACCCCCCGCACAGTCACTCTCTCCAATATGTTCATGCTCTAAGGCTGCAAACAAGAAATCGGGACGAAATTTATCAAAGTCCTTGGCAAGGTCAATCTCAATTGGAGCTAGTTGTCCGATCTCATCTGATACTGTCTCCACTACTGAACGTGCAATATGAATATGGGTTTGGATGCTGCGGCCTCTTATACCGCAGACCTTATGCGTGCCTATTAAGTAAGCGACAACTAGCTGCAGAAGATTGCAAAGAACCTTTGCAAAAAGTTTCGAATGAACATTACAGATGGAAATTGGACAATATCTCTCAACTGTTTTCAACCGATTTGAATTTGTTCTTTTCGGAATTAATAAAGTGTGCCCAGAATAAAAGTGGGGGGGGTGGGGGCAAAAACCAACACCGTAAGAAGCCTAAAACCTCATTCAAGACAGGCGCTAGGAGATTTCTGAGCCGTCTGGTAAAAAATGGCAGATTTATTTTCGTTCAAAGTGGTAGGCTCCTCCACTACAGCACGCTGCTCATCCTCAAGCCGAGGCAAGGACTGTAAATTAATGTCACGTTTCTGCCGGTACAACCACCAAAGAGCTTCTGACATTAGTCAAAAGAAAGCCTCAATAATACCAAGACCAACGCTGTAGGTGCAACCACCATACTCAATTTCCAATATTTTTTTAGCTAGAGCAGTCTGCCTGTCATCACTCAGGGCACGACGAGATGGTTGCTCATCCAGAAATATTCGGGTTCTAGATATTGTCAAGACCCCTTTGTATCTTTCGGTTTCAAACTGCTGAAAGTCTGCCTTTACAGCAGTGATATCTTCTGCACAGGCACCTAGACTAAGACTAATCCTTTCTAACTCATGTAGCTCAATTTAAGTGCGGCCGAGCTCTCGAAGGTGATGTCTCTTCAAAAAGGCGATGTTTGCTAAGACTTCAATAGCAATATGTTTTGTTTCTTGTTTAAATAAGCACGATTTTTTCAAAACTGAGAGGTCACTGCGTAACTACGTATCTGTCAAGCAATTAGATACAGGACGTTTGAAGATTTCATCTGAGAGCAGGCAGCTATTCACCTACCACAGCTCCCATGGACGATAGAGCATGCGCCGACTGTACCTCCTCGTCTGAAGAGACACCATGCAGGGATCACTAAAGAATATGGGCCGCACCCAGTAACCAAAAACGCTGGATAGCATGTCTGCTGAAACGTAAATCCTGTCAAGGCGAGTACTAGAGGAGCACTGAAAACGAGTGAAATGAATGTTATGTCCGCTATCTTGCCCAACGTCTATCATGCTGTATTCGCACACCGAATCAGTGAGGAAAGCAGCACTACGGTCATAACGCTTACGTATCACTTCTCGGTCTTCATCCCTACATACACAATGGAAATCACTCAACAGCATAATTTTGTGACCCGCGGACAATTGTTCTACTAATGACAGGAAAAATAGCCATCACTCTGCTTTACAGGGGCATAAACACAAACATTTCGCCACTGTACACCCGAAACTGCGAGGTCACAGCAGATAAGTAGCCCGCCATCATCTGTGCTATACGACACGGCAGTAATTCCGAGTGTGCTTGCCAGAAATAGCAATCACCCACCTGATAAGCCTCTCGAGTGACTAACGATAACATTGAATTCTGAAAAAAAGGCTCGACAACAGCTTCACTCTCCTCATCAGAGGACAGCTGGGTCATCTGTATGGCTAACGCACTCAGACCCCATTTGTTCAAAAGTTGCCGTAACTGATGTTCCCTTCGACGAGTACGCAAACCCCTGATGTTAAGGGTAGCGGCATGAAATGCTGGGACTCCCGCCATTTTTGATGCTCGTCATATTGAAGGCCATACCCTGTACTAGGCGGCCAGCCTGCTAATCGGCGGCCTGTATGGTAGACATTGCCCTGCGTTTTGAGGTGACATTTCAAAATTGCCCATTCACACACACCACATCATCCGAAGGATGTTTCAAAGGTGAGCTGTTTTCCATCGCCTGTTCTGAGACAGCCGATGCTTCGGCCCGTGAAGCCGTGTGGGCCACGCCACTCGCAACCACGCTGACAGAAAACGGGGACCGAACACACTAGAAGCTGACACTTCAGGCGACACACTGCTGCACTCCAGCGACAAAGGGGCATCACCGGTAGAGAAGGCATGTCGCACATTCACTGGCTGAAGCGCTTCCACTGAATGTACAGTAGGGGTGTTCTGCTCTCGTGGTCGTTGGGCGACAGGTGGCTCCTGAACAGCAAGCTCAGGAGTCAAAGCAGCAGACCGGGGCTGACCCGGGTCCGGTGGCTTTGGGTCTGAAGACGGGGATTTCGGTTTGTGCGTACTTGGAGGCGGACTATTGCCGTTAATCGGTGCAGAACCCTTTGGTCCATCTTCTGTTTGGATCTCATGAGTCAGTTCATCCGATACTTCCAAAATATCCGACTCATCCATAATGTGCTCTGACACCACTTCATCCTGATGTGCCCCTTTGCCTTAACGTAACCAGTCAGCATTACTCATAACACAGAAGTCTAATGTGTGCCCAAAGCTTCGGCACTGGGTGCATCGAGGCGTGCGACACTGACGGCGTGCATGGCCCACACGGTTACTACAAAGACACAGCGGAGGCCTGCCTGGGATCATAACTAAAGCTTGTACTCCGAACACTTTGAGCGTCTAAGGTATTGCACTTGCAGACACTCCCTCCTTGAGCGTGATTGGGATGTCACGGTTCGCTGTTTCCATGTGCGCCATGCCAGGGTACCGCCACTTCTCACGCTCGATAGTTTGTACAGTTTCAAAAGGCTCAAAAGCTTCGACAACCCTCCGGCTCTTCATTTAGCGCGGGAGACAAAAAAGTTAAGCCTCACGTTTTCGGTGTTTCAGGTCAAACACGGTACATTTTATACCTTTGATGTGGAACTCTCCTTTGTCAATAAGTTTCTGTTTCGAAGAACTGCTCTCACACGTAACCATCCAAACGTGGCTCATTTGGTACTTGCCAGTACACAGAATCTCACGGAGGTCCACAATCAGCGTAAGCACGTCTCGGAAGCCGAGAGCACGGTATGGGGGACATTTGAGTTCAGCATGCAGAAAGACGGTGTTGAGGACAACATTACCGGCAGGTATTTGAGAGAGGACATCTTTGTACGACTCCGTGGCAGCTTGAGATGTCGCGAGACCTCGGCCAGGTGACTCCAGCTAGAAGCATTTCAACACAAAGACGTTCAGAATGGCTTCCTCTTCCCTATATTAACGCGGCAGCCGATCACCACGATCCGTCATGAGGGCTCAAGTTTTAACCATGATAAAGGCGCACTTGGTGAATGCACTCTTCCGATGCAGAAGTCTCCGCGCTTTCACTACGTATATTCTGGGCTAACAAATCTAGGTCATCAGAAATTTTTTATTATCTCCGTAGGCTGCGAAGCGTGGGGAGCAGGTATAATGTTCGTCTGGGCACCTAGAGCTGGGCACACTTCTGACCAGTCAGTTGACGATGCTTTGGCACACCTAGCATAGTCGTCGGGTGTGTTTGTAGCCGTAACGTAACGTTTCTCTGTAGTAGTAATGGGGAGGTGTCGGCGAGTTGAGTGTGATGGCCGCCCTCTTTGATGCAATGAGCACGCGGCTCTAACGTTGGACATGAGCTTGTCTGCCGGGGTTGTGTGGTCCAGTTTGTGCAGGACTTGTCTGGAGACGTCTCGTCTCGCCTCGGACAGAGGCATTTCATGCCCTCGAACATCATTTGAGTGATTTTTCTTAGTTCGGCTACCTCCTCGTGAAGGTGACTAATTATTATGATGCTAGAGCCCAGCCGTGGAAGAACCAGGAATTGAGAATCCTCGGTTTGACTTCCATAGGCTTGAGACACAGCCTGGGGTACTTGATGGCTTGTAAAAGCCTTGACAAGGATGCCTTTCTCGGTCATGCCACGATTTTGAAGTCGCTATTCGAAAGCAGCGGAGCAATGCGTCTTTATATACGGAGGGTTCGGCTTCTGCTTGATTACCGAACTGATGACAGTGTGTTTGTAGCCGCCAGAAAGGGAAACCTCCCCCCCTCCCCCCACGATTTGATCGCCTTTAGGAAGGAAGCGTTTCGTGCGCTTGTAGATGTTTACCGACCACTTGGAGTAAGTGTCCTGTATAGGTCCCTCCACCGTCTAGCGTTGCTCGCAAAACCGAGTTGAAGTTCCTGGATTTCCATTCCGACTGAGTCCTCAATTCTTCAGGTAGCTTTGGCTATCGAGTGCAGCTGGCTAAGACCTTGCTGGGAAGCGGCACAGTTATCTATATGCTTCGTTGACATGACGCCCTACCATGCCGTGTGTCGCCAGAGCGCCTCTAGTAATTGTGCGTTGTCGCCACCTAGGAGGTCTTCAAATGAAGCTTGCGCAAAAAATATAGAACCCTTCATGTCAGCAAAGTTCTCCAAGAGGTCCAGGGGGTGTTTAACCAGCCCTGAAGTCAAGATTCACGGAGCCAATGTGGAGCGCATCCACTGCGCTCGGATCTTTTGAAGAGTCGTTTCTTGAATGATTCATGATTCACTCTGACTTACGTTATAGGTGTGGTTGTGCTTATGCGTTCTTGGGAAATACAACTTCAGAGATAACATCAAGGCACACACCGAAAGATTTTTTGGAACTCATACAAGAAACAGCACCCGGATACAGGGTTTCCTGGATGAAATCCCTGAGGCTTTTGAATCCGCCGCTAATAGAAGGCGCCTGTAAATGATTATTGTAGCTTTAGGATTCGACTGCCGCGAGGGCTCAGTGCTTAGGCGCAAGGCTACTGAGCTGAACTACCCGGGTGCGAACCTGACCGTAGCGGCCGCGTTTAGATGGAGGCTAAAGGCGCGTTCTTTTGTACTCTTTACTTGGCGGGAGCGTGACAACGACTTTAGTGAGCTCCCGGTTAGTTACAAGGAAAGGAGTGGCGCAGTAATTTTTCGCTTCGCGGTGGACACTTCAACTTCAATAGCATTACGCGTATCACTTCGTATCCCGATACGCATAACGCGGTACGACTTCACTAAATAATTTGTACAACGCCAACACTGTTTTCGCTGTAAAACTAGAAGGTAGTCTGCATCCCTGAATAATCAGGATGCACAGAGTTAAAAAAACGTGAACCTTTAATATTGGTTATCAGGATCACACTCTATGTACGAGCGTTGTTCTCTTAACGCAGCACGTTTGGGGAAGGCAAGAGCCATACATTCCTAGCGGGTGTAATAAAGGAAAAAAGAGCTGGTTACTGTAGCCGGAAAAGTGCAGCACGGGAAGATGCGAAGATGCATGGCAACAAATTACACCACAATGCACCCCAGTGGGCTCGGCAGCAGCACATCGAGCACAATGCTTAGGAGCCCGTCTTGCTTCATTGCGCAGGTTTTGGCCGTCTTGCTGCCCGTACAACCATCATGCCTCGGTTATGATTCCTTCCAACTGCCTTCATATCAAGCAAGTGACGTTCGCTTCGAGACAACAGCACGTGCCGCCCTTTGCTTCATTAACCACCCCAGCGTACCTAACACCACCGTTTCAGCGACTGCGCCATCACTGCGGACGTCACATCATGGGGACATCGTCGCCTATATAAGACGCTCCTCATCGCCGCCTGCATCCAGTAGGCTCGACAGCAGCACAACGAGCACAATCCTCAGGAACCCATTTTGCTTCATTGCGCAGGTTTTGGCCGTCTTGCTGCCCGTACAACCATCATGCCTTGGTTATGATTCTTTCCAACTGCCTTCATATCAAGCAAGTGACGTTTGCTTCGAGACGACAGCACGTGCCGCCCTTTGCTTCATTAACCACCCCAGCGTGCCTATCACCACCGTTTCTGCGACTGCGCCATCACTGGGGACGTCACATCATGGGGACATCGTCGCCTATATAAGACGCTCCTCATCGCTAGCTGCATCCAGTGGGCTCGGCAGCAGCACATCGAGCACAATGCTCAGGAACCCATTTTGCTTCATTGCACAGGTTTTGGCCGTCTTGCTGCCCGTACAACCATCATGCCTTGGTATGATTCTTTCCAAATGCCTTCATATCAAGCAAGGGACGTTTGCTTCGAGACGACAGCACGTGCCGCCCTTTGCTTCATTAACACCCCAGCGTGCCTATCACCACCGTTTCTGTGACTGCGTCATCACTGGGGACGTCACATTATGGGGACATCGTCGCCTATATAAGACGCTCCTCATCGCTAGTTGCATACAGTCGGCTCGGCAGCAGCACATCGAGGACAATGCTCAGGAACCCATTTTGCTTCATTGCACAGGTTTTGGCCGTCTTGCTGCCCGTAAAACCATCATGCCTTGGTTATGATTCTTTCCAACTGCCTTCATATCAAGCAAGTGACGTTTGCTTCGAGACGACAGCACGTGCCGCCCTTTGCTTCATTAACCACCCCAGTGTGCCTATCACAACCGTTTCTGCGACTGCGCCATCACTGGGGACGTCACATCATGGGGACATCGTCGCCTATATAAGACGCTCCTCATCGCTAGCTGCATCCAGTTGGCTCGGCAGCAGCACATCGAGCACAATGCTCAGGAACCCATTTTGCTTCATTGCACAGGTTTTGGCCGTCTTGCTGCCCGTACAACCATCATGCCTTGGTTATGATTCTTTCCAAATGCCTTCATATCAAGCAAGTGACGTTTGCTTCAAGACGACAGCACGTGCCGCCCTTTGCTTCATTAACACCCCAGCGTGCCTATCACTACCGTTTCTGCGACTGCGTCATCACTGGGGACGCCACATCATGGGGACATCGTCGCCTATATGAGACGCTCCTCATCGCCGCCTGCATCCAGTAGGCTCGACAGCAGCACAGCGAGCACGATGCTCAGGAACCCATTTTGCATCATTGCGCAGGTTTTCGCCGTCTTGCTGCACGTACAACCATCATGCCTAGGCTATGATCCAAGATGCCTGGGTCAGAGTCAAGCCATAGCAAAACATCGCTATTCTGAGCACCAAGGATCCGGACCTCACAGAACAGCTATGCAATATCCAGGCAATCAATCTAGGGGGAAACGGATATTCAATGAATAATTATGCAGCCTCACCAGAAAACTCATGTAAATACATCATTACTCACGAATTACCGATAACAACATAAGAGGAATTTCTGGACTGCACTGAAACATAGCTCCAACAAATATACACCATTCAAGCATTACCATTCGGCACAAAGGGGCATTTCTATATACCTTTGAAGGCAAAGCAGTACCACGGTTTGTCTACTTCAGTGGCATAGAATACAGGTGCAAAGCATTCCGACCAGTGATGCAGGTCTGTGGATGCTGCCTGAAAACAGGACACCATGCTGACATTTGCTCGCTCGGCAGGAGAAAAGGTGCTACAATTGCGGAATACGCAATCTTCACCAGGACATGTCGATTGAAAAAAGCTCGGCATCGTCTGCGACATATCCAACCACTCCACCATTGATACAAACTGTCTGGCAATACAGAAGATTTACAGGAAAAGACGGGAAAAGACAAGCAAAACTGATGAAGGCGCAATCCAATGCCTTCGTTATGCAGAAATTGCTGCATAGAGCACTGTTCTAGATGTTCATAAGAAGCAAAAGACTGAGCAGAAGCAAAAGACTGCGCTGAAGCACAAGACTGAGCAGGAGCACAAGACTAATCATCGACCCAGGAATGAACATCGGCCCAACTTGAACCAAATTCAACTCGACCAGCCGGGAGAATCGCATAGATATAACAACAGCACCACGCTGCCCATGAACGTGAATCAGACCAACGGCCCAAGGAGGGCACTCACCGTTCATCCAAAGAAACCTTGAAACCGAAGCACAGAAAAATGGCCACCTCTCCCACCATTGACGAAGCAGAACCCAGTTGTCACCACGGCCGCCCAAACACTTTTGAAGCAGGCCGTGGGGACCGAGAACCCGCAACCGTCGAAAAACAAGATAATAAAAACCACTCGAAAAAGCACAGTGTGGCAACCATGAACGCCGGACATAAAGCTTTTGAGCCCAGTGGTACCATGACGTACGCCACCGAGACACGGGCCTCTACCTCGAAAGCCATTGAACACAAAGCCCGCATCCAGGAGGCCGAAAAGACGCAGTCACTCCGGAACGCTACACGCGAAAAAAGAGCCAGCCCTGCTAAAAAGGTTGAGCGGTCCATCCAAGCAGCATCCACTAGTACCCCTTATTCATCCCCTGCATCCCCTATTACACCTCGAGTGGCGGTAAAGCAATACATATGTTCCGCTGTTTCGTTCAAAAATCATTAGCATAATCAACACTATAGTGCTGAACAACTCGGAGCGATGCAGCAACCGCTCATACAAGCCCAGGCACAGCAGATGCTGTCCATGATTGACAGTCTAGAAGCTACGAACTACACACGCTCGGAAAAACATGAAGCCGGCATAAACAGGCTTTTCGAACTTGTACCTCATGAGAAACTACCTCCCAAGCATCGCGCAGTTCAACCCGCTGCCTGACCTCATCCAGTATCGCCAGACCAGCAAGATGGAGCAGAACAATAGCACGCGAAACGGTCGGCGGCGATGCTAGTCCACAACACCAGCAGAAACAATTATATGACAATAGAACTATCACAGCATACACCGATAAAAAGCGCAACTAGCAGCATATATCGCATACTTTCCTAATCCCCCCCCCCCCCTGTCATCGCTCTGCAAGAGACGGAAACAAATCGCATTCATATCCGAGGTTATAACACACCAGCCCTTACACTACGTGCAGCGGTCTTCACACTCGAATTCATGCCGGTGCTAGATAGCACACCGACAAACACGCCCGACAGCAAGGGCACTCAGTATACCGCTATATAGCACAGCTCTCCCGGGCACACATATGGCGTCACTATTATTAACATATACAGCAATAACAAAGAGAAAGGCATAGTTATTCCGGCATACTGGGCTCCATTAGTTCCTCAAAGCTCCTTGTGATGAGTGATTTTAATGCGCGTCACACCAACTAGGGATCCACCTCGGATACCGCCAAAGGTAACCTCATTCCTACCGCAATGGTTGATTACAACCTTGGCTTGGCCTCATCTCAAACGCCACCGTACGCACTCACATTGACACAAGTGTCACCCGCGACACCCCACCCGATCTCACATCGGCCACATCGAGCATAATCATTAAATCTCACACGCTGCTCCAAGATAGCCTTGGCAGTGAACACTTTGCAGTCTCCACTACTATTGCTTACCATTCCGATATTTTAAGCCCGCGTTCAAAGCTCCGCACTGACTGGGATAAATTGCGCTCATCCTTGGCAGCTGATTCTACCGAACACCGTAGTGTCGCCGACTGGACATACCGTCTTGTGCAGGCTATCCAGACGAACACCAAACACAATAAAAGCACCCCTACGGCACCGTAAGTTGATCGGCATCTGGCTCGTCTATGAGAGGCCCGACAGGGACTTCTCAAGCGCTGGATCACCAGCGACAAAATCGTAAATTGAGACTCCGCATAACCGCTTTCACTCGTGAGGCAGATGAATGCGCGAACATGCTAGCCCACGCAATGTTCCGTCCAGACATCTCGGTGCAAAACATACTTCTCGCCCTTAGAGAGTGTCTCTTTTACACTAAGCGCCGTACAGCCGCTACGCGAGCCATACTGGCCCTGTATTTTCATAAGGCGCTCTCTAAGATCCAGAACCCACTAAATCTCAGGCAGAAGTAAGTACATAATGTCTAATACAACTAGAGCTCTAAAAGGGCACAGATGTATTTGGCCAACTACGGGACACTTATATAAACACGTCCCTTGAGTGAGCAGATCCACCCAATCTACCTCCACCTAACACCGAAGTTGATGCCGACATTACCTTAAGCGAAGTCCTTATTCACCGCTCTACGGCGCCGGGGCGGGATGGCATAACGTACAAAGCACTACTGAAACTTGTCATAGTCTCTCTTCAGGAACTCACAGAGCTCTTTAAAAAATACTGGCACGCTGCGACACTCCCATCAGCCTGGACCCATAACAGCATGCGATTTATACACAAACCGGGAAAACCCCTCACCCTTCAAAATTTGCGCCGCATCTCGTTAACGACCTGTGTCGGCAAGTTATTCGAGCATGTCACTCTCACTCGCCTGCAACAGTTCCTAGAAACAACAGGCTTTCTCTCAAGCGTTCAATTTCGCTTCCGTGCAAACATCTCGGCGCAAGACGTACTTCTCTCTCTTAAAGTGTGTCTCTTTTACACTAAGCGCTGTACATCCGCTACGCGAGCCATACTGGGCCTGTATATTCATAAAAGGCTTTGGATACAATAAGTAATGAGCATATCGTGACATTAGCCACCACGGGCTGCCGCACCCGCATATGGCAATACGTTCGAGCCTTCCTTCAGGGACGCACGGCAGAACTCTACCTTGGTTAGGTCGCCCTCCAGATTTTCCCGTCTAACCGGGGAACCCCACAAGGAGCGGTCCTATCGCCAGTGTCAAAGGCTCTTGCTGCTGTCCCAGGGCTAAACGCAGCCATATACGCAGACGATATGACTCTTTGGACAACGGGAGGGTCCATTGCAACAGCCCAGGATGTCCTTCAATCTGCCATAGACATCACCACCACCCATTTAGCAAACACAGACCTCCGTTGCTCTCCAAATAAATCAGAACTCTTGCAGCCGAAACCTGTGCCCAGGGACCCCCCATTGAACTTCACATGTACTGGAATCCGGAGCCCTTGTGTCTCAGGTGAAGATTTTTCGGCCTTCACATTAACAGCCCACTCGATGCAACCGCAACCCTTCAGCTCTTGCAAAGAATGACCAAACAAGTGGCTGCACTAATCTAGCGGGTGGCAGCACGCAATCTTGGGCTCTCTGAAAGCGAGACCCTCAATATGGCAAATGCATTAATCATTAGCCGCATTACATACCACCTGCCATACCATATACTCACACAGCGGCAGACGCAACAGACAGAAACCCTAATACGCACGGCTGTCACCTCCGCCCTACGTCTTCCACGGACGGTTAGCAAGAAACGTCTCCTGGCAACTGGTACCCACAATAACATGAAAGAATTAACAGAGCCTCAACAAACCAACCAATTAGTCTGCCTGAGTAGCACGGAAACTGGACAACGCCTACTGCGACAGCTCCTTCTCAATCCACACATTACCACCACAAGTCCTACACCTTACATGACCTGTCTGCGCACGCAGGATCAAATATATCAGTAGCCCCTACCGCGCACAATGAGCTCTAGCCTCCGACAGGGTAGGCGGCAGGCTCGAGCGAGCTATTACGCCAAAACATACAGCATCCGCTCCGATATCATTTATGTCGACGCGGCAGTAAACTGTAAAAGTAGGATTCTTCACGGCAGTCGCAGCCTATGAAGGCGGCACTGTGGGGGCCGCCGCCCCTATCAGAACTAATTCACCTGCGGAGGCGGAAGGAGCCGCCATCGCTCTTGCGCTGGCCCATTCCACCATTTACAAAAAGATAACCGAAATTTGCACGGATTCCTAGGGCACATACCGCCAGTATCTGAAGGGCGTGGCGACGCCGCCCACACCTTATTCTTGCCACATCTACCTCTCTCGACCGGACGGTTACCCTGTCGTGGATCCCTGGGCATGCCTCGATCACCAGTAATGGGCGCGTTCACGCGCTGGCTCGAGAACCCTCTTCCCGGACCACGGACGATCAGGCACTCAACCCTGCGCAAGAGGCCCCATCGGTCCTTTATACATATCATTAAATCATCACATTCTACAATCTCAGGCGCATGATATTACTGCCAACCAACAGTACCTTGTCGCCCTTATCCAGCGCCACATGGCGAAAGTACAGACGGGCTGCTTTATTTCACCCTACCCCTGTCATGCTTTCAGCCCACCTTTCCTCCCTATTTTAACACGTGTGGCGTGCCCATAACCATACTTTTCTACTACCTTTGGCAATGTCCCTCCCCACAGTCAGTACTCGCTATCCACAATCCCACTAATTTTTTCTGGGAGGCTGCGTTACGGACCGCTCAACCCGCCAAAAAAAATGCTGGTGGATCGAGCTTTAAGTGAAGCACAAGCCCGTGGACTCCTGCACAAGTTGGGGACCACACTGGAAGATTTTTTGTTTCGTCTAATAAAAGCTGTTTCCATCCATCTATCCGCCGAACGCATGAAGGTGCACCGGCGTTTTATGCTAATAATATTTGTTTTTTTGGGGAAAGGAAATGGCGCAGTATCTGCCTTATATATTCTTGGACAATGGAACCGCGCCGTAAGGGAAGGGAGAAAGGTGGGAGCGAAAGACGAAAAGAAGAAAGATGTGCCGTAGTTGAGGGCTCCGGAAATGTAGACCGCCAGGGTTTTTTTCATGTGCACTGATATCGCGCAGCACACGGGCGCGTTATCGTTTCGCCTCCATCGAAACGCTGCCGTCACGCTCGGCTTCGAAACCGGGTACTCGTGACCAGTAGACGAGCGCCCTAACCATTGACCCACTGCGTGCGGTTGTCAATTACTGTGGCTTTTTTAGGACAAGAAATGGCACAATATAACTGGCTTACTTTTACTGGATACTTCCTTTCCCTTCCTGAAAAATTCATGCGGGCACCTCTTTCTTTGTTTGTTCTTTCACCCCCTCCTTTATCACTTCTCTAATGGCGCGGTTCGGGTGTCCACCGACATATGTGAAACAATTAATGCGCTATTTCGTTTCCTTAAAACAAATTTTAATGCCGAACACGTTACCCTCCCCGGTGGCTAAATGGTAAAATCGCAAGTCTACTGAACCAGAGTACCCAGGTTCAACCCGATCGCGGCGGCTGCGTTTTTATGGAGGAAAAACGCTAAGGCGCCCGTGTGCTGTGCGATGTCAGTGCACGTTAAAGATCCCAAGGTGGTCGAAATTATTCCGGAGCCCTCCACTACGGCACCTCCTTCTTCCTTTCTTCTTTCACTCCCTCCCTTATCCCTTCCCTAATGGCGCGGTTCAGGTGTCCAACGATATAAGAGACAGATACTGCGCCATTTCCTTCCCCAAAAAACCAATTATAGCTGTGTTTTGATTGAGGCAAAACTGAAAAGGCGCCCCTGTGCTGCGCGACGTTAGCGCACGTTAAAGGTCTCCAGGTGTTCGAAATTATCTCAGAAACCTCCACTACGGCACGTTTTTCTTCTGTGACTCCTTCCATTGCCCCTTCCCTTACAGCGTTGTTCGGGTGTCCTCCTAGACATGTGAGACAGTTATTGCGCCACTTCCTTTCCTCAAAACGAAGCTACATTTTCTTCTAATACGAGAGGACATAAGTGTGCATGCACTTGCCGCGAACTTGCGATTTCGCCGTGGCAGTGCTCCGAGGAGACACATGACGTAACAACGCGAGCCTCGCCTCGGATATTTCACTTTCTCTGCCTAGTCACTACTGCACGAGCGCTACTAGTAGGACCGAGCCAGAGATGTTCCGCTGCTGCGCAGCGCCGCGCCTTTCCTCAGAATGCAACTTTATTTTCTCAGTTTTCTCTTTCTTCTTTCTCTCTCTCCTTTATCCCTTCATTTACAGAGCAGTTTGAGTGTCCACCGAGATATGTGAGGCCATTACTGTGCAATTTCCTTTTCTCAAAAACCAAACAAAACAAGTGAGCCGACCGCGGTCATACACCTCATTGGCGTTGACAACTCTTCAAAGGCCGTTGATAATCACGAAAGGAAAAACACACAACCGGCTCCGTGGGTTTGTGGATACTTCAATTTCGCTTTCATGTATGTGGCTTTAGCGTACAACTGAGAGTGTCTGCTTTCTACACACTGCATAGTCAGCGCGTCCTCCCTGCCACCCAAAATGGTGGCACGCAGTTAATGGTTGGTCGCGAGAGGTTGACCACGAAATGAATGCTGCGGCCAACCAATTCCTGCAATGCCGTATGTCAGCCACAACGCTGTCAGCGCTAATGCATTCAGACATCTCTCTCTCACGACCGGCACATGTATCAAAGCACGAATGAGGCGTACACATATGCAGGGAGCCAGTTATGCGCACATCCTTTCCTCAAAGCCATCGCGGTCTAGAACATTGTCATTGCCAACGCCAATGAACACAGCGAACGCCGCCATCTTTCGCTTTGTATATCCACATTATTATTCCGGAGCCCTTCACATCGGCACCTCATTCTTCCTTTCTTCTCTCAGTGCCTCTTTTATCCCTTTTCTTATGGCGCGGTTGAGGTGTCCCCCGAAATGTAAGGCAGAGAATGCGCCATTTACTTTTTGTTACGCATGCTAGTCAACTACAATATATTGAAATGAACAGCGAAAGCAATCATTATTCTTTGCTGAAATTTTATTTGTATTTACAACTTGATAAAAATTTCGATGCAAGACTTTAGCAGAGCGTCATCATTGATTGCAGGCATGCATTTCAACAAAATCTGAAGCTGAGTTAGTAAAAATGTCTGCTCAACTATTTTATTTTGGAGACTGAATACAATAGCTTGGAGTGCCTCGCAGAGATGCATCGGCTCTAATTAATAATAAGGTACCGACCAGAGGAGAACCCGGCATTGTCGCCGTGGTGAGTGCTCAAAGAGGGTCTCGTCTTTGTACGTGGAACTGTTGAATAAAAATTGAATATACAATAGAAAACCAGTGATTATAAGTTTGCAACTTGTCTCAAACGACATCAGGACATGTGAGTATATAAACTAAATAAATAATTAAGCTCCCTCTCAAGGGCATGACAAAAAAGCGTAGTGGAATATTTCGCACAGGTTTAAAAGTTCTCAGCCACTGCGGCGCGTCAATGGTTGTGGCACTTGTCTGCTGACCCGAAAGACGCGGGTTCGATCCCGGCGGCGGCGCTCGAATTTCATTGGAGGCGAAATTATAGAGGCCCGTGTACTGTGCGGTGTCATATTGCACTTCAAAGAACCGCAGGTGGTGGAAATTTGCGGAGCCCTTCACTACGGCGTCCCTCATAGCGTGTCGCATTGGGGCGTTAAGCCCCCATAAACCAAACCAAGGCACAATGCCACCAGAAGACCGAGGAAGCTGCCATGCTCGAATAGCAAAAACGAAATAGGACCATGGTGCCGGCAGGACGCCCAGCGTTATAAACATTTCTTTAGACAGTCTAGAGATTTCTGTCTATAATGTCTATAATTGCTTTATAGACAAACCTTCGAGTAGCCTGTAGGCAACACAACAGTCTGTAGGCAATGAAAATCGTATAGACAGTCCATAGGCAGTCTATAGATTTATGGTAATACACATTTAGTAGGCTTGTCTAAAGACAGTCTATAGCCTATGGAGAGACAAAATGAAATATCTATAAGAAGGCAAGAATCTATAAGAAGTCTACAGACTCTGTAGACATGTTAGTAAAGGAGCAGCCACATACCGCACCTAAAGTTGCCTTGAATGAAATGCTTTGACAGCGTGCGACCTGTCATCTACGCGCCGTCCCAGAGTGTGCTACACCCTTTTAGTAGTGCATTTAAAACTCACCACTGTTTCATTAGGCGATATAATCCGCGATTTCTCGATGTGCTACGCGGAGCACGTTAAGGAGTTTCATATCATTTTTCCAAAAAAATATTTCATTTCTTAAACCTAACGTAGTCAACGTCCGTTTGTTCATTAACCACCTGGTTTCCTAAAAGACCCACATTTATCAGCTTCCATCCGGCGACGGCCACACCGCAATCAATAAAAAATTTGGTGGACGCTTAAGCCTCGTCTCTGAGTGAGGCGCGACAGCGTGTTGCAGTGTTGTCAAGGTGTCCATGGAATGTCATCGCCCTTTCGGTGGGACGCGTGGCACGTTGGATTTAATGAAAAAAATGTCTTTCTCACATATCTCGGTGGACACCCGAACCAGGTCATAAGGGAGGGAAAATTAAATGAAAGTTGGTTTTAAGGAAAGGAAAAGGCGCCTGTCTCAATTCTTGCTGGACGCCCATACCGCACTATAAGGAAAAGAAAATCTCATCCCTTCTGGTACGCTTCAGTTGTCCACCGAGATGTGACATATTCTGCGCCATTTTTCGCCCATGGCCAACGCCGCCGATGCCGGCGACACCGGTTTTTATGGACACGGAGCTTTTAACAGTATCTCGTTACAATATCGACCGGCTCTTTGCACTTGCGTACGTTAAAAAATGAAAATTGCTTTTTTTAGGGAAAGGAAATGACATAGTATGTCTAACATATCTACGGACACTTGAACCGCGCCCTAAGGGAAGGGATAAAGGAGGGAATGAAAGAAGAAACGAAGAAAGAGGTGCCCTAGTGGAGGGCTCCGGAAGAATTTCCACCACACGGAGATATTTATCGTGCACTACTTACTTCGTACAGCGCACGGGCGCCTGAGCGTTTTGCCTTCAACGAAACGCTTGCGCCGCGGTCGGGTTCGAACCCGGGAACTCCGGAGCGGTAGTGCACCTTCAAGCAAGTGGTTTTAGGTTACATTGTTGACAAATACCTATTTCGAGGCGCTTTCTGCACAATTGTGTAAAACCTCAGCGAGCGTAATAATTTTTCCCTATAGTTTGGTGCATCTATAAAAAATTCTTACTTTTGGTAATTTAGCATCCTGTATGTCTCGAACAGGATGTTTCTTTAAAGTAACGAACAGAGTAAGTGTACCCGAGTATGAGTGCAGGTTATGAAATCCATTGGCAATGACTTATATCAATAAATTACAAGAGGCACAGGCAAGAGCATTGTTTTTCAATAACTAAGCGAAGTATTTAATTCCTAACAACTGCAAAAGGCAGTCTCGGCAGGGAAAAACGAAGAGAATTAGTACGTTTGAAATCATTCTGATATATGTTTCATTCTCAAACAAGTACACAACCCCGTCGATACATGCTGAGTCCCGAATTCGTTTCGTCACGTCTGGTTCACATAAATAAGCTCAAAGATACATTGCGTAAAACAGATCTCTTTATTAAGCGAGATTTATTGCCTCTGGGCATGAATGATGGGCGAAGGTGTGACGAAATATGTAGTAATGATTAAATTATTAGAGAAAACCTGGTTGATTTCATGAAGTCCAGTTGATAGCTATGGTATCGTGCCTGCGTCGAGGCAATTTTTAAAGCAGCGTTGCTTGGTGAAAGACAAGCTAAGTTCAGGTGCCGGATCCTTGTAGGCTTAAGAGCTGGGCAGTCCTAAAGTAACTGATGAATGTCAGCGTCGATGACCTCGTGTTTACGTATCGGACACCAGGCCGAAGAAAGAAATCTCGGCGCTCAGCCTAACCCCGCATGACGGCGGGTGTGAGGGCAAACCTGACCTTAATCCTCCTAAGCGCAACAGATAGATCTCTTGGAAATTGGATTTTCTCCCAACGCTCAGGGAATGAAATTTCCTTGACAGTGCTGTTGCGGTTGTATCAAAAGATTCATTTGTCAACCAAGGCGTACTGATATTCTTTCCATATTCCTTTTGTTGTGTAAACCACCTGCTCTTAGTTTTTGCTTTCCCGTACTCCTACATTAAAGCGGTACTGGCTTCTTAGGCAAGGCTGAATGTCGGGTCAGTTGGTATGACATGCATTTATCTGGTATGACGTGTATGAGTTTTGGTGTGACTCTTGTGGAGTTTAACAATTGTTTTTTTATCAATAAGAATGGGATTTGTGTAGGCGCTAGTGTAGCGCAAGTGCTTTGAAACATTTTGCTCGCCAAGATTCACTGCTCGAATTGAAGAGTTTTGGAAGACGCTCCTGTTGCACAAAGTGTAAGTTATCTAGAGTATTTTTTAGTGTTTTTAAACGGCGCACTTAACGACTGCCCCCGGCTGGTAGTAGACCACATCATGAGTGCCTTTAGGCAGTGTTCAGCCCATTTAAAATTCACTCACGAACTAGCCGCACAACCCTCTATTCGTTTTTTAGACCTGCTACTAACCTTCTCAGGAAAAAGCCATGCGTGCTGGATGTACGCACCTAGAACTCAAAGAGGACTCTTGTCGTATGACTTTTGTGACTCTAAATTAAGCGAAGTATTGATAAAGCTAGTTTTTCATACGCTGTAAGAAGTTGCTGCCACACTGTCTCCGCTAGTGTCATGACGCGGCCATTCACCTTTCTGGTGCGGGCTCCCGCACAGAAATGGTGAGAGGAGTGGTCGAGTTTGTGTTGAAGGAATTGAATGGCAGCAGGACCAAGAAAGAAAAGAAGGCTACTGCGGAAGAAAGGAAGAGTTAAAGTGGTGCCTTATCTGCACAAAGTGGCCCACAATGTAAAAAAGTCTCCGAGCGCAAAGGAGTCAACGTGGTTTTTGTAGCGAAGGCTACATTGGCCACGAACATACAGTTTCGTCGTGCTCACAGTCCCATCGTGGTCGCACCGCACCACGTGACCGACCGCCAGACGAGCCACGTGACCAGCCACGGCGCCGCTTCGTGGCAGGAGCCACTGATATCCCCGCACACTCACTGAATGAAAAAACACCCTGTGTCGAGGCTGGGAATCGAACCAGGGCCTTTGGCGGTTGAGGCGGAGTATGCCTTACCATCTGCCACGACAGTGCAAGGTGTAACCACGAATAAATACGCATCTAGTGAAAGCATGGGTTTCTTTACCTAACTTCTGTACCGGATGTCGCCGGGCTTTCCCCACGCAGATCTGGGCCTAACCCAGCTAGGCCATAATCAATTTTTTTTTGTTCCCCTGTTAAGCTTTCAGGTCTCTGATGATAAGAAGATAAGGCCTGATAAGGCCTGATGATAAGAAGATTCACTGCAACACCCAGTACAGAACAATATTTGCCAGGTGCCAAAGAGAAGTCATATATAAGATCCCGCTAACGTGTGGAAATTGTTATATAGGACTGACTGGTGATTGTATTAATGAAATGCTGTGCAAGCACCG
This sequence comes from Amblyomma americanum, assembly GCF_052857255.1. Taxonomy (NCBI): domain Eukaryota; kingdom Metazoa; phylum Arthropoda; class Arachnida; order Ixodida; family Ixodidae; genus Amblyomma; species Amblyomma americanum. Next base: position 26,298,289 of record NC_135505.1, read on the forward strand.
AACAAAAATTGGTAGTGGTGAAGATGGCATTCTTGCTTTGCATTGTAGTAGATGCGCAGGGAAGCGTTCCCCTCTATTCTATCATGTAACCTTTTGGGCAAAGGAGAAATAAAAAGGCACGTGAAGTTTTCGAGGCCTATCTGATAGATAAACATGGTAATGCTTGCGTCAGTTCCCCGTAGATTGTGCTGAGAACGATGTAATCAATGGTGTTATCACACCGAAAAGTGTGATCATACCATCGAATAATATTGTGATCAGTCACAAGACGGGCATTCACATCCTCTTCGGTTGGCGCCCGTTGAGTGACTCCTCCTGTAGGCTCCATCTCGGCGGCTATGCGGCGTCTATTACGCGGGGCAGTCTTGCGCATACGTTTGGCAAGTCATTCCTCTCTCTGTACAGGCGTCTCTGCCGCTCCCTTCGCTCATTCTCTCTTTGCTGAGTAGCCAACAGCCAGGCGACAACCTCAGGATCGGAAAAGTTAATGTTCTCTTCTCTACAGCGCCGTTTATCAGCGGCTGGACTCTGCTTCTGTGCATCCATATCAAGCGTTGGCATACAGCCGCCGTATACGCAATGTTGCGCAAGACGACGCGCAGTTCGGGTGATAGGGCGGCATGCGGCGAGGCGGTGGTGATGAACGCTGCGCAGCAGTGGGGGTCTCTGGTAACGATAGTATTGGCGCATGCGTACAACTGCTTATCCGCGTGACGTCACATTAAGGTTCGATGGTGGAGCGGGCGTGTGGCCGCGGCGACGACGAAGTGCGCGGCGCACCCACTGCTCCTCTCCGGTTCCATGGTAACGGCGCATGCGCACAACTGGCCTCTCCCATGTGAACGGGATTCGGTATCGCCTGCCCGTAAGTCAGGCTAGTCTCTTCGTTGTTTAGCAATCTCCTGGAGGAGCGGGAGTTAGCCTTGGTGGTCGCGGCCGCGCGGCGACCGCGCGAGTTGAGCCCCGTTTCTCCACAGCTGGCGGGACGTCAGACCACGTGCTCGGCTGCAGCGCCCCTAGCGGCAGGAGCGGGAGGTAAACTTGGTGGTCGCGGCCGCGCGGCCACCGCGTGAGTTGAGCCCCGTCTCTCCTCAGCTGTCGTGACGTCAGACCACGTGCTCGGCTGCAGCGCCCCTAGCGGGAGGAGCGGGAGTTAGCCTTGGTGGTCGCGGCCGCGCCAGGCTGGGCTATGGTTGAGCCAAGTGGTATCCCTATTATGCTTCGCATAAAAATTGACTGCGGCTTAGCTCAGCTAACCCTACTTATGCAAGCGAAAGCAAGGATTACACGTGAAGTCCCTTTCTAAGGTTTTCGTTGCTGCCGAAGCACAGTCTGACACACAGACGGACCACGTGTTTTGTTGTGCATTCAGCACTGCGAGAACTCACTTCCAGCGGCTCGCCAGTCTCCACCTCGGCTGTTAACAAGGCTCGTCGCTGTCTTCATTCGGCATCTTTCGCTCGCCGTCGAGCCAGGCGAAGCTCCCGCCCTGCATGGTTTTCGGCTGGCCGTTTAGCGCGTTTACGCTCGCTATCGATTGCTAAATCCCTCGCACGGTTGGCAATGTCGACCGGGTGATCAGACTCGGGCCGATGTCTGCGAGTACGCACTCTCGAGGACGGCGGCTCCGGCTGACTCTCTTCGTCCATAGCCACAAACTGCTTAGGCAGCGCGCAGCCGCCGCGACAACGGTGGAGCGCGCGACTGCAGCTGCTGCGAGTCAAGTGGTTACTTACGCAGCTCCGCTCCTCCTGTTCAAGGTCATTTGTGGAGAGGCAGCGAAATCGGCGCCGTACGCTAGTAAAGCTTTTGGTTCAAAAGGTTGTCAGGAGGAAGTGAACCGGAGTCCCTTCGGTCGGGATCCGTGCCCTCTACTTCTTCACAAATGAAGATTTTCGTTCAGGAGGATAAACAGAAAATTTGTACAAGCATGTCGCACTGCAGTGTGCTCAAAAGACACTAAAGGAAAACTTCGTTTTAAGGGCCACTAACCAGCGCCACGGATTATTATGTGCGATAACTTGCAATACAGCAGGATGTGTTGTCACGTCAAAAGCGGCTGATATCTGCGTAATGGTGAACCAAGCAATCCTCAACCCACCACATGGACACTTTAAACTATAGCGCCATATTTGATCTTAAGTGATCCCATGTTTCGGAAGAGTTCATAAAAATAAAGTTTATAAAGACAGGCTGGCTAGGCTTAGCTACATTCACTTAATAAATACAAAAAGGGAAGTTTATTTGACCGTCAGACCAGCAATCAGTGTGTGCAGAAAAGGGTACATGGGAGCACATAATATATCTAGTCGAGAGAGTTACAAAACCAACTGGTGGCGAGCATCAATACGAGCTCGTGTTATGCACAAACAATAGCCATATTCAAAAAAATGAAATCGATAACGCGGCAAATGCAGCCGGTGCTTACTTGATTAGCAAACGCAATGTAATGCATTCAGCGCACAAAAAAATTATTGGTGCAGTAAGCGGCTTCAGGTAAACAAATTAAACATCTAAGTAGAACCATTGCTTGCTTTCAATGCTGACTGTGTACTGGCGGCGTTGCATCGAAGTTTAATTTAATGTCAAATAAGAATGTGAGATTTAGGCGAAGCGGTGATATTATTTTACTCTTTATTTTGCTTTACGCTGATGAAGACGAACAGCCAAAAAAAAAAACAACACTGTGCTGCACAATGAAATTTGCCTTTGAAAAATAGGGTGAGGAAAGGTAACAATGTAGTAACTGTCTCATCTCGGTGGACACCCCAACCGCGCCGTGGGGAAAGGAGAGAAAAGGTGCCGGATGCGGTGCAGTGGAAACAATAGAACACCTGCTCCTTCACTGTGCCGCGTTCACCGATGATCGTCGCGATATGCTTGCGGCCTATAGGGCGCTGGGAGAGAGGGAAAGAGAAAAACTTTATTGTTGGAGAGGACAGGTCTCCGCACGACCCCACTGCACTCAAGTGTTTAAGTCCCTAAGGTCCATAACACAGGCAGCCCGGCCGGTGGCGATTGTCTGCACGGCCGGGTCCTACGAGCGCAGCAGGGTCCCCCAGTCCTCCCAGATCCTGAGGTCCTCTAGGCCGCGCGGGGGAGGGTGAGCCAGGCAGAGAGAGAGGATGTGGAGGGAAGAGGCGAATGGTTCTGGGCACAAGGTGCAGGCAGGAGTGGGGAACGAGGGATGATAGTGGGCTAGGGTCAGGGGTGAGGCGAGTGTGTGTGTCTGTAGTCTGCGCCAGAGTGTTGCGTGTTTGTTATCTAGGGAGGGGTGGGGCAGGGGGTAGAGCTGGCGCGAGTCTCTGTAGGCCTGCGTCATCTCGCTGAACGAGTGCATTCGCTCCCTCGCGAATCCCCGATCCGAGGCCACCTGAACCCGGTTTAAAGAACCACGGGCTAAAAGGTTTGTGGCCTTGTTTCCGGGTTTCCCTGAGTGCGCAGGCATCCATATAAGCTCTACAAGGCGGGGTGGGGGTGCATCGAGCGGGTCCAGTACGCCAAAAGCAAGGACGTGGACTCGGCCCTGCGCAAAATTTAGAATTGCAGTTTTAGAGTCTGTTAAAATGTACTGGGCTTCTGTGCGGGTAATGGCAATTGCGATGGCGGCTTCCTCTGCAGCCTCTGGGGTGGTGTCTGAGGGAGAGGTAGTGTGAGGAGGGCGGAGGAAGAGGAGTCCACCACAGCTGCGGTTGCTTCGTCACCCGTGCAGGCGGCGTTCAGCCATACGGCGTCCGGCTCGGAGCCGTACACTCGGTGGTGTGCCTTCGCACGGGCTCTGCGGCGCTGCTCATGGAGGGAGGGCTGCATATTTTTTGGCAATGGCTTCATGACCAGCTCTCGGTGAAGGGAGCGGGGAATGGGGAGGAGGGTTGGGTCATTGGCCGGTATTCTGATTCCGAGGGAGCCCAGGATATACCGGCCTGCGGAGATTTAGGTAAGCCTTATGTATTGGGACTGTCGATGGGTCTCCACGAGTTCCCCGATCGTGTTGTGGAGGCCCGGGCCTAGTAATCTGCCTGTGGAGGTGTTGAGGGGAAGATGAAGGGCGACTTTGTATTCCTTGCGGATCAAGGCATCCAAAGCATTTATGTCGTGTTTGGATAGTTCTAGGTATGGGGTAGTGTAGAGCACACGGCTGAGGACAAAGGCATAAATGAGGCGACAGAGGTCGCGCTCCTTCATGCCTCTATAATGGCCCGAAACTCTGCGGATGAGATGCGATATCGCGCCTGCAACCTGCTTGAGTTTCTTGAGGGTGGTGGTGTTTTTGCCATCGTTCTGGATATGCAGGTCCAATACGCGGAGGGCGTCAACCTCCGGTACCGGGTCCCCATTCAGTTCGATGGAAATGGGGGAGCGGGGGAGCGTTGGTTCTTTGGCCGGATGAGGAGCAGTTCGGACTTCGCTGGGGAACAAGACTGTCCGATGTTCTGTGCATAAGATTGGGTTGGGGTGGCTGCTTCCTGTAAGGTGTTCTCTATGTCGCCGTCACTGCCGTGGGTGGTCCACAGTGTGATGTCGTCGGCATAAAGAGTGTGCTTAAGGTGGGGAATAGTCGCCAATTTTCGGGCGAGGGGGATGAAGGTGATGTTAAAGAGGAAGGGGGAGAGGACGGACCCTTGAGGGGTTCCGATACTCTGAAGCGTGTAGGAGGGGGAAGAGAGAGGTCCAAAATGTATCTCAGCAGTGCGGTCAGTGAGGAATGCTTGAATGTAGGCGTACGTTCGCGCACCCACATTCAATGAAGATAGGCCAGTCATGATCGCCTGATGTTCGATACGATCAAAAGCTTTAGAGAGATCCAAAGCTAAGACTGTCTTTGTGTGACCAGGCAGAAGCGGGTCGAAAATGTCATGTGTGAGTTGCAGCATGGCGTCCTGTGCGGACAGATAGGGGCGGAATACCACCATGCTATGCGGGTATAGATTGCTGTCCGCCATGTGCGCTGTGAGTCTTGCTAACACAACATGCTCGAAGAGCTTTCCGAGGCATGAGGTTTGCGAAATCGGGCGAAGGTTTTGCAGTGTAAGTATTTTGTTGGGTTTGGGTATGAATATTACCTTCGCGTGGCGCCAGGACTGCGGGGGGATGCCCTCCCTTCAGCACTGGTTCAAGTATTGCGTAATTTGGGTGATCGTTTGGTCGTCCAAATTACGGAGCATGGAGTTTGTGATTTGGTCTGCACCAGGTGCGGAGTTGGTTCGGAGAGTCAGGAGGGCCGCTCTGACTTCGGTCTCACTGATTTCTGTGTCGAGGGTTGGATTGGCTGGTCCTGTGTAGGTGGGTAGAGGTGTGGGGGCACCCGGAGCGGTGTATGTGTTCTGAAGTGTGTTTATGAGGGCCTCGGGATCGTCAATATGTTGGTGTGTGAGGCGTGTCACGTGGTGTGTTGATGATTTGGTGTTTGTGGGGTCGATGAGGTGTCGTAGGAGTTGCAATGCGCGTTTGCTGGACAGGGTTCCGGCGATGCCGTCACATGTCTGTCCCCAGTTGGATCGGCAGAGCTCTTCCGAGTGTTGGATTTGTGTCTTCAGCGCGGCCAGCCGCTTTTTAAGTGTATTGTTATATTTAATGCCTTTCCAGCATTCCAGGAGGCTGTGATAAGCCTCCCAGAGGTGGGCTAGGTGTGTGTCCAGGGTAGGGGTTTCTGTGGTCGTTTCGATGTGTTGCGTGTTGTGGTGAACGTCATGCTTGAGTGATTGCACCCAGGCGTCGATCTCTGTGATAGGAGTGTCTGGGTGGGTGGTGCGTGCAGCGCGAAGTGCATCCCAGTAAACCAGTTTATGTGTTTTATAGGAGTGGCGAGGTGGTTTGTACGGGACAGTGATTTGTATAATATAATGATCACTGCCCAATGTATGTTGAGTTCTGTTCCAGGTAACACGTCGGATGTAGCGGCTCAGCGTCAGGTCCGGACTGGTGTCCATGCTGACACTGTTACCGATCCGCGTGGGCATCTGAAACGTGTTGTGAACAGTGAGCTCGAGGTTCTGCAGGAGCAGCCACAGCCTGCGACCTCGATGTGCCGTGGTTGTGTAACCCCAGTCATTATGCTGACTGTTGAAGTCCCCACCAATTTGTAGAGGATGTTTCCCTGCTAGGTGGTGTAGCTCTCGCAGAAGTGACTCTAACGAGGCCATCGGCTGGGACAGGGGATGGTATATATTTGCTATAAATATTGAAGGAAGTGTATGTGTGTTATGTATAAGTTCAGTGATCACACAGGGTGTCTCAGACGTGATGTGATGAGTTTTATAGTTGAGGCTGCGGTGGATGAGTGTGGACGCCCAGGGTTTGCTAGTGGTGTCTGAGTGTGTAGATCTACTTCTTCTCCAGGAGTCTGCACACCGGGCAACCCTCCCCAGCTACACATCTACACACTCAGGGCGCTGGGCATACTACCAGACTCCATCAAGACAGTATTGTGGCCTCAGTGCAGTGCGTGCACTCGTGAGCGAAGATTGGTGAGCCTTTATGTATTCCTCGAACACACGGGCTTGACGTTCCGTCTGTTCTCCGTCAGGTAGTTGCGCGCAGCGACCGAACGCTCCCCGAGTTCTACCTTGAATGATTAATAACTGGACGCCCCGCTCCAGTTGTAGCCAACACAGTGCTGTGTGCGTGCATTTTATTTCTTCTAAATTGAACTAATCACGCACACCACCTGGACACATTTCTTATTGTGCAAACAGTTTGTATATATTCCTTCTCCCCATATCCTCTCTTCCTGTCCCCTCACCTCTTTCATTTAATTTCTCCATTCTGCCTGCTATACTTTATTTCCGCTGCCCCAGCTCAGATCCTCCAGTATCGATGTCAGATGCCGGGGCTAGCAAAAACCTTTTACTTCCTTTTTGATATTATTTTAATAAAAAACAATTACCACCACCACCACCACCACCACCTATGCTTGGTTTCGGTGACTTTTGGCTTCTTTCATGTTTTTAAGACGAGCCCCTCCTTTCCCTTTCCGTGTATATATATATATATATATATATATATATATATATATATATATATATATATATATATATATATATATATATAATAAAGAGAAGTGGTCACTTCTACAGAGACTCATTTATTTATCAATGTTTCGACCGCGGTGCGGTCTTCTTCAGGACTGTAGTGGTCTCACGTCAGATGGACCTGAAGGAGCCTTTCTTGTGACCATGGATGTAAAATCCTTAAACACAAACATTCCCCATGCCGACGGCATTGCAGCCCTTTTAGAATCTTATGAACAGCAGAGACTTCATAAATCTCCAAGCCCAAACGTCTTAGGAACACTAGCCAAAATTGTGTAAGAATATAATAGCTTATAATTTGATCTTCAATATTATCTACAAGTAAGTGGGACCGCTATGGGAACAAGAATGGCCCCAAATTATGCCAGCATCTTCATGCATCACATATAGTCAAAATTTCTTGTAAAATTCAGCCGCACTTTTACAATCGCTATCTGGAGTATATTTTTATAATATGGACACACAGAACAACAACGTATACATTTAATTGACAGTTTCAACTCCGTACACCCCGACATAAAGTTTACCCACACCTACACAACCAGTAAAATCAATTTTCTTCATGTTGACATTCTGGTGGACAAGGGTTCAGTTCGTACAACCGTTTGTAGAAAACCAACCGACTCTCAAAAATATCTACATTTTCAAAGCGCCCATCCCCGTCACTGCACAACCAGCATCCTTTATTCGCAGGCCCATTGTTTTCGAAGTATCTGCTCAAACGACCTAGACTATCGTGAAAACTGCGAACAGAAGCGCAACGTGCTCTTAACACAGCGCTATTCACCTTCCCTTATTGATGACGCCATAAGCAGAGCTTCAAATCTGAACCGTAGTCAAATACTCCTGGGGCACCGAAGAGATAACCGAAATGATTACCCTACAAACCTTACTCTCACATTTAACAATAACGCGCCGAACATAAACAGAATTCTTAATAACCCCTTTAATATTCTCGAGCAAAGTCAACGACTATCGAAAATATTTACATGCGCACTCCGCGTGATTTAAAGGCGTGCCAAAAACATTCAGAACCATCCATTCCACTCCAAGGAACACAAAACCCGAAAATAAGAATGCCAGCCCTGTGGTAAAGGTCGCTGCAAAGTTTGCAAGCACATTTTTAATTTAATCGGTTTTTGGTGGAAAAGAAATGGCGCAGTATCTGTCCCATATATCGTTGGACACCTGAACCGCGTCGTAAGGGAAGGGACTACGTGTTCCGCAACTAGTACGAGGTCAGTTTTACAGCATTCAATCAACGTTAACTTTGACTGCGACTCATCAAACATTATTTACCTTCTTGAATGCGCTCTGTGTAGCCAACAATACATAGAACAAGCAAACACTGCATTCCCCATTCGATTTAACAATCACCGCGCACACACCAAGTCTCTCCCAAATAATCCCCAATCCAAGCATGTCAACTAGAAGGACACCCATTTGACCAACTAAAAGTAACAATTATTCAAGGGGAATTAAAAAACAGCGAGAACGTGAACAACGTGAATCCCATTTTATCCACAAGTTTAATACTATTCAAGAAGGTCTTAACGAAAAGCCTGGTACCCTTTCCTTTATTCACGGCCTCCAAACAAAATGATACTACAGTTCTCGTTAATTGGCTAAGTCAGATATACCCTTTATAACTCCTAGTGCATATCCCAGGCAATAATACCTCTCCTTACTTACACTATCCTGCCTCGTGCAGTATTGAAAAGGTTTGACGTTCTTTCCTTCCTTTTTTCCGACAATTTGAAATCCTTGTACACAGCTAGCCCAGCCGTCCTCCACTACAAACAAGTATTCCCGACGAAGTCGGTTCAACGACCCTGCCCGGGAGAGGGGTGCACTGTTCAGTGAAACCCAGACCCCCTGAGTAAGTTCTTACAGATGTGCTCGTTAACGTAGCCCACTCCTTCCTTAAAGTTCTAGCCCTCGGCTCACCGGAAATTAGTGAGACCCCCAAAGGGCGCCTGGATTGGCCTGTTCGTCGCTGCCAGTGTCATTTGCGCAGCGGCGCTTCTTTGGCCACGCATCTGCAGCGGCGTCCATCTTTGTGTTCGTGGATTTTGTTTGCACGTTTTGCTTTTGTACGCCTGTGGTTGTCGCGCTGCCCATGTCACCCGCACCGTCTTCCTCTCGCTTTCTCTCGTTTCGCCATCCCTTTTTTACCCCGTCCTTCCTTTCTATACTAGTTCCCCTTTTTTTCTTTTCTTTCAATTTTTGCATCCTCCTCTAATCTTGTCCCTGCCTGCTCCCCGCACCTTCATCTTTAATTTTCTTATTTTTGTTCAATTTATTGAACTGTTGTTGCTATTTGCTTGTTACACTCCTTTCTCTCTCCTCTGCAGCTCACAAACTTAAAACTTCCATCTGACGTGAGACCACTACTGTCCTGAAGAAGACCGCACCGTGGTCGTAACGTTGATAAATAAATGTGTCGCTGTAGAAGTGCCCACTTCTCTTAAATCTTTATCCTGCAGAGCAAACGCAACCTACGTTCGTAACATTCTCTACAATGGCTCCGGCTCGCACTTCATCAAGACACGTCCTTTGTAAATTCCCCATCGAGAGCCCAACTAGCGCCATCAACGGGGACTCTCAAGTGAAATACTTGCACCAGCACTTCGATCCTGCGATCCCTCACACCCCAGCATTTATCTGCCAACCTGGTGCCAAAATTGGACATCCGCAACCTCCTGGATTGGGTACCACAAGGTGTGTCGGAGATCGTACTTCACATCGGATGCAACGACGTCGCAATCAAGGATGCCGCTACCGCCGCAGGCCGGTACGTGCAACTGATCCATCAAATCAGAGCAGGAAGATCTTTTATTATTTACATTTTTGCAACGTTCGTGCTACGTCGGGCTCCAAATTTGCGAAGAAATTCAACCTACAGGCCTCAAGTAGTAAAGATCAACCAGAAGGCCTAGACCTTTAATGCCCTCCTTATCGACATCTGCCGAGGAGAGCAGAACACATTCTTATTAGATGATCGAATGGTAATATTCCACCCTAGCACAATTCTGTCTGCAGATGGCGTGCACCCCAGCTTCGGTCGAGTCTCGTTATTGTCTTTGAACATCTATAACTTATTCCTCCGAATTCGCCATCGCAGATTGGGGCAATGGAGAGGCTACGCGCCACAACATCCAGAACGTCGGCAGCAACAAAATTCGATTAATACTCCATAACCTCGAAAATTCGCACAAGTCGTATGCCAAAATGCTATGTCTACCAGACAAGCAGCAGCAAGCCGTCCAGACATCACCACCAGCACACCACTCACCTCCCGGACATCAAGGGGACGCTGCAGCGCAGCACTAAAACAGCAACCCCACACCACCAGTGGCACAGCAGCAGCACATTCCCCTACAGCAAGCAGCTCAGCCCAGGCGAGCACATCAAACAAGCCATCGTGTCGTGAGGCAAGCCGAAAAGAAGTACACAACCGACGCGGAAACCTGCCGTGGATTCTGCACCAGAACAGCAACCCATCACCAGCAGCCCGCCATATAACTGTGGACCGACCCCCAGCACCCCTGTTTTACCATATGACCTCCGGAAGCGTTGTGGTTCCGCCCAGCGAGTGCGCCGGGACTGATACACAGGCCGCGTGAGTACTCCGCCTTCCTTGTTCTCATATCACCGGCAGCCCTATTTCAAATCTTCAGGTTTCCTAAATTACGAAAAACAATTGATAAGCGAATTAGACACGACGTTCATGTTAAAACCTTAAAAACGTACCTCCGGGCTAATGTCGTACCGAAAGGTCTACAAGTAAAGCTGATACCAGCAATGAATATTCTGTCAGAAGGAGACAAAAAGAAATAGAACGACATATTAAAATCAGCTTCCCTAGAGTTACTCAAAATTACTATTCGGCACTCTGAGAAAACTTTGGTGATACTGGGAAAAAAGGAGCGTCGAGGTAGGAATAATCTTCTTGTTTGCGCGCTGGAGGCCGAGGAATTAGAACATTTAAAAACAAAAAAACTTCAGAAACAGGCATATTCAAAATTAGGAAATTTACACGGACAAAGTTCCCCATGACGAATGGCTGAAAGAAGTACTAAGTGCGGTTGGATCAAACTCTCCCCACCCCAATATCACTCAGTCAAAGATCAGCCAATGGCAAACACTCTCAAAGCAGGTCTATCAAAGTGTAGACAACGTCACCAATCTATCTCTAACACCGCTCGCAGAGTATGAGCGAGCCGTCCTATCTAGGGGGCGGACTTTTTGCCCCCGCACAGGCAAATACAAAGAATTCCAACTCCTGAAAGATCTTGACGACTTCGTCAGAAAACTTCGCCTGAGAGAATACTTCTTTGATAAGCGCGAAAACCCCCACCAAAACTCGGACTTCCACGCAGCAAACCAAAATTGGACTCCCAACATCGGGCGGGAAAAACACTTGAATATCTATATTAAGGCAGTTCAAAATGACATTATTGAAATTTTTAAAAACCACAGGTTAGGACCAGACAATCTTCCTAAAAGAGAACGTACTGCTCTAGAGGCGCTCAGCAACCACACCGACATCGTCATCAAGCCAGCTGATAAGGGTGGGGGCATTGTTATCTTGAAGAGGGATGACTATTTAGCAGAAGGCATCCGACAGCTTTCTGACAAAAATGTGTATAAACAACTTCATGGCGAACCCACCGACGAGCACTCGAAAGCTATATATGACATCCTCCTTCACCTCACAAAACACAATGAAATCTCCCCGAAACTATGCAAGTCACCCACGGCTACCCATCCTTCTCCTGTGCGTTTTTACATGCTTCCTAAATTACATGAACCCGGTATTCCTGAATGGCCAATAAATAAATTTCAGGAATCGGCACCATCACAGAACGAGTATCAAAGTACATTGACACTCTAATTAGCCACATTCCAGCCACACATCCATCCTCCATCAAAGATACAAACCACTTCCTCCACCAGATAGACAATATAACATTGCCTGAAGGAGAGTTTCTTGTGACCATGGATGTAACATCCTTATATGCAAACATTCCCCATGCCGACGGCATTGCAACCTTTTTAGAATCTTATGAACAGCAGAGACCTCATGAATGTCCAAGCCCAAACGTCTTAGGAACACTAGCCAAAATTGTGTTAGAATATAATAGCTTCGAATTTGATCTTCAAAATTATCTACTAGTAAGTGGCTCCGCTATAGGAACAAGCATGGCCCCAAATAATGCCAACATCTTGATGCATCATATAGATTCAAAATTTCTTTCTTCTTGTTCAATTCAGCCGCACTTTTTCAAGCGCAATTTGGATGATATTTTTATAATATCGACAAACACAGAACAACAACGTATCCAATTCATTGACAGTTTCAACTCCGTACACCCGAACATAAAGTTTACGCACACCTACTCAGCCAGTCAAATTAATTTTCTTGATGTTGACATTCTGGTGGACAAGCGGTTAGTTCGTACAACCGTTTATAGAAAACCAACCGACTCTCAAAAATGTGTACATTTTCAAAGCGCCGATCCCCGTCACTGCAAAACCAGCATGCCTTATTCGCAGGCCCATTGTTTTCGAAGAATCTGCTCTAACGACCTAGACTATCATGACAACTCCGAACGCATGCGCAATCTGCTCTTAACACAGCGCTATCCACGTTCCCGTAATAATGACGCCATAAGCAGAGCTTCAAATCTGAACCGTAGTCAAATACTCCAGGGGCACCGAGGAGATAACCGAAATGATTACATTACAAACCTTACCCTCACATTTAACAGTAACGCCGTTTAAGAGCGTACGGCGTTGGGCTAGTCGGTCAATCATGATAAATACAAGGGGCAGTACACCCCCTTGTATTTACGACAACAGTAACGCACCGAACATAAACAGAATTCTTAATAAGCCCTTTAATATTCTCCAGCAAAGTCAACGACTATCAAAAATATTTACATGCGCACCCCATGTGATTTACAGGCGTGCCAAGAACATTCAGAACCATCTAGTCCGCTCTAAGGAACACAATACCCGAAAATACAAATGCCACCAGCATTGTGGTAAAGGTCGCTGCAAAGCTTGCAAGGACATGCACACTAAGTGTTCCGCAACTCGTACGAGGTCAGTTTTCTAGCATTCAATCAACGGCAACTTTGACCGCGACTCATCAAACATTATTTACCTTCTTGAATGCACTGTGTGTAACCAGCAATACATAGGACAGACAAACATTGCATTCATCATTCGATTTAACAATCACCGCGCACACACCAAGTCTCTCCCAAATATTCCCCAATCCAAGCATGCAAACTCAGAAGGAGACCCATTTGATCAACTAAAAGTAACAATTATTCAAGGGGACTTCAAAAACGGCGAGAACGTGAACAGCGTGAATCCCATTTTATCCACAAGTTTAATACTTTTCAAGAAGGTTTTAACAAAAGGCCTGGTACCCTTTCTATTATTCACGGCCTCCAAACAAAATGATACTACAGTTCTAGTTAATTGGCCAACTCAGATATACCCTTAATAACTCCTAGTGTATATCCCAGGAAATCATACCCCTCCTTACTTACACTATCCTTCCTCGTGCAGTATTGATAAGCTTTGACGTTCTTTCCTTACTTTTTCCGACAATTTGAAATCTTTGCAAAAAGATAGCCTAGCCCTCCTCCACTACAAACAAGTGTTCCCGACGAACTCGGTTCAACGACCCGGCCAGGGAGAGGGATGCACTGTTCAGTGAAACCCAGACCCCCTGAGTAAGTTCTTACACAGGTGCTCGTTAACGTGTCCCACTCCTTCCTTAACGTACTAGCCCTCGGCTCACCGGAAATTAGTGAGACCCCCAAAAGGCGCCTGGTTTGGCCTGTTCGTCGCTGCCAGTGTCATTTGCGAAGCGGCGCCTCTTTGGCCACGCATCGGCAGCGGCGCCGATCTTTGTTTTTGTGCATTTTGT